>NW_027437190.1:6283366-6883366 GCF_033239565.1 Halichoeres trimaculatus | reverse complement strand
ACCTGGTGGAAATGTCAATACAGTGTGAGCAAAAGAGCACCCCTGGATGGCGTCTTGTCATGATACTACTCATACCGCTACAGTTTATCTGGAATATGCAGATTAACGTTGACAGGAATATTCCAATAGCGCAGCACTCTGAGAAACTTTTTTCAGAATATTGCCTCAACCAGAACCTGAACCTTAATAGGAATACAGTGTGCATGTAAATATAGCCAATGGCATGTGGAGATAGGTATGAATGTGTTAGCTAAAACTGATGATTCCCTACAATGGAAGTCTGTGCTACCAGTTTGTGACTGTGGTGCTGATGGGTCAAAGAGATCAGAAACGTGAATGCGCTTTGAGTGGACAAAGAGACTAGAAGGGTGGGCTGAAAAGTTTATAGCCTGACTAGGAAGGAGTTCTGCCACAGTGATGAAACTTGGTATGCATTAAACAACATTTTCTGACACATATAGCATGGTTTATGTTCAGATTAACGGGACTCAGGACTTTGAAAAGTAGAGCCAGAGACAATTTGTGAATATGGATAAAGTTAGGCACCGTGGTTTTATCAAATATCTGCAGAAAAAGGGGTTAACCCCCTCAAGGACATTCATTCTGACATGGTTGTTACATTATGGGATGATTCTCCAGTTTAATCATCTGTGAAAAAGTGTGAAGCTGAATTAAAGAGGGGTAGGGAGAGCTTTAAAGACGACCCAGTGTCCATATGTCCTACCACAGCAACATCTCAGGAAAACATCGATGTAAGTGTCAGAAAATGTTGAATTTAATACATGCCAAGTTTCATCGCTATGGCATAACTCCTTCTTAATCAGGCTATGAACTTTTCAATCCAGCCTCGTATATAAGTTCTGGTCCAATCATTGGCTAATCAACTCTTCGTTCCTTTCCATTTTCCTCATTGATGCCATCATCTCAAAGAAGTGTGATGATGTAGTGAGACAAACTGACAGAAAAATATGTTTGGATCGTCCTTTTAGAAAAATGATAGAATATAGATATCTCCCTTTTTTACCCAGGGGATTTTTGTATGCGTGGCCTTTGAAACCAGATGTGCCAAGCCACAATCAATCTCTAAACCTGATTCAGTGGTATCAGTGCCTGAAACAAACTACAGTGTATTCATTTTTAGTTAGCGTGAAATGACTTTGACTTTTATTCCCACACAGAGCGCTGTCTCTGGCTGCTCTGTGACTGTTTGTAAAGGTGGTATGTTAATGCAACTAGATTTCGGAGGAAAACTTGTTCCTATGGAAAAGTTTGCACTAACTCGAAGCCTGACACGGTGTTATGGTGTGTGAGTCAGCGTGTAGTTTATTTTATAGAACTGACAGTGCCCCGGGAGCACTCAGAGGAAGGCGAAGGCTCAGATATGCAGATCAGGCAGCAGAAGCTGAATAGTGAGGACGGAAAGTTTGGGTTTGTCCAGCAGACGAAGGATGGAGGGGGTTCACGGCACAATCAGCCATCTCGTTACTGAGGGAGCTCAAAGTGTAAGGAAAGACTTTACAAAAAGGAGGAAGGTAAAGGAGATGAGAACTAAAGTGGGTGGATTTGGATTCGGTGGGAAAAAGTCAGTGAGGGGAAAAAGCAAGGTTACAGTCATCTGTGGTTTTCATGACATGTTGGCACCAGGAGAAGTCTTATACACCTCATAAAGACACACATTTAGAAGTTTTTAGAAGAAGTAGCTTGACTGAAAATGAAGCAAATTAAACGTAAATTTTGTAAATTTGAATTTTTATGTCAATCAAAGAAGCCTTAATAAGTGTCTGAGTTGTTCCACATCAGTTAATGTGTGACAGGTAATGCATGCATTTGTTTTGGATTCCGTCAACGAAATGTTTATCCTCACTGACCTGAAAGATGCTGATTTTTTGTGTGATTCCCAGTGCTGGATTGTTGGTTGAAACCATTTCCACTCTCTGTCACCCACTCTTTACAGAGCTGTTCTCCATATATCACCCACTCAGCCCTGGGCATTGTTAGCCGTGGAATATGTAACAGCCAGACAGCTCAAACAGAGAAAAAAACATTGGAAACAAGAAACAAGCCAATATTTGCAAGTGACTTCAGAGTTGCTTTTAATAAGCAGACTTGTCTTGGTGGAGTTTCCTTATTCTGTTCTTCTTCGTTTTCTTAGTAAATTGCCTCTGTATGTGTCAGGCATAGTCACAAACCTGTATTTGACCTTAAATTAACTGTACACAGAGGCAGTGTGGCTTCAGTCTAAGGTGAATCAGATACTCATGTTCTTGTTTCCTTGAACAGGTGAGACTGTGGCGTACATTAACATCCTAAGCTGAACAGAATGGTTTATTAGATAGACATAACAACCTCAGGAAGAGTAAATACTGAACGCACAGATTGCATTGAATTGATTCTGCATTACACTACACATCCATGTGTATTGTTTGTGACATCTCCTCAGCCAACCTATATAAACTGTTTCAACTGAAGCCATCTCAGTCTCCTGAGTTTCTTCCATCAAGTGCTCAAGCTTCCTGAAATTTCCTCTACACTTGGTAAAACTGGTTATGTGCTGACTTTTGACCGACAAGTGGTTTCCTCACATGCCAACACTTTCAATTTCTGCGAGAGTCTTCCACTTCTCTGAACTCCCAATTGGTAATTCTCCCAATTTTCCTGATTTTTCAAGCAAAACTGTAATGGGCTGATTGACTTGTTTGTTTTAGATTATAGGGGTGGGAGAACGAATCGAAAATCAATATATACTGATTTTTTTGTTTGACAAAATCAAAATCAGTCTTTTTTTTAAAAAAAGATATATATATTTTTTCCAAATTCAAATTCTTCATTTCAGTCTTTGTTTATAAATTGGATTGGAAAAAAGTTACCACTTTTCTCCAGCAGAGGGTGAAATGTTTCTCTCCGACTCAGATGATGTTAATTTTATGGGAAAATATGGCTCCTGATATAGACTTTAAAAATTATTATCATTATTCAACTTTTTAACATGGTCTGGTGTTGAAACAGCAAACAAAAAAATTGCAAAATCGTAAATCTCCAAGAACCGCAATTTAAATTGAATCAGCACCCCAACAATCGCACCGTCATCAAATCGCGAGAATAGCATATCGTCCCAGCCCTATTAGATGTTACTGCTAAGATGAGTTATTTTTTGTTTCAGAAATACAGTTTTCTGTGAATGCATCAACCGAGACGGGTGGTTCAGCGGCCAATGTCTGTGTGTTGTGTGTGTTTAATAAGAGAGTTATGAAACTTGTCTGACAGTTAAACAAAGAGCCAAGTGTTTCTTTTTTGGCGTGGTTACATCCAACTGGTATTGAGCAGCTCAACAAACTGTTCACATCAAACCTAGATTAAGTCTTGGGGTCTTTTTTGTAGATGCTACAATGCTAATCAAAGCCTTGTCTAACACTTTGACACTTTGTTGGTTATCTGCCGTCAGACCTGGCAATACCATCTGGCAGCTAAAGCATTCACAGATTAGAACACAGAGGGGGTGTTGAAGAACAGGGGGGTTGTGGGGTCTCCCCCTTTGTAATAGTCCAATATTGTCAGGTATTTTATGTCTTCTACACTGGGGATGCACCAATCATTTCTTGGCATCAGGTATTGGTTTGATTCAGACACAAAATGTATGATCAGATCTAACTGACATGGGACCGATCCACCAAACAGGTCTATTCAACATCTAAGTGCATGGGTTTCATCATCAGCGCTGATAAGTCAGTACGTTTGTGTCAGACAGAGCTCAAATACCATGAAAGAAGATAACTACAGCAGCTCAGTAGTTTGGAGATTTTTCTCACTTGTTTTACATGAATTCTAATTCTAATATGTTCAAGTTTGATTCCTTACTTGTCCATTGCTGAAGTTTCCAGTTAAACTTTACTCACCACATATTTACACATTTACAATCCCATAAAATAAGACTACAGTCAGTGTGGATACAATTTTTTAGAGCACTTTGGTTTAGAAAATTAGAAAAGCCTGAAGTTACCGTAACACAACTCTTAGTTTCATCCTCATGGTAAGGAAGAGAATATGTTAAAGTAAAGCTGGTATTTGATCTGATCAGTTTCAGTATTGGCCGATACCACAGCTCAGGTGTTTGTTTTGGTAACAGGCCTTAAAGGGTTAGATTTGTGCATCCCGCTTTCCATTAGAGCACAGCAACTTTGCACTGATTCCTATTTTGACAAACCCACTGGCCAGACTTAACTTCCATCTTAGCAAACACCATCATGAGGAAGGACACCAGCAACAAAGTGTAAGAGTCCACATACCACAACTCCAGAGAGAGCAGGTGAGATCACACATCATCAACAATCCTGAACTCATTGTTTCAGCAACTCAGCGGCTGATCTTATGACTGAACAGACTCCAGCAGCTTCATCCTTTGATCCTGCTGAGGTTTCTCTAACTGACACACTGACTAAAACTGCAGCAGTGTTTCATTATGCATATCCTTTTTGAGTCAAGCAGCCTGTGTTTGAACCCAGGTGTGGAGCACATTTAAAGGGTGAGAGCACTCTGTCGTACATACCCATTGGTGTCCCCACTCCGTAGGCTTTGGAGTCGATAAGGCCTCCGATCTGGGTGAGGTTACAGTTGCGCTGCGTGACAAACTCGATGGTGGTGGACTCCATGAGGAACGCGTAGTCCGAGGTGAGCACACGGTGAATGCCTTCCTCGATGTTTTTCACCATGACAGAGTGCCGCCGACTGCTCATGAACTCCCACATCTTGTCATAGGTGGAGATCTTTGTTTTCTGTGAAGAGGGAAGAGATCTTTGTTACTTCATTAAAACACAAAACATTTACCGTTTGATAAAGCTAAAGTCTGTTTTGCTGATTGTGGAGGTTGGAGGTTAATGAAGAGCAGTTTTATTCTCAGGATTAAAATGCTCAAAGCAACTCAAAGAGGCACTCTCATTTAAATACTGCCAATGTATGCAGCTCTATCTCAGCCCGCAGACACATTTACATTCAATTATTTTCCAAATTTCATTAAGAGAACACATCATTCGCTTCACTTTTTTGTGCAGCTCCAGCAACACTGCATGTCTTCGCCCGCCTCAGTCATTATCTGCTGCGAGGAGAGTATAGGCGGAAGTGGAGGAGCATGTTAAAAAGTGGCAGCAGTGTGATTTTGTGTGGCCGTGCATGGCTGCTGCCTGCGCACTCGCTATCACCTACAGTCAGGAGCAGCAGCAGCCTCGTCAGCCGCGATATGCCTCACTTTCTACACCTGTAATCATGGAGAAAAATCCACGCGCACATTACTCCGGGGGAGCTGATTTGAAGGCATTTTTGAAGCCATTTGAAACCTAATTAAGTCACATCTTCAAGGTCCTGCCCGCCATTATTGTGTGTAATGACTTTTTGTGGCTGGTCGATATTTTAGATCAACTGGGTGATTTGCGGAGTGCCTATCAGAATCTTTTGGAGTCACCCTTGACAAATCAGGCGATTGAGCATGCAAGCTTCAGACTGCTGATAAGGCGAGAGCGGTGGCTGTGAATACACGGAGAGTCAGATAACCACCTACACTCTGAGAGAGGCCGGGAGACAACACGGGCTTCCCAAAACCTCCACGCAGGGATCCAGAGCTGAAAATGCCAAAGCCATGGGCAATATCTTGGAGAACACATTGGGTACACATGATGAAAAGCAGTCAACAAAAATAGCAAACAGGTTCTGAAAAACATCCAGTGCATTGCAATACATGTCATATCCTCATGAGACCCAGAAAAAGGGTTAACATTTCTGATTTTTCTCATAGACTGCATTTAACATGGACGTAGTCTCCCTGACGTCACCCGTCTGTTTCTGTAACAGAATGAAGCACATCGGCTATACCGGCCATATTGGTAGTGGCAACGGCTTTGTGTACAGCTATAGGGCACCTGTTAGTCACGTGACCCTGAGCTGTGCCTCTGATTGGGCAAGTTTCGGATCTCAATGTCCTCTGTACGGCAAAGTTAGAAAAAAATCACCACCCGTGCAGTGTGTGCGGATAGTAAAATTTGTGACTCAGACAGGAGACGTGTTTTTTGAACCAGGCTGTAAATAGGTTAATTTCTGCTTTGAAAACAGCTTTTTCTAGGCTTGGTGTGTATGTGACAATAAGTACTTCCGGAGCCAGCTTTAAGCAGTCACTCAAGAAACAGCAGATTTCAGCACTTTCTTTCAGCATTGTCTCATATTCTTAGACCGGAGATTGCCACTTGATTTTCTCGCATTACATAGCTGTCTTGGTTGAAAATAGCATTCTGCAATATATGTATAAATTTTTTTCCAAAACATTATTTTTATTCTTTTAAATTGAGTTTTCTTTGAAGTGAACAGTGGGACTGTCTTAAACTGAAAAAAATCTTTTTTCCTGTCATCTGTTCTAATGTTTTAAAGGGAAAACCCAGAGTTTTTTTGTGATTAAGTCAAAACATTAATCATTTCCTATCTTAAAGTTAGCTTGTTTCAGCTTTAGCTCATTTGCCCTCCTTTTTTCCAGGTGTATACATGTCATCAAATCTGGAAAAAACACTGAAAACTTTCCACTTAACTTCAATTGAGCTATGTGTTTATGTATACATGTCTATGTATCTATGTGTATTAATCTGTGTGTGTTGTGTATGTGTTTTGACTGGTTCTTCAACGTCAGTTTGTGAGCATGTCAATCCTTTGTCACTTGAACTACCCTGCACTTCACACGAAAAATACATAAAAAAATAAAATAAAAATAAAACAAGATCTAGAAATGTCCCATGTCCACTGTAGGACACAAGTGTCAGGACACTAGGAAGAAAATGTTTAAAGTAAAAAAAAAAAAAAAAAAAAAAAAAAAAGTACGACATCAAAACTTATCAATATGGAGCTTTAACACTTTTAAGAAATATCCAGCATTAACCTTCAAAAGCACAGCATTTGCATGAATCAAATAACTTTCTTTTCTAACGCTTATAAAACACAGAGGTCGGTTGGGTGGCCGATTGAAAAAGACTGATCTTTTATTTCAGTGGATAAACTCCAACAAACTCTAACAAGTCAGACATCACTGGAAAGCACAGGATGTCCCCTAAGAGCACAACGGGTTCAATCCTTGCAGACCATTTAAAAAAAAAAAAAAAAACTCTGGAAGTGATGTCTTCTAAAGAGGACAAAAATGCATCGTTGGGATATATTTTTGTTTACAGACTGAACGAGCTTTTACCCTAAAACGTGTCTCAGAAAGTCTCTGTAACCTTTCACCTGTCCTCTTTATCACCCTGGTTTTTGGACAGAAGCCTCAGATTAAAAATCCTGTACAATCTCCTGCTGCATCCAAATCCCTGCTGTAGCTTTTAGTCATGCATTTTTGTTCTGTTTGTCCTTAAATCGCAGACACTGTTCACAGAGCAAAAAGCCCCCAGCTGTGTGTGAGGCAGCGGTGAGTGATGTGGGGTGATGGGGAGAAAAAAGCCACCATCAGCCTGAGTTAGATCAACATGTGGAGTGAGTAATCCTCTCCATTACCGCTCCAATGAGTCCTCACACTGTGCAGTAACTGGTTTGTGTCATGTAATTGCTTATAATAACACTCAGTCGTGACAGACAGGATGCGGCACCGGATCCTTCGGTCTGTGAGCAAATGAGCTCTCAGCGCAGTTTGTTCATCTGTTTTTATCTGACAGGACGACTGTCTGAATATCAGCAAAGTGTCCAACAAGTAGTAGAGCTTTATTTTCCAACACAATAAATGTCAAAGTTATATAAAGGTGACAAAGAACTTTAGAAACCAACTAAAAAAACTGTCATTTGATCTTCTTCTACCATCCCCTTTTTACTAAATACAATCTTTAAGGCAACTCTACACTGAGTCTAATGAATTTATTTTTCTATTAACTGAAAATTTGCAGTACAATTATGATGGTAATGTCCAGTTTCTTAATAAAAGTTTTGTGCCCCAATTTTACAACTTAAAATCAATTATTTTTTACTCCGTTTAAAGATTTTATTTTACTCTTTTCAAGCAACTTAACCTTTATTTTTGACTTACAGTACCTTGAAATAAGATATGTTCTGTACTTACCAGGCAAGTCTATGTAAAAATTAAGTCTTTAAAAAAAAAAGAAAAAGAAAAAAAGCTGCTAATAACACTTGCCTGGTTTTGGCTTGTTAGTGTACAGAGACCTCGTAAACCTTACATCACAACTAAAGATGATGGCTTTAACTGTTTTGTGTGTAGAGTAGGGATGTTCTTAAGCAACTCAGGTTGTTGTCACCCAAAAATGCAAAAAAAATAAAAAATAAAAAAAAAAATAAATAATAATAATAAAAAAAGGCATTTACACAGAAACACTATGAGATTAAAAAACATAGTGTGCATGCCAGGTCTGGGGTTTGCGATATAACCGTCAAGACACATCCCATGTGACCACTACCTGTTCCATCACAAACTAGAAAAAAAATAACCAGTAGGGGTGGGAGAAAAGAAATGTGAAAATCCATGTTTCAGGATTTTTTGTTTGACATCAAAATCAGGATTCTTTGTCAAAAAATATTTTTCTTTATTTTTTTCAAATTCAAAATCTTTATTTCAGTTTTTATTTGTAAACTGGATTGGAAAAAAAGCTACCACTTTTCTCCAGCAGAGGGTGAAATGGTTCTCTCTCTGACTTACGTGATGTGCATTTTATGGTAAAATATGGCCCCTGATATAGTCAGTAGACATTATCATCATCACTTAACTTTTTTACATGGTCTGGTGTTTAAAAAACAAACGTAAAATCCCCAAATTGTAAATTTTGAATCATGAGAGTAGCATATCGTCCCAGCCCTACTAATCAGCTGCTAATTGCAAAAAAGGTGCAAAAGATGCACATTTTGCAAAGGGGGCACTGGGTAGCTAGCTCCTAGCTTCATCTCATTTCTGTTTTTTTTTTTGTTTTTGTTTTTTTTTTTTAATTTAATTTATTTCATAAAGGGACCATGTACAATATTCAGCATAGATGTCACCATTTGATGCATTGTACCAGAGTTAGCTTGAAGATAGTTTACACCTGCAGTCCCTTGTTTCCCCATGTTTGTTTCCTTATATGTCTTGAAAGGGATGTAACTGAAATGGAACTGCCCCTCGGGGATCAATCAAGTATTCTGATGTTCTGATGTTTGTTGCAACCCTGAACAGGATAATGGGTCAAAAAGTGAATTAATCAATTGAAAAAAAAGAAGAAAAAAAAGGGAAAAAAAAGAAAAAAAATGTAACATAGGGGTTGGAAATTGATAATAACTAACCTACCAACTGCTATAGTACCAAGTTGTTGTTGTTTGATGACTCCAGGGATGTTGTAAAGATTGCACCAAGCGCTCACTTCAACATCAGAGAAAGAGACATCCTCTTAACGGGGTCAGCCCTGTGCGTTAATATGCCATGCTCTTGTTTGTATATCCTTATGTCAAACCAACAAAACCAGATTTTGGAAAAAGATCTCACAAATGCAGGAACATAGGCAAGCTCCCCTCCCTACCCAGCCGAGAAGTCTTACTCATCCTAATGAAAACTCCAGAGTAGAAACAACTCGCTGAACTTTAGTGAGATCTCCAACAGTCTTATGGATTTGTCAGTCAGTCCACCCTACAGGCAAGTCACGAGACCCCAGCCTGCTAACAATACTGACTGCTAATAAGCATTCAGGACACAAGGCCTTAGCAAAGCATTCTGCCCCAGCTCCATGTTAAACAGACAGCACATTTAGATTCCTAACACAAACCTGAAGTCAACTTTGGATTTGGAGAAATCCCCTGCAGGCCCCGTCCGACAGCTCCACCACCCTTCCACAGAAAGTTCAGCCTCTCCTCTCAAAACAAGACATTAATTGTTCTGCTTGGCTCTCCTCTCTGAGCACAGCAGAGGAGCCGGTTTGGGTCAGCAAAGCCTGAAACTTCACGTAGCAGAAGCTGTGGAGCCTATTTTCTGGCCAACAGTGCAGAGTCAACAAAATAACAAATCAAACCAAAGCTGTGCTTTGGGACCTCGGGGAGACGGAAACAAAAAATGCACAGTAATCATCCCAGCTCTGGAAAATCAAATGGCTCTCTTAATGAGAGCCGACACATTTACCATGATAACACTGTTACCAATGCAGACATATATTTACTTTATGATGCTCATCAGGGGGAGCGTTATCTACAGAGGGGCCCTGTGAGATTCACTGTTAGCTTTTCCACAGGTCTGTAAAGAGAGCTAATTAACCTGGGAGTCTGTACCTCCTGTGACAAACACCCAGAGAAGCATTTTAGCTTTTTAACTGTCAGGCCCACTCACTGAGACCCTCAGCTTTTATTAAACTTCAAGATAATTTATCAAAGTTTGTAAAAGAGAGAGGTGTTACAGTAAAGATGTGTTTTTGAACCTTGGGGTCAACCTTCTGACTGCACAGTTACCACTACTTGAGTTCAGTCTGTATTAACACAAACTTGTAGTCATTAGGGAAAAACAGAAACCAAAATGGAACGATGTCTTCGCCTGCCTGGCCCAGCAAAAACAGTTCTGGGGAGGAACGGAGACACAGGCACCAAAAGGACACAGAAAATACGATGAAAGTTTCCTTCAAATATGGATTCACTAGTGTTATTGAAAGCTAGGAGGAGAAGCTGGAATGTCTGCTGTGTGGTAATGTCCTGTCTGCTGAGAGTATGAAACCCAGCAAGCTAAAAAAAAAAAAAAAACTTTTTTACACAACACATAAAAAACATGTCAGCAAATCATGATCTATTTTTTTTTTTCTTTAGAAGAAATTTGTCGAGCTGAATTAGCAGGGAGTGTACTTCAGAAAATCTTTGACAGTTACAGAGCAGGCACTGAAAGCATCTTTGGAAGTGAGCTCTGTATTTGCAACACAGTATAACAAACATGATAAACAAACATACATACAAATAAATAAATAAATAAAATAATAAAATAATAATAAATAAATAAATAGATGAATAAATAAATAGATAGATAGACAAATAAATAAATAAATAAATAAATAAATAAATAAATAAATAAATAAATAAATAAATACATAAATAAATAAATAAATACATAAATAAAAAGATAGATAGACAAATAAATAAATAAATGAATAAATCTTGACAAAAATGTCTCTGGGGTTGCCTGAAATTTGTGATGTCAAAATGGGGTCACAGCCCCCCAAAAATGGGAACCTTTGGTCCAAAACGTGCATTCACACAAAAAGCAAAACAAAGTGCTTGGGTGACTTCTTGGACTGTCTTTGATCAGGATAGTAAACAGCAACCAATGAGCCGTTTTTGCAAGCAGGAGACTGAAAAAGTCCAGTGTGGCTTAATTTGATGCAAAATGATACAAAAACTACAGGGTGTGAAGTCTTCGGCTGTACAAAGCAAGAGTAGGAACCATAGACTATAATAACACGGACACAGTCTCCCCGACATCACTGTCTGTCACTGAATCAGAAAGTGAAGCACATCAGCTATCGCAGCCATATTGGTAGTGGCAAGGGCTTCGTGTACAGCCATAGGGCGCCTGTCGTTCACGTGACCCTGAGCTGTGCCTCTGATTGGGTGAGCTTGCGATCCTATATCGTCTGAATGGCCAAGTTAGAAAAAATTCACCCCTATACAGTGGGTGCCGATAGTAAAATTAGCAACTCAGACAGGAGACGTTTTTTGAACCAGGCTGTAAATAGGTTAATTTCTGCTTTGAAAACGTCTTTTTTTTGGCTTGGTGTGTTTATGACTTCTGGTACTTCCGGAGCCAGCCACAAGCAGACACTCGAGGAACAGCAGCTTTTAGCACTTTAGCATTGTCTCATATTCTTATACCAGAGGTTGCCCCTTGATTTTTCTGCACTACATAACTGTCTTGGTTGAAAATAGTATTTTGCATTATATGTATAAAGGAGCTTGCTGCTTGGTTACACTAGAAACACTAACAACATGCTGAAACATTTGTTGACACAGCACAACTTCAAATACTAGGAGTGCCATGTGTTTGAGCCCAAGGTCCATTTTAATGCTACCCTCATATTTCATCTTATGCTGTATTATTTGTGTCTCTGAAATAAATAGTGCTGGAAATTATGTTTTTGTTTACATTTTCTGTCAAGGTCACAAACCAAACCAAAGAATCTAGCAACATCTTACCAAAGTACATTTGGACTGTGCTTGGGCTACATGTATTAAGCTATGGCTCTGAACATTTTGCAGACACTTGTGAATGGAATTATCATGATGTGACGATGTGCTTCATGTTCAAAAGACTCAAAATAGGTTGAAAGTCTAGATCAGAACTGTGAAATGGTGCAGAAAAGACGAAAAAAATGCTGCATGAAAACAGTGCAGAATGCAGGATAGGAAATATTTTGGGCTAAAAATTGCTGCTGCAGATTAGAAATAGTCCAAATTTTCTTAGAAACACCATGAAGAGCAATCCCAGTAAAATCCTGCTCCTGCTCCTGCCTTCAAAACATCTTAATATTCCCCATATCCCCCCCTAATGGAGAAGATTTTCCTTGAAAGGAAGCACTTTTTTTCTTGTAAAAACATCAAACAGAGCATCTACAACATTGTTACTTTTACAGTTAGTAAAAATGTCAATAGGAGCTGCTAGACCTCGGTCATTTTCCCAATAACAAACACCACCCTCTTTAAAAAAAAATTGGACCCCCCCTGAGTCTAGCTGATCACCTTCAGCTGAAAGCATCTCTGGTTGTCAGGGACAACAGCAGATGACAGAAACATGAAGACTCCTCCCAAATGCATTCTGGTTTATGTTTTCAAAGTGTACGAATAAAATGCATTTTCATAAAAAACCTAAAGGCATCTGAGAAATAGCTTTATAAGAGTTTTCGTACAATCAACAATTAGACACATCAGGGTGCAAATCTGTAGTGAAGAGGGTCACACTTTGAACTGCAACACCTGTTAATGAGTGCTTCCCTGTCTTAGAGCAGTGTAAGTTAATGAGCCGATCTTATGTTTAGTAATCAGGAAACTAGTAAATAATCAGATGGATGTATTGGTGGTCATATTAAAGATTCATTAAGGTAGTGCATTAATGGATATTGAAGTGGATAAACTGCAGCCCTGCTCCAAACTTCACACTTCAAATACAAGACAGTGGTCCTTCTGCTGTCAGAGTCTGCTCCCGTCTGCATTCTGCTCCCACCCTGACCCCTCTCTCAGAGCTCTCCATCTCTGACAGGCCTTTGTAGTCCTGACACGATGAATCATACATGTGGGGACGAGGACACACACTTTTAGACAGTCACTCCTCAAAAGCAGCCGTTGCATCATGCTCACTTTAATGCAACTGAATGAAGTTTCTTTTGTGAAGTGGGAGAAAAACACCACCTTCGTTCAGATGTCTGGAGATTTGATGGACTTTGTTCCAGAGTTAATTGTAGCTTTCTTGTTTAAAGCTTTCCAGGAAACGAGAAATAGGTCTCCGGCTTTTGTTGTCTTATACAATTATACATTAACAATGAAGATAATTGTTCTTTGTTTTGATTTGTTTGGTTATGTACTCCTCCTATTACATTGATGTTTCATGATACAATTACCTTTTAGTGTTAATGGATTCCTCATCTGTTATCAGTATTCCTAATGCTTTAAAACCAATGTACAACATTTCTACAGTTCTAGATGAACTCAGTCTAAAAGCATTACTTGTGACAGCATAGGAATAAAAGATGTATATTTGTTACTTTTTGTTGTGTGTTACTATACAGTTCAGCTATGCCAGAGGATCTCTGTGTAATTTAATGTAAACAATGAAACTGAGACCTTTCAGAAATTGATGGAAAGATGATCTACCAGGGGATTCCAATGAACCAGGAAAAGATGTTGTTTATTATGAAGACAGGTTTAAAAGGCTTTCTTCTTTTTTGATCTGCACACAGCTTGTTTTAAAATTGATTTCCTTAAAAGGAAAATCCCGACTAATCTTGACATTTGAATATATACTTTTTTAAAACAATATTTCCATATTATAAAGCTGTTTTAGCCCATTAATTAATTAGTATTTGGTGTTAGAATTCAAACAAACAAAAAATTCAATTTTTTCTTTCTGTCCCTGTTACAGTGAAATTGAGACTCACAGAAACTGATGACTTCTCCACTTATGGACTGACCTGACAAACCATGAATCCAACATAATTCTTTGTCAAAATAGTTTTGTTCCAATGATTTCCATCAAGAGTGAATAAACCAGGATTTTTTTTTTTTTTTTTAGTAAAATAAAATTCAGTTTAAACAGAGTAAAGCCTTGTCTTATCTTTTACAAGCAGTAAGGTTCTAGTGCTGTTAACTTTTTTTTTAATATCAAAAGAGATAAATTTTACATTACTTCTAAATAACAGCCTTTTCTCAAGCTGTTCACTGGATTATAAACAATGCAGAGCATCAAAGGTAAAGTCTTCAATGGCCAAAGCTGTTTTCATGGTAATGTCTTTAAAGGCCCATTGTTTTCAGAGAAATGGTTAAAAGATTGATGTCTGTGGGTTTGGAGACTGATATTAGAGCAACCACAAGGGGCGCCTTGTCCAGGAAGCTTAGAAGGTTTCAAGTGTTTGATCAGTTAGCACATTGTTTTAGTGAAGACAGACAAAACACAAGTTGTCAGTCGATCATTGTCTGTGTAGCTTTTTGAAGCCTGATTGGCAGAAAAAAAAAATGTATTTACAGTTTGCTCTTCTCATCATGCTTCATGGTTCAGAAAGTGCTCCTCATGACACTGTACCTCTCCTCTGCTACAAACAGTCTTAAACTGTGCATCTTTGGCTTCTTTAGTGTACAATGAATAATAATCATCAGTTTTGTTGTTTCCCTCCTGTTCTCTCAGTTTGTTTCTTCCTGAACTCATTCTGTTAACTAGAACTGAGTGTGCAGAAACTGCACCAACGTGTGCACAAAGTATAGCTTTGTGTACAGTAGCAGCAGCGTGTGGCGTGTGTGTTTTTTGAGGTACCCTTGAGTTGTCGTTAATGACACACACTCTGTTAGTTATTGTAGAGACCCGCTGCTTGCCAAAGTGGTTTGCATATTTTTCAAAGACCTCTGATCAAAAGAAGCCAGAGAGCGGAGGGAAAAGACACACAGTTAGTGTCAGCACAAACAACAACTCTGCTTTATGAAGAATTCTCTTATCACTGAGTATACATGCTCTCTTTATTCTACGCCGTTGATGCTACACACAAGTGGCTTTGAAAGGAGAAGTGATCCTACACTTCATGTCATGTTTTCAGCTCAGTCAGACTGACCGGGATGAATGGACTTAATCACCAGCAGTGATACAATGACTGGGCAGAAACAGGAAGCACATTGTTTTTACACTCTTGGTCTTAAGTTTAATTTGTCCCTGAGTTTTAGTTCAATCTTTCTTCAGTTGAGATTGTGCATGATATGCTTTATTTTAGCATATCACTGCACATTTAGAATTCACTTGTAATCTGTGTTTAGACCATAGATTGTACAATAAATGGACTTTATCTATGTGACTGTTAAGAAGATCTCAGTCAAAAAACTTGTGTTCCTAATATCTTCTAAACTGCTGAGTTATAGAAAATCACCCCCTGCACAGTGTGTGCTGTTGGTGAAATTAGCTATGTAGACTGAAGTAATTTATTTGAACCAGGCTGTGAACATGTTTATTTCTGCTGTGAAAATGGCTTTTTTTTTTTTTTGGCTTGGTGTGTATGTAGTTTGCTGTACTCCCAGAGTCAGCCTCAAACACCATCAATCAATCAATCAATCAATCAATCAATCAATCAATCAATCAATCAATCAATCAATCAATCAATCAATCAATCAATCAATCAATCAATCAATCAATCAATCAATCAATCAATCAATCATTCAATCAATCAATCAATCAACTTTAATTTGTAGAGACCTTTACAACACAAGGTGACCAACGTGTGTTCCATTGAAATTAACATCAGAACACAACAATTCAAATTCAATATTATGACAATACAATACAAGTACAATAGCAAGAATATTTCACCCCATTACTGTGCGTTAAAAGTCAGTTTGAATAAATAGATTTTAAGCCTGGATTTAAAAAGCCCAAAGTCAGTAGTAGTGCACATTTCAGTGGATAGCTTACTCCAGAGTGTAGGCCAGTTTGGTTTGGAAACCGTAAGGCCCTAGTGGAGTTCCAACACTCGCTACATCAGACAAACAAGAAGCCAGGGTAGGGCAAACAAAACAGGGGTAAGGTGTTGGCAACGACGAGTGTTGAGCTCTGTTTCAGTTCAGTTCGTCTCGCCACAGCATGCATTTTACAGGGTTTCCACTGACCAATCCGTTGATTGGTTGAAAGAATCGTCACTTACCATGCAACAGCTGCTGTATGTCTCCTGACATACACAGTCTTCTGAGAAACAAAGCTTTATTGTTCTTGATGACAAAGAGCTACATGCCAATCACAAAGAAGATGAATTGCTGGATGTCTTCCATCGTTGCTCTTTGTTTACTGTGTTGCGTTTTACTTCTTTGTTTGATTTATTAGTGGGGTAAACTGTGTCACGCTGATATGGCGACACGTTATTATGTTAGTAATGCAGCTTTGGCATTCAGCTTACTACCGCCTACCATGAGGGGGCACGGTTGGCTGTGGAAACGCAAACAGGACCAGGCTTAACCAAGCCAACCTGTACCAAACCATACTGATCTGAACCAGACTGCTTGGTGGAAACGGGGCTTTAGCTGTCTCACATTGTGTCTCATTTTTAGAACCATAGTTACCGCTTGGCAGCCATTTACATTAAGGTCTCCAAAGGTCTTCAATAACACCAGAAAAAGTCACTGGATTTGTTGCTTTTTTGAAAAATATCTGTTAGAGGGGTCCAAAAAGTGGCTAAATGAAACGATAATACTGCTTAGTTAGCAACACTGCCCACTACTACCAGTTGTTCTTACCCTAATAGCTAATCACTGCAGAGGTTGTACGACAACATGGCCAATCGAACACCTGGAGGTTCATTTATCTAAAAATATACAAGAAAAACTGATTTTATTTGTACATCTTCCCTGATCTCTGCAACTCTGTTTAAGGTAACAGGAATAACCCAGAGCTTGGTTAAAGGACAGTGAGTAAGGGGGTTAGATTATCAGATTATTATTAAAAATGAGAACATTTGTCCATAACCTGATTCTACCTATCAACTGTACTAAAAGCTAGCCCTGTCAAAATTAGCATCACAGTGTAGCGGTTTGTTGGATGTCAACAGACTGAAGTGGAGTTTCAAAGGAACGTCTTCAAAACTTGTGTCCTTGGTCACTAGGAAGCAAATAATTGGTGTAAATCAAGTGGGTAAACAACATTATTAGCCAAATTCACAACAGTTTATATTTGGTATGACTAGGACCTGAGGTGAGACTGATATAAACTCACAGAATTAAGACTAAAAGAATTAAACAAGACTACCATAGCATTCAACAATTGTTTCTATGTGTGTCGTTTTAAAAAGTTGTGTGTCACAAAGATTGAGCTACACTAAGTCAAAAAACAATTTCTGCCTGCCCTCCTCTCTCTGGTATCATCACATCATCACAGTAATCTTTATCTGCCTGTTTTAATACTGTGCTGAAGGCGCCGTCCCATTCTTCTTGTGTCTAATGCAGAAATATTCAGGCTTGTGCTGCTCGGGGACACGCAGCTCGGTGCCACAGCTACGCAAAGGTCTCCCATCCCTGCTGCAGACTCACCCCATTATACACACACACAAGGTGAAAAAGCAGCTCTGCCTTTAATAAGATGTGATTTTATTAGCTAACAAGCTCGACACAGCAGAGGAGTCTGTTTGCTTATTAAATTATTCAGTGTTATTGTAGCGGCCGTCCATAGGGAATGTCCCGGAGAGGAAGACGAGTGGCACGCTTCAATGCTTCAGAGACCATTCCGCGCACACATTTACATAATTATCCTCCATTAGACTTGTATTTAACAGCACAAGTCAATAATTACCCAAACAGGAGGTGTTTTGTCATATTTTCCTGGGTGTGAATCCTGAATGTGATGTGTGCATGTGTGTGTGTGAGTGTGTGTGTATAATCTATGAGTGTGCTCCCAGAATGAAGCTGATGATGATTCTGATTAAAACACTGCATCCATCATCACAACAGTGTTTTTAACACCACAGATGGAAAGTGAGGACAGAATATGTTCACTGGGTTGAGGACAAACACCGTCTCAATTCACCTGGCCTCATCATGAACTGGACACAGAATAAGACTAAGTTCAAACAAGCCACCTCTGTGGGTCACGTTTGTTTATTCAAGCCTTTTCTTTCCTTGATTTCTAACCCTTTATTGTTTCTTTGTCTATTCGTATTCCTTTTTAAAACCAAATACAGCTAGTCCTGACTGTCAGATGCATGTTTACTGATAAAAGACAACAAGTAGAAATAATACACCAACATGACACCCCTTATTAAGTCTACACTTTCTTATTTGCAATTATTGATGAGAAAAAATCTACCACATATATATTTCTTAAATGTTTTATAAAGTCTGTCCTTCTTTTTTTCATCATTAGTGGATATATTGCATATGGTATAATTCCTATAATTAAAAATGGATATAAATTAGCATTGCAGAATGTATATACTAAATGTGTGCAGATTTGCAAACCTCTAAATATTCATATGTTGAAGAAATCACTGAGTCTGTAAACTGCTCTGTTCTAAGAAATAGCAGAGATCTTGACATGACTTGATAAAATGATGAGGTCATCTTGTTCAAGGCTGCCCAATCAGAGGGAAGGGGGTTGGTGGAGTGGGAAGCCTTAAAGAGACAGCAGCTAAAGCAGTGTTTCATACAAAAGCTGAAATAAGTGCTATCGCAAACAACAGTGAGAGAAAAAAATAGAGTTTTATTTTTTAGCTGTAAATCATGTAGAGCTACAGGGGTACCAGAGGGGTAAAAAAGCACAATACCACCACTTTACGCCATCTGAGAAGGCCAGTCAGAAATTAAGTAGGGTAGGTGAATGCCACTTAACACAGCTCTAACTAAAACTTCAAAGCAACACTTTGCAGACAAAAGCTTAAAAAGAAACAGGTGTACTCTGGTATTCCTATTTCTTTTTTAAAGGGTGGAGGAGGGTTTTTTTTTCATTAATTTTATTCCCCTTAGGCTGTATACTATCTCTGTGGTATACCCCTAACCATGATTTATGGCTCAAAAAAGAAACAGACTAATTATTTTAGACCTGGTACTTTAGAAAACCTTTATTTCAGTTTCTGTCTCAAACACTTTGTTCAAGCTGCTATCCCTTTAAAGCTACCTGCCTTACAACCCCCTTCTCTCTGATTGGCCAGCTCTCCAGACACCTGTTGGGGCCCCTGCAAAGTGTCATGAACTTCATCATTTCAGAAAGTGCAATTTAAAACAGACTTTTATTTGTGTATTTATTTATTCATTTTTCCATCATTCTTTATTTCTATTTATTTATTTATTTATTTATTTTGGGGGTGGGGGTGGATAGGGTTACAGACAGATTAGGGGATTTCTCCAACATATGAATATGTAGTAGCAGTTTGTAAATCTACACTTGTCGAGTATGAACACCCAGCTTGCTTACTTTTCAACCATTTTTCAAATATGGGAAAGCAAAACACCCCCTCTTTAAGGTGTTTCACTTTGCCCCCTGTATCAGGGACACTGTATTCTTATGTATTGATTATTATATTTGATTGATGTAAAATAAGAGATACTATTCTTCCTGAGTTGTTTTATCAGCCCTGCTCATGATGCAGGATTTATTTGAGCGATCTGTATCAGACCTGAGGCTGTCCATTAAAGCTGCTGAGGGACCTGAGCGCAGGTAAGATGATTAACAAGATAACACGCTGCTTCTTACACCAACTGTTATTTTCATTCATTGAACACCGTGCTGATAAAGAGACTGTTAAACTACCACCAGGGACTTCTAATGAATCCGTGTGAATATGCTTTGGTGTGAATAAATAACCCACATAAACATATTAATAACACATTTACCTGATTCAGAGCCCAGAACACAGATGGAGGAAAACAAGGTGTGAAAACATAAATCTCACAGGGCTGGGGACAAACTGTGACAAAAGAAAAAAGTGTTGAGAAACTTGGTGCAAAGAGATGTTCTGCAGGGAAGTTTCAAACCACCCTGGATACGCTGCAGGTTTCTATACCAGACACACTGCAGGGATTAACAAGCAGAGCCTGAGCTTGGGAACAACTGTCACTGCTGCATGGTTCCAGGCTACGGGGAAAGTACAGGTATTATTTGATCATGGTCACAGTTTCGCCTTAGAGCAAGAAAGTCCTGAGTTTGAATGTACAGAGTTTTCAGTCCAAAGACAGGTTAGCTGAAAAGAAATCTGCCTGAAGGTGTGGATGTGACTGTGAGCGGTGACAAACTGCAGGTTTTAGGACGTCATGACCTGAACAGCACCAGTCAGACTGGATATGGACCCACGGGTTTAAGGTGTGTGAAACTGGAGGTATATGAAAAAATATTGCTTCATCCAGAGAATCTATTCCTCTTCCATTTGTCTTACACATACTGTAATTCAGTTTAAAGTTTTGCATCGCCTGAACTGGTCAAGAGAGAAACTGGCTAAAATCAAAACTGATCTTGGCCAACATGTGATCGGTGTAAGCAGGCTCCAGCTACATTGTCTCATATGTTCTGGACTTGCCACAAAATTCATAGTTTCTGGTGTTCCATTTTTGGAACCTTTTCTAAATAAGCGACAAAATAATTGAGCCCTCTCCACTAGTTTTGCTGTTTAAGGTCGTTCCAGGGAACATTTCTTGTAGTAGCTATCAAGCTAACATGATCGCTTTTTGTTCTCTTTTGGGCAGAGGGGTAATTTTAGCAAAATGGAAGGACTCCATACCCCCAGTATATGGCCAGTGGATAAGGGAGGTCATTTGTCTTGTCCGCCTAGAAAAAATTAGATATACGATTAGAGGTTGTAACCATGAAATTTTTTTAAACCTGGCAACCGGTTCTATCTTATGTAGAAAACATGGCAGCTACCAACTTGACTCCATAACTCTATTTTTCTCTATTTTTCCTTTAAAAAATTTATATATATATATATATATATATATATATATATATATATATATATATATATATATATATATATATATATATATATATATATATTTTTTTTTTTTTTTTAAACTAATTATTATTTTGTAAGTTTGTATTTATCTACATGTGCACATGTGTTTAAGAGTGTGTTGGGTATATATATTTTATTATTTATTTATTTTTTAATGCCTGGCTGAATATTGATGACACTGTATTTGGTATGGGGGGATTGGGACAGGGGCATGTTCTTTTAGTCCCTGACTGTCCCATCTGTTTTTTGTTGTTTATGTTGTCCTCTCTGTGATAACCCACAAAAAAAAAAAATTAACAATAATAAAAAAATAAAAAGACTTTGATAAAAAAAAGAAATATTGCTTTAAAGTACTCTCAACTTGCAGCTGGTGGGCTTACGCTCTTATTATAAACACAGTCAGGAGCCTGTACACAATACCATTACATACATTCATTGGTAACTCTATATTTTGTTTGTTAAATTCTGCCATGGTGCTAGACAAAACTTACGTCGTTGAACATTGTGATTCATCTCTCTCTAAAAAAATAGTGCCTTCATTACATTTTGCTCCAAAAACTAAGTGTGCTCATAGAAATGTGGCAAATACTTTCCAACACTCTAAAAGTTTGGCCAGAAATGAAACCACAGATGGCATCTGTTAACAAAGTCGGGTAGTAAAAGGGTCAATTCCTGAAAAAGTTGTTGAATCAGTTCTGTGGCTCTCAGGAAGATTCATGTGAAAGTGGAAAATCTCACATTCGAAAAATATGTGCTGTGGTCAAGAAAGATTTTAACAGTCAGAGCAGTTTTCAGCAGCAGATCAAACAGTTTCCCTGGGTGAACCTGACTGAGCTTGAACCTTCTCTTACAGCCATGTCAAATCACAGACAAGTTTGGAAGAGTGGTTTCAACAAAGTCCAGGCTACACAATTAATAGAAAGGAAATCAAGGTTTGTGAAATATTTTAAAGAGAAAAATGTCAGAGAGGGGGAAAATTAGTTAAAACACCCAATGGACTTTTGAATATGATGAATTTGGTGTTAGACCCAGCAGTTATGAAGGTTAAATGGTTGATGAGTGTTTGTAGCTCATTCAAACATACTGAGAATAGTTTTCAGATGGTGATGACACAGTCTCAGTGTAACACCGGAGACTTGAACAAAGATGCCGCCCTGGAGAGGACTGATTGTTTCTGTTTGGTTATTTGAAGTGACTGTTACTGCTTCAAGGAAGAGGTTAACAGACCAAGAGAGCTTTGCCAAACCAAAAAGAAGTTCACTCTGAAATCTCTGACAGCTTGAAAGGAAAGACTGGGAACACACACGAACACACACACACACACGGGTACAGGACAAGATCAGTGTAGAGCCAACAGGTGAGTCTTTGTCCACAGGGTCACAGAGATCAGCTCAAAGAGAAACATCCTCACCAAAAAACGCCTTTCAAAGGGAAGACTGACTTGGAGTTTGAACCTTCAACAACCAAAACCTTTTCACATCATCCTTCACTCCAAGTAGGTGTTTGTGCCAGATATGAGACTCTGCCCTTCAGCAGTGCTGAGGTATCAGAATCACAGAAAAAGGACAGAGAGATGGACAGACAACCAAACAACAAACCGCCTCAGGCCCCTGCAGCTGCTGGAGGCGTCGAAATGTGTTTCCAGGTCTAAATGAGCTCTGTTGGTATTCATGAGGCTTTGGCTTATGCAACAATATCACAGCATTAAAACAGGAGGCCCAGACCTCAGGGACTGAATCTAACAATGCACAGCCATGATAGGATATGGTTGTGTATATATGATACAACACAATAAACTGCAGTTTGGTGCCATGCACTGCCATTTATTGATCAGGCTAAAGGCAAGTGGCAATCCCCAGCCACAAGAAATGAAGCTGATGTAGAAGTGCTTAAAACTGCTAAAAAGTGTCCATTTGTGACCAACATACACACCAACTTTACAAAAAAGAAAAAGACTATTTTTACAGCAGGATTAAACGTTTACAACCTGGTACAGTAAATGACTTCAGTATGAGCTTATTTCATTTACAGCACACACTGTAAGGGAGAGGGGTTGTTTTGGTTCAACTGACCAGACTTGTTGACAGGAATCCTGTAAATGTTAGCAAAGAGGCTTAAAGCCCGACACAGTTCAGCCTCTTTTCCTCACACTACCTCAACTAAAGTTAGGTTGAGTTCAACATTTCCAATGTGGCATATGACAAGAATAGGCTTTAGAACTCTGCTTCAGAAACAGATGGGTGATGTCATGGGGACTACATCCATCCATCCAGCCTTTGGGTACAGTCAAGAGATTTACAGCATACATTATCTTTGCCTCAATGATTGTTCCAGAGGGAACACTGATCCAACCAGAAAATTACATTACACTTCACATAAACTTTTCCAAAAAATACTTTTGTACTTTCAAAAGTTTTTTTCACAGTGTAAGTCCAAGTGCCAATTTGTCTTAGAAATTCAGTGTGAAGTAGTTATTTGGTTTTAAAAAGACCAGGTGCAGCATCATGACTGACAGCTCTGTTGACTGAAGTGGGCTTTTGCAGCATTCCAAATAACTGAATACAGAATAACAATAGACAAACTTTCCAAACCAAGAGTGTCTGCTTCAGATTAACTCATTAAACTGTTCTGGACCCATCTGTGAGAGATTTCTCTGTCACTTTTATGTATGGATTAGTTAGCACTGCAAGTCTTTGATCCCACGATACATCAAGCTAGGTAGCATGCCCATGTCACTCTACAATACATGTGTTTAATTCCCAACCACGATTTTTCACCTTTCCCTGGGTGTAAGTAACTGTTTCTGATCAGTCTCCTGAAAACAAGAACTGTGTCATGCCTTATATTGGTTATGTTATGCCTCGAATACACCAGATACGTCTGCTCCAATGCATGTTGACTGCTTTGTCAGCTTACACCAGCTGTGCATTCAGTCCAACAAGCTGCATGACTGACCGAGAAGTCACAGCTCCAAGTCAAAAATAGGATGTGCTGCATATCACCTGGGACCTGCCGGATCAGCCTTGCAGCCGAATGGCAACGGAGCGGATCCAGTGTAAGTTGACCAAACCTATCCAACCTGGTGCCGTGATGGACTGGAGATGCACCAGGTGTATTTCAGTCATTATTCTTACTTTGTCACATTTTACTTTATTGGAGTGTCATGTAACAGTCCAACAAGGGGGTTGCCAAGGGGGTAAGCCCTTGAAGCAGTGTTTCTCAATTCTGGTCCTGGGGCCCCCCTGCCCTGCATGTTTTAGATGTTACCCTACTTCAGCACACCTGATTCAAATGAATGGCTCGTTATCAGCAGAGCTTGATGACGAGCTGATCATTTAAATCAGGTGTGCTGGAGTAGGGTAACATCTAAAACATGCAGGGCAGGGGGTAGGGCTGGGCGATTATGGTAAAAATAAGAACCCTGATTATTTTAAGTGATATCGAAATCACAATTGATATACACAATTATTCATTTATTCAAAAACTTCAGTACTGATGTAAACACAACTTTAAAGAACCAGCAAGTGGCACATACAGTATTATTGATACACATAAGTCACACATACTCGCTGTGGCTGCACATGGAACACAGAAGAGCAATGAAGCACGGGAACTTGCATACATCTACACTGAGTGGCAAATTAATTGTTTTTCTTCAATTATATTGTTTTTATGATTGTCAGATGGCAAAATTGAAATCACGCTTAAAATCCGATTAATTGTCCAGCCCTAACAGTGGGGCCCCGGGATCGGAATTGAGAAACACTGCCTTAAGGCATGGGCACATGTTAATGTAGCTGCAGATGTAAGACATATAACTATGCTAACCAGATAGTAAGTTACGCCCTGAAATGTTTAATAAAGTGTTTGAGGATTCATTTTCAACTCCCAGATTTGAATTGTGTCTTATTCGATTCTCATCGACGATTCTCCCCTGTCTTGTGAGGTACGGTTTCAGCCCTTGTGCTACAGGATATATATTTGAGCGACGGGAAACCCTGTGACTGTATCTTGTTTAAAAGTATTAAGTTGTAACCTACCTTGAAGAAGGTCATGGTGGCGCCATCCTCCACCACCCCGTATTCGATCTTGGTCTGCTTGGCCAGGTCGTCAGCGGAGTCGATGGGGGACTCCATCCTCTCCACTGTGAGGAAGGCAGCCAGGTTGGCCGTGTAGGAGGAGATGATGATGAGTGTGAAAAACCACCAGATTCCTCCTACAATTCTGGTGGAGAGCGCTTTCGGCATGAGCTCAGAGCCTGAACGAGAGGAGCAGAGGAGGGGAGGTGAGACCTGGGACAATGCTGGGCTGGTGTGGGGGCAGCATCCAGACCCCGCCAGGCCTCTGCATCTACTGCCTGGATCACACACTCCGACTCAGTCACACAGAGTGGGCAGAGTGGGCAGCCTCAGAGCTGGACCTGGTGATTAGTATTTAGTCTGACACTGGATATATGACTCAAACCTCCTCGTTTTTCTGGACTGTCTGACTGCGAGCCTATTCCGCCTCCTCTGAAGCTCATTTTGCCAAAACAATTGTCTATCAGTTCTTTGTAAAGGAAATAATAATAATTTATCCTGCAGAAAACTATGGAGCAGGGAGTGGAATTCATTCACAGGATATTCAGAGAAAAACTTTCTTAGGCACTGATTAAACTTAGTCACCAACTGGCTGTTACTGTGTGCTACGTCACACTTATTCAAAAACATTGTTTCTTTTTTCTGTGTTGCCTAAATACCAATAAGACGTTTGTAGAACAATTGAACCATTCATTGAAACACCTGTGAAAGATGGAGTCTTTCTGATAACCCTCGAATTATCTGCCCATCTATCCACATCTTCCTTCATGGTTAGACTATAGGGAACTAAAGGGAACCATTTGTTAGGGTACTTATAGATGTTATGTTGTGTTATAGAGAGACTAATTTCCATGCTGATTCAATTGAAATTTTAATCCCAGCTAATGGACTCATCAGTTTAACATGGGATCACAGAGGTTATGGGTAAATATCGTTGAACTGTTTGGCAAGGTGTGGCTAACATTAGCAGAGCTAGCTAACATCTACATGCCTGTGCTGGTAACTTGTCGTCCCTTTCAAGTGGTTGTGTGTCAGTTTCATAGGACACTGACTACGCACGACTTAATCTCCATTTCCTACATTGACATACCTACAAACAAATTGACACTGTTATCTGTGCTTGTTTACATCCAGGTATGAAGCTTCAAAGCTTTATGGCAGCAACCGTTTACCAGAGCCACAGCCCTGGCTAATGGCAGGTGGCTGCTTTATAGATAGGACAAGCATTTTGACCTGACAATAACTAAAACATGAGTCACTGGTTCTAGTAGACAGCTCCTTCAAACGGTAGTCTTCTCTGGAATTTAGCATAAGTTGCTATAGAAGTGTAATAATGTACTGTTTTTACCAATTACCAGCCATCTATGACGAATACAGACCTCAGGTCAGGCCTATGCACAGGAGCAGCAAATGGCAGTTTGATGAGTGTTTACTCGAGGCTGACTCCAAAAGCAAAGAAATCCCCATTCAAGGCCACGGTAAGATGTTTATTTTTACAGCCAAATTCCTTTACAGGCTGGTACAAAAATGTCTGAAGTTGTTATTTCTTACTTCCTTATCCTCAAAAAACTTAACGAGGGTTATTTTTTGTTTCATAGTTCAATTGGTTTTGTTCAAACTAAGGCGAAAAGGTATACCTAATTAGACATAATTAGGTTAATCAGCGGGACATACACTGTAAAAAACAGAAATCTTATTGAGAGTTTTTGTCTCATTTTAAGCAAAAATTGCCTTGTTATGCTTGATATGAGACACTTTTAACTGACCAGTTGAGAAAAACTGCTTTTAACAAGTATAAACAATCTACCAATGGAACAAGAAAAATGTGCTCAAACATTAGCTTGAAACTAGAAAAATGTCTTAATACAAGTAACCTTTCTCTTGTTCCATTGGCAGATTTTTTAAACTTGTTAAAAGCAATCCAGACCTCATTTTTTATATTTAAATAACTTGAAATAATATATTTTTTCTGGACTGGTCAGGTGAATGTGGCATATCAAGTCTAAAAAGAAATTTTCTACTAAAAATGAGACAAAAACACTTGATAAGATTTCAGATTTTTGCAGTTTATTGTTGCTCTTTTTCAGGCTTCTCAAGCTCCATCTCTTAGCTAGTTTTTAAATAAGTCTGAAGTAAATGTTGGCAACCATTTTCAATAAACCAACAGGCCAGTGGTTTGTACCAAATAAGATCTATAAACTAACCATTTGCTCTCTTCAGAGTGGTTTCATTTTCATCTGAACTGGCATTAATTTGTGATGTTAGCTGGTTAAGTGACAATGCCCCAAAGCTAACATCAGATTTCTCTGTTGCCTGTACAACCTGTGCTGTGACAGAAGGCTCCAGTATAAGAGGGCTTGATAAAATGAGACTGGACACAGTTTAAGTGACAGCTTCCCTTTTTTCAGACCCCTCAGCTCTCTGGTCACTCAGGGATCAAACCTGTCCAGCTAGTTTGGTCGATAGCGTGAAATTACACGTCAGGATCCTTTAAAATTAATTGATTTCGATCAGAAATGTTGAAGCTGTGAATGCTCCTCTTACACTCCCAACAGGGAACCTTCAAGTTTAGAAATGAATCTTTCTGAGTGTGTTGTTCAGTTTTATTCCTGACATTAGAGCCTTGGTTCATCAGACTTTTTGATTCAGCTTTATGGAGAATGGCTTCTTGTATGCAGAGTGTATGCAGAGTGTATGCAGAGCGTAGAGAAGCATACATTTGTGAGTGGGTATAGTGTGTGTGGGGAGGTTTATTGTCAGGGTTAAAGAAGGTGGGCCAGGGTTATATCACCACCATTCTACTCAAGCAGCTTAAGCAATTGAAAGAGGGGATTTTGCACATTCAGTCGCAGGGAAAGCTGATAAAGCGTCTGAGTGATAGGAGGTTAAGAACTCTGTGCTCCACTCCCTTTGTGAGAGACTCAATCTGCGCTCTCACTTTTCATCAAACTTTCTTTCTTTCCCACAGTCCCCTGAGTGAGCTGTCTAGTAGAGGGAGCATGCAGGGAGAGACATGACAGCCTGCTTCAGCTGCTGTTGATGCTACAGCGGGAGGGAGCGGCGGGCTGGAGGGGGCACATGCCTCCCAGGGTTCTTCATCACTGTTTTTCACCCAGGAGTGACTCTGGTGTCAGAGGATTGTCTCATTATATCGACTTTCTTAGATTACACCACAGTGGTTGATTTAATTGCAGTAATACATTCATATTTTTTCACAAGTAGCTGAATGTGTTTACTGTCATGTCAGCTTCATTAAACCGAGTGACTGCTCTGCAGTGTCTCTGCTTCAGCACCTTGGCATCACTTTAAAGCAGGGTGTGAAAACCTTATATTCTTTATGAATCCCAGAACACACACGATATGCTGATAATAAACTAACACTGCAGGCAGGGCTCGACATTATAACTCAGATAGTAAAACATCAGTATAAAGTGAAAGCTATGTATAAGCGAGACAACATATGGATCCAGAGCTTTTTAATGATCTGTTTTCACCACATCAAAGCGACATCATTTTGTCTTCACCATTTGTTACCTTATGCATCTTATTTGATGCACGAGATTCAAAGACCTATATCTCATCAACATGATGAATAGTTTCCCCAAATTTTTTTAAATATTCAAAAATGTATTCTACCCCTTTGGGAATCATCAGTACACTACAGGTAGCTAAAGTTGTATATTGGCCTTTTTCAAAATAAACTGCTCTCATGAAATCATCCACATGTTTTTTTTATAGGAATGTCATTGCTAACTTTCAAAAAGTTGTGGTAAGAATAACATCTAAATTGTCACTCGACTTAAAAAGGGACTGTTAGGACTATCTGTTTATCTGGACTGCAGCGACACCTTTGGCCTGGAGTCGCACACACACTGTCTTGAAAATGTGACGCTTAACAAGGCGTGTGTTTGTTTTGAAGATAAATGGAGATTGTATCTTCTTTTATTTATTTATTTGTTCATGACAACCTTTGCCGGACACAACACAATGGGTAAGGTATTTATCAACAGTTGTTTAAAATGTGACTACAATAAAACTACCTGCTCTGCCAGTCATCTACCAATCAGAGCTAACGTAACCTCACTCTTCATTTTATTGATAGACTCTCAAGTTTGAACAGACCACTGCAGAATAACTGCTGACTGTGGGTTGGAATCAACATTAGCACAAACAGATTAGCCTCAGTGTTAGCCTTTAGCTTGTGTTCTATCTCTCTCCTGTTTATCTTTCTTCTGCTCTTTTGTTCTTTTTCTGTCTGACAGTTAGGCTCCAGTGTCCACCATCACTACAAAATTAATCACGGAAATCATTTTCTTTTTCATCAGGCGGGTGGTTTTGTCATAGAGTCTTCAGGTCAATCCAGTCCAACCCAACCTGATCAGGGAGCTAAGGAAAAGAATTAAGGCATAAACTAAAATTACGCTGATAGTCTCCTTTTAAGTCATGGGATAGGATCAGATATATATCTAAATTGAGACTTTATCAAGATCACTTAGAAACTGCCCACTGTCAATTTAAAATAAGTTTTCTTTCTTTTTTTTTTTTTTTTTTTTGCATTGAAGAAATGCACCTTTACTTAAAACTTTACTAAAAAGGGGTTGCCAAAACTGTAAAATTTATCACAAATGATACCCAAAAGTGTATCATAAACAAAATGATAAGGCAATATGCTCTGTGGATTTTAAATAAACTCCTCCTTTCCAAAAAGATTAGAATTTTCTGGCTATTCTTTATTTGTTTGTTTTGATGGGTCAGGCTTAAAAGGGTTAACACATTATTTTGACCATCTTTACTAGTAGGGACCATGTTTGATTTTACTTTGGTTGCTCATATTTTGTTCTTATTGCCATGCACATGCCCAGTGCAGGTAAGTATTCAAGTGATATGCATGTTAAGAAATCCAGAATGCTCCACTGGACAAACAGACTTTTCTTTTTGAAACCCTGGTGAAGCGTTTGGAGGCAAACCCATCGCTCTTGTTTTTAAATTTTTGCAGAGCTCACTCTTTTGATTCTCCATTCTACTTCATCTTTGAAAAACTGATATGTGTATGTCCAGGTTAGGCCTGAAGCTCCTTTTATACCTCGTCTAAATGTGGTTTATATAATTCAAAGTGCCTTGAATAGCCTTGTTGTTGAAAGGTGTCAAACTATAAAGACTCGTTTCATCAGAGCTATTCAAAGAGGCTGCAATAAACACTGTCTAACCTCTCTCTAGCCAGCTGCCACCCACTTTGCCCAGTCATCAAACCACAATCAAGCACAGAAATCAAAGGTAGCAGGCATGAACTCAAACACATTCAACAGTATAATTAGCAGAGGAGTCTGCTTGTTCTGGGTCGGGCCCAGGTCTGGCTGTCAGATGCAGGTTTTAAAAGTGGAACACGCTACCAGCACCAAGCTTCTCATCCTGTTCCACCTCACAAACCCAGAACAAAACAAAACAAAAGACCCAAACAGAGCCTGGTTGGGGCTGACTGTCATGTACCCAAGGTAACGTCATGACCAAACAGCACGTCCCACAGTTTTCTGGGGGGCGGGGCCAGCTGCCGAGCAGGGGAGCCTCTCTACAGAGCAGAGCAGCACGGTGCCATGCAGACACTGTGTTCATCCAGTCCAGTCGTCCCACAGCCCCCCAGCCTGCAGCCACATCTTCTCAACTGTTCGACACTGATCATCTGTCTTACCTGCTTTTCTAAGCAACCACACTTTTTGACCCTTGATCTGGTCTTAGTCTAGCTACAGGATATCTTGCTTACATCATTCACCTCATTAGGTCTTGTGCCTGAATTTCTTAGAGGCATTTTTTTTTTTTTTTTGCGCAATGTAAAATATCTATTAACCCAAATATTTTTAATCGAATTCAAAGCATTATTGAGCGTGCAGATTCAGCATGCATACAACAAACTGACACTTGGTAAGTGCTGACAACTAACTTGTAGAGAAAACTTGACCTGTGGACTTAAAGGGTCACTTCATCCAAAAGAAGAAAAATCCTCATATGCCTCTGGTGCAGTATATGCAGATTTTTTTTTTTTTTTTTTTTTTTTTTTTTTACCTTGTTTTTCTGAGATTTTACCCACTATTAAAACATAGTTCTGGTTTTAGGATATTCCTTAAGTCAGTTCATATCAAGACACCGGCTGAAGTCTTAGCTTCCAGGACTCCAGCATCGATTTCTCTGACTTGGGCTTTGACCTCAGCTCTGGCTGCATTCAGCTTCTGGCTCCATAATGTAATCAAACCAATCATAAGTCCCTGACACACAGACTTAAGGCTGAAATACCTGAAATAGCTGAGGTTGAGAGACAGATGAGTTCCCATTAAGCAACAACCTCCAGTCTAAGAATATGAGACATGTGGAAGTGCTAAAATCTGCTGTTTCCTGGTTCAAAAACGTCTCCTGTCTGAATTTCTAATTTTACTATCAGCACACACTGTACAGGGATGATTTTCTTTCTAATCCAGCAGTTTAAAGGATATTAAGATCACAAGCTCACCCAATCAGAGGCACAGCTCTGGCCATGTGACTGACGGGCGCCCTATAGCTGTACTCGAAGCCCTTGTGACTTCCAATATGGCCACAATAGCCAAGTTCCTTTAAAATCTGCTTTAGAAACAGACAGGTGACGTCAGGGAGACTACATCCATTATTATACAGTCTATAGTTTCCACACTCCTGGCCCAACTCCACTTATGCCATGTGGCGATATAGTCAAGTAAAAAATGATCTGGTTTTGATATAATTTTATTATTATTATTATTATTATTATTATTATTATTATTATTATTATTATTATTATTATTATTTTTGAAAGTTGCATGCTGTTTTTAGGTAGTTTCTGTGCACTACTTCCTGTCTTGCCTGCAGTGATTTGATGCATCACAGCTCTGGCATCCAGCAAAAATAGGATGACTGCGTATTAGCCAAGCAGCCACACCACAATGAGTTTTTAGAGATTGGTTTGCAAGGGGTTTTTGGCTTCTCTTGTCAAAATACAACAATGTACATTTTCATTTTTTGAAGATTCGACACATTGACTTAAATGGAAACCTATCTGATCCGGTGCCGTGACAGAGCCGAGCAGGACTGCAGATGCATTTCAGCCGTTACGAGACGCCATGAATCCTGAGTGATATTTTCAAAGATTTTACAACAAATAACTTTGACTTGGACTCCTGCGATAGAGACTAATCTTCTTTGGTGACTCAGACTTGTCTTAGACTCAAAGACTGGGGACAGTCCATTGACTGTTTCACCGACTAAATCTACTGGGTAAAAAGTGTCACGCAAAGGATAAAAAAGATGTAAAGATTCAAATGTAGCTTAATGAAATTTCTAAATAAAGTAAAGGAACAAACTATTCCCAGCATTACTGATTACTGCAAAAAAAGGTAGAAAATCTGTAAATTCTTCTTTTGTTCTCTTAGAGTGTCATGCAGATGGAGTCTGCGTCTGTTTGGTTTGCCAGGGGTTGTGGGTTTTGGCCTTTCATCAAAATTTAAAGAATACAACCAAAACTGAACCTCGTCTTTTTCACAATTTTATTTCAAAGAAACCTTTTATCATTTTATCAAAACAACACATTTAGAGGAATCTAAATATCACCGTCATGTATTTGGTTGGTATTAACCTCTTAAGTCTTTATGACTTCTTTTTCATTTCTGCAATCTGCATCACAAATACATTTCCTTTCCTACCTGAATCTGTAAGTGCGGGACAAAAACATCAAAGAAGCAAATATCTTCAACCAAAAACTCTTTGTATGGCAATATACCATTATTTTCCTTGTTTTGGATGAACTGACCCTTTAAAGACACTCGAGTTGGAAAGTTGTGTGTTAAATTTAGGGGCAACAACAAACAGACTTGTCATGCTCTGCAGATCCTCAGGTCACCACAAGCTGTTCTCAATCTGAGGTAGTATTTCTGAATTATTTTGTGAAACAGTAATTTAAAGATGCAACGTATCTCTCACTGAATCATGCAGTCTATCACTCAGAATACCACACAATTACTATAAAACGAAAAAAGCTTTGTGTGATTTTTTTCCCCTCTCCGTTAGTTGAGAAGATTTGGCATTCGAACACAAACCCAACCAAGCAGGGGAAGCTGTAGACTTCTCATTCTCATTCAGTCTCACTCATTTCAACTGCCTCTGGTTTTCTAGAGTAGGGGTGGGTGGGCAGACTTACCTGTCCAGACAGCTGTGAAAAGGTGAGGGTGGAGGGAAGAGGGAGCATGCAGGAGCAACATCCTCATTCATTGATCACGTCACTCAGATCCCACTCAGTCCCTCCTGCTGGACTCCACCAGTCAAGCATCCAGCATCATGCACAGAGGCCCCCATGCACGCTCACAGGCCTGATCAAAGAGCAACGGTGACCCCCAGCAAAAAGTGGGACTTGTGCTTTTAAAGAGGAGGGGCAGGCAGAGGCGTCTACCTTGCTGCATGAGAGCTCCAACTCCGAACCAGAAACTATTTAGCAGGGTGAAATTGTTTTCCACTACATCCGAGTCAGGGTTGCAAGGGTGGGGGTTATACCACTCGTAGGGACTAAACCTGTGACAGTTAACAGAGAACACACACATACACACACACAGATATGTTGACTGCAGTTTCATTGAGACACAAGAGAAGACAATAAGACAGACCAAGAGTGGCCGTCCTACCTGGGGAGACGGGAGAGAAAGCAGAGGTTAGTTAGTCGTGTGCAGAGATACAAAAGCAAAGACATGCCTCAGGCCTCTGCCTTCAGGAGCTAAAGCTTTATCTTCATGTGCATGAACCACAGATGTTATTGGATTAGTACATTACTGGTTTATTCACAATAACCACTCGTATCCATATTTTCTCCTGATGCAATGCTCCAAGTAGGAATCTCAAACACTTTTATTGCTGTGTTGAGTCATAGTTGATCAATAACTGAAGAGATTTTCATCTTTTAGGGGACCACGGGGCAGCATTTCAAAGTAAAAACAAAGCCATTTGTTGTCATAATCCCATACCTGTTGAGCTATAAAACTTCTGACTCCTTTTTCCTTGCACTGTATTATTTAGAGAAAGTTCAATTAAAAAATATAACAATACAAAGTAAAGATATGCTTTGATAAAAGTGAAAAAAAGTCATTTAAAACATGTCCGCAAATACATGCAATCAGTTTGTGGATGTTTACATCCATCAAAGGAGCACCTATTCATCTTGTTCTGGTAAGTCTCAGTTTCACTGTAAATATAACATGTCACAGAGGCTTCACTCGAGTTGCTACAGCTCAGCTATGAGAACCATAACCCATTTTTCTTTGATCAAAAAACTTTTCCCAGGATGCAAAGTGACAAAATATATGTTTATTTGTAGCCGTGTAGCGCTATTGTTAAAAAAGTGAAAACAATCAAACCTTGTGAACTCAGTTTGTAGTTTAGTGTCCAGAAGGTGAGCAGACTGTCTGTTTCGTGCTACTCTGAGAAGTGTCGGTAATATGTAACATTAAGCCGCGTTTCCACCAAGCAGACCGATTCGGTTCGTCACGGTACGGCGCACATTTTGTGGTGTTTCCACTGACTTATCCCGGGACAGATCCCCAAATAACCAAGACATGCCGTCCCACTTTCTGGAACCCCTTAGTATGGGTGCCAGACTGAACCAATCGGCTCTCAGAAGGTGGAGCTACAACACTACAGACCGTTGATTGGTCGAAAGAATCGTCACTTACCCCGACAGCGGCTGTATTTCTCCTGATAGCACACAGACTTCTCTGAAACAAAGCTTGATTACACTTTGTATCGAAGAGCTACATGCCAATCACAGAGAGGATGAAATGGTGCATGTCTTCTATCTATGCTCTTTGTTTACTGTGTCTTGTTTTTCTTCTTCATTGGATTTATTAGCGGGTACACTGTGTCATGCTGCTACGGCATCACACTATTGTTCAACAGCGGCGACTTTCTGCAATCGGCTTACCACGCCGCCTACCACGAGAGGACACAGTTTTGCTGTGGAAACACAAACAGGATCAGGCTTAACTGTACCAAACCGTGCCAAACCGAACTAAACCAAACCCAACTGGACTGCTTGGTGGAAACGCGGCTTTAGTGAATCCTGTCATCCCAGTCATCTACCAATCAGAGCTAACGTAACCTCACTCTTCATTTTATTGATAGACTCTCAAGTTTGAACAGACCACTGCAGAATAACTGCTGACTGTGGGTTGGAATGGACATTAGCACAAACAGTTAAGCCTCTGTTTTGGCTCATGCTCGATCACTCTCCCCTTTAGCTTTCTTCTGCTCTGACCTCCTTTTTCTTCTTGGCAGTCTAACTCCAGTTTCCAACATCACTACAACAATTAATCCAGGAAGATTTTTTCTTCAAGAAAAAGGACAGATCTGGCCTCTTTTTGCTAAACTTTGTCAGCCGGCCAGTGTAGTGTCGTCATGGCGACTTATAGTCTACGTACCGCGCTGAAAAAATAGCATATAGAAATAACCAATTTAGCAGTTGATAATCCAAAACTCCCAAAAATTAGAACATTTCATAATCACTTATTAAGTCTTCAAAGAGCCTTTAACAAAATCTGCTGGTGTTGAACAACAAACAAACCAATGCAGAAGTGTAAAAAAACGGCACTTCCTCAAATTTCCACAAGAGGCTTTCCAAAAAAAGCTTTCACATTCTTATTAAGTCTCATGGTAAAATTCTCATTTTTACAGAAAAATCTGTCCCACCTTAGCTCCAGCTCTTTGTCTGTTTCCCAGTGCAAAGTGAGTCAGCTGGAGTCAGTGTTTCCACTAGTACTGTTGGGCTTCAGAACTTGACAGAAACCTACTGACAAACACCCATGTTCTTTGAGTCATATGAAAAGTTATATTTACTTTAAATATTTCCCAAAGTCCCTGAAATATCATCATGTATTGTCTTTTTTTCAGTTGCTGCAGTGGATTAAATTGAGTTGTGTCCAATTCCCTACAGTCATAAAAGTACAACCTGGCATGCAGACTGTAGTTCAGCTGCCAGGCTTGAGCATGGTTTCAGGAGAAAATAACTGCTGTGCTAGTATAGTTAGTGACACAGTTGTTGACTTAAACGTCTTTTTTAAGCTAACAGCTGAATAATGCCATGAAATGATTACTCCCCTAAGTCTCTGTGTGTGTTTTTAATATTATACAACATTCAGTACTGGGGAAGTGGGCTTGAATTAACACCACTCATATTCCCAAAGTGGCTCCTTGTGTAGGAGTGCTCATATCAAAGGCAATTCCCTCAGTAATTTAATCGATGGGGTCTGAAAATAACTCCATTGTCAGCCGAGAAAAGAACTAATAATCCTTATAATCTTGGAGGAGCATTAATATTCAGCAGATCAAACGGTTCATTCCCATCATGCCCACGCCGGCCCCGGCGCTCCCCCTCACTCCATGCACTCCTCAAGCTGAGAGATTTCTCATTTATTCATATTAAATAAAAGTGACATTACATTAGTAAAGGTTGATTGGTCTACAATTAAGCATCCTGACCTGATTTGGTTTGCGCTGGAGTACAGGGGGAACGGGGACCCTATCTCCACTCAAGCTGTTTAACACACACAAGGGTTTGACTAATCAAATTGCAATGCATAACGTGGACTTGTCTCAGTGTGGGTCTTTTCACTGCGCCGGGAGTCAGAAATGATAACCTCAGGAGGATGTAACATCTGCGCGGAGGATAATGCAGATGAAACTGCTCCAGCGCCATGTGTGTCGAGGCTTTGATCCATCGTCCTGCGGGTGAAATCTAGTACTCCACTGAATCCTGCAGCTTTATATGAAGATATATGGCTTTATCGATAAAATGACAGCATCATAGCTGTACCCTGTCACTGACTAATGGGCTTTGCCATTATAACATGGTTAGCACTAGCGTTCCTTTTCAACACCTACAACATGTTGTGTAGCGTAGCTCAAGGACCTCTGAACGTCCCCTTTATTCGGGGCTCTAAGAGAATCCTTGGCCTTAAATCAATCCGTCTGCTCACTCAATTTGTCCCAGATTTGCTTGCTTGTCAATTTGCAATGCCAAATTGAGTTCAGCTGAACTGCGACCTTGGAGCTGCATATGTGACGATGTGACCCAATCCCTTGTGCAGAGGTCTCAGAGTGTATTTCCTCCAATCATGTTGTGAAAAGCCAATTACAGCTGGCCGTGAACATGGATGAGCGAAGTTGTCAGTGCTGTGCAGGGTGATGGGAGTGGCTGCGGCTGCTGCTGTTTGGGTCAGAGAATGCTAAAGCAATGCCGTTTACAGGAGACAACACAGCTTAGCTGCTCGGCCCGTTTGCTGTCATTTTGATCCAATTACACTGCCCTTACATTATCTCAGGTCATCTGAGCTGCAGAGGGAGAAACTTTGAGCAAGGTCAGTGTGGAGATAAGAGCGGGCGAAAACGTGAGGAATTCACCAGCAGGGCAGAAACAATGTGAGGCTTTTATCGTTTCAGAGGAGGGGGGACAGGGTCACTGCAGAAAACTCAGGCCACGATGTGCAAGGACAGCGCTGGTGTCAAGGAGAGGTAAATCACAGAGTCAGGACAGACCTGATGACAAAGCTTTGTGCAGTTTCTATGTATTTTTTTCTACAGTCCATCTCAATGTTTGGACATTTTTCTGATGAGTCAACGAATGTGAACGTCTTTTTGATAATTCACTTGAAGATGCTATGAGAAGTATCTGTTTTAATTGCACTCCATTGCCACTTTGTAGCCCAGAGTCTTCGCACACTGTTGTAAATTACTTTTAGTGAGGCGTGTGTTTGTTTTGGAATTAAATGAAGATCGGATTCAAACAAATTTTCTTTTCCTTTTTACTGGATACATAGCTCTACGGTTTGAAACATAACATCAAGCAAACGTTGTAGCAGTCGGCTACCTGTTGGCGACATTGTCAGCCCGGTGCTCGGACGTATCTGTAGGCTAACGTGACAACAATAAACTTTGTCACATTGTAAGTAGTTCAGTAGCTGTCTTGATCTAGCTCAGCTTACTGCCCAGTGCTCTAAGACATGTCTGTAATGTGAAACGTTAGTGAATCCTGGTTGTGTCCTGCCAGTCATCTTCCAAGCAGAGCTAACTTAACCTCACTCTTCATTTTATTGATAGACTCTCAAGTTTGAACAGACCACTGCAAAATAACTGCTGACTGTGGGTTGGCATCGTCATTATCACAACAGTTTAACCCCTGTGTTATAGAGTGATACAGCCTGTGCTAAAGGCCAATTAACAGCTCATGCTCTATCTCTCTCCTGTTTATCTTTCTTCTGCTCTTCTGTCCTTTTTCTGTCAGACAGTTAGGCTCCAGTGTCCACCATCACTACAAAATTAATCACAGAAACCGTTTTCAGCAGAGAAAAACACAGATCTCTCTTCCCACTACTGAACTTAGCCAGCAGGTGTGGTGTTGTCATAGAGATTCAGACGTGTCATAAATCAATCCGGTCCTGGTCGACCCAAACTGGAAGCTAAGAAGTAGCAGTTAAAAACAATCTGTAACCTGTAATATTGGTGCTGATAATCTCATTTTAAAGTGTGGATTACAGTCAGGCATATATCTAGAAGGGAGACTTTTTCAAGACTTTCAAGACACTTTCAAACTCTTCACAGCCCCTTTAAAGAAAAGTGTAGTCACTTAGTGTGGTGGGATGCTGCTACAGCTTTCAAATGTGTCTCAAAAAGGCTTCTTCATTAAATACACTTACTGCAGTCTCAACTATTTAGTCTCTTAACTTAAAATATACATACTGTATCAGTCTTCACCGTCCTGAGTACAAGTACGACGTAGCACTTCCCCTCTGCAACCTTTTCCGGACACTATGTTGACTTGTTGTAAGGGTTTCATTTTTTGGATTGAGTGATTGCATTTTTTCAGGACCTTTTCATAGACTTTTTTTTTTACCAGCTTCAGTATCTTATCTTATTTTATCTTTTTTTTTTAACCTTCTGATGCACATTACACAAATCTGTGTCGAGTTTTCCCTGAGGAAGAGTCTGCAGAATTTTCTGAAAAAAATTAAAATGTCAACTTTAACAGGAAAACTCTTGCTCAATCGTCACCACTGGGTCTCTATACATGTGACATGTCAGTGTCAGTGTCAGCATCTGCCTCAACCCGTTCCACTGCCTGTATGTTGATGTACTGCCATAACATGGCATAACTCATATTTGCTCAGCAGAAGGCCAACCTGCATCACCCTGAAAATTCTTGCAGATCCTACCTCTTAGTGTTTTTATTTTTCAAAGAGCATTAAAATCACTGTCTAATTTGTTTTTTCCATTTTTTTTTCCAGAAAGTTACAGAAATGTCCACTCCAGTGGCCTACATGTGCCCTAGCACCCAACACCCAACAGTATGATGTTTGTGTAAAACTGAACTAAACTGTGTTTTTTGTTATTTTTCATGAGTAATTAGTTCTTTTTATATCCCAGGATGCCGCAGCTAACTTTTGAGTCTCCTTGAGATGTTATTGGCCTGACTTAACTTGAGAGACCACAGTGACGCACTGGCTCTCGGTGCACACCTATCCGCATTTACCTTTATGTTTGGGTTGTGGTAGACTTAAGCGCCATGTGGTACAACGAATCAGTCAAGGATGTTGAGATGAGGGCTTGATGGGAAGGAAGGCCAGAGGAAATGTTCAGTGTAGCAATGTTTGAATCAAAGGTAAAGAAACTTTTTTAGCTGTTGTTTTAAAACCAGAAGAGATTCTCTATACACGGTGTTGTCTGCAAAGTGGAAACAAAATAAGCTGAGTTAATTCCCTCTCTGAGTTTCCAGAATCAAATATTTCTGACACAAAATGATACACAGAGGTTCAGAAGAGCCCACGTAGAGGACGGCACTTGATCCAGTGGAGAGTCTTAACAACATGATGAAGGGCTGTGTCTTTAATATGAGCACGTACTTCACCAAAGGCTTTTCATTCAAAGACTGAGGATAGACGGATTACACTTTGATGTGAGCACACAGAAATATTTTAATTTTGAGCAAGAAGAGCGAGAGCTAGATGAAAACCTGCTCAGATATTCAGATTGATTACAGTCTCTTTGTGTCACCTCTGGCTTGTCTTTCAGAAATTGGTTGAATGTGTGCGATGTATTAAATTTGGCTCTACTTAGACTAACAGGGCGGTGATGCACAGGCTTTAACAGAGTCATAATGGACTGTAGAGGCAGTTTCTCTCAGCTGTTTCTTCACCTGTGCTCAGAGCAGCAGCAGTGCTACTGGTGTTATTAGAGGGAACAAAACAGCAATAAAAACAGACACATTAGCATCAGTAAGAGGGGATATCAGAGCAGGTGGGCCCCTGCACGGTGTCCTCACAGTCTTACACATGGCAGGGATAAGCTGCTCTAACTCTAACACTGTGTTGGTCTGACCGAGTATTCAGCCTGTCAGCCTCACTCACACGATCAGTCTCACAGCACGAACACAAGCATACATAGATAAAATGTGTAATGTGTACACACATATATCAACAGCTTAGTAATGCACAGAGGAGCTGAACCTTGTAGAGGAAGATGTCTTAAAGTTGGTCTCACAAATGTTTGTGAAATGAGAGAAGGCCCTGAATGTGCTGAACTCACAGACTGTGGGAGCTCCTGGTCTGTCATCTGACTCCATCAGATACCTGTTCTGGGGCCATTTTATGAGACTTGTATTGTTTCTAACACGGTGTGCTCCGTCTTAGAGCTAAACAGTAAGGTTCAACATGCAGCAGTGGGTGTTGGACTACAGCCTCCCTACATGGGGCGCATGCTTTACCTGGTCTATAAAAACTGCCCAAAGCACATCAGATTTTTCAATTAAGGGTCTTTTTCTATTTGAATCCTTGCTATAATGCTGTATAAATACTTTATGTGCCTGTATTTACAAATAAGATCCCTGAGTGGAAAGACTTTGTTTGGGCCAAGTTGCCCCACAGTTTTGTTTCAGCCAGTATGGCCCGTGTTATCGCTGCCGGCTGAAGAAAAATTCAAAAACTCATCGTTTGATGAATAACTCACCAAACCTTATGATCAATTTAAAAAATCTTATGGTCCTGGTTTAATGTGTGCTGTAACTTCAGCATTCCGTCCACATTCACATTGCCTGGGTGGGGCACCCAGAGATATTCCATCAGCTTCAGTGTAGCGATGATTTGACCCTTTTTTCCCCTATCTATATGAGATCATAATCTGCACTGTAAAAACCTGAAATCTTATCAAGTCAAAAATCTGTTATCATACTTGATATGAGCCACATTCAACTTATCAGTTCACAAAAATGCCTTAATTCAAGTTGTGGGGACCAAACTTTTTCTGTTGCCGCCCCCACTCTCTGGAATACCTTACCACTTCACATCCCCATCTGTTCCGACCTCCCCACCTTCAAAACACTTTCCAAAACCCACATTTTTAAAAAAGCTTTTAATGTTTGATTGTCTTTTGAATGCACTTTATTTTCTGCTTTGCTTCTTTTTTCATTCACGTTTTATTATTGTGTGTTGTTTTTTATGCTGTTTTTATCCATTGTAAAGTGTCTTTGAGTGTCCAGAAAAGCGCTTTTATAGATAAAATGTATTATTATTGTTTCAAGACAAAAAATGAAGCTTGAATCACTTGTAACAAGTAAAAAAAAATCTGCCAAGGGACACGAGAAATTTCCGAGAAAATTTGTTTAAAACTAGAAAAATGTCTTAATACAAGAAACTTTTCACTAGTTCCATTGGCAGATTTTTTTAAACTTGTCCAAAGCAATTCAGACCATTATTTTTTGTCTTTAAATAACTCTAAATGAGACATTATTCTGGACTGGTCAGGTGAATGTGGCTCATTTTAAGTCTGAAAAGACATTTTCTACTGAAAACAAGAAATTATCACTTGCTAAGATTTCAGAGGTTTTTTTTAGCAGTGAATGATCAATGAGTGACTGACATACTCTGCAGATGGCCTGGGAACAGGAAGGTTTTAATGTATTAATCAAAGGGCATAGGCTCATGTTAAATATGAATCTACCCACACTGATGTTTTTATAGTGAAGCACAGCTGGTTGCTGCTAATGTCATTCTGCATCTGCATCTTAGTTTTGCATATTTATGGAACACCATAAGATTACGATCGTCATTTTATGTAAAATCAGGCAATTTGTGTCTGGTGTTTTTTTTTTTTTTTTTTTTTTGTAACAATGCTTCCAGTAATAAATCTTATAGAATAAGAAAGCTTGTTTATCTTCTTTTAAATGGTGCCACATTTGCAAGGGACATGCATTAATGGGATGAACAGCATAGCTGATAGTGGGTTACACCAATGAGAAATCATCTCTTCTAATGCCAAACAGCTCCTTCTGCTGTTGCTATTGACTCTTAGCATGGTGATAATACTTTTTTTTAGATCTTTTGCTTCTCTAGATGAGCAGAATACACATTTTTTTGAGAAAATCCTTGCCGATTAAAGTAAAAGCATACCTGTATAGCTGCATTTATCAAAAGCAAGAAACTCGCAAAAAGTAAAACAATGGTTTACTCTTACGGTTTTGGACGAACCTGATTGCTAACAGTTCATTAAAGTCTTAAGTAAAGCTCCTGTCACATGGTTGACGTGTTTATAACTGGTTATCTTCCTTCAGGTTTCTCATTTCATGAAGGTTTGTGAGACTCTTGTGTGCTACAATCTACAGCAGAAACATGCAACTGTAGGCTGACATGCATCTGTGTATAGAGGAGAAAAGGAGGAATAAAGTGAGGGGGGGAATTTACACACTTACCCAAAGACTTACTTATTGTGAGATTAAATACAGATAGGTGCATATTCTGAGCCAACTTAGATGACAGTTGCCGCTTTTTACTCTCATGTGTGATCATATCGCCAGTAACATCGGAAACACAAGTGTGTTAACGGTAACACTGTCAGGTCGAGGCTTCAAGAGAGCCCATACCCCCTGACAGTCTTACGGTTAACGTGTCCCTTTCTTCCTCTGTCTTCTTCACCTTGCTTCAAACCGCAGCTACGGGATCAACCGAGTGAGTCGGAAGACATTATCCTGACCGATTCATCAAGTGAGGAGACTTTATCAAACCAGGGCAGAGTAAGAATACACAATGAAGATCTCACCTCTAACATTTCACCTGCTGAAGATTATTCATGTCAACCTTGTGACCAAAAGTGACCTTTACATCATATGAGCAAAACATGGAGAATCATGTACACAGCTTCTGAATCTGTTCAAATACATTTACCAGTATTGGCAAGTTTCATTACACACCCGAACAAGTGTATTTTAACTAAAACAAAGCCATTGCTGCCCCAAATAAGTGTGACAGATAGTTGGTTTGTTTTTGTTTGCAATGCTTCAACCTCATCACCAAACATAAATAAGACCCTCTCATGCATTGGCTCATAACTTTGCTTTGATAGGGACACTTTCTTCCTCAGGAAGTGTTAAATGCACTTACTTTACTGTATATAGGAAGTCACACACTGATTACAACCTGATGTTCCAAAGAGCAATGAAGCTCAAAGGATGAACTGAGAGCATTGGTACTTGAAAATTTGAACCAAAGACAAAGGTATTAAGTCCCACTTTTGAGTAGAGTTTTGTAGTTTTAAAACTTTAATGATTTTGTTTTGTTTTTCAAGTTTTGTTGACTTATTCATAATTCTTTTACTGTATTGATATTTTAAGTGCTTTTACTGATCTCTGGCTTAACACTTTATTTTTTATATCAATAATGTATTTATTCTGTTTTAACTAGAATCGGGTTTAATTGCCACATACATTTGCGCATACAAGTAATTTGACTCGGTGTATTGGTGTTAACAATTTACAGGGCAATGACATGAGACCAACAACTACTTAAATAATACAAATGCGTATTAACATATTTAATTTCCTCTTCTCTGTTTTTTTATTATTATTATTATTATTATTATTATTATTATTATTATTATTATTATTATTATTATAATTATTATTTTAAACTATTTATAGTCGTATTGCCATTTGAATGCTGTAACTCATTTTTCACCTTTGGACAGTTTTGAAGCTTTTATAGGTGTGCATTAGTTTCAACTGTGAAATCTGTCTTTATTATTATTATTTTTTTGTCTTTTTGCCGTTAATTATATATATATATATATATATATATATATATATATATAGATAGATAGATAGATAGATAGATAGATAGATATGTATATTTGTTCACCTCAAAGTACTTTGAACTTCATTTAATTTGTAAAAAGGTGTTATAAAAAGTAAAAAAGGTAAAAAAATAATAATAAATAAAATGATTGTATAAACTCAATTTACATTATACAGCTATCAATCAAGAAAGAAAGGAAAAAAAAACTTTTTTGATTTTGATTTTTGATTTTGTATCTTGTTCAGTGGATCATAGATCTGCCAGTGTGGGGCACCATATCTTCAATCCTTTACCTGACTCATGCTTGTGTTCAAGGATAATCCTTGTCAGCTTGTCAGCATGAGATTTCACACTCAATGACTCCATGCTTCTTTGATGTTTAGCAGTTGTGTACTGTATATACTGCAGTCACTGGTGATTTCTTAGAAAACATGTCACAACTCCCTCTCAGTTGTTGGTCAATCTTGTGCTGCCAGCTTAGCGCTGTAGTTTTGTGTGGTGGGCAGCTGCTGGCATGAGGGCACACTTCTTTTAAAGGTATGTGGCATCATCTTAGAAAGGAGTGAATAATGTCCAAAAATGAAGATTTTTTTTTTCAAAGTGTATTATGGGAGGAAAAAAGTTTCATTCAGCTAATTACGGTATTTTAGTGATCAGTTTTGTTAGAAGTTATTACATTTTATTAGCCACTCTTGAGTACCAAATGTAATGACTAACATTGTCTTATTCCTTAATGTTGATCACATATTTGTGATGACTACTAAACTTTCAACTAAAATGATGGTGTAAATCCTAAATTTCATTGTAGCTTTCTTCTAAAAATCAGCTCCCTGACTTCTCACACACCCCTGACCCCCCACAGAGAGCGATACATCAGCCGTGTTCGTCTGCAGAAACGCTTACAACAAGCATCTGTGGAGGGAATTACTTAAACTCTGTTGTACTCTCCTCACTGGGCTCAGCTGCTCCGAACAAGTCTAAAGCCATTTGAACTTTGGTGGCAGCGATTAACTGCAGTGAAAGACCTGAAATTATAGGTCACAGGCCCATTCATGAGAAAACTTCGGCTCAGATGGGAGAAAGAAATTCAAGGTGACGATAGAAAATACGCCTAAATGAGGGAAAAACTGCCTGTGGTTCCTGTGCATTTGAATCCAGGCATAGCAAAGTCGTCTGGACAGACATACTGGGCTTTATTTAAAGGTCCTCAGCTGTAATGGACACCAAAGTCAAAACAAAGGAGCATCCTGTGCTGAAATAATGAGGACTGCAAATACATCTGACTCCAAACCCTAATGTAACACTTACTGTACTTTCAAGTCTGTATAACTTTCTGCTTATAATGAGGACTCCGTGCCAGCTTTATCTCTGAGTCATGGTTTTGTTTGAAGCAAGGGGAAGAAAACAGGAGAAAAGAAAAGACAGCATGAACTCGGAGACACTGGGGACAGTGAGGGAAAGGTGGGAGAGGAGGGCAGCAGTGTTCACATCGAGCTTGACGCATCCCACACATACACACACGCACATCTGCAAGAGCACAATCTTTCTGCCACTCTCTCAGACAAATACACACAACCCTCAAACGGTTGAAAAGGCCTGAAACTGCTCTGTCTACGTAAGATCTGTGCTCCTGTGTGTGTCTGAGTCTCCTGTGGTTTGTTTACTGCTACAGATGTGGGAATAAGCAGGCCTGGAGGAACCTAGCAGGCGTGCAACTTCAAAACAAAATATCAACAGAGCAAAAAGAAGTAGCTTTTTACATGTATAATGGATAAAGTAAGCAAGTATTCACATAACACTGCATGAGGACATACAGCACTGAGCCTGAGCTCTGATAGATGACCATTGATTAGCTTTCACTACGTCCAGTCAGTGTGGTCAGGACACACTTCCTGCAATTAGGGAGATTAGCCTGTGGTTAGTTAGCTGAGGTTAGGCTGAGCGATGTGTCTGACTGTGTGTGAAGCTGTGATCACTGGAAGCGACATGTTACCTGGCTATGACAAACAGCACACAACTGACACCCAAGTAAGCCAGCAGAATATACATCCAGATATCAGGCGAGAGGGGGTTGAGGAAGGAGAAGACCCCAGGGTTGGTCCCGTTGGGCTTGCGGTACAGTATACTTATACCCAGCGTCATGAAGGGCTTGGAGAAGTCGATAACCTTCTCGCGCACGTAGGTGATGGCGAGGGGAGCCACTGCCAGATCAGCTCTCTGTCAACAGGAAACATAAAAGGAAAGAGAGATAGGCTATAAGTCACAGGCACAGGAAGCATTTAGAGGCAATCAAATTAAGAAAACAGGGTCTTTACACACTACAGAATCTGTCCCAACGCACTTAGCAAGAAATTTAAAGCCCTACCCTTCACACACACACACTCCCACAGCAGAACTCACCTTTCTCTCTCCTGAAGCTAAATCAAAGCATCTGTTTAGTTCTTTTACCCGTTTTCTCCTTCGAGGAGAGGCTGTGTGCTTCAGCTTCAGCTTCATACCACACCTCAGAAGGTCGACCAAAGACGATTTGACTCTTAAAACTAGTTAAGCTTTCTACAGACTGAAAGACAGTTTTACTAATTTAGACAAACCGCTGACTGAAGTACAGTTTTTACCATGACTGTTCTTAAAAAGTTGTCCTTAGCTTCTTTCAGTCTAAGACAACCCCGTAGCCTGGTTTCCACCAAGTGGTCCGGTATGGATCAGTTTAGTTTGGTACGGGTCTGATCAGTAAAATATGATCCTGTTAGCGTTTCCACAGCCAACCGTGCCCTTCATGGTAGGCCGCATATAAGCCAGGCCTCTGTAGCCATGTCAGCCACATAATAATGTGATGCATAGCAGCGCATTATGTACCCCACAAATAAATCCAACAAAGAAGAAAAACTCGACACAGTAAACAAAGAGGAACAACTGAAGACATCCAGCAACCTGTCTTCTTTGTGATTGGCATGTGGCTCTTTGATACAAAAAACAACCAATCTTTGTTTCAGAGAAGACTGCTGGCCACAAGGAGAAATGCAGCCGCCACTGTCGCATGGTAAGTGACGATTCTTTTGACCAATCAACAGACCCCCCCCCCCCCAAATAGTGGGATGGCAGGGGTCAGTAATTTGAGGACCTGTTCTAGTTTTTAGTCAAAGGAAACACCACAAAATGCATGTCGAACACAGCTGAACCACTTGAAGGAAACAGGGCTTTTCGTTGGGGCAGATGAAATGATGTCATGCATTGTACCTCTGCCTATGATTGTTTGAAGGTACAATTTAGTCAAAAACAAAAATATGCATTCTAAATTGTTCAAGAGGAAAGGTCATCTCCTTCCAGTACGTACAACCAGGGGGTGATTTGTTGGGTGGTGGTTGGGATCAACCCCTCCTCTAGTGTTTACTGTTTACTGCCCTACTTCTGCTGAATGAATTTGGGGGGGGGGGGGGGGGGGGTTACACATATCCTATATTGATGGCACTAACCTTTACCTGACCCAAACTGTCAGCAATCTTGGAATTCCGCTAGCATCTGTGTGAACATGGATTTAGAGCCATGAATCACATCCTCACAGGTGAGCACAACAGAGGGAACGTCCCTACACTTAACAGTCTTCTCTTCATCGCTGTTAATGGGCCATATTTGCCTTCGTTCCCTTTTCAGAACTTCACAGAGATGTGGATTAAAGAAGGGTGACTTACTCTAATTAGCTGAATTATTTTGACATAACGTGAAATCTCAATTGATCAGGTTTGATGTTAGGTTTTACAGTCTGATTGAGCCGTCGGTTTGCCATAAATCCTCTGCCATGTTGGCGTGATCGGCTTTTATCCGTGGTCCTGGAACTTAATTAGGCTATCACCCACACTCAGGTGTGGCCATCAAAGAACATTAAATGTTTCAGTTATTTTTAGTTAGCACTGACGATAAATGTTCAACGGTTTGAAATGTTATGGGGTCTATCCTCTTTTCTTTTTTAGTTTCTTTGTCAGATTTATTTTCATTTATTCATTTTGATAAACTGCACCCTGTACATGACAAAATCTTGATAACTTTGGCCCTGTTTTCATCAGTGAAACAGGCCGTAATGGCTGAAGATGAAAAGTCCCATCAAAGTTCAATTATTAAAAGGACTTTTTTTTTGCACACTGACTGGTTTGTGATTGTGGTTTGTGTGAAAAGAAAGTTTCTTGAAGAGAATTCTTGTCAAGAATAACCACATTTTTAAAGAATTCCATATTGAACAGAAATAGCTGTTATATTGTTGTGGTCAAAGCTACCACATTCCATTGCAAAACCAGTCATTTTTACCCTGCACAACAAGGCCTCAAGGGCGTTGTTTCCTGATGGTTTCAGTGGACTCTGCTGCCCTCGAAGCTGTCTGAAAGTAAAATTTGCATTCCTATTTTTTATTCATATCCCTACACTTTCCCTCACTTTGTCATCCAGAATTTGTTTTGTTTTTAAACTTTTGCACAGTAAAGATTAGGTAAAAGTTAAAAAGAAAAAAAATCTAATGGAACAATAGAAATTTAAATAAGCACACAAATAGATAGATACCACAAAAACCTTTTATTGAACAATCAACCAAAGCTAGGGCAAATTGACTGTTTTTGTAGATGGAGTCAGCTGGCTTTGAAGAGGGCTTCTTGACCACCATTTATGTTCATTAAAGAGGGAGTGTTCTGCTTTCCCATATCTTAAACAAAGATATAAAGTAACAATGCTGGATGTTCACACTAAATGTGTACAAATTTTCAAACTGCTACATATTCACATGTCGTAAAAATCCCTCTAAAAACAGCCTCACAAGATCTTCACGAGATTTTCACAAGACTTGCTGAATGATGAGGTCATCATATGAGGATCTACTACTAGGACCATGAGACATTGGAGGGACGGGCCTCAGACGCAAAGATCTGCCTCCAATAGGCTTTTCAGAGGGCTGACCAATCAGAGGGAAGGGGGTTTGTAGAGCTGGGGGCCTTAAAGAGACGGCAGCTAAAATGAAGTGTTCCAGACAGAGGCTGAAATTAGGGTTTCCTAAAACACCAGAGTGAGAAAAATAAGGATTTATTTTAGTTGTAAAGAGTAAAGCCAGAGGGACAATTTTAAAACCGAAACAAGCACAATACCCCCTCTTTAACCACTCTCCATTCTCTACTAAAAGACAGACGCTTTAAAGGATTGGCAGCAACAAAATGTAGTTGGATGTGCTTTTGGGGACTTTCCCTAATAGTGCTGTCTGGTTGCAAATCTTAATCTCTATAATCTGATTTTACTGCAAGAACCTAACAACCCACAACCCTATAAGGCTTTGGTATAAAGGTCTTTATTGCTTTTTGACTGCCTTTTACAAACCACAATATCTTATATATATATATATATATACAACAGTTTGGAAATACTCCAGAGCCAGGCTGACCACATAACATTTTTACCATCTTTGGAGTTATTTATGAAACACGGTAATAATTCTTTCTTGGTATGCTGAGGAGTTATGCTCATATGAGAGGTATATGCATTAGAGGTATAGAGGAAGGGGACAGAGCCTGCACAGGAAAGTCATGTTACCATATCTGGGCTGAAAACAGTGTCGTGCTGTTGACAGTTAATAAATCTCAGGCAGCACCGCGACTATAAATGCTAAACATTCGCAGCAAGGTCAAGTACTTCATTTCTCAAATATATATCCTTTTTGTCTCATGAAGGTTGCCATACATCACTCAAGGATAAAATGACTGAGCCTGCTGCTCACAGTTGTGGTACATGAAAATTTTTGCTGATATCAGCCATCTCTGAATTTCTCCCATCTTCTCTAAAGCAGCCCCCATACGACTAAAATACATCAGGATGTGTTTACTCCACTCAGCGCGCACCAGAGATAACTTTGGGAGATTTCTGTGACTGGATGTTTCCAACGTGCTCGCTTTAATTCAGCATTTCTCCCTCAAACTGAACTTCATTCTCGGTGAGTGCACATTCCCCTGCCTTCTGAGGGCCTGTCTGCTGCAATCACCATCTGTCTCAGTCAAGCCAGGAAGTGGGGCAGATCCATGCTGAACATCATGTCGCAGGGGACGGGGCCCTTCACCCATGAAAGGACCAGACTATCTGTCACAACAGCCAATCACAGTTCTGATCAAGAGCAGAGACAGAAGCCGGTCTGAAAGAGGCTTGACCCCTCGTGGGCGCTCCCTCTAACAGGGTCAGAAATCGACCAAACAGAGCAGATCTTTTTCTGCTCATGCAGTTTATCCTGAGTGTGTCTTTGTTGGGTGTAATGATCTTCACTGTGAGCAGATTGTGTGTGTGTGTTTTTAATAAGCTCTGTAGGGGAAACAAGTCACTGCAGAATCTATGCTATCCTCGCATCACTGTACTTTCAGAACAAGCTCGTGCTTGGCTCTCTCTTCTTAGTACCGTCTCACTCTGTTCAGGAGTCAAAGTGAGAGACTATTCTTCTTATTATCTGAACCTCAAACCAAGACCAAATGAAGTCTGTGCCTGGGTGATGACCCATGTTTGTACTGGTAAAATAAAATTTGAACATATTTGCCCATCCAAATGTGATGGCAATTTAAAAATGTTGCATCTGAGTTTGAATATGACCTCAAGCCACACAACCTTCTTTAATTTAGGTAAATTAATTTAAAGAGGGGGTATTGTGCTCCTTTAAGGCTTTACTATGTCTCAGGTGTCTCTGTAGTGTCTAGCATAATTCAGCTAAAAAAAAAAAAAAAAAAATCCTTTTTTTCTTCTCACTTGTGTTTTAGGAAATACTTTGTTTTGGTTGCTGTCTCTTTAAGACTACCAGCTCCACAAACCCCCTTCCCTCTGATAGGCCAGCACTCTTGAGACCTGTCAGGGGACAAAGCTATGGTTAGACCTTAGTGTTTGAGGCCCACCCATTTAATACGTCATGACCAAGTTAGGGGTTTTAGTTATGATGTCATCGTGACAGGAAGTCTCAGTGAGATCTTGCGCCATTTTTAAAACGGACCATTTTGATCAGTTTACCCAAAATATTCAGGGATTTCCACAACATATGAATATGTAGAGGTTTGAAAATCTTCCCTCCGTTAGCATGACCTGGCTAAGACTAAATGGCTTAAACAGCCCGACACAGACACACTGGGAGCCAAAGTAGTATACACATGAACAAGAACACGTGCAAGAAATGGAGCACTCTCTAGGGGTCAAGAGGTTATTTTATGCTGCATGGACCTCAGCTTTTTGAGGGTTTTTTTTGAGTAAGTCACTTCGGAATACATTTTAGGCTGAGTGTTTAGAAAACCTGAAACCCATTCACTAAAATTTGGGAATTTGACTCAGTAAAGCAGTGAGGGGGCTGTCACACTGGCCAGCAGGATCGTGGCGTACTCAAGCACAATTGCAATCCCCTGCAATGCTTTCCCAGCTGGCCAGTACAACCCGGGGTCACATGACTGCTCCAATGTGAACCAGGCACACACATGGCCCTCCTACATCATTGTGAAGCATCTGCTTACAAATCATGGTCTCAGCAGAGTCAGCACAATAGAGAACATGGAGATCATTGATAGGACTTTGGTGACTTTTTGGCTCATGTTAAGTCAGTTTGGTCCAACACAGCCCTTTAACACCCCAGTTATTGTTTAGAAATTGTTTAGTATTAAGTGTACCGTGCCAAAGCACACCTGTCTAATGTATGCCGAGGCAGAGAAGTGTACTGTGCCTGAGTAAGGTAAACTTGTGGTCACACTGCCCAAACAAACTGGACTTTACAGGTGAAGCATGCTTTGGCTTGGTACAAATTGATCGTATGACCACACCCTAAGTTGCTTTTATGTGTTACCTTTTGGATCACATAAATGACAATGGGGGTGAGTGCCCATGGTAGACAAGAGCCACCAGTGATCCTATTGAGATGAAACAGTGACATATTTTGGTGAGTTTAAAGAAAGATGTAACTGTCTTTGATTAACATCCCCTTCCTCTTGAACACACAGCTCTATTCTTTCTGCCGTGTTCTCAGATACATCAAATAGCAATCTGAGCCTGATATAGTAGCAGGAACCATGTTGCAGTCATTGCAATCTATTTGTCTCTATACGTCACTAGTGAAAAAGTTGAAAAAGTCACTGGTTTTAAATTAAAAAGAAAAAACCTGCTCTCAACATTTAAAGTAAACCATCACACAAAACCCTCTCTAAAGTTTGAGGGGTATGAACCAGGTGAAGTTTTGTCCCACCAATGGGGTGGACTTATAATTGAATAACACATAAAAGATGTAATGTTTTCTGTCTTTCCAAAGTGCCTTGAAACAAGTTTAGCGGAAGATTCTGAGGGATTTTCCAGAAAAAATAAAATGTCAACTTTTACAGGAATAATCCTGCTCAGTTGTTTCCTCTGTACATGTGTGTCAGTGTCTGTGTCTGCCTCAACCCCCTCCACTGCCTGTATGTTGCTGTTCTGGTTGTATGGGCACGTTTCTGGGTGGAAAGTAAGTGTGGCTACCTCAACCAAACACAGCGAGCCCAGTGCACAAGCAGCTCATTGGTGGATGTTGTAGGGAGACAGAAAAATTCAACCAAAGTGAAACAAAACAGCAAACAGAAACAGCTTTTTAGTCAATGAGGGTGAAGCTTGGCTCAACTTTCACTCACTTCCAGGCTCTTGGAGAGCAGCACAGGATGAAGAGCGACACAAGTTCGCTTTTTGCTAATCATCTATGTGTCAAATAACCGTGGTTAGCTTGTGCTAACATGCCATCATCAGGTGCACAGCTCTCAGGTCTCTCCCATGTAGAAACGTGATGCAACAGGTGGTTGCTGGGCTCGTGAGTGTACTCACATAGTCATGGTCGGAGGTTGTGGGTGTGTGTGCTGCTGCTGGCACTGAGCCAAGATGGAGGAGCAGACCCTATCTCAATATCTATTTATTTTATTTTTTTAATCATAACATCCCTGTTTCTTTTTTTTTAATCTTTAAAAGAAACAGCTCTTTGGAAATCATTTGAGATTTCTAATCTTAACTCTAAGACAGCACAAAAAGAAGATATTTGATTAAAGCTGAAAGTTTGAAATCATAAAAAAAATATTATTTAAGGAAATGATCAATCAGTCATAGTTAAGGACATAGGATAGCATCTGGAGTGGCCAACCAGATCTCTAGCAAACCCAACTCTCTTGATCATTTATAGCCTGTACGTAACACGTGTAATGGAATCTTTAGGTAGAACTATGACTCAGCTGGAGTGATCCTGCAGTTATCAAAGCTGGTTTAAAAATGAAATTATAAGACTCACGTGGTCCATTAGCTCCTTCACCATGCCGTTCCACTGGCCCGTGTTCTCATCCTGAGCGCCGTATCTCCCGTCCTCCACCAGGCGGACCTCGTACGTGAAGCCCAGGATGTTGGACAGCTCCCTCAGCAGGTCGATGCAGTAGCCCTCGAAGCGGTCGTTCCCGTACAGCGGCTTGTCAGACTTCTTGAACATCACATATGGCTCCTCCTGTCAGTGGAAAATAAAGTGGAGGACGGATGAGCCCCTGCAGTCCATGGCGTCTTTTACCTGCTGATAAGACCTATCCCAGAGTCTGTCTGATGTGTGAGATAGCCCAAACACACACCAACCCAGCAAGCAAAGCTGTGTTGTGGGTTTCTGTGAGTGTGTGTGTGTTTGCCAGCAGTGCCAGTCCTGTGATGTGGGCTGGGTTGGGTGCAAAGTGAAGCATGACCATAATAAGAGATAATCCCCCCGTATCAATGACTCTGTGCTCCTCTCAGGCTTAGCGGGCTGGCTTTGGGCCCGGGCCCAGCTTTCAGGACACCGCATGCTTTGTCAATAAGATAAGAGGTGCTGATAGACGGACACAAAGAGAGGGAACGAGAGCCGGCACAGCAGCTCTGTTCACACAAACAGCTGGGGAGATTACTAATGTCTTCTTTTATGCTTCTCCTTTCCTCTCCTCCACGCTTCACTCCCTGCTTCCTCCTCCTCCGCCTCCTGCTTCCTCCCTTCTTTACCTCCGCTCCACGCACCATCTGTCTCTGTTAGCCTTAGACGCTCATTCTCACCCAACGTCCCTCAATTCAACAGCTCCCTTGTCTCTCTCAGACAAATAAATCCTAAAATATATACCGTCAGACAGGTGTTGTTTATAATATAACTGTGCTATGAGTAGGGGAAAAAAAATCATTAAAGATTGCTAACAGCTTTGACACATTCCACTGGCTGGAGTTTGAACAGCATGCAGGCTGTAAGACGTGTGCATGAGGGGGTAAAAACAAACAGTTTGTTCTCTTCACTGGTGGTGTCAGCCAAACAAACAGACTGCCGCGGCTCTATATCTCATAAATATGTCTTATAACAGCGATAATGGACAGATGTTGGGGATAATAATTTCCCTGCAGCACGATGGGAGAAAAAGTTATATTCTGGAAGGAAAAAGGAATAACAGGAAGCCAGATTTCTGAGTGATCCCTACAGGGTGACGCTTTCCTCTGGCAGTCATACATCACCTGTTTAAAAGGTCTGAAGCATATGGAGTGGAGTGAATGAGGCCGTCTGACCACATGTTGCTGGTCAAACAGCGCACAATCTGGGCACTGGGTGTTAAGCCCTGATTACTGATGGGTGTTTAAACACAGACCAAACCAACCACTGTGTCTGATCTCATTGTAAGTGTGCTTCAGTATACACAGCAAGTTTCAGCCTCTACTTTTGACCTTGTTGTGTAGCCAGAGTCATCACATCAGATAAAACTGATTTCTTTAGAGAGCAGTTCCTGTTGACACTGTGGGAAAACTTCTTAATCCATTCATTACATGCAAAAGAAAGAAAGAAAGGAAGAAAGAAAGAAAGAAAGAAAGAAAGAAAGAAAGAAAGAAAGAAAGAAAGAAAGAAAGAAAGAAAGAAAGAACCATGGGATTTTTCATAGTGACCGGCTATTCAGCAACAAAAAATAAAGAAAATGTGAGGTGCAATATGAGATGCATCAAATGAATTGCCGAAGGAACAAACAAACAACCACAAACATGAACACATTATGGGCTAATCTATGAGTGTTCTACTTGTGCGATTAATGGTGAATAAGCTGGCTACAGTCTGAATTTAACCTAAAAAATGTTCAGTTCAAAGTAGGGCTGTCAAAATTGGTGATAATTATGTGTTAACTCTAATTTTTCCTAACACCACTCTGATTTTTGTTTATTTATTTAACGCACAGTTAATGCACACATTTCTGTGTATGACCCTTGGCCCACCCCATAGGTTGGGAAATCAGGAATCCATGCAGCACTAACACAACATTGGTGTTGACAAGCAGAAATGAGTAAAGACAGTGTTTTAAATGGGACCTTCAGCTTTAAAGCCCTGCCAGACGGCACACTGGCCACCTAGACCAGGGATGTCAAACTCGTGCCACAGAGGGCCAAGAGGCTGCAGGTTTTCCTTCCAACCAAGAACTTCACCAGCTGATTCCACTGATTACCTCACTTTCAAGCAGAGAGCAGGGATATATATATATATATATATATATATATATATATATGTATGTATACGGCTGATTAATTGCAATAAACACCAATTGGAAATTCTAAAATAAAAAGAACATAAAAGGAGTTTAATAACTGTTTACCCCTGAAGTTGGGATTTCCTGCTGGGAATTGGTGTGGGTGCTCCAGCTCCGAAATTCCGACTGGACATGCACTGATCGATCAGTGTCCATTTCCTTAATTTTGAGGGATCGGTGATCGGTTATCAGGGATCGGCCCATCCTTACATATGAAACTGATCTTATAGAACTCAAGGAAGGTCTGACAGCCAGCCATTGTTGCTTTTTACTCTTAGATCTAAACCTCAGGACACTTTATTGGTTGTTTAAGTTTAAATGTAAAGATTTATTTTTTCACAGGTATTGTTCAATGAGTTTTAATGAAAAAAAGATTGGAACATTTAAGGTAAATGCTGTCAGTTATAAAAATTAAAAAATAAAAATTGGTATCACAGGTCAGGTTTTTTAAAGGTTGGTGATCGGCCAGAAAATTGGTAGCGGTACACCCAAATTCCGACCTCAGGGGGCGTTCCAGTTGGGCGTTCCCACTCAGGTCTCATAAAAGTCCGACTTCTGAGTATAAATGGAACATTAACATTAACCTTTGCTATAAGACACTTGAAAAACAAAATGAAGGTCTTTTTTACCAGCAATCACATCATCCATGCAGGTTACTCGTATTTTCATGATACTGGTAGAGTCGTATTTTGCTAAAAATTAGTCCAAAGAATTAAGTGTAATCTGTGTTATTTTATGAGTGAGTCAAAAAAAGTGTGTCATATGGCCTGTTTAATGTTATTAAATGATGTAACAAACCCCTCCTTGTTGACCCTCTGACTGAGTACAAAGACAGAGACAGAGTTTGACTGGAGAAGAGCAAACACACACGTCTGTGTGAACCACTGAACATAAACCTCACTCTCTGGTTTTGAAATCATTAGGACAGACCAGAGCTAACAGATAAAAACCAAGCGATGGCACTAACACACAGGTGGAAAGGCACAGTGTCCTTTATGTGATGTGTGTACAGCTAATGAACTTTATTTTCTCCATCACATTCCTCATCGTACATCCCATTGCCATGGTAACTGAAACCAAAGCTGTTTCAATGGTGTTGGCATTGTGCTTTAAATCCACACCGGTAGTTTTCTCAGGAGTTTTATGGCTGTTTGCAGAAGGATAATAATCTTTGATACAGCTCACATTACAGGCGGAGGGATGAAGATGTTTTTATGATTTCCTCTGGTGGGATTAATCAGGTTGTTTCAATTCAATAAAAGAGGAAGGCACCGTCTTACTTAAAACCACTCCTAAGTAATGAGGCACATGGGGCTCTTAGCTCTGTATCAGGGCTAACTGATTTCTAAGAGATGTCTTCATACTGTGGCGGTAATGATCCTCCTGTTCCGGTTCATTGTTTCGTCCTTTTTGTGAAACAGTTTGTGTGAATCATCCTCGTCTTCCTCTCCAGATGAAACATCTCTGGACCGTCCATCTTTGACTGTCACAGAGCAAACTGAGCCTTTGTGTTTCTGTTTTTGTAACTCTGTTAGCTCTAGTTGTTCGGTAGCTCTATATTTATCTTTGTAGACTGGAAGTTAAGTGTAGTTTGTGCTTATTTATCATGCTCTGGGTGACTTCAGCTGTCACTGTGAGAATCTATTTAACTGTCAAATTCCGTTACAGGTAATGAGAAATCATGTGGGTGGGCTTGAATTGAAAGATTAAAAAAATAAATAAAATGCACTGAATCTTTATTCAACCAGAAAATGACTTATTCAGATCAATTTTTTTCTTTTTCAAGAGTGTCCTGGTTGAGATAGGCAGCAGCACAGTTTACAACATTTCTGGCAAAGCATATAAGTGTTAAAAAGAAGAGGCTCCAGTATGGAGCCTTGGGGGACTCCACATGTTATTTTTGTCTGCTTAAATGTACAGTTACCTATAGACACAAAATAGTCTATGTCCATGAGGTAAGATTTAAAACAACTGAGTGCATTCAAACATTTTTTTTGTTGTTGTTTTTATGCCTTTAATTTGACTGCAGAGAGGGCAGTGGATAGAGCAGGAAACTGGGCAAGAGTGGGAAGTAACATGCAGGAAAGGAGCTACTGGCCTAAACCTCTAGGCCAGCTGCGCTACTCAACATATGCTTCAAGGCATTTAAAAAAAACTTCAGTTCAAATGAATACCGGCTTCAAATATCAGTTACTAGCCTCCTTGACTACCGATGATAAGCAGTTATACCAGCCATGAAAAAAATAAAGCACATCGGCCTATCTCTAGTATAAATAACGCAAAACACCGAGAACTGAATACTTCTCCTTTATTGAATTTACTTGAAAGTCTGCCTGAATGAAATGTTTTAACTTGCTCATGAGCACGTTTCCACTTATTATAACACAAATGTAACACCATACTTAATGTATGTTGCATGGAGGTAGGATCCATCATTTCTGATGCATTCTGAAAAAAAAAAAAAAAAAAAAAAAAAAAAAAAAAAACAGAAATCCAAACCCTGATTCTCTCAAAGCTCCTTCCTGGTTTTTACAGATGAAATCTCATCACTCCTGTCTGCACTCAACTCCGTTGGCTCTCTGTGAGATGATTTTTACTGGTCATATTCAAAGTTTGTGTGGGGCTTGCATCAAGCTACATCACAGAAATGTTGACATCCTATGAGCCGTCTTGTAGTCTTAGATCTTCAGGTGGAGTTCTCTTGGTCATTCTAAAGTTTGAAAAGCTGGTCAAACCTTTTCCACCTGGGCCCCTTGACTTGACATTCCCAAGGAGATAAGATGAGCAGAGTCAGAAACATCTTTTTAAATCATTCATTGAAACTCACTTTTACATACTTACTTATAATTTTAACCTGTTGATAGTATTTTAATTCCAATAATTACTCTCTTTTTTAATTCCTTTAGTTATTCAAATTTATATTTATTTATATATATTTATTTATCAATTTATTTATTAATTCATTTATTTCTTCATATTCACTTATGCATTCATTTATCTATTTATCTATGATGCTTTTAAGTATTTCCTCTGTCAATCTTTTTTTTTTTTTTTTTTCGGCTTTTATCTCATTCTCTTACAACCCTTTCTATCTTTCAATTTTCACCTGATATGTAATCTTTTCATCCTGATAGTTGACATGATCATAAATATTTTATTCCTTTGGCCAAAGTCATTGTCAGAGAAACACAAACAAATAAACAAACAAAAAAACAAGCTCAAAACCCATGACAAGTGATATGTTTACAATGAAATAACTATCTCCAAATGAATTTAAAAAATGACTTCTACAGTTTTACACATGGAAACTACATTTTCCATACTGAAATCCAGACCCCTTCACACATCATATATTTTCATACAATATGTAATCATACACCACACACACAGGAATATAAAGTTACCTACTCCTTTTCTTAAGAGGCTAAGTTATTCATGAACATCTCTGCTGTTATTTCAGATTATCTCTTTTCTTTCTTATCTGTCTGAAAGGACCTTTAGTCCAAGTTAACTGTAAATTCCTCCTCAGCTCCTTTAAATAATAATTACCCTCCTCTTTTTATTATTCCACCATTTTCTCCCTCTCTCTATTTGCTGCCGTGTTAACGAGCCGAACAACTGTTATCTAGCATGTCGAGCACAAAGAAGCCATTGTGAGCCCATTAGCAGCTTCTGCCCTCTGACCTCCTGTCAGCTGTGAAAGACTGTAATTATCATAAACAGTGGCCGGGCACATTAACAGAGAGCATCTCTCTCTGGAACAACCTGCGCTACCTGTGATTCCTCCTGGTCATTATCAGAGCTCTTACCTTGTTTCCATGCAACTGGAAAATGGAGCAAAGATGGCTTTTTATTATGTTTTCATGACTAGAAGCAGAGGAGTGCAGAAATTCCTCTTAAGAAAATCCTTCAGAACGGAACCTCAGAGTTTTTCTTCTAATTAAAGAGACTCAGTTCATTGTGATGCGAGTCCAGACAAGTAGTATCAGGTTTATTCGTAAAGGCTAAAATCAGATTATTTGTCAGCTGTGCAGCGTGTTCTGCCAAGCTCATTCAAATGAAGAAATAATTCATGCAATTTATTTTTTATTTATTTTTTTTGACTGAGCACGGGCGTTGGCCAATCAAGATTTAAAATGTCTGTGTTTTAAGAATAAAAGCCTCCAAAGAGAAAGGCTGAAAAAATATAAACTTCACGCATGGAATATATATGATCATTTTAAAATGTAATGCTAGAAACAAGATTCACATTAATTGGTACAGAGACAACTACACACTAAAAAAGTGTAAAAACTAACAATAATAACAACAACAACAACAACAACAACACATGTAAACACCAAAGAAGTGCGGGTTTAAAACAAACCTGCTTAAGAAAGGAAACTCAAGAGAAGCAGAGTCCTTCAGAAGTAAATCCCAGGCCAAAAAGAAGTAAAAAAAGAAGAAAAAAGTAAGAAAGAGAGAAAGAAACTAAAGGTGATAGAGCTTTCTCCATCAGAGCTCCCTCGACTTTGTAATGACCTGCCAGAGGAGATAAGTCGTGTAGAGTCTGTCGCTTTGTTAAAGTCACTTTTAAAAACTCACTTTTACTGACTGGCTTTGATGTGATGCTGTCTCTGTCTTTCATTTTTATCTTTATCTTATTTTGGCCTTGCTGTTAAAGTTCATCCTCTTTTATTTACTTCTTCTATGCTATGTTAACATATTAATGTAAAATTGTACTTTTATTCAAATTTTATTGAATGTATGACTCACCTTTGTTTCACTTTTAATCCTTTCATTGACACTCTTTTAGGCCTTTTAAATGTTTTATCTTTTGCTGATGTGTGTTATTCTAATTGATCTTTTAATACTATTATTACTTTATTATCATTTATTATTTTATCATCATTATAATTTCATCTTTTCATATTTGCTGTCCTGATTTTTGTTTTTAACTGCCTTATTACCTTCTTTCTTTTTCCTAGTTCATGTTTTAGCCTCTATTTCAGTCCTCATGGTCTTATTTTATGTTGCATTGTTCTTGTATTGTCTGGGTTCCTATGACATTCACTCCTTGAAAGGGTCTTTATACCTTGTTTCCTGTTTCCCTGTGCTTTGTTGTCTGCACGTTCCTTTATGTTATCAAAGCACTTTGTAAACTTCTGTTTCAGTGATATTTAAATAAAGGTATTATTATGTTATTATTAAAAACAAACAAACTAACTGAAGTCTCCTCCTACTGACATATTGTATGTTTGCAATGTAACTATCATCATTACATCCAAATTCAACAGCTGGTTCCTATTTGAGACTATGGTGCAGCTTTAGCACAGTAACCTAACCAAACTGAGATGATCTGTAGCAATATTCATACACTTGTTGTTGTTTCATCTAAAATAATTAATCCCACCTGAAATTGTTTCACATCAAACATTAAAATGTTTATTTTTATGTTATTTGCTCTGAAAGACCCACTTTATGTTGTACTGGAGATTTGTCACTTTAGGCACGGACAGTGTCATTTCTCTAGATCTGCCTCTGGTCCATCTCCTCTCCATCAGCGCACCAGAACTGAAAGGTTTCACTTCCAGTCAATGTGTTGACTTCCATTGGCTTTATTTTGCTCTTTGGCAGATATGGTTGGCCGAAGCCTGTCACAGACTGCAATTTTGCAGGTTGCATGAAGCCAGAGCATGTTGCATCAATCGACACTGAACAGGTCAAGCAGGACAGGAAGCTACATTAAATCTGAAGAATTTTCAGTCAGTCCTGGAATTATCAGGTTGGAGGTTTTTAGAGGCCAATAAGGACAATGGCCCTCATTTATCAAGCATGCTTACGCCTGAAAAATGGGTGTATGCACCTTTCCACGCACAGATCAGCATTTATCAGTCTGAAAGTGGGCATCGGGTACACTCAAATCCCACTCCAGGTCTGAGTTCGTGTACGCATGTTTTATGTCAGTGGAGAGCGGGGTGCAGCGAGGGAAATCCTCTGTGGAGGAGAATTATTTGATCATATGAACGCAAAACATTTTCAGAATTAAAAACTGATGTAACTGTTTGCTGTTATTCCGCCAATCTATAAAATACTTAGCTATGAAAGAGCAGCAGGAGCTGTCAGCTGATTTCTACATTTGAAAAAATGTTTCCTCGATCGGTTTAGCTAAAAAAATGTGTAAATAGAGAGGCTGTTACAAGTTTTTCATGCACTCCCATGTTCATGATAAAGTCTCTGCAGAGAACATTCGGATGATGCTGGATCAAACTTTTAGAACAGATTTTTATTTTAAAGAAGTGGTATTGAGTACAAGATTTACTGTGAAGATGATAAGATGATATTGATCCTTACAATATTACAATATAAAAGTGAACTGTGTGCGTAAAAGTTCAATTTCAAATTCATAACATTTACACAAGATCACAACCTATGTGCTCGTCTCGTGGTACGAATAATCATGAAACTCAGGTCTACCTGTGCGTTATTGCGCACGATGGACACACTTCAGCTCCACTCCCTCCTCAGTCTGTGACAGGTTCAGGCTGGAGTCTGCAGCTTCTTTCAGAGCTCAAACACATCTTTAAAATAAAACTTTACACGTTTCTGGACCTGAACGGAAACAATGAATAATATTGAGGCTTCTAACAGTCAGACATAGTGGATGAATTAATCAAGGTATAAACAAAGGATGTGTAAATTAAATGTTTAAATCTCTGCTTTATTTTAGTTTGTCACATCCACGCTGCTGAATCACTGCAGTGACTTCCTTGCAGGTGAGTTTTTTTCTGATTCACACTTTTTTTCCGGCTGCCAAACAACACGGCGTCATTTCCTCTCTACCTCTGTTGCTATGGCGTAGTCGATTACCGGCATGGAGAAGTTCCCTTTTTCCCGTAATGCGTCTCTCCATGTCGTAAATCCCGTGGGTTCGGCCAGCTGAATATTTAGGGGCGTGTTATGTAAATTACGATTGTTTTCAGCCCACATATATCAACAGCTGATCAGGCATACACCATGACTGGCCCTGGAACACACGCTTCATAAATCACACGCGAACATTGCCGCACACTGATTTTTACACCCAGATCTGCGCAAATTCCCACGCAAGATTAATAAAAGAGGGCCAATGTGAATGAGAAGGGGGTCATCATTGAGGTGGGGAGCTGTTGATTCAAAATTACTTCAAATACCCTTTGAAAACACAGCTGCTGGATGGTGACAGACATAGGGACACTTATACAGGTTGGACCAGGTGGAAATTTGATGCACAATTGTTTGGCTCCGGACTTAAATAACTTTGTTAATGTGAAAGTCCAGAAACCTGCATTTCTTTCGAGTTTGAGTTAGAAGATGTTTACAGTCTGGTTCAAAAATAACTTTGCACTTGGCTGAGGGCTGAATTTCCTGTGTTGTTCACATATTTTGAAAACAATAGGTCTATAAGTTTGGCGGAATTAAGCATGATTGTGTTATTGTCTGTTTCTGCTGACCTTACAGTTGTTTGCTTGGAGTCTTAAGTCTTGATTCAACCAAAATTTAGTGGAGTCACCTTTTCTAATTTGATGACCATCGTCTTTGCAAGCATAGAGCATAGAGAGGTCAGCCTCTCTGGATAAACAGTGTTATTGTTGGCTGATATGTGTTGATCTGTACTGAAGATCCTCTTCTATAATCAATACTGGTGGCGCATTAAATCCCTGATCTGTATTCATAAGCTGATGATGTGTTCCTTCACTCTATACACAGCCTGTCAGAGGTTTGAGTCTAAGGTTGAATAAAAAGATAAAAGCATTTCTGAGTTCCTCTTCACTGTTCCTCTCTCCACAGCATACACACAAACACACAAACACAAACACACACTGCCTCCCGTCTCCTGCAGAGAGGCTGGCTGCAGACGGCGGCCGGTGTATCTTTAATTAAAAGCAGAGAGCGAAGGAGAAGCCAAGTATCTCCGTAAAGCAAACCTAATTAAAGCTATAGCACAGCCATCTCTCTCTGCAGACTCCCCTTAAACACACATCCAAGCTCATCCTTCTTCTACAAATTAAAAACAATGGATTTTGTGCCGGAGACAAAACAAATGATGCTGCCTTATTTGAGTCCTTTTCAAACATTATTTTAGTGTTATTGATTCCCGTCCATGCAGCGCGGCACAGAACAAAGAAAATCATCCAGGTGCTCTCAGCACGCAGCGCTGTGATGGAAGACGGCCCATTGGCTGGAAAATAAAGTAAGAGATGCTGATGCCTCTGACTGTTTTACCACACTGCATTAAATAAATTGATAAATAAATGGATAAAGGTGTAAAATGCAAGCACATGGTAGTGCATGTGTCTGTACTGCATTACATTAATTTAACCACTGGACGAAGCGCTCGTTCTCCATAAAGTGAAAAAAACTGATCAGATTCAATTCAAGTCAGTCTCATACATTTTATAATGAGATCCTAGTGTTGATAGAAGGAAGTTGTGGTAATTTGAAGCCACAGTCCTATTGTCTGAACTACAAAGTTTTGAGTCACTGTAAATCCACACAACCTGTTGAAAAACCCAGTCATTCCCACACAGACCAGGGCCCTCAGTCATGAAGGAGCCCCCCTGCAACATCTCCACAGAGCCAGCCGCCGTTTGACGCCCCTGACCAACCTGAAGCTCCATTGGTTCATTGAAGGAAAAAGACCCAGATCATGATGGCGCCCCCTCCACTGTGCCGCCGTGAAAACATCTCCAGTGGGATCTCCAGTTCATGTCAGTAACGTTGGAGCTGTAGTAACTTTTTGTGGTGCTTTGTGCCTCCTGCAGGCCCCGTTGGGATTGGCCCCTAATTCCTCTGCCTAAATACTTCATCCCTGAATATTCTAATACCCTGATATTAGACTATTGAGGAAGAAGACGCAGAGTCCAATCTGCCAAGGAGTTCAGTCAGCCTGAATCCAAAAAACTTTATTCAAAACAAGCCATCTTTAACAAAGTGAGCCCCTTAGGTCTGCAGTGAATCAGCTAATATCATCCTCCTAGGCCTCAAACAACCTAAAAGCCTCCCCAAAACCCCAAGACCCCAGAAAAACCTGCAGTAAAACCTCTACAGACCCTTCTAAAAACCCTTCTAAAGACCTCTATAGACCCTAAGAAAAACCCTTCTAAAGACCTCTAAGTACCTCAAAAAACCCCTCTCCCCCAAGTCAGAAGAGTCAGCTTCTTTCATATTCTTGTGTTGGGCTTTCCAGATGATATGCAAGACATTCCTTTCCTCAGGACAACGTGTTGATTGGCTATTCTTTTCTGAGCAACAGCTGTCCTTCATAAAAGAAACTTCTGTTGTAACTCAAGTTGGAGTAGGCTCAGGTTCAGTGTTCTCATATGTTTCCATGTTATTTCTGTCATAGCTGGCCTTGGACTTGCATGTCAGCTGACACTTCAGGAGGGAGACTGGTGGGACATTATGTCTTCATTTGTCAGTCAGAAAGAGGAAATCTTTAAATGTAAGAATGTTACTCAGAATCCACAGATCCTTTAAGGTTTTATTGATCTAACAGCAACATTACAACAATCAGCCATTTACAACAATGATCCATTGGGCAGTGTCCAGCTTCATCCCCTGTACTCTTGAAGAAATTGAAAGCAATGTCTGTCACCTGTCATTCTGTTATTTATGGTTCTGTTTACTCCTACCCCAAAGCTGAGAGGGCAGGAGGGACAACTGGAAGCTAAGTTTAAACTGATAAACATTCCTTAGTATAAGTAAGATGCTGTACAATTCTTGAGTTTTTTAGATTGTCCCTTAAAAAATACTACAACAAAGCCATCAGGACGTCAAGGTTCAGTTTTTTTCTCCTCCTCCCCTTTCAGTGTCTCATGTTTGCTGCTTTCTGAAAAAGTCCAAACGGTGAGTTTGTGGCGTTGAAGGAGACGAGGTCTTTGAAGACGTGTTTTGTTCTCAAAGATCTTTTCTCTCGGACATCGTCTGATGGTTATTGGGCTGCAGTTGGCTCCAGTAACGACCTTAATTTGGGTTGAGGATCGTCCTGTGTCTTGACGGACAGCCAATCATATCCTCTGGCTCAGCTCTGGTGAAATGTTTCAGGGTCGACCTCTGAACTTTTCTGCTCCATAACCCTCAGGATTTCCTCTTTGTAGAAATCCAAAATGTCTGTCTTACTGTGTCCAACCTCAGCAGAGATGGTGTGTTGTGAGAGGCCTTGCTGATGCAGCTCAACAATCGACCACGTTCAAAGGGAGCAATATTTTTAGCCTTTACCATCAGAAAGTCATGACAGAGAGAAAACCTGACAGAAAATGACATTGACTCAACATTTTTGTGCAGATTTTGTCTTTTAAAGGCTGTGGTCTTATATTTTTGATCAGCTGTTGAGCAGAATATTTCACTTTTTTTTACTGTTGCTTTTAAAAAAATGCTTGCTCAATATTTTAGTCTCTTTTCTATTTCTTCTTTTTGTTTGTTTGTTTTTTTTTTGTTTGTTTGTTTTTTTTGTTTGTTTTTTCCTAAGATCCAACTATGCAAAATGTAAATAGGTGCATTTTTTCATCTAGTCCTAAGGTTTTGATGAGGTGTGTGCAGTTAATGTGAATCATTACCATCTGCTTAATGTTGATGTCACTTCATTCATAAGAAAGATCAAGCAAAAACATCCCAGTGATGGTAACTGTTCTGCCTCTGGATGAGTTTGCTGGGCTCTCATTGCTCAACCCATCAAATGAGTGAACTGAACACTCTACAAAATAATATCAAGATTCATTTCAGCTAACCTTGTTCTGAAACTGTTACAATGATTGATTTTCAACAAATAATGATCGAGACACACAAATCTCAAAGAGATGTGGTTCTCACTACATGTTGAATAGTTCAGGCAGTAGGGATCCCGTAAATTACACATTCCTCAGTTTTCAATCCTGCTCCTATATTCATCCTTTTTTCCACATCTATCTTTCTACTCAGGCTTCCACAGCTGCTGTCCTTGAACAGGTTTCTATTTCCAGATTTAAGGAGCTTTTCGTGCCAATGTTCTTCAGAGAAAGGACATAGATTTGTTTTATTTAAGAAACCCTGATTGAAGGACTGCTCGGCTGCAGTAAATAATAGAAAAGATACAAACTCACTCTCACAACCTGCTCCATAAAAAAACTGAATAAGCTCACATTCATCTCCAGTTTGAACTGAAAGTTTTCCCACATGAAAAAATAAATAGATAACACGTCTGTTCATTTACCTGCACAGCTTGTCTGACACATATCATATTTTATGTGTGACCTGCACTTAAAGCTGTGACACCTCACAATGGAGAGACACAAGACACTGCTTTTCAAAGTCCACAACTCTCAGCTTTAAATTTTTGGATCTTATGATCTTTAGATGGCTTATTATGTGTTTCTGAATCATATTTTTGTAAAAACAAAAAAAGAAAAAGAAAAAATCCAGTGCAGAGGCAAACAAACCGTAAACAGATCCCTATCATAGAAGTTTCTTCAGAACCTCATGAACACATTCACTCATGTCCCATCCTGACTGATATGTTTGTCATTCGAGGTTCACACTCTGTTTTCGTTTTCATCAGCGACTTCAAGGCTTCTCCACAAAAACTGTTTGTTCAGCAAATAACCACCCTGAGTTATAACATTTACTTTTTGCACTTGAAACTCAACAAATTATCATAAACTGAGCCAACCTCTCAGATACTGCTCCTTTGTCACATACATTACCTTGAAAAATAATTTACAGACAGTATAATTGAAAGATTTAATCTACTCTATAAAGGATCTCTGTCTCAGGAAGAACATTAACAGAAATATACAGTCCAACACTTTTTAAAGTTTTTTTTTTTTTTTTTTTTTTTTTTCTCCAGAATTAATAAACATTGAGGTACAAAGTGGTAAAAAAAAACACACAATGATTTTGGCCTGTTATATCAAGATTCCAGTGGGCACAAATATTATCTTCATTCTTTAGTTTGTTTTCATCAAAGACCAAGAGACATATTAAAAATAACAAAAACAAACAAATCAAATAATAATGATAATAATAGAAATGGGCAAGTACCAATACCAGGTAACGGTACTGGGCCGATTCCAGCTTTTTTTTCAAGGTATCAGTACTCGTAAAGGCTACAGATACCAGCAGCAGATACTTAAAGGCAAAAAAAAAAAAAAAAATCTTACGTCGAGCAAGTCCTCCTTGCCACTAGTTGCTGCTAATTGCTGAGGTTTAACACCACGGCAAAAGTGTGCCAGGTCCTGTTTCGACATAAATCAACCTGGAAGATTTATCTGTTCAACTTTTTTATTTTGCACTCAAGTTTGCTTTAAAAATACTTAAACTCTGATGTGTGCCAGTTTAATTGTGAACCTTGATTTTATTTTATTTTTTTAATATTTATCAAAAGAATTCTAAACTCAGAGAGAGCTGTTTGTGTTTATTTACGACTTAATGTCAGAGTAACTGTGCTATCTTCAATCAAAATGATCTGTCACCGTTCAATGAAATTTTATGTATTAAAAAAACTAGTAGTATCAGTACTTGTGATCGGTGAGTACTCAAGAGGGAGTACTTGTACTGGTATCGGTCTGAAAAAAAAGTGGTATCAAAGATCCCTTAACGATAATAATAATAATAATAATAATAATAATAATAATAATAATAATAATAATAATAATAATAATAATAATAATAATAATGCAAACAAAACAAACATAAATAAACAAATAAATACATTCTCACATAAATTTCACCAAACTTACTTGGTGTTGGGGTTAAAATTTGTAAAATGTATGTTTATGTGTATATAATGTGATAAAGTTGAAGTGGAAAGCCAAGCCTAAATGTCGGCTCATTGGCTAGTTCAATAACAGAATCCAACTGATCGACATCCACTGTGGCTAATACACCTGTTACTGACAAAGACCTCATACAACAGAGCTTCAAAGACCAAACCATTTCACTTAACATTAAGATCGAATCTTCCTGCTGTAATGTTTTCACTTTCAAAGGTAACAAAAAATCTTCCACGCTGAATTCTGCAGCCTCCGTGGGCTCTAGACCCTGAACTAGGACACAACTTGAGTCTCCACACTAACAGCCATAGGGCCCCCGTCAGTCTAATGACCCGAGCTGTGCCTCTGATTGGGTGAACTCTAAATACTAATACCTTCTAAACTGCTGAGTTAAAAAAAAAATCAACCCCCACAGTGTGCGCAGATAGTAAAAGTAAAGATTCAGATGGAGACGTTTCTTGAACCAGACTGTAAACTTGTGTTAATTTCTGCTGTGAAAACCTCTTTTTTTTGGCTTGGTGTGTTTGTGACTTCAGGTACTTCTTGAGCCAGCCTCAAGTGAACACTGGAGAAACAGCAGATTTTAGCACTTCAGTATTGTCTCATATTTTTAGACCAGAGGTTGGCGCTTGATTAACATACTGTTGTAAAAGAGAAAGTTTTTAGCACACAGTGTACTTTTTATTTCCCAATGACACAACCTAGGAGCCACATCATTATGTTGACTTTATGAAAATACATGGAGCTAACTGCTGAAAAGGCAGACTGAGCTGAAATACTCATCACTGTGTCTGCACCATCATCTCCAGTTCTTCCCCTGTGGAAATTACACTTTCTACTCACGAGTACCTCCTAAAACCTCCCTTTAAAAATCACCAAAACTGCCCCTTTAATGAAATCATGTGAATATTACTGAGGTTTTCAAACGCTGGTGAGTTTTTTGGCAATGACAAACGCGTTTTCAGTCGTCTAATTTGGACTAATTGGCGTGGCATTAGCTCATTAAGAGGATTACTAGGATCCAATGATGATTTGATCATTTTTCAGCAGCTGGCAGTTTCAGATATTTATTCATAAAACATGTGTGCTGTAACGAGGCTCACGCTGCCCTGAAAGCTTTAGCTGATGAGTATCTTTCTTTAATTCTCAACCTTTCATGGCCTTCAGCTCTAGAACACATGAAACGTGTAACATGAGGTGGAGTGAGTGCATAGAGTGAGAGCTGCAGTGACACACACATACAGACATGATGGGATGTTTCTGTGGCTGTGGAAGCTGGCCCACTCCCCACTCACTTAAGACATTACACAGTATATTATCTGCAGCTTCAGCCATTAGCCTAAAGGTCCTTCATTCCTACCGCAACATTACGGGAGTGATTTTCAAAGTAGATAAACTGTTGATAGGCCAAGATCTCAGCTGTAATTACATCATGTTTTATAGTACATAATCCCTGAGAAAATGATGAGAAGCTGGATGAAAGTGTGCATCAATCAAATGTAACAAACCCAATTATTGTCAGCCCTCCCTTCTCTTCCTCAGCGCTCACAGCCATCACACATCTCCCCATGACTCAATCCTGATATGGCAATTACAGCCGCAGAGAGTCTTTGCTAATAACTGCAATCCAATCACTTCACAGCACGCGCGGAAGGAAAGAAGGCCTGCGATAAATAATGACAACCCCTAATTTACTTGATATTGTTATTTTTATGCTTCCCTCCTCAGTATCTCGATGGTATGTGGCTTCAATTTGTCACACCAGGAGAAGATTCTCTCCGCTGTCAGGCTTCCCATGTGACTCAGTGTGTGTGAGCGTGTGTGTGTGTGTGTGTGTGTGTGTGTGTGTGTGTGTGTGTGTGTGTGTGTGTGTGTGTGTGTGTGCCAGCTGTTTGGAGGAGTACATGCTGCATATGTCCACACGTCCACAGGAGGTCCGAATAAAGAGATATACAATATTAAAAAGATAAGTTTGTGTATTTGATTTCCGTTTGTTGAATAAAAATAAAATAGTTCAGGGAATCAGCCTTTATTAACCTCAGTTTCAGGACATAGACGCAAAAACTGATACCATCTGAGTCGAAAGTTACCGTGAAATTAGAAAACTGTTTTTGAATTATTTTCCAGTTGTGTTTCCTGTGCTGATTTACAACTTTATGCCAATGTCTGGCCAAAAGATTGCACACTAAAGATCGCACTACTTAAAAAAAGAATAAGAATTTGAAGACATGCACGGTTTAATTTCATTGCTTTCCAAAGTTTGTGGTTTCTTAAGCTGTATTTCCTGATTCATCAGAGTTATCTTGTCTAAAAGTCATGCGCCAGGGTCTGGGACGAGTCCTCCCTTAAAGCTCCTGTGGGGAGTTTTTAAACAGTTGTAAAACAGATTGAAAGGGATACAGATGCCTCTTTATTTGACACTGATGCCTCGTTCAACCTGCAGAGGCAAACAAGACCATCAGCAACAAGACCTGGATAGGCAAACCACATGATTTATAACACACTGTAGAAAAAAGCCTTCTTTACATTTTCCTAAGAAATTATTCCCAATGAGATGATCATCCTTGTGAGGACTTTCTCAGATCTTGAAAAAGTCCCACTTTAGATTTATACCTGAATATAATCTACAACTAAAAGTTAGATGATCTGCACCAAAAAAGGTTATTTCTAAACACTATTTCTCAGCTATTTCTCGGATTCATTTACAGTGCATATAAGTCTCTACAACAACACCACACCAGCTGTGTGAAGACAGATCTGTGTTTTTTCTCGAAGAAATCGACCTCTTGTATTTATTTTGTAGGAATGTTGGACACTAGAGCTGGACTGACAAAAAGTGAAAGGATGTCAGAGCAGAAGAAAGCTTAACAGGGGAGTGAAAAAGCCCAGGCTAAAAGATGGTAAATGTAAAAATGAGGCAAGAGGAGCCTCACCTCAGATCATTCCATCCCTCACAAACTGAGCTGGGGCATACAATTGACACTTGTCTGTTTCTGTCTCTCTTCACGTCTCCATTATAATGTTTTCAGACACTTTTAATGTCTGCTCTAATTTTCAATGGTGAGGCTGATGTGTATTTGCATGGATATTTATTTTTGCTTATAAAACCACAGTTAAAAAATGTTCTTCTATGCAGACGTAGCTGCAATTCTAAAATCAAATACCCAGCTGCAGTCTGTTCATTCTAAAATTATATTCAAATTAAAGCCAAACAAGCAGGATATTATACAATTTCTCAATACACTGGAGCTTAAAGATAAGCTTCAAACATCAGGTTAGAAAACCATTGTCGTGTCAGTTTGCTAATCGAACGGCAAATAAGACACTAAGTTTGGCTCATAAATTTGGAAATCTGACCGATGTCAGCGCCTCACCAACCATGTGTCACTGCCATACACAGACAGCTCTGCAGGTGTTTGGTGGAAGTTTAAAGAGCTGAGTTGAAGCTTGACTTCAGTAGCTTCGGAAAAAGCTCGTACTCCCCAAATAACGAGCCTTAAAGGTGCCGTTGGCAGGATTACCCAGGTAAGACGGTGATTTGACCCATGTAAGATGGCGATTTGAAAACCAGCACAGCCCCTCCCGTCCTGTGTTCTCTGACATCATGCCCTTACACAAGTTTAGCCCCTCCCACAAGAAGTTTACACACAAGTTTATGGTTCTTCCTTTTGCTCCTCTTCTTCTTCTCCCTTTTCTTCTTCGTGCTGTCCTTGTTTAACTCCTTGGTGTTCTGGGGGTTGGAAGTCTGACAAGGCAGGTAAATATGCGAGCCAGGACTTCCTCATGCGCGTTCACGAGAATGAAGAGCTTTACAACAAATCGATATGAAGGACGAAGCGTCGCCCCTTGACCAATCAGGATAGAGCCTCAGGGGCTCTTCTGATTGGTCAAAGATACCTGGAGCGGTCGAGAATCCTTGTCAGCTCATAACGGAGATAGATGGAAATGCTGCGACCTCGCAGTAGAGCAATCATACTACACTCATAAAGGGTTATCAATGGATACTCTAACTTTTATTTCAGAGAAAACACAAAAAATTAGCATTGACTAGCTAAATCCTGCCTATGCCACCTTTAATGTGTAAAAATGCAGTTTAAAGTAGGGGTGTACCGATCACAATTTTCTGGCCACCGATCTTTAAAAAGCCTGACCTGCCGATATCGATTTGGGACGATACCGATTTTTATTTTTTATTTTTCATAACTGGCAGCAAATACCTTCAATGTTCCAATCTAATTTTACTGAGAATCATTGAACAATAAAATATTTGTTTTAACTTAAACCAATAAAGTGTCCTGAGTTTTAGGTGTCAGAGCAAAAAGCAACAATGGTTGGCTGTCAGACCTTCCCAGAGGATCAGTTTCATATGCAAGGATGGGTCGATTCCCAATCCCTCAAAATTAAGGGAAATTAAGGGAATGTCTAGTTTAAAGTGTTGATTACATATACCAAAATTATGAAGATAAAATTTGTTAATAACTGTTTTTTTTTTTTTTTCACAAAGCAAGCCTCAGTAAACATGTCAATACTTCTTTAAAGGGCAAAGCTACGAACTGCACTGATCTATGTAAACTCATATTTAACTTTCTCAGCACCCACTGTGGTTTAAAAGTTTTATTATCAAGAGTTGAAAATACCAACTTTAAAAACACATAATAGCTGAATTCAACATATAAAGTTTGTCAAAACAAGTGAAATTCTGATGTGAAAATTATTCATTAAATCTTTGTACAGTTAGTCTGGTTATAGGCATAGTTAGGGACCGTCACAAAAGTATAACACAGGAAATAGTCTCTGTGAAGTCAGGGTGAGAAATTCAGCTGGATTCTGAAGCCTTTCTTAAATGTTTTCAAACAAATATTTCCACAAAAGTGTTGTGATTAATCTTTCAAAACTCTTGGATCTAAAATGAGTATCTGAAGTCAAATTCACCATCGCTCCCTCTGATGATGTTTTTCATTATGAGAGAAGAATACAGCTGTTTGTTCTGGATCAGAAGATTCTAATTTTGTTTCCTCTCCTCAAAGTTCAGCTCCACTTGTTTGTTTTTTTTGGCACGCTGACAGCAGAGAAAACAAACACAATGCACGGGATAAATCGGTCGATAGGAGGAAGAGCCGTAAAGCATGAAATCTTATTGGACAATCAATCAGTCAATTTTGCCTGCCCGGGCCTGCTCCCCCTCCCGCCAAATTGGACTCCTCCATTGTGGTGGAGCCAACGGGTAATTTGGGAGTGCAGTGCTTTGGGGTACTCTGCTTCTACTGAGGCGGAGAGCAGCATCCCCAGAAAGCTGTGTGAACAGAAAGGGCAGCTCAGGCAAAGCACTGAAGGATTTTTCAAGAGGAAAGCTTAGAAATAATGACATCTTTGGAGGGAGTCTGTTATGGCTGAGAGCTCTTCTAGCCTTCTATAATTGGTCCCACATAAAGCACCATTACAATTTGATTTGGCTATAAACAGACATTTAAAGCTGCAATATTTAATTTGCACTTTGCTGGCCCAAAATGGCAGCAAAAGGAAACCGAATCCTGCAGAGCTCATTACGAAGAAACGCTTTTAGATCAGATTAATAAAGTGTACGGAGCAGGTTTGTGCTCACTGAAGGGGTCAGTGTGTTACTTCACAACAAAACACATTAAACCAACTCAAATGAGGTCAACAATGAGAAAAGCATCCTCTCAGCAAAAGACTGCTCTCATTTTACGTTATTTCCCCTTACTGGTGAGGAACTGTAATGAGGAACAAGCTGACCTGGACTTCAAGCTTTGCAGCTTCTTTTGTAGCTGTTCTGTTAGCACATGACGCCCTCTGTCATTCAGTCTTTGAGTTTGATGATTAACTCACCACTATTACAAAATATACAACACACAAACCGAGTGTTAAAGCCATCTGACAGCCGTGGTGTGTGAAATGGTGCAAATTCTCCAGCAGGTGAAGAGAAAGAGGAAACTTACCAGTATGGTGGAGACGACCAGGGAGCGGTTGGATAAGGAATCAGAGACATTTGTCGTCTTTCCCTTCTGGTTGTCTGTCATGTTCAGGCCGCTCGGAGGATCCCAGGTACCAATCTGTAACACAGAGTTCACATCGTTAGATTGTTAATGGTTCCAGGACAGGAACAGTGAGCACTCATTACTCAAGTTAAGAACCAAAACTGGAAGGTTCAACTTAAAAAAAACACCACAGTAAGATATGAGACTTTCAAAATAAATAATAAGTGGAAATAATGAGGTTGAAACAAACTCCTCTGACTGAGTTGGAAAATGAAAAAAACATTGTGACTCCTCTCTTTAAAAGTTAATGTTTTGTTTGTGAATTGCAGTGGTTCCCAAACTGGGGGGACGTGCAGAGGTATTGCAGGGGGGTGCAGCAAGGCCACAGGTAAATGTAAGAATAGGCTACAAGTCGGGTTTTGCTTCATGGACGATTTTAAAAAAAGACTAACTTTTTTCCCCCGTTACTGCGCACCTTTTGTACCGCAGCTGACTCCGGGTGTGCAGCTTGATCTAGCAGTTTACCGACGAAACAGCAGAAACTAGAATGCCACAAAAATGTTCTTGTGCATCTTTGACACCCAACACCTTGATGGTCACAGTCACCTTTTAGGAGTTTGATTAAAATGTCTGACTGAAACATTTACAAAGCCGTGACCCTTTTAGGTTCACCTGCAGATCATAAATGATGTAAGTGGCACACGTTTAACCTGCTGCTCTTCAAAGATATTACTCTGATCATTGTTAGATTTAGATAGTGTAGAAAAATACATGAGTTTTTCTCAGAACACCCTCACTCCACTGAAGAAAATCCCCTCTTTTTAGTGATATGGACAGATCATGATTTGTGAAGATAGACAGCGAGAGGGAGGCGGGACGACGATGGACCGTACAGAGCGGCGCGCTACTTGGACAGACATGACTGAGAAGGTGTTTGACTTTAACCTGTGGGAAAGCTGAGTCCTGTCTTTCACTGTAACTCCCTCGATTCCACAAACTGACCCCTCAATTCTGCATAAATCAATCCGCTGATGAGAAGAGCAACGTAACGAACCTGCATCGAGGTGCGCTCTGACAAGCAGGCGCGGACTTATGAAGAGAGGCATGAATTTTCTGAGCCCACACTAGAATAAATAACGCTTATTTTGCTTATTTGTTTGTTTTAAAATTACATATTAACAGGCTACAGCTTTAACAGAAAATAAAACTAGACTTAAGTAAAACTAAAAAAAAAAAAAAAAAAAAAGGAAGAATATTACTGAACAGCACTGTAGTGCACTGAAAACAGTACTGTACAAGCTTTTGTATATTAACTGTTTGTTGAAACGGCTTAGTCCTTTTTAAAAGTTATTTTTCTGTTGTTGTTGTCTTTTTTTTTTTTTTTTTTTGCAGTGAATGATTTTGAGTAAATATCTCCCAGAGTGGTTGTTTGGATGATCTCTACAGTTTGGGAATCTTGGTGTGATCAAAAGGAACTATAAGTCTTGATTTTCAAAAACTCAAATAGTAATAATTTGAAAATTTGAAAAGTTCATGTTACTGCTATCTCATATCATCTCAAATGTTTTCATCAGCCCCTGATCGTGTAATATAACCAAGACTGGAAACCACCAAAATAACTGGTTTTACAGTGTAAATTAAAATATTTAGAACATGTTAAGACCACAAGTTTGTCCAATCAAAAGCCAGACTGAACTGATCAACTGTTTGGTTGGCACCCTGTAGCTGTTGGTGAGAAGGCTCAAAGCTCGCCTCTTGAGCTTTTCCAAAACTGCTCTCACCTGTTAATACTCTTCAAAACTCTGTATCAGAAACAGATGAGTGACATCATAGATACTATGTCCATGTATTACAGTGTGTAAGGGCATAACAACCGGTTTTTGTAGGGCATGTGAAAACTGTTTGCTTTTTGTATTTAAAAGATATTACAACACAAACATACTCAAAATACATGAAAAAAAGATTTAGAGTGGGAGAAAAACACAGACTTCTACAGCTTCAAAAAGTTCTTGTATTTATTTTATTTATTTATTTATTTTTTCAGTTTCAGGCCTACACTAAGGGTTAGCTAGATTTGAAATTTATGGAGCATTGTTAAATGTCTAAACTTAATGTGAAGAAAGAAAAACATTTTTTTTAAAAATGTAAATTCATAAGAATAAAATTTAGAGCTGATAGGACAGCTAATAATACTTCAATGACATTATCCCCTTCAAAAAGGCCGTTAAAGGAAATGTAAATAACATGTAAGGTGATTCAAAGAGGAGTGACCACAGTCAGCTCTAAAAATGTGAGGTTGCACATCAGAGACCTTATTTTTAAGGGAGTGTGGTGCTAATGCGCTAAAAGACTGAGTATTTAGTTATTTATGAAACCAACACTAAAGATTAACTTCACAAGATGCTCCACATTTCTTATATTAATGCAGGCAGCTGGCTGCTCTAATCTCCCCTTAAAAATAAACAGTCTGAGTAAAATTAATACTTTATTCTCAAAAATATACAGCTTTATTTCAACAATGTGGCAACTTTATTCTCTTATCATGGTGATTTATTCCAGTAATTTTACATCTTTGTTTTGGAAATCTGAATTTCATAAATTCACAGTTTTATTCTTGAGATTTCATTTTATCCCTCTATATCATGGCTCTGTAACTGGCCATAGTTTTGTTGCGTTCCCGCAGAGGTGAGGAGAGCTTTTCGGTTGTTACTTTGAGGTTTTCAAGAGTAAAAAGTCTGCCAATGAAGTTGAGGAGAGAGAGAGAGTGTTTTTTATTGAGTTTCTTAAAATTGAAATAATGCCTTAATACAAGAAACCAAGCAAGCAATGTTTTCCCCAATGGCAGATTTTTTTTTTCTCTTTTTAAACAATTCAGGTCTCATTTTGCATTTTAATTTCCTGAAATAAGAGTTATTTTCCTGAACTTGGCAGGTGAATGTGGCTCAATTTAAGCCAAATAAGAAAATTCTGACAAAAAAGGACATTAACACTTGCTTAGATTGAGATTTTGAAGCATTTTTGATCCAGGTTTCAAACCCATAACTCTTAAATTTTGTCTCTTGTACCAAGGACCATCTACATCCAAATGTTGTAAACTTTTTGAGGTTTGAAATCCTCTGAAATGATTTGATCTAAGGAGTTTTTGTCCTTGTAGAGTTGCATCTGTATCCTTTCAAAGGCTGAAAGAAGTCCTCTTTCCCCGCCGACACAACCAAACAGACAGGCAGACATGAAGCAGCAGAGACACACGCTGTTCTCAGACTTTCCCTCCTCATGTTCTGGGTTCAAACATGAAATATCACAGCACCCTGAGGACACAGCTGACAGTCATGTGAACCCTCAACACCTTCTTCCTGAGTCCCACAGGGAATAATGTTGGAGATGATCAAGGATCTGGATGGGCCCTGTGGCCTTTAGGAGGGTCAGTGGAGGCCGGATTGAAGAACGGAGCCGGCTTGGGAGGCGAGCAGCAGGAAGCTGTCAGATCACGCCTCAAGGCCTCTCTTGTCCTCTCTCAGCTCTCCCTGAAGTCTCCACCCGAGCCTCCCCCTCAGCTCCCCCTGCTCTCCATCCAACTCCACCGCCCTGAGCATCACTGGCAGGGACCACAAACACCAAACCCACAGCAACCACACACTCCTCAGGGCTGCTCTGATACCCTGCACAGGGCCCTGAGACCCGCTTTGTAATTGCAAATCAACTCTTTAATTCAGGCTTCATGAGGCTGGAGGGCTTCTGAAGGGGTTTATTAATGGGCTAAATTATTCATGGAGGTGTGGGCGCACACGGAGCAGAGGTCAGGAGCCGCAAAGAGGGAGCACCTGAGAGGATGCAGGAGTGTGAAGTGTTTGTAGTTGTGTTTGAGAATATTATTTGTACGTGTGGTATGAGCAGGTTCTCTACACGCTGATAATCTCATGAATCTTAAATTGACTGCTGAGTACTGGAGTGAAGACACTTCTGGGAAAATATGTAAACCATACACACTTCTGCTTAGAAGAGAACTTAAACACATGCTGGTGGATAAATACACATCATTTAGTCCCAACACAGAGGACTGAGCACTGTTTTTCTCCTGTTCTCTTATTTAGATTCAAGAGGTGGTGCTAAACCTGCAGAGACTGTTTAACCAGGAGACCTCGGGGCTTTTGGTTCTGTTGGAGGTCATCACTAATTATTTTCATCATGTTCATAACTGTAAAAAAATTCACCAAACTAACCAACCCAGATTCAAGGTAACAGTATTTTTACCTGTAGGTAGATTTGGTTTGCAGTGAGGAAAAAACAAACTCCAGCACAAGCTCACGACAAACAGTAACCAAACAGCTCAGCACTGAAAGGGTCACCCTCAATTCAAACAAGAAGTAAGCTATAAATATATGAACACAATACACTATATAAAACACTATATAAATACTACCCACCCTTTTTACATTTATTTCTAGTTGTTCATTTTTGATATTTCTTATATATTTTCTTTGTAGTGCACTCCCTGTTTTCAGTCGTCTTCCTCGTGTGTTTTTCCGTGTTGTGACCCATTGCCTCTGCTCGTGTCTCTGCCTCTTTGCTGCTCTCTCTGGGATTGTTTGCCTGATTGGACTGATTACCCCAGCACTGACTTTGGATTGTTCATCACTGCTTTGTACTCCTGCCCTCGTGTTGACTCATACATTCAGAGTCTGCTCTCCTTTTTGGGTGTGCCACACAGTTTAGTACTGCCTTGTTACGGAGCAGCAGTATGCTCATGATTTATTGGATTGTAACCCTGTATCATCAGTCTGTCTTGTTTTACTGAGAACAACAGTGTCAGTGATGACAGAGCAGAAACTTCACAGCTTTAATGAGCCTCAGAACTGGGACGAACTTTATCAGGTGATGTGGAGGACGACACAGAGCGAATGTGAAATCAGCTCAAGTTAAACAACCTCACAGGTGTCACTCTACGAACGGTACAAACATTAACAAGATCAAAGTAAGAGATGATTGCTTTTCTACGGTGGCCTGGGAATGCAAAACATGTCAACAACAAAAAATAAAACATGACAAAAAAAAGAACATGGCAACAAAAAAGAGAACAGTAAAAAAAAGAGAAAAAACAAACAGAAGAAAAAACATTAATGAAACAAAGAGAACATTAGAACTGCACAAAAGAAAAAAAAGAAAACTGCACAACAGAAAAAAAAAAGAAAAAGACCAGGAAAAAAAAAATGGAAACAAAGATTAAAAAATAAAGGCAACAAAAAGATAACTGCAACAACAAGAAGAAAGACAAATGCAACTGCAGAAAGAAAGAAAACACAAGGACAAAAAAGAAACAACAAAACAAAAACACAATAACAAAAAGAAAAAACAAACAAACAAAAAAAAAACATGTCAAAAAAAAAAACAAAACACAAAAACCTAAAGAATATGTGACAACAAAATGGAAACCTCATCACAAAAAAAATCACAACAGCAAAAAAAGAGAACATGACAACATAAAGAAAAACTACAACAACAAGAAAACATATAAGAAGAAAACACACACACACAAAAAAAAATAAAAATGTCAATAAAGAACACAACACCAAAAAGGAAATGAGACAACAAATCAGAAAACTGAACAAAAAAAGAGAGATCAAATGACAAAAACTTTACATAACATGAGAAAACACAACTACAACCAATAAAAACATAACAACAAAAGAGAGAAATACCATTCAAAAAAAAAATAACAGGCAAGATTTAAAAAAAAAAAAAGAAAAGGTCAGTAACATAGGGCAACTCAGTGTAGCTGAATAAACAAAAACTGTCTTTGACTGGAAGGGAAAACTGTGATTTCAAATCATTAGAGCTATAATCTGATTCAAACTTCATTTTCTCCTTTTTTTGTTTGTTGTGTTTTGCACCTCAGGGCTACCATATAGTACTGAGTAAGTCAGTGCAATGTCAAAGCTCATTTATCCAATTAAATAAGTCCTTGTTTACTAATCTGTCAAAAAGCCGAGCTGGAAAACATATATGTCTGTTTTTGTTGTTATTTTGTTTTGTTGCACATGCGGGTCAGATCAGTATTTTTAATACTGACAGCGAGGAGAGCTTCTTTCATGTTTTCAGGCTTCCTGACAAACAATGCACTGACCCCAGTTTTGTCCCACCCACACAAACATGCGATCCATTCCTCTGTTCTTAATTTGCAAAGAGAGCTTCGTACTCCTGAAGCAGATGAATCACCCATTAAGTGCTCGTTATTTTTATAAAACACAGCCACTGCTGCTCGTGACTTTTGGTCTTCTACAGCTGCCAGAAACAGCCAGAATATAGTGTATGAATATGAGAAACTTTTTGCATTTTTATGCATTTAACATCTTGATTTCTAAAGCATTGCCAAATGAAAACATCTGCATGAAAAGCACAAATGACCAACACTCTACCTTCTCGAGCCCCTCCTCCTTCAGACTGATGACGTCCAGGTCAAAGTCCGTCCTCAGACCGTTGGAGCGGTTGAAAGTGATTCTGCCGGTCAGGCCGTCCCAGTGGGCCTAAAGAGAAAGAGACAGTCAGAGAGGGAGAGTCAAAGACCTCCGCAGCCATCAGCAGCTACATCTCTGCTTTCTAACAAACTGCCTGTGAGAGATCAGTCACACTTTTATCTTTCTCATTTCTCCCTCTTTTCCACACTCTCTGTCTGGTTCAGTCTAACCCGGCCTGCGCTCTCAGGCTCTGTGTAACAGGGGGAAGCAATTACCAAATCTTTACAGATATTTAGGGCTGTGATGGGAGACAACGTGGCATGAAAGTGGCTCAGAGCAGGGGTAGCTTTCTCTCAGGTGTCTCTCAGTGGCGCGCTGACTGCAGACCGGGGACTTCAGGGTCTATCTTTAGTCAAATGAGGGGGAGTCACAGACCTGGAAGTTACACGCTCAGTTCACTCAGCTGCTCCTGAACACATTCGTCATACTGCTCTGACTCAGAGTCTGAACACCGCTGCACTGATACCAGAGCTGTTCACAGAGAGATGTTCCTTCAGTGAGGAAACTTTGATTTATTCTGACCAAGAAAGAGGAATCCTTAAAGTCCCTAGTTCAAAGTACAACTTATGGATTTGACACGAACAAAAAGCTTTTAATGTAGACTTCTTCATTCCTTGTAGTTCCTTATAGTCAGTTTGACTTCCTGTTGTGTTTACGGGTGCAAACCGAGTGAGAATCATTCTTTCTCTGGAGAATTATTTTAGTGAGAGACCATGAGATTAATGATGTTTCCTCAGAATTTGTTTCTGTGTTTTGTTGAATGCAGCTCTCATGATTTGTATGATTAATTACAGAGTCATTTATTTATTGTTCTGCTTGTGTTTCTGTCTCTGAGCGAAGGGAGGGGTTATTTGGGAAGACGTTTAGTGTAAAAAGTGGTCTGACGTGCACAACAACATGGATTTAAAGAACAGTGATTGATGTGCTAAGTGGTGTTGTGCCAAAAACAGACACCATGCTTGATGTAAGCTTGTAGCTCGTAGCTTCAGCCTGTTAGCCCCACATGAAGCTTGCATAGCGACTACTTGTCTCTGTTTTAGGTTGAGACTGAAAATCTCAGCTCTTCATACATGAATCTGAATCCTCATACTTAATATTACTGTCTGTTATAAGGAAGAGTGCTGTTGTATTCCAAACTTTTTAAAATGAGACTTAAGATGTGTGGAAAAAAATAATAATTTGATAATAGACTGACTGATACTGTGTCAGGTTTGGAGATTATTTTTTTGTTTCTTTATCTCTGTTTAAACATCTGCTTTTATGTTTTGGTGTGTATGTGGTTTCTGGTCCTTCTACAGCCAGCCTCAAGTGGACACTTGAAGAACTGTTTTTTTTGTTTGTTTGTTTTCTGTTTTTTCAATTTTTAGCACCAGAGGTTGGTGTGAGTTCAAAACACACCACACTTCTTTTAAAGATACACAAACATTAATACATTAATTCGGCAGACAAACTGCTCCCCATCCATACTGTTAATCAGTGGTTCTCAAACTTTTTGATGTATTGATGTATTCCCTGTGAAATGGTTTTTTTTTTTGTTTTTTTTGTTTTTTAATTAATTAATTTATTTTCATTTCTGCTGAGTGCCTCCTAATAAAGGCAAAGGCAGGTTAATGCTGAAAATCATAATGGAGCAGACACAAAACATTAAAACTACATTAACTATAAAAAACAAAAATAAAAATAAAAAAAAATCTAAATGTGAGCTTAAAAGAAAAGACTTGAGATATAGAAATAATTTTCAACTTAAAGTTCCCTCTCTTGGTATCAAAATAAAGGGCCATTCTCAAGCACAAATTATTAACTTACCAATAGATAAATGAGTATCTCTTCACAATCATGAAAAACTCAATTCAAATAAGAGATTTGCTTAAAAAATATTGAAATAAATTTGCTGCTGAAGATGTGCAAGCTTTATGCTACTGTTAGCAAATATCTCCCTGCAGAAAAATCACCATGCCTGGGATGGGTTTTAACTTGTTGACTTTAACCCAATTCATAATATTTATCTATATACTGACACAGTTTGTCCACTCTGCTTCAGTGCAAGTCCCCCCTGTGTTTCCAGCAGCATTGCCACTACGCTCAAACCACAGTACTATGTGTTGTTATCCTGGTATGAGGGACACTCTTATTTTGGGGGGTGACGGAATTAAATAACTTACTGGATATAGTTTTCAGTTTATGAACTTTCAAACATTGTTTGAAAAAAATGGTGTCAAAGGAATTTCGCCTAGTGGTTTTTCTTTTTGATTTTTTTTTTTTTTTTAATTTATATATATACATTTGTGGATCTGGTGTATCCCCCTCAAGTACCCCCAGGGTTCAAGCACCTTCATTTTAGAACCACTGCTCTAGGAGACCAAACATCCAGGATGTCCATCATATTGAGGCTGACTTTTTTTTAGCTGCTTTCTGGTAAAGTTTTAATGAAGCTTTGTATTTTACCAAATGTTTACATTTCAGCAGAAAATAAGACAATTTTTCTAAACTCAAATAAAAAAAGTTTTAGCATCACCAACTTTTTCTGAGGCACAAAAACTACATGTTCTGGTTGAGAGAAAGATCATGGTTTGTATTCCAACAATAACACTGATTTTTGAAATGGGGCAGGACACAAGCAGAAGCCTCCTGGAGGGAAGATAAACAGCTTTCAGAAAGCTCAGGAGGCTGTCAAGGCATGCAATTTGCTCTGCTGCCAGCTGATGTTGTCGTGCATACTGACACACAAAGGCTGTCTCGTTGCAGTAAAAAAAAACATCCCAGTAACAGTATGAAACCCACACTGACTGTCATGTTTAGAGGTCCAACTGGTGTCCATACATGCAACGCTATAAATACATTATTTATATTCATGACCATTTCACAATCTGCCGTGAGCAGAGTGAGATGTTTATCATCTGGGAAGCGTGGCTGCACCAGAAATGTGTCCTCACAGCATCCTGTGTCTTGTGTGCAACTTGATGGTTTAGTTTAACAGTTATTTGATAATGTTTTTAATTTGCATTTTAAGTTTGGGGTGACATTTGACAAACTCATATCAAATTTAATGTCAATGTGTGATGTGAAGTCACATACACACTAAGCCACAAAAAGTTGTTTTCAGGGCAGAAATTAACCTATTTACAGACTGGTTCAAAAAACATCTCCTGTCTAAATGGCTAATCTCACTATCGGCACAAACTGTACACGAGGTGCAGTTTTTGTAACTTGGCAGTTCAGAGGATGTTAGGATCCGGAGCTCTCTCAATCAGAGGCACAACTGAGCTCACGCGACAGTTGGGTGCCCTATAGCTGTACTTGAATCCCTTGCCACTTCCAATATGGCCGCGATTGCTGATATGCTTCAAAAACCCATTTTGGATGGTTGACGTCAGGGAGACTATATCCATTAATTATCATACTGTCCACGAGTCTACCCCGCTTACAAATCCAACAAAGAAGAAAAACGTGACACGGTGAATAAAGGGTAACCATGGAAGACATCCAGCAATTCACCTTCTTTGTGATTGGCATGTTACTCTTTATTACAAAATGCAATCAAGCTTTGTTTTAGAGAAGTCTGTGTGCCGCTAGGAGAAATACAGAAGCTGCCGTCACACTGTGAGAATTCTTTCAACCAATCAATGATCTGCAGTGTTGTAGCTCCATCTTCTAGTATCGGATAGGTTTGGTTTGGTGCCCAAACAGAAGGTTCCCAAAAAGTGGTATGGCTCGTCTTGGTTATTTGGTGATCTGTCACAGGATTACTCAGTGGAAACACCAAGAAATGTGTGCAGAGACTATCCAAACTGAACCGCATGGTGGAAATGAGGCTTTAGTGAATCCTTTGGTCCTCCATAACTCCAACCTCACCAAGCAGAGCTAACATAACCTCCCTCTCCAGTATATTGATAGACTCTCAAGTTTGAACACCACTGCAGAATAACTGCTGACTGTGGGTTGGAATCAACATTAGCACAAACAGATTAGCTCCTGTGATTTAGCCTGTTCTTTATCACTTTCCTGTTTAGCTTTCCTCTGCTCTGACATTTTTCTGTCTGGCATTCCAACCCCAGTGTCTGCTACAAAATTAATCCGAGAAATATATTTATTCAGGAAAAAGATAGATCTGGCTTCTTTCTGCTAAAATTTGCCTGCTGGTTGAGTGTCATTAAAGGGACTTTTGGTCTTTGTGTAATCTCAGTTTAGATTGTGGATTATGAACAGGCAAATTTATCAATGAGAGACTATTTTAAGACCACTTATCAAGTCCTTAAAGTGCAATAAACCCTGGTTAGAAGCCATAATGCCGTTAAAGATCTACTACCAGGATGTAAACAAGCATAGATGACAGTCTGGTAATGTGATGCGGTTTGTCAGCATGTTGATCAGATGATATACATTAGGTTGTATGCAGACTAATATATACTTATAAAGTCCTCACAGGGCCTTCTTTCTGCACGGATAAGATCACGATGGTGAGAATGTTTCATAGATGTTGTCATGTGACTGTATGCAGACCATTTCTTTGGATGAGCACTTTGCATGTAGAATGTCTGCACACACAGCCATTGAGCTAAACACTGAGTGTTGTAAATTTCATCCTTCTGTGCGTCTTTAAGCTGTAAATCAGTGAACAAAAGCAGCTCTGCAGCAGGAGATGGAAAGATGGGTGAAGGAGAGGAGGGTTCAGAAAGGCAGAATGAGATTTCCACGGTTTAAAACTGTTAGCTTTGAATAAATACATCCAAATGTATGCATACAAACCCTCTCTGTACAGTTAAATTATTCACAGTCTTCTCATGATCTCTGCAAACTGAAGAGGGCTCCTAAATATAGATCTGCTAATCCCCGGCCTTCCCACAGACAGAGCTCTGGATTTACTGTCCCAGCTTCACAAAAGCAGCGGACTGTGGGGCAATTATCAAAATTTTAGCTACTGCCGTGTTTTTGTTTCTGCATGGGTGGTTAACGCTGGGATGCAGAGCTCAGAGTGGAGATGCATGCCCTCCTCAGAGGAGTGTATGTACACACACACAGTGCAGAATTTTCATATAAATAAATACACAGATAAATCATTTCTGTTTATTCATATCCCCTTCCTGTGACAGCCCCAGCCTCATTGAGATTCAGTCTCCGTCTGCTTCCTGAGAGCACATGTGTTGTGTGTGAAGGTGAGTGTATGCTGCGGGAGAGACAGAGAGGGGTGCAGGTAGAGCTGCTCCTACCTCTTTGATGAGGGCCATGAAGCGGTTGCCGAAGCGCCAGGGTTTGTGTCGGTTGCACTGTAATGAGCTGACAGTGATCTGCTGAGACTGCTGCACAGCCACGGCCACCACGTGCACGGCATCGTACATCAGCGCGGCGTCCGTCTGCAGGGCCGAGACAGAGGGGAGAGAAAACAGAGAGCGCCATTAACATGGAAAACAGCACACACACAAACACACACATACATACACACACACACCAGAGCAGTTTTGCCCAGAATCAGAGAAATATCAATATCATGATGACCGAATCAAAGCCCCACATCAAACCCAGAAGTATGGAGCTGCATCTTTTCATGAGATGGACACAATGGCATGAATTTTTGATGAATTCACCGTGGATGTATTATCACAGATTTGCTGCAGGACTAGTGATAATGTTCAGCAGAAGAAACGCTTTGATTTCAGGGACATGAGACCAGAGCGAGGACATGAAAGGAGACAGAAAAACTGGATAAGGAATGGCTCATCTCTTTAAAGGTGCCAGTGACAATCTCATCTCATATGAATAACTATAAATGAGCTGGATGTTTGGCAGTGATGAGAGTATGACATGAATAACTTTTAAAATGTAGCTGGAAAAAAATGATGCAAACTTTAAAAAAAAAACAGAGTAAGAAACATATAAAGCACCGTTAGAAGTAGGGTTTGATTGTAGATTTAAATTACTCAACCATCAAGAAGGTTGAAATACTGGATTCTGATTGGTCAAAACCAATAACAACTATTCATGAATGGCAAAAGCACCAATAGCAAAAAACAGGCAACATACAAGTCACACATACACAGTAAAAACTGCAATTGAAGCAAGTGTTTATGTCTTGTTTGTAGTAAATGTATCTATTTACTCTTAATGGAAGAGTCCAGACAACAAAAAAAAAAAAAAAAAAAAAAAAAGAGTTATTTCAAGACATTAAAAGGAAGCAAATTGAGGATGGTGAGCCCTAACCCTTTTACCCTGAGTGAACCAGTCCAAATTATAATTTCAAATCGTTTGGCCCGTATCTGTAAGCTTTACGGGAACATGCGTACTTAACGTTGAGCGTCAATGGGCTTTAAGGGTTATGAATATCACTTCACAGTCATTACCAGAGCAAATCATTTGGTTTAAAAAAAAAAAAAAGGTCAGCTGGTCATTCTGCTACAGATCCCTTGAAGTGATAAAGGCAGATAAAAATGGGTTCTTGTTGTACATGTATGTATATATGGATATGTATGTATATGTGTATGTTTGTGTGTCTTTTTTATACGTGTACATATGTGTAAATACAAAAAAGATATATGTTATAAGTCTATTTACCTCTATAACTGAGCCCTCTAGATCCCACTGTACTCTATTCTCCCTTTTCCTTTTTTTTCTATTATTTCTACAATTGCTTGCACAACTGTTTGGTGTTCTCCATTTGAAATTAATTATTTGTTAAGATGTAATAGAACAGCTGTATCAAGGCTAAAAAGAGACATAAATGTATATTTGGAATGTATGGGATATAAATGCTCAATAAAAAATGTGTTATATAAAAAAGGGGTTCTTGTGCGGACCATATACCAGCCTGTGCTTATGTGAAAGATTGACATGCACACGAGATAGCAGGGAACTTTTTGACAGCTGCTGGGAATTTACATATTTTATTTTCCTTGTCAATCAAGCACCTTACAGGTAAAAATGTCATCTGACCATTGTGTTTGTCGTCTTTCTGATATGAAAAACTTTTGTAAAAATTGGACCCTGAGGGTTCTAAGACATAGGCAGTAAGGCACTGGTTTTATCAAAGACGCGTACCTGCTATCTTTGTGCAAAGGAAACACAGGTTTGTATTTTGTAATGGTTTGGGATCTGTGTGGCTCAGTTAAGACCATGGAAAATAAGGAGGATGGAGAAAACGTGAGGCTAACTAAACTCACTCCAACCTTATCAAGCCCACCTGTAAAGCTACTGCTCTTTCATACATGAACAGAAAAGCTGCCACAACAAACCATCACTGTTGCTTGAGAAGCACAAGAAAACATGACTGAAGTATGTCTGAGCAGCACGGTGTGACTCTGGACATGAGGCAAAAGCAGAAGTAAAGGCAGAGGTGCTGCTTAATGACGTCACCACACCATACCTCTTGTTAAAGGGACCTTTCATGATCTCAACTGTTAGAGTTTGGTGCACAAGAAACCTTATTTCCTGCATGTCATTTTAGTGGCTCCATATTTTACTCCTCTCAAAAGATAGCATGTGTTGTTTAGCCCTCCCACTGTTGTCAACAAGGAACATGTGGACTGAGGAATAAGCTCCCAGCTACAATTTAACAAAAAAGGCGTCACTTTATGCTGATGATTCTCTAGTTTTCCATAAATTTCAGAGCCTGTTTATTTTTGTCTTATGAGACATTGTTTAAGGGACTATAAAATTAGAATACTTCAGTTTGCCATGTGTTGTTGTCCCCTTTTTAGAGTATATTGTATCAAGTACATTATGTACAACGTTAGTGATGGTCTAGCTGTTGGTGCATCCCAGTGAGTTGCTGATACTGTTGACATGGCTGTTGTTATTATAAGAACTGTTTCCATTAAACATGAGGAAACATAAGGAGTGGATCAATAACCTCTGCTGAAAGGCATATGGAGGTAACAGTAGGAAGGTTTTCTTATCATGGCAAAGGTTACATTAATATGCTGTGAATCATATATGTTAAAATGTCTGACTGTAGCACTCAAAAAACAAGACACAAAGGAAGATTTTTTTTCCATGAGTATTATTGTTATTTTTTAGGAAACTATGAAATTAATTCAAATAAAATACATTCAATAAATAAATAAAGTATCATAAAGTACGTCAGTCTCAGATGTAATGCACTGCTGCTGTGCGTGATAGATAAACGGGTGGAAGAAGGGAGAAGGGGAGAGAGGAGGGAGAATATTTATAAGACGGTCCAGACAGCAAAGTGCCAGTCATCCACGCTCCATGAGAGAAGCCTATAATTTTACAGTTCTTCCTCTTCTTCGTCTTCAAAAAACTAATTAGTGTTTGTCTCGCTTGATTGAAAAGCAATCAAAACAGCTCTCCACAGTTGTTGCATGGAAATCGTGCCCTGAGGTGCTCAGGAAGGCTTCGTCCTGCAGGAAAACATCACTCTCAAACCTGTCATTTCTCCCCGTTTGAGCTCTGATTGAGCGTCACAAGGCTGCAGCTTAAGAGTCCAGTTTGGCTGGAATAGTGCTGCGAAGACAAACCAGTGGGCTACTCTTCAAGTGTGAATGTGTGCATGTGTGTGTGTGTGTGTGTGTGTGGCTGGATCTGTATGCATGGTGAATGTCCAGAGATGTTTCAAAAACAATCACAGTCAATAAGCTTGCCTTCCAGAGATCCGGCCTGGCTTCGGCGTGTGCCCGCAGGAGTGTGAGGTATTAATAATCCGTGTTAGAAGGAGGTGTTGAAGCAAAGGGAGTGTGAATTTGTTGCAGTGTGGGTGTCACCTGGAGGCTGTAAAGTGTGTGTTTGTGTGTGTGTGAGGGGGGTTGTACGGATATGTAGTATCATTTTACAGATACGGGTGTCAACCAGCAGTGATGGGATGGATATTATCTGCTTGCTCTGCAGCACAGATATCATGGAGATAACCAATCCTACACTGGCTGTACAAACTCAACAACACTGCTGCCTAGGAACCCTGAAAATCAATAGTTCAGAATGCAGGATGAGAAAAAATAGTGGCTAAAAATGTTGTTTGGGGTCAGATAGTTGTAGAAGGAAAAAAAGAAAAGAAGAAAAAACGGGATCAAATCTAGATCCTGATCCTGCCATAAAAACATCCTGACATATTTTCTCCATATCGCCCCCTAGTGGAGAACATTTTGCTGATGTTTAAAGGATAAGTTCGGTTTATACAGCTTTTACATTGTTTATAGAATGAAGTAGAACAAAATGAAGGTTTTCCTGATCCAAGCAGTGCTTGGGAGATATTTAGATCCAAAATCGTGCAGCGGACATCCGTATAATAGGATCCATTGGGGCATAGACAGCGTCAACTGCATTAATCATCCAAAAACTTGTTTTTTTCACCAATATTCCATCATGGTCCGCTCCAGGTTAGTCCTCTGCTGCAGTCTGTGTCACTCCAGACAGCGCTGTGTGGCTGTAATGATCTCTGAACTGACGAAGACTTTGTTTACGTTTGCTCCTCCGCGCATGCGCAGTACTCCCTGGAGGGCTGACTCTTTTCTTTGAGGGGGAAAACGTAAACAAAGTCTTCATCAGTTCAGAGGTCATTACAGCCACACAGCGCTGTCTGGAGTGACACAGACTGCAGCAGAGGACTAACCTTGGTGAAAAACATGAGTTTTTGGACGATTAATGCAGTTTTAGGAGCGGCGCTGTCTATGCCTCGATGGATCCCATTATACGGACGTCCGCTGCACGATTTTGGATCCAAATATCTCCCAAAGCACTGCTTGGATCAGGAAAACCTTCTGGGTGAGTATTTTGTTCTACTGCATTTGATAAACAATGTAAAAGCTGTTTAAACCAAACTTATCCTTTAAGAAACATGTAACTCTACAGAAAACTGACCACTGATCATCTGGGATCAGAGACACCTGAGGGACAGATGAGCTTTGATTCCCTTAGTCTGTGATGACACAAGGGTGTTTGAACACACTCAGTATCTGATTTAGTAAACAAATAGAGCATTCATATGTTACTTCCATGGCTAATGTGTCAGTAAGAGCTGCTGGCTGTTGGTCATTAACAACAACAAAAAAAAAAAATCAAATGTGACAAAGACAAGTTTGGACAAAGCAACAGGCTTTTTTTTCTGTTTGATATTGTGTTTTGAAGACTTTGATGAGACTTCCAGCATCACTGCACACAGCCACTTCCTCTTTTCCTCTCTCAGTGCCAAGGGCAGGAGCTGCAGCTCTCTGCTCTTCACATCGACACCAGTCCTCGCTCCTCCGCCCCCTGAAAGCTCCACAGACCTGCAGGGACCTCATAATAGCAATGTGACACCCTGTCAGTCAATCACAGCTCTGATAGAGTGAACAGAGGGAGTCAGCGGGATTAGTTTGGTAGTAGAAGGGAACTTTTTCACTCAGACACAAAGAATGTCTTCTTTTATAATGCCCTACATTTTGGAGATTTTCACTGGAGTAAACAGCAGCAAGTGAGGTGAAGGTGTTCAACAAAGCTCCTGTTTCTATCACTGTAAGAAAAAAAAAACAAAAAAAAAAAAAAAAAACACTGTTGTCATTTCTCCAGATACAGTGCTTACTTTGTCCTCTGGAGCCACCAGACTGCATGGACAAAATAGTGATATAGCGGTCTACCAGAGTCGCAGCTAGCTGGAGTTTGATGCTTTAGATATCTTATCTAAATGATTAAGTGGCCCGGAAAGAGAAAAGGCTCCAAAGGCGCTGTAAGGCCCATCCATTTAACGTTGATTTTAGTGACACCTTTGGTTGAATGTAGTATTTTCATGTGAAGAAGACTTCATTTCCCATGAGCACCTTCACCACTGTTATGAGGACCTGATTCCTGGGGGGTATTCCACGAAGCTGGCTTAGCTCAAAGCCTGGCTTATTTGGGTTAGCCGCGCTAACTTTAGCGAGAGTTGGGTTCCACAAACGAGGCTTAGGGCTAGCGTGGCTTGGTAACCATGGTAAATTAGCCAGTGCGACTAGCCTGGTCCCGGGCAGGCTAAACGTCAGGCTTACCTTAGCTACGTCTCAGAGAAGGTCAGACCGGCTTCTGAAAGACGCCTTGGGAACTGCAGGTGTCACATTAAATTAATCTATACCTGTAATATTTGATGTTCTTGTTCAGAAACATAAACTGAGACCTTTTGGTAACTTTTCTGACACCTGCTTAAAACCAAAAAGTCAGGAGGATCGTGAGGTTCTGCTTTCACGGTCCGTATTCATACTGAAAATCAAGATCAAGCGAGCTTTTGTCCTTCAGCTCCACGGGAGGCTTCCGTCTTCCCTGAGCTCGCTTTAGGACACCTGCGTGATCCTTTGACAGGTGAACCGCCCCAGTTATACTAGACTGGAATAACCGTGAGTCAAGACATGTCAGATACTAAACTGTCTAACTATACGGTAGGAAAGTCAGTGGCTGAGAGGTTAGAGAGTAGGGCACTGACGCACGGTGATCCATGTTTTGTTTGTGGCGTGGGTTCGATCCCACTTGTGGTAACTATTTGAAATAACGATTTTCTTTCTTCTGTCACCCTCAAAGTACAGTCAACATATAACAGAATAAAAGCACAAATTGTCTTATGATATAAAAGGTGACAACAGCCACAATTTTCCATAGAAATACCTTCCTTTACCGGCGGTCCGTTCTGATCATGATGATAATGTAAAGGTGATTCCACATGGTGACATAACTTTGTGTCTTCCTCCTTATTTAAATATAGGGCACTGTATCACTGACACATCTCATCTGACAGCTGAATCATCTCTAATAAGAAAAAAAAAAGACATCTCATCTACATGTCTTTTTCTGCTGTTTTAGTCAGTGTTTGATGAAACATCACCCCATGAAGTATATAGGCCTATATATATGAACAGCTTTAATTTAATCAAGACCAATCTCCTCTGGGCCACAGCAGTGTGAGGAGCTTCAGAGTGAGAAGAAAAAAGGTCATCAAACTCAGCAGAAACAGTCAGTGTTGATTTGACACAAAAGCACGATATTCTTGAACCAGCAGCGTCTCTGGCTTTAATTATTGCCACCGTGTTACCCTTTTATGTGATTTTCATTTTGTAGTCATCATACGACTCCATGTAGGAGTGTTTTCTCCGCTGAGGGAAACATCTCCGCTCTCGGTTTTGACATGATTTGGTCATTTCGACAATCGACACGTCGGGGCTTTTTATCTACCGCGGACACGCGCTTAGCCGCAGCTTAGATCAGCCTGGCTTGAATAAGCGTCTCTGAAAATCAGCTGAGCCTCGTTAGTGGAACGACTTGCAGCTAAGATTAAAGTGGCAGCTTATTCAAGCCACGGTTACCGGCGATAGCCCAGCCTTCTTTAGCCAGCTTCGTGGAATACCCCCCTGGTCAGGTGCGTGTGTGTGTTTTGAGTCTTTGTTTTGAAGCAAGTCAATGCAGAGCAAATCTTTTCATTATCACTACTTTCCTTAGTTCAGGACAACTTTACCCAGGATGCAAAGCGACAAAGGCATGGATAAATTGTAGTTACATAGCACTGTTGTTTGAAATGTGACGATCAAACTTTGTAAACCATGCTGTAGTTTAGTAGCCGGCTATTTTTAGTGTTCCTCACAGTCCGGTGCTCTGAGGCAGGTTCCTAATGAGTAACATCCGTGAATCATGGTTATGTATAGTGGCCGGTAGGTGTCAGCCGATTTGCAAAAGCAACAACACATCGCGATTGCAAACACCACAACACAAAGTAAACATAACAACACAACAGACATTACAGCCACAACGGAACTTAAGAAGATGGTTATCCCAACAGACACAGAAAAGTTGTAAAAGTAATTAAATTATTATTTTCTTTTTTACCTTCAGTTATGATAAATATAGCTTTAATGCTAACATTACTGATTCATAAAGCTAAATAAAAGATGACATATTTTTCCAGTAAACAAAGAAATATAAGTGCTCTGAAGGTTATTACTACACCTAACAAAGCTTTATTTATCAAAGACAAAGTTAAAAAAAATATTCATTTACCTACTTTTACTTTTTTTCTGTGATCATTGGGATAACTAACCTCGTTTAACTTCCATTGTTGCTGTACTTCCATTATGTTGTGGCTTTTGCAAATCGTCTGACAACCACCAGCCACGTGCTGTCCTACCAGTGCTTTGTTCTAGTACCATCTACCAACTCCAACCTCACCAATCAGAGCTAATGTAACCTCACTTTTCATTTTATTGATAGACTCTCAAGTTTGAACAGACCACTGCAGAATAACTGCTGACTGTGGGTTGGAATCAACATTATAACAAACAGTTCAACCTGTGTTTTAGCTTGTGCTCTATCACTCTACTGTTTAGCTTTCGTCTGCTCAGACGTCCTTTTTCTGTTCTGGCTGTCCACCCCCTGTGTTCATCGTAAGAACAAAATAAATCCAAGTAAGACAGATCTTGCTCCTCACAAATTCGCTGGCTGGTTAAATGTCATCGAAGGGACTTCTGGTCTAGGTGCCAGAAATGGATCTGCCTTGTCCCAGGAAAACCCAACTCAACCTCAGTTACTGAGAAATAGCATTCAGAAGACACACATTTTGATGAGATAATCTCATTCTAAATCATGGATTATGAACAGAAATGCCATGATACCTCAATAGCAGTCATAATGCTATTAGAGCTCTACTACCAGGATGTAAACAAGCACAGATGGCAAATTGCAACTGATAGTGTGATGTGGTTTGTCACATCAGTAAGTTATATGAAGACAAATGCATACTTATTAAGTCCTCACAGGGTCTTTATTGTCTTTTTGCACCGATGAGATCACACTGGTAAGAATGTTTTATAGATGTTGTCATGTAACTATATGCAGCCATTTCTTTGGATGAGTATAAGCATATAGAATGTCTGCACATAAAGCTACTGAGCTTAACAGTGAGTCTTGTAAATTCCATCCTTCTGTTCCACATCAAATGAGAGTGAATGAGCTCAAAGTTCATCCACCAGAAGTTCTTGTTTGAAGCACAGGAACTTTTTCACAGTTCTAGAACTGCACTGCACTTCTACTGATTCAGCACCACCACAATCGTTTACTATTTTAGCTCCTCGAATCCTGACTGCAGAACCTTTTTTTGCCCCTCCTTCAGAGCAAGCTCTCTTCCAGTAATGGAGGGACGATGAACGATGTACGTTCATGGCAGATGGTCAATAAGTGGGTTCATTACCTGGTAAAACAAGAGCCAATCCAGAAAAATTCAGAGAAGTCATCCTTAAAGATAGTTATGTTGAGTTGATGTGAGATGCAAACAGGCGAAACATCAAGTTCCCTAAAGTCTACACCACCAGACTTCATTTTGTAGAAAGAGGATTTGTCCTTGGAGAGGCCTCCTGCATCCCTCACCTGAACTTTGATCAAACGCAGACAAACCAACAACAACTCCTGTGTTTTCTGGGGTCAAACTCTGTCGCTCTGTCAGCGAAGTTTGGTCCCACTAAATGGGCTGTTGTAGCTGCTGTTTCTGGATTTTTAAAAGACACGTCTTACGCCTTTGACAAAGAGGTCTCTCTCAGTGGGGATCCTCTCTCAAACCTTGACAGACGCTCAGAATAATAATCTGAGTCTGTCAGTGAAGAAAGGAGAACTTATCGCTCTTTATTGGTCACATTTGCCCTGAGGGATGACGTTGCAGCAGTAACAGCCTGTTACACTGCTGCCAATGAACATCTCCAAAAACCGTGTCACTCGTTAGTTATTTTAACCTGACAGTGTCATAAAATGAAGCCTGAGTTAAGAATATCCCAGAATTCCTCCTTAAAAGCCCAGAGATACTCCAGCCGAAGCCTTCAGTCAATAGGGTGTCAGAGTTAAAAAGTATGCTATGAATTAAATATGGCCTTAATTAAAGCAAGCAGCCAAATGGATTCGGCGGTGCAGGCTGGGTGGAGATGAGTGGAGGCTTGCTGCAGGAGTTCTGGCAGCAGAGGTTTGTGTGCCTCTCTGCTTCTCCCCAGTGTGAGCCTCACAAGTACCCGTCAGGCACACTCGCAAATGATTTAGCAACACCGGCACTTCACTCTATAAACATCTCATTAAAATCAATTATGTCACTCCTGAATTAAATTAAAGCTAAACGCTTTAAAAGCTGCTTTTCCCTTGTGTCAGCCAATATGAGCATTACCCCTGACGCTGTCTATTTCTCCACCTCATTGTTGCCTCTCCTCTCTCCCCTCTCTGCTGCTCCTCACAGAGTGGAGGAGAGAGATTTATTAAATCTCCTAAGCTCAGATTGATTTCAACAGTTTTATGAATTGTTAAAATGCCCAGGCCTGACTAGGCGGCTGCTGAAGCCCCCTCCCAACCTCCCAGCTCATCAACATTGCCATGGAAACAAAGTGGCAAGAAATAGCTTTTCAGCAGACTGGGGCCGAGGTTATCGTTCTCCGACGCTGGTTTGCAGCGAGCTCTTTGAAAATGCACTTAGCAGTGAGCGGAGTCGGCACACAGAGGACTAACCTGTGGATTAAGGTTCACAATCAGGTTCTAAAGACAGAAATAATACAAATACTGTGAATTTAAAGCAGACACTCTCTGTTTTACTACAGTTTTCTTTTACTTTAGCCTTTCTTCATTCCAGTAGTAGAGGACAAAACTTAAAAATTTGCACTTTACAACAACTAAAGGAGTCAACATGTATCACTGAAGCATTCAGTCACACACATTTTCCATGAGACTATAGATCAGCCTGTTCCTCATGACTTAATTTTACCTGATGCAGTCTGTGGTTAACATGAAACACTGGTGGTCTAACAAAAAGAATAATTGCTCAGTAAAGAAACTGATCCCATTACACCCTCATCCCAGTGTTCTCCACTGATGGGTTACATAACCTAACACATGGCTCCTGATACACCCAATAAGCCGGGCATGTAGATAGGGTAACATGGCCAGCAAGAGCCAGAGCATCACTGGAGTTATAACATATTTTCTGGATTATACGTCACTCAGGAGTATAGGTTGTACAAGTTAAAAAAAACATCACGAAGAGGGAAAAAACATATATATGTTTCATTTATTTAGAACAATCTGTTGTGTTTACAGCATTTCCAGAGAAAATTATTTCCATATAACTTTGATAAAGAAGAATCTGTATATTATGAGGTTTAAATATTTTTCTACAGCACCTCCTATCTGTGACCATAGTTAAGTTTCAGTTTCTCTTTCTGACCTGTGCTCCTCTCACTCACTTCATTCATGCCCGCTCCGCTTCTGCTCTGGAGGTAAGATCTTGAGCCCCAGTCCAAGCCGGAATTTTGGGCCGGATCGGGCCCAAAATGTCAATTATTAACTTTGGGTCTCTCTTTGGGATTCTCTCTTCTTTAAATAAATATATATTCATATATTATGTATTGTATACTAACCCGAGACTAAGCTCCCACACAATACGCACTTTACACCGAGATGACCACCCTGGATCACCTACCTCAGCAGGTCTGACTTCTGCAAACAGCAGCTGGTCCAGAAACATATATGAATGGATTCATCCGTGCACGCAGTCTCCAGCGGAGGATTTTTAAAGTCTGTTTGTTTCCCCCTTTGGTAACGAAGACTATAGTGAACCTGCTGCGCTCTGGAGGCTTTACCCCGCGTATCCCAGATGCTCTTCCTTGTGATCTACAATGAAGTCCAGAGACCTGCTCCTGCTGCTGTTCCTCTCCTTGTCAGAGAGGCGCATCCATGTGAGCACAATATCACACACAGAAGTATCTTTAACAAACTTTTCCAGCGTTATTTCACAGTGTAAATGCATTTATAATGATCATAAAATTATGTCGATTATTTTAACATTGAGAAAACTTGCGATATAAAATTTCGGGTTTGTTTCGGGCTCGGGCCTGCAAATCAAGTTAATTGATCGGGCTCGGGCCGGGTCGGGCTTTAATACCCCCGGGCCTGGGTCGGGTCGGGCTGGACTTTTTAGGGCCGATCTTACCTCTATTCTGCTCTACTGAGTGTTACTGGTTAGACCGATGCCGTGTGAGCTTCAATGAGCTCCACCATATAAACGTCCTCACTTTTAAAAAGTTACAGGGATTTTGACACTAGTTCATGATTCAGATCCCGACAAACTATCTACATCATTTCTGTATTTCTCTAAATTACGTTCACTGGCGCTAAACACTGGGAGTTATCAGGCTGTCCAAGCTGGAGATGCAGAGGCTCCATTAGGGCGCAGTGCAGTCAAGGCTGCAGGGATATTTCCTCATCAATATTCCTCATGTATGAATTTAGTGATCTTTTTCCACAGAGGTATCCAATATCACAGCACCTCATTTATGTACATGTCCCAAATGTGTGACTTATAGTCCAGAAAAATATGATAAGTGGTCACCTCCCTCCATTAGTGCTTTTTTCAGTTAGACCCACCGCATCTCAGGGAGGCTCAACAGTCAGCTCCAGCATCTGGAAGCCAACCCTCATTTATGCTAGTGCTACATCAGGATACCAAAATAAAGAAGAAATCTGAACAAAGAAGAAAAAAGATCTACATGAGGTTAAAGGAGGAAAAAAAACAGAATAAAGTCTGCTGCAAGATATTAGAAAGAGAAGAAGGGAGGCAGAGCCGGGGTGAGAAGCCTGTTTGGGCTGGAGCTCACCTCTGTCAGGTTAGACTGTGTGAACTACCTCCTTTCTTCATCTTTATTTTAATAATAGAAGAAGTGAAAAGAGCAGAAGAAATAAAAAAAGAGATTTGAAGTTTGCTCTTATTAGTTTTTTTGGCCTCTTTATGATTTTATTTCTCCTCATGTGAATCCACAGACTTGATTGTTTTCATTGCTTTATCTGACATCAGCTTTTGTAAACTGTCCTCAAAATCCACCACACTTTATAAAACACCAAAGTCATCCTATCAGCAGGTCTAGCTCAAAACTGTTTTTCTGTTTGTCACGAATTCTCACCAAAGTCTAGTGCTTCACTTGAGCCACATGAAAATATGTCTTAATTCAAAATATCACAAGACAAAAAAAAGAGTAAAGGACAATCTGCTTGTCAAGTTTTTTCTCCAATTGGTAGTTTTCATTTTACTCTCATTTCTGTCCTTTAATATCTCAATACAAGTGAAAGTGACTTATACGGGGGATAATAATCAATTTTTACTCAGAACAAGACAGAAACACATACTCAGATTTTGGTTTTTGATATGTTAAAGCAAACAAAACATCATTTGTTTTAGTGTAGCTTCATGTGCACTATCCTCTGACCTTTATCTGCTGCTCATCCTGACTGGGACATTTAAACCCCCACTGATTCATCATTTCTCTTTGTTCGAAAATAAGACACCTGCACACCACAAAAGCATTAAATGCATAAAACACAGACTGGTTTTCATTGATCCAACACCTCTGGAGTAGCGCTGGATGATGAGAGGCATTTCTGTCTGCGTGATATCGCGTGCGACTGGTGTTCAGACAAAAGGAACAGGCAGAGGTCGATGCTCGCCCTTCTTTACATTTGGCCATGGGGGACAGTGATGGATTTATTCTGAAGTCCCTCTCAGAAAGCGGGACACGGGGCTAATAGCAGTCCTTCACAGTCTGAGCTGGTAATAGCAGGAAAAAGGAGGGAAAGGGGATTGGCGAGGTGGCGCTTTTATGGCTGATTTCTAAAGCGGTGAAGGGTGTCAGCTGAGGCCGAGGCTCTGCCGGCCACGTGGAAAGCTGTGGTCACGCTGCTCTGGCTCTTTTGATTGAAACATAAACACCTTGAGAGATGAAGGCGCACTTGGGAACAAGCCGGGAAAGTAGGTATAGCTGGAGCGAGTGTGTGTGTGCATGCCTGTGTGTGTGTGTGAGGGAGGTTTAACACTAGAGCGACCGCCTGGAGCAGCTCACACACCCCCTCCCTCCCTCATCGCTCCGTGGACACTCGGCCCCTCCTCTCTGCTACTTGAAGGGATTAAAAATTGAGCATGTTTTGTACTCTTTTGGAATCTCTCAGAGGCCTTAGTCATGACTAGGTCACTCACTGCCATCAGCTATTTCTGCTATTCTCAGCACTGTACACACAGGCTGTACTGATATGTCATAAATAATTTGATTCAGAGCATGCTGGATATTCTGCCATGTCAGGGGGACAGAGAGGGATAAATATGAGTCAGTTACCTGCTTGGATTTTTACTTGCAGCCTCATCAAAGTCATATCTTGCTGAATTTTGAAATGTTTTCTGAAAATGCTCCAAAGACCAACATAGACAGGATGCAGACGACTGATACTGGGTCCTGTCAGCCTCTCGCAAGATACTTTGACCGATAGCATTTATCAGACGCTATCTTCAGACTCTGTTACATTGGTTATTGGGATCTTCAAATGAGCAGCTTCACACATAATTCACATGTTTACACCTCCACACCCACAGTGCCTGCTCTGACACACAGGACACATGTTTGGAGTTTTGAAGCTAAGGCTTGACATTAACTTTTTTGCTCACCAGCTGCTGTGGCTAATGGTTTCCCAGTCACTAGCCACTCAGAATTTTCACTAGCCACAATTTTGTTGTTGGATAATTATGCTTAATATGATTAAAACCTTTTTTAAATGTAAATGACCCCTGTTAACACTCAAATAAAGACTACACAAATGTTTAAAGCCACAGGTCATTATCAGGTATTCAGCTCTGAAACGGTCGTGTGAAAGGTTGTGCTCCTCTGACATAAAAAGAATGCAGTCTACTAAGACAAAATTATAAAAGGAGTAGTTTATTATTGCATGTAATAAAAGTTGTGAAGGTTGGAGATAAATATATATTTACAACGATCATTTTTCAGTTATAAATTAAGTACTTTAATTCCAGGACTATAAGTCACTTTGTAGTATAATCATACATTTTTTTGAAGTCGTATCAGTCAAAAAATGTTTCACGAAGACAAAAGCAACATATATAAGTCACACTGGACCATTAAGTCTTATTTATCTAGAATGATTTGGTTTGTTCATCATATTTCCAGATTGAACTTTATAGATATAACTTTGATAAATGTTTGTATATTATGAGGTTTAAATATTGTTCCTTCAGCTCTTCATATCTGTGACCAGTTTCTCTTCTCTAAGTGCACTCCCCTCCTCTCCCCTGCTCTCCTCTCCTTTCCTCTCCTTCCCTGCTCTAGGTGAGTGTTGTCAGTGAGATCTGTGATAAATGTCCTCACTTTTAAAAAGTTACGTAAGTTTTGGCGCTAGTTTGCGACTTAAATCCCGGAATCTGTTCACAATAGAAAGCCAAAAAGATGTGATTGAACTTTCAAATCACGTAACCAGGAGCTAAACACTGGGGGCTGTGAGGCTGCCCGAGCCGGAGTCTGGAGATGAAGGCTAAGCGCCTGTCAGCAGTTACGCAAAAGACTTGGCAAATGGACCAATAAGCAAACACTGTATGCAGGCAGTGTTCATGTAGTGCCGTAGTCTCATAGTGCCATAGCTCTAGTATTTCAGATGCTGTTTTTAAAAAAACTACAATTAAATAATTCAACCTGCCAAAGTGGCTAGTAGGAGTGACGGTGTTACCCGCCACAGCTGAAATTCACCCACATTTGGCGGGTTGGCCGGTGTTAATGTTAAGCCCTGGTTGCAGCTGGGTTCAGTATAAAGAGGAAAACACCCTAACATCAGGTTACAGAGTCTGTCTGAGGTTGAATTTCTGCTCATTTGGATATCATTCAGTGACTTGTGTTGGTCCAGCTGAGGGCTCAAATATTACTAGGGTGTCACCGTGAGGTCCCTAGGACAGTCCCAGTGTTTCACTTATATTGTGTTTTATTTTGATATCAGCCAGATGATCTGTAGACTTTGAACACCTGACTTCTTGTCCAGTTTGATCGTCAGTGTTCAGGTTCATGAGGCTCTGTTGTGTTGTGGCAGAAAAACAAAACAAATCCACCCCACAACCCTGGTTTCCTAGAAACCAGGCACTTGGTAAGCTGAGCATGTTTTAATGGAAACTGATTGTGCAACATGATGCGGTGAGTTTTTCTAGGAAGCTAAGTTTGTTAAACCAAGGACGAGTTCAGGGGCTGTTCAGTAATTTGGCAGACTCTATTGTTTTGTTTTTCGAAGAAAGAGCAAAACATGTTACCAAAGAAGTGTCCACACACAAACACACACACCTTGACGTCACTGAGGACTGTAACTGGAGGAAAGAGTTGAGGGTCCAGGTCTGTGTATCTAGGTCTGTTTTAGAGATGTGAACCATGTACTGCGTCTTAAGCAAACCTGTAAAGGGAGCAGATCTGATTCTAAACTGGGTCTTGTTTTCCTGGGTCTTATATATATTTTAATATATATATATATATATATATATATATATATATATATATATATATATATATATATTATTTATTTATTTATTCATTTAAATTTTTATTTAAATTTATTTATTTATTTATTTATGTATTTTATTATTATTATTATTATTTATTTTATTTTATTTTTTGAGGGGGGGGGGTGTTGATTCAGTTTTGAAATCCAGTCTGAGTGGATCCTGGCTGAAAGAGATCCAGTACCAGGACACAATTTACAACTGACAATGATGTTCCTATCATCTTCCCTCACAACAAAACTGAAGTGGTGGGCATTTTTCCAGATGCTAAATGTAAACATATACTGCTTTATCTTTTAGGTTAGCCAGGGTTGCCAAGTATGTACGACAAACATTGGAAAAACAAGCCCATCAGACTAAGAAAAACTACCTCTAGGAGCGCCTAAAATTGAAATTAATCTGTGGATTGTTGCAGTTTAATTCATTAGTGGGTTAACACAACGCTCAACACTGGCTGTGAGTGAAGGCTGGTCTCAGTCACTTCACAGATAAGAGGCTTTGGGATATGAATGTCTGTCCATAACAGTGGACTGCACCAACGTCCATAACAAGAGACAATTCAAATTGTTTTATAGACTTCTTTTTAGACTCAGCTCTTACAGTTCATATCCTATTTTGAAGACTCTATATGGGCTGAGATTTGGGCCCCTACAAACTGAATTTTAAAAGCATGATCTAGAATTGAATATAAACTTTCAAATTCAATTTTTTTTGCTTTGTAACTGTATTAAAGGGCTGTTCACACAACAATGGTTTTAGGGTGAAATGCAAAAGTTTTGAGTAAAGCGCAAACTTTAGAAAAAAGCCTCCAGAGTGGGATTTTTCTGAAACGCTGCCGACACCATTGCCGTTTAAACAGTCAGCCGACCTTTTGAAGAAGAAAGGCTGACATCACACTCCACTCCGCATGAGCGCATACAACAGACCAACAGTACCATTGTTACGGTTGTCGCAGACCACCATGTTGTGCTTCCACTGCTGAATCTGCTGACTGTCTTTATACAATATGTGCATCACTTGCTCCACTTTTGCACTTCCCTAATACACTAGATGATCGGCTCAACTCGACTTTGGTGGAGATCTCCCTAAAACGGCTTCTGGACAAGACAGTTATGGCGCCAACTACAGACCTGGCATGCTTAATACAGCGTTTTCAGTCCTTCAGCATTTCCATGTAAAGGCAGATGTTTTTTTACTGCATATTAGCGTTTTTAGATGAAACAATGTTGTGTAAACCTACTTGAAGTTCAGTTTAGCTGGTCACGACCACTACGTCATCTGCAACAGTGAGGAAATTCAGGAATAATCATAGGAATCCTTTTGGCGGGTACTTCTCACAGTTGTTGAATTTTGCTTTTTTTGACAATCGTCGTTTTTAGGGTAAAAAGATGTTGATACAGGACTTAACAACGGTGGCAGTGGACTTCATGTAATAATTCAAGTTCATTTTCCGGAGGCACACATCTCGGCCCGTACCTCTGCTTCAGCACAAAAGACTGATGACAAATAATAAAGACACAATAAAGTCAGTCAAAGCAACCATGGCCCTGATTCCAACATCCATCCATTTGGCGTTATTTATACGGGTTACAGTTCAACATATTACGTCAGTGTTTGGCACACAATGATTTAAACATTAACGTTCATCATCCGTCTGTGAAATGAGCCGCGGTTCAGTTCGTGTGGAGGCAAAGTGGCAAAGAGACAGAAGGTTAGAGGCGTTGTTAGACCAAACAAAAAGATCTGGGGGTAGATGTCAGTTGTTGTTGTTAGAGTACACAGATAAATATTAAGTGCTGATAGCCAACAAGTCCTCAGATAAAACGTGACTCCATGCAGCCTGAAGACAGAGAGCTGCACGTCCTTCAGACACATTAATCTACTGTACCAAAAAATAAACAGCAGCAGAGAGAAAGTGAGTCTTTTCTTCCCCTCCGCCATCAGCAGCGACAACATTAAAGAGACGGCAGCGATAGTGAGAGGGAGAAGAAAGAACATGTCACTTATTCCCTCCATTAGCTTCATTAGTGCAGGAGGATGAGGCAGATTAAGACCGCAGCGGGTTGGATGATGATGTGATTTGGCAGGGTTATCTGTTATTTCAGGCCCGGCCATTTTGGCGCCTGTGTTTGGGCTGGGTTCTAATGTGATGTGATGCCCGGGCCCTCGGGGGCCGCGCTGCTGCTGCTGCTACCAGCCTCTCTGATTAAAATCTGCACTCGGCAGCCAGCCTCCGTCTGGATGCCCTCACGCTCGCCTCTCATCTCCATCCAGCACCGTGCTGCTTTTTTACTTCTCATCCCACATAACTGTTAGACAGCGAGGCCAAGGAGTTAGAGACGGACCAGACACTCCACATGCTCACACCCAAACACTGTCCAGAGCAAGAATAAAAATCACCTCAACAGCAGTGGACTAAAAGTGAACTTACTTTATTATGCCTGGGAATGAAGCTCAGTGTTTAAATCAGGGAAAAATGGTTCACTGCCAAGTTTTATGCTCAACATAACAAGGAGAAAATGAACAAAAAGAAAACAAGTTGTTATAATATTCTTAACTGTGTTTACTTGGGCAGTTTTTGTAATAACGATGTGTATGTGTGTGGTTTTGTGAAGAATGTGGTAAAATAAGATTGGATAAACCTGCATTTCAACAGATGAAAACTTCCTTGCTTGAATATAAAACGTAGTTCTAATTAAAAACATTGAATGGATCAATAAATACATATCACAGTTAAACATTAACTGAAGACGGTGGGCCTTATTTACCAAAGTATTAAATGAATGACTTAAGTTTTTTTCATAATTTTTCAGAGAACTGATTCTCGACACCTTATGTCCCCTACTGACTGGAGGTTCATTTTGTAGGTACAATGATGATGCCAACTATTTATTTCATTGTAGAAAAAAAAGGTATAAAGTTACAACATCTTATGTTTCTGTAACTGCATATAATAGAAAGTAAACATGTACATGGTTGTTAAAGTAGATGTAAGTTTGAATGTATGGTTATGGCCTCATGAATAGTTGAGTTAAATCTGACATGTCCATATGTATTTGAAAATAAATACTTTACAAAAAAATGAGTATGATGCAGCACTTAGTAAAATATTGTACTGAGACGACTTGATAAGAAAAGTTGTGTGACATGAAAAGACAATGAATATATGAAGACAGAAATACAGCACATGGCGCACACATAATAAAAAAATAAATACATAAATAAATGATCATTATGCATGATAGGAATCATAAAATGGACATTGAGTTAAATTTGAATGGACATGACATTAATGAAATATTGTATTTAAATCAAATGTCATACTTTGGATGATTTAACCCTTTAAACTCCAAAGTCCCCTAACTCAGAACATTGAGGCCGCTTTGCAACAAAAGGAACAAAATGAAGCATTTATCTCCTATATCCCATGGTCATATTACACATCAGATTAAACAGAAGAAACTCAGCTACAAATGACATTAAGTCACACTCCAAGTAAACTCTCTGTTCCTTTAAATACCACTACTGACAACTTCCAGATGCAGAGATTTGAGTATGTCATTTTTTTAGCAGAGACCCAAACAAGGACTGGGCTTAAAGGGTTAAAAGATAACTTTGCAAATGTTTGGGAAAATTAATGTTTGATTTCTTAATGAAATCATGAAGGTGCATAAATCTAATACAGCTTATTGCAATGCTATCATGATTACAAAGTATAAAAAGCTTGGGTTATCCATAACAGAAGAAAATTAGTTCCATATGACATCAAAAGATTCATATTTGTATGTGACATGTTAAGTAATTTTGTGTCTAAATCAAAATTATTGCATATGATATGAAAGCCTGAACTCATTGAGAAAAAAGTTTTACAAAAACAAAACAAAACATAAAAAAGAAACAACAACAACAAAAAAAGACCAAGATGCTGCACCTCATTCAAGCAGTAATAACACATGATGCTTAATGTAATTCACATGTACAAGTATTGCTCATGACGTGACAAATATAGTGTGTATGTTGCGAAATGCATTAAACGCTATATTAAGCATGATCTAAAGCTTGTATGGAAAAATATTTGTTCACCTTTTTATTATAGTCAGAGTGTTAAGATAGATCATTCAAAGTTATCAATCACGATTTAGAAAAAAAATTGGATATAGTTTTGGTTTGACCCTTGTCATGTGACTTTTCCTGTTTTGTATTTCTTTGCACCAGTCCTGTGTTCAATAATCTCTCGGACCAGATTAACTTTGTTTCCTGCATCTGAAATCCTTTGTGGTTAATGTCGAGGTGGTTTTGGGATGCCTCCTGGACTTCCCCCCTTTGGAGGTGTTCCAGGACCGTACACCTGAAAGGAGGCCTCAGGGTAGACCTAGAGCTCGGTGGAGGGGTTATACAGCCTATCTGGACTGGGAGCACCTCAGGATTCCCCAAGAGGAGCTGGGAAATGTTGCCAAGGAAAGGATCTGAGAGGATTTGCTTAGGCTACTGACCCTGCAAACTGATGTCAGATAATCAAAAGAAACAGGATGGATGATGGGATCTTGGTGTGAATCCAGAAGAACAAAAAGGGAGAAGTGCATCTAGACAAAGAGTGAGGTCAGAACACTAACACGCCAAAACAAGAGCAGCAGGAAGTTTTGTGAAGAATGTGAAGACGGCTTGTTGTCCCTGTCATCACCTCTTTCTGTAGCGGCTCCCTGACTCATGAGGATCTGTTCGTGCCAGTTTTCATGGTTTCTCCAAAACAAACATCATTTCATCGTCAGCCAACATTTAATAATAGAGTCAGAATCATGTTTCCCCCTCAGCGTGAGACAAACCCTGCATCACTGATCACACACAGAGTTTGTTCATTTCAAAATAAACTTAACAGAGGATTAAAACAGGACTCTGATATCTCTAAGAGTCTGTTTCAGCTCCATGGACGCTCAGGTGCAAATAAAGGTGACAAAGAAGCAAACTCCCTCCCTTTAAGTGTCCGTCAGTGAGGTTGGAATCTCTGAAATGTATTCTGGGACACAGCTGAGGGAGGGACTGTGGGTCGGGAGACACACAAGAGTCTCTCTGAGGAATCTCCCAACATAATGAGACAAGACTAATGAGACTAATTGGTGCTTAAATTAATGGTGTCTGCTTATTGGGCAACTTCATAAATGAAGAGTGAGACCACTGGACTCGGTGTGGACACTTAAATCTGTGCAGCTCTCACTCAAGCAGATATCTTGTTACCTTTAAATAAGAGGCTGTTTGAAGCAGCTGGAGCAGGGCGGGGAGGATCTTACTCTTTACTGATGTTAAATGAGCTTGTTTCTGATTGAGAGGGAGAAGTTTGACTCTGTGTTTGGTGACTCTGACCACACAGTGACTCAGTGAGGGGAATAAAGAGAGATGTGATGAGCAGAAAGACCCCTCAGCACAGGGCGGGTTTGGTGTAGATATGTTCAGTATTGATGAGGCTAAGTTGTGGGCCAGATAACCCCAGAGGAGAAATGTTTATGAGACGTCTCCTGGTGGTGTGAGGGACATTCAGATCCAGTCTTACACAACAAAACAAAAAAAAAAAAAGAAAGAAAGAAAAAACAAAAAAACAGGCTTGATTGAGCTATGAGATCACAGAAAACATTCATAAAAAGGCAATAATTCATGGACGGAGGATTGTGTCAGAACTTTCCAAGTGGTGACTTTGCAGCATTGTGCTCTGAGACAGGTCAAAAGTCTGGTCCAGAGGGCAAACATCTTATACTATATTAATGACAATCAAATGAATCATGTTCTAAATCCTGTCTATGCTTACATTTTCTTTCAAGATCACAAGCAAAACTGAAGTATATCTAGTAACATCTCACCAAACTTCATCTGGACTTTGCATAGGCTTCTTGTATGAAGCTAAAGCTCTGTACATTCTGCAGAAACTCAACATGTGAGATGTATGAAATGACTATTTCGCAACCATCTAGTACAAATTGTCACAAAAATGTTTAAAGATGTCGGTATGTTATTCTCATTCTAGTTTCATTCCCTTCACTTTCTGGTGGTGTTCCTGTCGCAGCAAGCAGCACACTCCCACCCAGAAATCTCTCCTATGCACGCATGTTTTTATATAAGAAAAGGAAGGAAAAAAAGGTTGCTCTATATCTCATCCTCATGGTTATACTGGTGTTATTTTATGCAACAAAAGGTTGAAATTAAAATGTTTATCATGATTAAGAGGAGAATTCAGAATACTTAGATATATATTGTGTATTCCAAAAGCTTAAAAATATCAAATATCACTTTTAGGCTATGTCATGCAGCCCTATACTAAAGTTATAAAATGATGCAGAAAAAATATTCGGAATGGAGGATTAGAGATATTTGGGTCTATAAATGCTTGAAGTCTGAATATGCAAAACAATCCAGATCCTGACACCATCCCCCCCAATGGAGAACATTTTCCTTGGCCAGAAGCAGAGTTTGCTGATGTTACATGTCCCATATTATGCAGTAGTGCTTGTGAATGTAAAATCCTGACCTAAAATGAGCTGTTTGGATTTTAGGGATTTGCCGACGTCAACGATTCCCTTTTACTGCTAATCAGGAGCAAGTCTGACCTGATTGGTCCACGGGAGCAGATACCCCCACACCCCCTCCCCGCCCACTCCTCTCCCTGCTGCTGGAGAGAAATCTATCCACCATCACTGCTCTGTTTTTGGCAGTAAACAGCCACACAGTTCCATGCACAAGCTTCCCATCTCGGAAGAAGACAAGACTAAGTGGCTAGAGTTAATTTATCAAGGAAATGTGCCAGGTACACTCAGTAAAACTGTACATGTGTGTGCTAGTCACTTCACGGCTGACTGCTTCTCCAACTTTGGACAGCACAACAGAGGGCTAGTGAATAGACTGATCCTTGCCAACCATCCGCCAACAAACCTCAGACCCTGGAAATGTGAGTGTTTTAAATGCTGTGTGCTGTGGAGCAGATGGAAGAGCTTTTCTTCAGTGTCCCCCCTGTCTTTGTGTTAGCTTCAGGATGCTATCTTTAGCTGCGTTAGCCTGTAATGTTACGATAATTAAGCTTTCCTGTTTTCTAAACATTGAGAGCTCATGGCGCCGCTCTCAGTAATGCTGAAGAGCGGAGCGGTATCAGTGGTGGCTCATTTACATATGAAGGTCACGCCCACTAAATCAGAGCGTTCTGAACAGAGCGGCTATGAGAGCCTGGAAACAATGCTGCTGTGCTTGATCTATTGGTTTTTTGGACCAAAACATGTTAGTACCATTTAATGAAGACATCAATGATCCATATTAAACTGCAGAAAAGGAGCAGAATATGGGACCTTAAATGCAGCACATAACACTTCAGAAAACTGACCACTGATCATCTTGTATTAAGAGACCCCTCAGGGACAGGTGAGCTCTGATGTCATTAGTCTGTGATGATGGAGACAAGGAGGTTTGAGCACAGAGACTGATTTTTACAGAAATCACTGAAAGAAAAAGTTAACAAATGAAGTATTCATATTTTTTCAAATGATAAATATGTCAGTAGAGCTGCTAGCCCTTGGTTATTTTCACAAAATCAAATCTTTCTCTATTTGAAAAATAGTTCGTGAACCACTGCGCTAAGAGCTCCTAGATGGGGAGGATCGCAGGGACAAATGATGCAGAGGTCTTCCCTTCATCAAAAGTTTTGCAAGTTTTTTGTAAGACTGTTTGACTGATCAACACAAGCTGAAAAAGAAGCTCAAGTAGAAAGTTTACAGTTTCTCCAAAGTGGAACATGCATTTTTTAAACAGCTTTTCCAATTACTGTTTGGGATCTGTGGTCAAACTAAGAAACTCATGAAACTCTGCAGTGATTGAGATTGATTAAGGCACAGTAAAATACATCCTGTTATGTTTGTACAGCGAACTTAAAGGGTTCATTTGTTGTTGATGATTTGCATTAGGAAAGTGGATGTTTGGTTAAATTTGCTGAAAGCTGTAGAGTTAGTAAAGAAATGTCTCTGTCTCGGGTGTTTTGAACTTGCTGGATATGCTTTGATGATTTAATGCAGTTTGAAGAAAAACATAAAGACCTGCGTTACCTCCACACTGAGCTTTGCCTGCTGCAGCACACCTTACAGGATTTTGTTGGTTGACAGAAGAACAATTTAAAGAAATGGCACTTCAAGGGTCCATATCAGTCAAAGCTTTTCTACTCTATCAAGTTGCAAAGCAAACGTAAAAAGCTTTCAGAAATAAAGGAGCAGACTGTGCGATGGGAGCAGAGCAGACTGCCTGCAGGCTCCTGTTTATTTCTGCAGCTCTGCCTGCGGCTAAGACTCCAGATGGGTTTTAAAATCGTTCTCTGCTCAGAAATCAAATGTTTTTCTGCAAAATCTTTCCCATGGCAACCACTTTCCCCCTCCAACATTTGGCTCTGGTGACCACTCCCCTCATGTAGAAAACGATCTGTTAAATTAAAAACAATATTGCGACGGGGAGATGAAACGTTGAGTCAAAAAAGAAGGAAGCCACAATAGAAAAGAAGGCGGGAGACCGACAGCAGCACAGAATTGTGTGACAATAATGTGCCTCAATAGGAGAGGAAATTGACTGTGTAAAAGCGAATCATTACTGCGGCTGCCTTTCCTTTGTAATGACAATATGTGTCTCTCCACATCCCATCAGCGAACATGCCCCTAAAATGACGGCAGGAAATGAGTCCTGAAGATGACTGCTGGCTGCCACTGAGAGCGATCAGGATGACAACCAGAGGAACGCTACAAGCCATTAACACAGAGCCAGGCGGCGTGCGAGCATTGTAGCAGGATACATGACAGGAATCAGGACACAAAAGGCAAGGGCTCATGGGATTGAAGGCATGGCTGTGAAAACGACAAACAACAAGATCACATCAGTTTCATGCCTGAACAGATTACTGTAGAGCAAGTGGAAACACTGACTGTCAGGGGCTCTGACGGAAACATGGACCCTGTCCTGTCTTCATATCAACTCCAAACTGTGTGAAACACCGTTATCTTCACATCTCCAACAACACAGACAAGGTTTTCACGTGTTCTCTACCAAAGAGTGACTAAAACATCAGGAACACTGCATCTCTGATGACTTTAAGGATTCTTTAAAAAGTTATAGTACACACAAGCTTTCCTCTTCAGGTCACTCTGCTTTGAACTACAGGCTGTATTGAGTACAACACTTCTTACATCAGCCTTTAATGAATCCACAGAGATCAGATATGTGTGAAAGCAGTCCAAAAATCAGATATGAAGAGCTTCACACAGCTGCTCCAGTGTCAAAGGTGGAAAAAAGGAAACCTAAAATGTGGGTATCACACTTTCCCATATTTCAAACCTGGGTATTGCATATTCATATGTTGTAGAAATCCCTGAATCTATCAATTGATTGATCAAAATGGTCCATTCTGTAAAAATAACGTGAGATCTTTACAAGACTTGCTGAAATGATGAGGTCATCACATAGGGAGCTTGTGACTCATTTATAAGGCCTCAAACACCAAGGTCTGCCCATAGCTCCACCCCAGGAGGCCTCTGGAAGGATAGCCACTAAAGGGGTACAGGGTTTCTGGAGCAGGGAGCCTTAAGGCCAATTTTTCCTCCCTTTTTTTTGTTTTCAATTTAACTTTTATTTAACCAGGAAGGTCCCACTGAGATTAAAAACCTCTTTTTCAAGGGAGTCCTGGCCAAGAGGCAGCAAAGTTAAACAGTGAAATTATGGCAATTTACACACCAAAATTAATATTGCTCCCTTTGCATACATAAATGAAGCCATCCTTTTTAAACAATGTTAACGTCACTGCTCACACACTTACGTACATCCTTTATGTTGGCATTGCAGTTAACCAAAACTTCCACCAGGGGGAGCAGCCTAGAGTCAAAAGTTCACGACAATGAAACTTAAAAACAAGCATGGCAACTGTGGATGAGGTATTGTTAAAGTACCTCTTGCAAAACGAGACAAAAGCAGAACCAGTGTTGTACTAGGCGATGGTCATTAAATACATCATGACAGTTTCGCCATTGTTATTTCCTCTTTGTGTCTCATTAAGGACGCGGTCACATTAGCAAAGCATGTTTTGAATGGCCAGTGTGACCGCAACCGTGCTGTGCTTGAGCACTATTCACTTCTCTGCTTTGGCACGCTTCGGAGAGGTGGGCTTCAGCACTGTTTACTTTATGCACGAGCACAAGCAAATGAACAGGGCATGTGATCCATTACATATGATCGCCATGAGCGCATCTCTCGACATTCATTTTAAACAAAGCGAGGGTGTTAGAGGGCTGTGTCAGACCAAAACGACTTAGCATCAGTCTAAAAGTCTCTTATGTTGTAGCAGTGCTCTCTGTGTCTCATTGTGCTGACTCTGATGAGATCACGCTTCATGTAAATTGACGCTTCACGATGATCTAGGCAAGCCATGTGCGTGTGTGATACACACTTAAGTCTGGTTCGTGTTGGGGTAGTGTGACCGCTGGCCGTACTCTCCAGTGGGAAACAGCACTGGGGGGCAATCATGCTCAAGCATGGCACGATTTGGATGGCCAGGGTGACTGCGCCCTAAAGCTTCGTATCGAGAAGTAGCAGCGACACTGCCCCCATGGCTTCCAGTGGTACTGCTCCATCTCATCCGTATCTGTATGCTTTATGAACATACAGAAATGCTGACTGAGTGAACCCAGAGCACAGACTGATGACTCCGTATGTATCCGTGTTAAATGTTGAGCATAAATGGGCCTTTAGAAAAACAGTAGCTGAAACAAAGTGTTTTTTAGGCAAAGGCTGAAATAAGGGTTTTCTAAAACACCAGAATATGGTGTCTAATAAGCCAAGTATGTCAAGTCTAATAAAGTATCATAGCCCTCTTTAAGTGCTTCTTCTACCCTGAATTTTACAGTAGTTTTGATGAGACAGATACTTGGTGACTTTATTGATAATTGAAGCCCCTTTGAGCCTGTTTGGGTGTTGGGGACAGTTTGGGTCCTGTGGTAAAGTATAAGTTACTGGTGGGTAAATGTTGAGGTGAGGACAGTGCTTATTGTTATTAAACATTAATACCTTTTATTTATCTTTAAAGTGTCATGTTATCTTTCATAAATGATGACTTTGAAACGTTTTATCCAGAGCAAAAAAAAGTCTTATTTTTACACCAATCTAAACATTTATAATGAGGGAGCATCGTCTGTTACACCTCAGACGGTGTTTTGTGATCATCCGTCTGTTTTCTTCTTTCAAAGCATGGGACAGACAACCATATGAAGAAACGTCTCCTGATGAGACATCATTTTCACAAACCTATCCTTCTGTTTTATTGGTCTGCTTAATCTGATAGATTTGAGTTTTCTGCGGCTGCTCTGTTGTTGCCACTGCCACCCTCCATCACGGCTGAGCTTTTCTTTCCAGCCTCTCCACTACCCAGCATCCACCTGAAAGCTCTGACGCTGGAGCTGAAGAGATTATCTCATCGCTCCTTCCTGCTCATAAAATAAATCTGTGGTCAGAGCCTGGACGTCAAACACAAACAATGTTCTGCAGCTGCAATGAACATTACGAACAATTTCAAAGGTTAGTGGGGTGAAAAGAAATACAACGTGATGTAAGTCCAACATCCAGGTGGTCTGCTGTTATTGTTCCATCTATCAGTTAGAAATAAATAGGAGGAATTTGTGTTCGTACACTGCCTGTTTGTGCTGCTGTCTCTAATAGATGACTCAGAGGAAACAATAAAAACCACCTCTTACTTCAATTTACACAGAAACCGTCAACAGACCAGAATCAACAGCAGAACAAGCAACAGATGATATTAAAACCAAACACTGAGTCCAAGAGACAAAAACAAACATCTGAGAACGCAGAAGACTCATGAAGAGTGGAGCCCTGTACCAACACCACCAAATATCAGCTGATTCACCATCAGAGAGTCTGGAGACATGGACAGTATCTCTTTGAGGATGAGACTACCAAGTTTCAATTTTACTGTTTGTGTTTTCACATTCATTTAGTTCCTGAGAACTGGTAAACAAGCTGTGGTCATGTTTTCCTCTGAAACAGGGAAAAGGATCAACACCAGGAACGCCATTTTTACTCTCACAGTTTGGACACTGCCACCTACTTTACTGATGTGTAACAAGAAACTGAAAGAAGATGTTTTCAGTTATTTTAAACAAGGAATTTCTAAAGCTTAAAGATGTCGTGAAGAGGATCTGTTTTAACTGAACTGCAACAACACCTTTGACTAGGAGTCTCACGCACACTGTCGTGAAGACGTGGCTCATAACAAGGCGTGTGTTGGTTTTAAAAATGAATGGAAATCAGGTCTTGTTTTTAAAACAAATTTTCTTTGTTCAAGAAAACTTTTTACCAGATGCAACATGACAAAGTAAGGTAACTTTGCAAGTTTGTGCAGTTGTTTAGTAGCCATCTATATTCATCGCTACTGACAGCCCGGTGCTCTAAGACACGTCTGTAACTTGTTATGTTTGTAAATCCTGGTTATGTCCTGCCAGTCATCTACCAATCAGAGCTAACGTAACCTCACTCTTCATTTTATTGATAGACTCTCAAGTTTGAACAGACCACTGCAGAATAACTGCTGACTGTGGGTTGGAATGGACATTAGCACAAACAGTTTAGCTCCTGTGTTAGCCTTTAGCTCGTGCTCTATCTCTCTCCTGTTTATCTTTTTTCTGCTCTTCTGTCCTTTTTCAGTCTGACAGGCTCCAGTGTCCACCATCACTACAAAATTAATCACAGAAACCGTTGTCAGCTTAGAAAAACACGGATCTCTCTTCACTCTTCTAAACTAAGTCAGCCGGCGTGGTGTTGTCAGGGACTTTACGGTGCTGTAAATCAATCCAGTCATGCTCGACCCGATCAGGAAGCTAAGAAGTAGCAATTTGTAACAACCTATATTAGTGCTGATAATCTCATTTTAAAGTGATTGCGATCAGGCATATATCTAGCAGGGAGACTTTTTCAAGATTCCTTAGAAACTCCTTACATCCTTGAAAAAAATGCAGTTCTCTGGGTGTCCACTAGAGGCTGGCTGCAGAAATTCAGGAAACCACATATACACCAAGCAAAGAAGGTGATTTCTGCAGCAAAAGCAAACATGTCTATGACCTGTCTGGGAAAAAAGGACATTATGTCTATATGTTACAGACCCAGGTTACATTGTGATAAGAACTTAGCAAAAAACTACAAAGAGGCATCTAGAACATGCTCAGAAAAGACCCACTACTCCTCCCCAATGAGAGGGGCACCTGGTGAGGATGCCTCCCTGGACGCCTCCCTGGGGAGGCATTTCAGGCATGTCCATCTGGGAGGAGACCCAGGGGTAGACCTAGGACACGATGGAGAAATTATATCTCTCAACTGGCCTGGGAAAACCTTGGTATCCCCCCAGAGGAGCTGGTGGAAGTGGCCAGGGACAGGGGTCGCTGGTCTGTGCTGATGACGTGGCAGCTCCCATGACCTGGGCCCAGATAAGCAGTGGAAATGGATAGGTGAAAAACTGTAATCAATCATTATTTTAAAGGCAAATTTACATTTTTCCTATTTCCCAAATAGAGAAAGACAAAACTAAGAGAACAGCTTACACCGTTTAATCACTGGGCTATAAAGACAACTGCATCAAAGTCAAGTTTTTAGTAAATGCCTTTTGGTGCATTGACTATTGACAGTACGACACACCGATTAGTCCATGCTAAAAAAAAAATAAAAAAAAAATGCCAACACTTAACTATACTCCTGTAATGGAGACAGGAGGAGTGGGCTGAGGAAAGTAATGCACAGGACACAGAAAAACAACCCCACACAGACACAAACAGCACTAACAGAGTCAGAGCAGCAGCAGCAGTCGTCCTCTAATCCAGGGAGAAAAGTGTTTTAGATTCCAGCTGCTGTATAAAGTCTTCTTGATCTGCATCTTCACCTCAAAGGAAAAGATCTCACACTCTTAAAATTCATTAGCAACGCCTAATAGATTTTCCTCTTTAGTCTTCCTCTCTTCAGCGGCGTCTTCACTCTTTGTCTCTGCCAGATTACTACAGCTACTATTTTTTTTGCAATCAGTTTTCCTGAAAAGCAAACACTAAGAACGTCCCACTCTCCCCTCCCCGAGCGTTACTTTTTGTTGTTGTTGGTTTGAAACAAGCTGCTGATTAAAACAGAAACAATGATGCAAGTTTCAATTCACAAATTGGAAAAGCTAATCCTCTGTTTGAGATATCCTCTGGGCGGGAACGCTCTGCTGAGGGAGTGTGTTAGGATGACTGTGCAAGCCACTTTTCTGCAGGCTTATGGAGGCATGTGCTGCAGCGATCTAGGTCAGATCACTTTAGTGAGTGTGTGTGAATGTGTGTGAGTGTGTGTGTGGTAGGTAGAATACATTGTTAGTGGGGAGAAGGGACAAATGAAAAGGAGATGTTAGTGCGAGTGGAAATACGAATGCATGACAACACGCTCCTGTGAAAATCTAACCAAGCGATTTTTCATCTGCAGTCCTTGAAACGCTGATTTATTGTCAAGGCGTAGCTGTGAGTGACATTCAGGACGGGCGTTTCTCTCAATGTCAGAGCAGCGTTTCATCAGGATGAGCTTTTTCTCAATGTCAAGGCTTCGTTTCATCACACCGCACAGACACACACTTCCTCCCTGCACGTAATTAAAAAGCATTTTAATTAGAGCTCAGCTAGATGATAGCTCTGTGTCCATCATGTCTGCAGTCAAACCAGCGACGTGCTGATGGAGGCAGAAATGGTGACGTTTACATGGATCACATAAAGTGACTCTCTTCATGTAATGAGAGGGGTTTATAACAAAGCGAGACGATACCGAAAGCCTGGTGTATTAACGTACAGGAAGAGTTTTTTTGGTCTTATTAAACTCTCAGCGCTAATGCTAACTCTGAATTCAGCTGGGTTGCGAAGAAGAAGAGCCACAGGGTCTTGGGACACTGGATTACATTGTTATGCTCCATCCTGGTCTCCAATAAAGCCCAATTAACACGGTTAGTTCAGCAGCAACGACACATTCAATGAGAACGATTGGTCCACAGGTATTCACCCCAAATTACACCAAATCAATTAGAGTAGTTATACCCTGAGTTGATGAAAAACTGAGCTTACTTGTACATAGGGTGTCCATGAAGTCCCTTTACAATTTAAAGTAGAATCTAAAAAGTCAATTAACGAGACATCTCTATCTGATTTGTTCTATGTCCTCAGTAGTTATCAAAGTTTTGATCACTTAGCATCTGTGTGTTTCAGGTTTCCTATTGATAAAAGAGCTACTGTTAAATGAACCCATATAAATGGCTACTCCTGGAGGCAAAGCACTATGTGTGTCATGGTTTATTGTAACAAACGCAGATACGCAGACTCAGCAAAACTACAGAACTAAGTATGGAAGAGATTCACCACCACGTCCGTTAATTCGTGCATGGCCTAAGACATTTTTGGAGACCAGGACAGAGTTGGATAAAGAGAGGGGTGAACGACCGAGAACATCAGAGGAAAACTTTGACTAGAGAAGACATGCCTTCCAGTTTTTGCTTCCAAAATTATTTAAAAAAAAAAAAAAAAATCTACATCTACTTTTTTTTTTTTTTTGTAACAGTTTCATATATTTGTTTATTTTCTTCAGAAATAAATATAGCTTAAGTTTTAAAGAGACTTTATGGACACACTGCATTTCAAATGACATAGATGTATCCAACCTAGTGGCAGTTTATGACTCTGACACTAAACCATACAGTTATTTAATTTTAAGAATTATGTTCCACAAAAATAAATAAATAAATTAATTAATTAATAGAAGCACTGAAAGATTAGTGTTTTTTTATGTTATTTTAGGTAGTTGTCAGTTGTAAATGAATTACACACTGTGGATTTGTTTCACTTCGGCCCCTTTGTGGAGAAACAAGCACTGTCCATCCATTTATCCATTTATCCATCCATCCATCCATCCATCCATCCATCCATCCATCCATCCATCCATCCATCCATCCATCCATCCATTTTCCACTGCTTATCTGGGTCAGAGTTGTAGGTACAGCAATGTCATCTCCAAAGACCAATGACCTCTGTCTCCAGCCACTTCCACCAGCTCCTCTGGGAGGACACCAAGGGATTCCCAGGCCAGCTAAGAGATATAACCTCTGCACTGTATCCTGGGTGTACCCCAGAGTCTCCTCCCAGCTGGGCAGATCCAGACACCTCCCCAGGGAAGTGTCTAGGAGGCATCCTCATCAGATATCCAGACCACCTCCTCTGACTCCGCTCGATGTGGAGTAGCAGCGGCTCTACTCCAAGCCTCTCCTGGGTGTCGGAGCTCCAAACTCTATCTCTAAGGCTGAGCCTAGACACCCTGCAGAGAAAGCTCATTTCAGCTGCTTGTAATTGTGATCTAATTCTTTCAGACACTCCCCACTACTCATGACCATAGGTGAGGGTTGGAACGTAGACTGACTGGTAAATTGAGAGCCTTGGCCTCTAGCTCAACTCTCTCTTCACCACAACAGACAGGTATAGCGTCCACATCACTGATGATGTCACCCCCATCCGTCTGTAGATCACTCACTCATTTTTCCCCTCACTCCTGAACAAAACACCAAGACACTTAAACTCCTCCACTTGGGGTGAAGACTCTCTCCTGACCTAAAGTGGGCAGTCCACCAAACCAAACCAGCAACAAAACCAACATTCAACCTGTGTCAGCTCTGTCATGTAATTCAGATAACTTTAACAAACTTAAACCCCAAATAAGAACGTCAGTGTGAGGGTTCTGTTGTAATATGTATGCTGTTTTATCTGCGTCTTATAAAGAAGACTGATACTGTCTTGTAACATAATAACTATATTTAACCCCTTTAACGTGAGATGAAGGCATTCTGCCCTTTTTCTTCTCATAATCTCTGAAATGTTATTGTGAAACCCAAATGAGTTTGGGTCGTTTTTTTGCAAGATAAGGGGGAAAGCACAACCCAACCTTGTAATTAGTTTGTACTCATGTATAATTCTGAGAAACTCCTTTGAGCAGCAGTAGCTTGAGTGCCTGAGTGTCATTGTATGAGACACTGACTCTGTTTGTTCCTTTTAGCTAAGAAAAGTAAACCCTGACTTTGATTTCAACTCAGGTGTTGAGTAAATTTCCTCAATTGGTACACTTCACATACTTTTCAAGGCTTTGTTTTTCTGTCTGAAAGACTTTTAAAAACTATTTTACAACACAATACAACCATGTTTCTCAGCCTGCAGCTCAAGTTAATCATTTCTGTTGTTGGTTACCATTGCAAAACTAATAATTTTTGGGCCATCACCTCTCAATGTATCTTTTCACCAAGCATGTTTGACTTCATTTCTTTGGCTGTTTAAAGTCATTCTTTTTGTGCTTATTGGCATTAACACTTTACATTAAAGTTTTAATGTTTTAATTTCTACCTCCATCAGGTCAGGTGCTTTCCTGTTGTACAAAGTGACTCATTTCTGCTCAGACGTTTGCAGCAGCAGCATCTAAAGCTGAGGTATCTCACCGCTGCTCCCCGGTGAAACCGTTTACCGAGCAGCAGAAACAGCTCCTCTGTTTGGCTGCAGAGTAAGCAGAAGGCAGAGAGGAGGGAGGGGGCACAGACAGAAACAATTAGCCCCGGGGTCCCCGGGATCATAAGTAATAATTTGAGTGAAATTAAGTGGCAGGTTTAACAAGCAGGGATAATTTCACTTTTGCATTCTTCCTGGGGGAAATCTGGCCTTTAATTGAGTTAACACTTTTTGTTTGGCAAATACTCGTCGAGCAGGCCAAGACTGCCACTGAGACTCATTACTGACACCCTGAATAGGTGTCAGCGCCTAACCATCTCCTACCATCTCTCCGTCTGGACGGCTGCCGTCCTCGTACCCTCCCTCCTCTTCCTCGTAGCGCACAGACGCTCCCTCAGGTTTGAGCTGCTGTTGAGTTTAAGCTCTGTTAGTGTTCATGCTCTCCAACCTCTAAATACAGCTCTAATCTTCAGGGAGTGGAATGAACAAACACTGTCTGATTAAAGAAAAAACTCATAAGGTATGAAAAAGAATCATAACAACAGAGTCTAACAGAATCAGTAATGATCACAGAAAACTCAATTGTAGCTGTGTGTCATAGTTGGAAAGACTCTGATAGTGTTAGACCTGTGTGGCCCTAATGTCAGTTATTTATTTGGGATTTTCCTAATAAAGATAACTCACCACTCACAGACAACATGAATGATACTGAATGATGCCAGGAATACACTATCTCTGGTTGGTCTTTGTTCAATTGTATGTTGACTGATTTCTCTCTCATCTGTCAACTCACAACCTCGGCCAGAGTCCTGAGACCAAGGAGTTCCCTCACTTCTCTCCCTTAAAGTGATATTTCGGGATGGAACAAGTTGGGTCCTATCAAAAGGTTTAGGGCAAAAATTACCCCCACAGCTGTGTTTTTGTGCAGCAGAAGCCCAGGGCGCTCACACCAAACACCCCCTCCCTGCTCCTCTGCTGGTTTCCTCTGCACTCAGATGGGGCCAATTTTACTTGACCAAAAACACAAATAAACGGACTCCCACCGAAAAAATCTGATATAGGTCTGCATTCACGCTTTATTTAGAGAATTTTCAGCGCGTTACTTTCACAGAAAAACAAACGCAGGTAGTCTGCCTGGACAAATTATGCAATAACAACGTAAATATGAGTGATTATGAGAGCGAGGACGACCTGCTGTTCACTTTGAATAAAGTGATCACTTTAATGAAGCACAATACAATCTGTTTTTGACGCAGTTTGTTTTATTTTGAAAGTCAGAAGTTTTTAGTTGGTTTCCATGCACGGCTTTCTGTCCCCCTCGATCTGCCTTACAGTAACATTACGCATCACAGCTCCGGCATCTGTCAAAAATAAGTTTGTTGCATATCTGCTGCAACATGCCAGAGCAGGGATGCAGCTGTACTGCAACAGAGCAGATCCCGTGTAATGCAACACATTAACAGCTATCTGATCCAGAGCCAAGACAGAGCAGAGCCCGACTAATGATGCATTTGGTCTATTTTGACCATGACAATCACACATGCTGCTGTTCGTTTGTGTGAGCGGTGGCACTTTTTTTGATAGTCTGTCTGTTGATGCTCAAAGATAATCAGCACAAATTTTCAGCAGACAGGTAACATACATTCAACTACCTATTTGTAGACAATAATAATTGTAAGTTCAGACTCTACTACTCTGAATCAATCTGTTAGTTGAAAGTCAACAGTAAAAAGTCAACATATGTCCAACATTTCATACCCATCAAATGACTGTGCTGATGCTTTGTTGGTTGTGGACTACTGATTAGATTTACTATCAATAGATAATATATTAATAAATTAGTGGTTGACTATCTGTTGATTGTCAGCATATATACAGACAACAATCAACCGACTATCTCTTGGCATTCTCGACTAAGCATTTGTAGACCTGGGTTAGGACTATCCAATTAAAATGAAAAACAGCTGACAATGGTTCAAACTCTATAAATTATCAACAGAGCCAAATGCAGACAAGTTTTGCATAACTGCATATTAGAGAAGGAAAGATCATTTATCTGAATTACAAAACATCCTCAGTAGGCACACAAAAGTACGGTAACATTTCTTTAGACTTATACTTATTTTTTCCCCAAAACAACTGTACAGTTCACTACTGTACAGTTGTTTTCTGAAAAAGATCTCACGAGAGAAACCAAAGGCAGCTTGACTTAGTCCTATCTATGGTAAGCATTTCAACTGACAGGTTGATGAGCCCTGTTAAATATAAACAGATGAACTGTTGATATGAAACTACATATCTGCTGATAATGCACCTTATGTATGTATGTTACTTGTTTGATGACTCATCTTGTGAAATATAAACTGACAATCAGTCGAAATGCAACTACTTATCTGCTGATAGCTTCTTGAGTGTCATCAGATGGACTTTCAAAATAAAGCGTTACTGTGTTAGCTGTTGAATTCTACTTTTTTAGATGCTGCAATCGTCTTGCTGTGCAGTTTGGTACTGTCTAGTCTCAGTGACAAACTAATGATCTTTATATCTATAAACAGAGTTAGACAAAAACTGACCCCATAAAGTGTGAACAGATAGTGTGATAAGTGATTTGGACCAGCGCCTTTTTGTACCAGTCTATAGACATGTTTATTTCTGCTGTTAAAAAAATCGTGTTTGACTGGTGTGTATATGGTTTCTAGTATTTCAAGAGCTCGCCTCAAGTAGACACCTGACAAACTGCAGCTTTTAGCACTTCTGCATCAGCTCCATTTCTTGTCATCAGAGGTTGCTGTTTGAGTACTACTTGAGAAGGCGCTATTAGTAGCAGTCGCCTCAGTGTCGTCTCGGGTAATAGAGCCAGTGCCTATTATTTATTTGTTTGTCCACTGTACAGTAATGATTGCGTTATGTTTTGTTTTATGGTGACTTCATATAAACTACACACTGTGAAGAAGGATGGATGATGTTGCAGCTCCCCTGAAAGTGAAACCAAAATATTTAGATCACCAGAAAGTAATGAAACCTCCTCAGTGTAAAAAGATTGGATGTGGTTTTAAATTAAAAATCCAAATGAATTTCTTTCTTTTCTTTTTTTCATAATATTCAGATTTTACTTTGTGTCCTTGTAATACTGATTCATGTCCAAATGTTATTTCCCAGAGTTTAGTTTGATAATGTTATAAAAAAGAGAAAACACACAATAATTTACAGCTCTGTTGACAGATGAGGCTCTGATGTGTTCCTTATCGAGCTGCAGACATGATGAACAATGGCGAGATGATTTGTAATAAACCCAGACATCACAGTTATTCAACTTTCTGAGACCATAAATCTTGGCTTCAGACCTCCACATGTTCCAGAGGAATCTTTGCTGGTTTGTTGCGTACGTATGTAAATGAGTGTTTTGGGTGGTACTGGCTGTAAAACACCAGCAGACGACGTCAGCTTGCATCATCAGTGTTAATATAACACCCATCATGAAAAAAAGATAGCTTTTGTTTTGAAAAGATCTTTTAGAAATGAAATGATAACAGAGGAACCTGCTCAGAGAACCAGCTCAAACGTGCTGAAGAGTGAAGAAATGCACAGCTCTCCGTCACTGTCTCTGCCCCTCTGCTGCTGTAGCGTGTGTGATTCTCTCAGTGAAAGTGAGAACATCCTCACCACTTTACGACCTGATCACCACCACCCGCCCAAAAACATCTGTTGACAAAACCTCCCATGGAGTCCACGGTGGTCCATTACTGGAGCTGCAGAGAGAGGAGTGGGTGGTAGATTGTTGTTATTTGGACACCATCCACCCCCAACCCCAAACCCCATTTCCACCCCCACCCGGCCTCCTGCAGACGCTCTAATAACCTCACGGAGCCTCTGTGGTGGGATATCGAGCCATACAGTAGGTGAACAGTGGGAGGCATGTGCAGCGGATGTGTGTGTGTGTGTGTGTGTGTGTGTGTGTGTGTGTGTGTGTGTGTGTGTGTGTGTGTGTGTGTGTGTGTGTGTGTGTGTGTTCTGTGTGTGGATGGATTGAGGGGTTGTTATTGTGAAACAGAAGGAAAGCAGTGGCTCCGTCACAGTGGCAGGCGGGACCCGGGATAACGGAGAACTCAATGGAGTGTTAAATGGGAAATCATCTGTTTTCAGCCACAGATTTAATGTCACTGCTGCTCTCACTCCGCTGCGCTCTGCTATTTCATTCTCCACTGTCTCTCCCTCCTGTGTCTCTACTTCTGTTTTGTTTTTGTCCAAATCCCCCCCAACTCCACACACCCAAAATCCACGCTCCCCTCTCTCTGTAGTCTTCACCCCACTCTCTGTTTCAGATTCTTGTCCATTTTCTCTCCCCGCCCTCCCTCTGTCTCTGTCCTCCGCCTCATCACGGCCCCTGCAGGCCCTCAGGTTATCTCTCACCATGGGCAGTTTCCCTCCTCGTGTTCACAGCAGGTCATTTGGGTTTGCAATGTCAGTCCGTATGCCCTCACATTGTCTCTGTCTGTGAAACACTCAAAGCGTTTCTCATTAGGACATCTCCCTTAGCGCTTTGACAAGACGACTAGAGAAAACTGTCAAACTTAGAAAACACTGCACCACCTCTTCCTCCACCTCCGACACAGCCCTCCATCTCCCTGCCCAGATTAAGTCGTCCATTTACAGCCTCAGTTAATGGCTTAACTCATGAGGAAAGCCATCAAGCATTATGGCTTTCAGAGAGCAGGAGCTGATTTAAAAACACTCCAGAGTTTTGATTGTTTCTTTTTTGTCTTTTTTTGTGCCATTCGCTGAACAAAGTGAAGACTTTGAGATTAAGCAGCGCTCTTTTTTATTATTTCAGAGGAGATATCAGATCCCCTGCTCCCTTCCCTTGCTTCAGTGAAACAGAAGAAAGAAACACTCAACTCTAAGGACATGCTTTTTTTCTATACAAAAAAACAACAACAAAAAAGACAATGTAGTCAAACATTTCTTTTTTTCTGTATTATTTTGCTCTACTTACATAAAGCATGGGATAACATTAGCATTGAAGTGCCCATTAAAATTATCACCACTATCCCAGAGACATGTGCCACTGTAACTGCTGCAAAAGTCAGACATCAATAAAAACAGAAGGGCTCGCTTCATCTGACATTTGTTTAGCTCAGAGCAATCATCTTTCATTATCAGGATTTAGAGGCAAAAAAGGTCAATTTTTCCCGATCTGTTATGTGAACTTCCTTCGCTGTATCAAAAATATTGTATAGTCGCATTTACCTGTCATAGCTTTGAGGAAAAAATTAAACGTATCACACAGTATTGTCGCTATCATGTCAAAAAAAAAAAAAAAGAAAGAAAAAGATGAAACAGATGGTAGCAGAACAACATTTGGTATTCATCACATGTCCTTCTGCATTACATCATCACATCATGTGGTATCACATCATTTATTTTTATTTTTTTATCACAGTGTATCCTATCATATCATTGCATATCATGTCATAGCGTATCATATCCTAGTGTATCATGTGGTAGCATATTATATTGTAGCTTAACATATCATAGTGTATATAACAGTTGTGTATAATGTTTTGTTGTGTCATTTCATAGTATTTTATATTAAAAAGTATCATTACATAAAGTATTATATCATAGTGTTTGATATTGTAGTGTATAATGTAGTAACGTATCATGTAGTAGCGTATCATGTAGTAGCGTATCATGTCGTAGCGTAATACGTCATTGTGCATCCTGTTGAAGCGTATTATGTTATGCTGTATTGAATGTAAGAGTGCAACATAGCATAACATATAATTTCATAGCCTATCATTTTCTTGCTTATTATCTGGTAGTTTATCATGTCATGTCATATCATGTCATGGGGTATCATATCATAGCGTTTCATGTTGTAGTGTATCATGTTTACTGTACAGTAAAATGACATAGGGTACCATGACATTGCGAATCATGACATAGGGTATCATGAAGTGGCATGTCATGTCAAAGCATATAATCTCATTGGGTATCATAAATCCTATATTGTCGCAGCATAACATATTGTAGTGGATCATATTGTAGCGAATCATGTCTTAGCCTATCATGTTCTGGGCATAATATATCGTAGTGTATCATATTGTAGCGTATCAAACCATAGTGTATCATGTCATAGCCAATTATTTCCTAGTGTATCATATTGTAGCAAGTCATGGCGCATCATGTCAAATTGTAGTGTATCATATCGAAGTGTATCATGGCATATCATGTCATAATTAAGTATATCATATTGTAGCGTTTCAAATTGAGAGTACCATATCGCAGTGTATCAAATCGTAGCGTATCATATCCAAGTGTATAATATCGAAGCGTATCATGGCGTATCATGCCATATCGAAACATATCAAATTGTAGCTGTCATATCGTAGCATATCATATTGTTATGTATCATATCAAAAGGTATTACGGCATATCATGTCATTTCTTTGCCTATCATATTTTAGCATATTGTATTCAAGCATATCAAACTGAACCGTATCATATAGCAGCTTTCATATTGTAGCGTATCAAATCATAGCGTATCAAATCATAGGGTATCATATCGACGCATTACATATTGTACAGTGACATGGCATATAGTGTATCATATTGAGGGTATCATATCACAGCATATCATAGCGTAGCGTTACATATCCAAGTGTATCATATTGTAGCGTATCATGGCGTATGATGCCATATCGTAGCGTATCATATTGTAGCATACCGTATCTTATCATATTGTAGCATATCATACCATATCACATCATATCATAGCGCATCATATCAAAGCATATCATATTGTAGCATATCATGGCATATCATGCCATATCGTAGTGTGTCATATTGTAGTGTGTCAAATTGTAGGGTATCAAATCATAGCCTATCAAATAGTAGCGTATCAAATTGTAGCATATCAAATTGTAGCGAATCAAATCATTGCGTATCACATCAAAGCATTACATATTGTAGAGTATCATAGCATATCATAGTGCATCATATTGAGAGTATCATATCACAGCATATCATGGCGTAGGGTTACATATCCAAGTGTATCATATTGTAGCGTATCATGGCGTATGATGCCATATCGTAGCATATCATATTGTAGCATACCGTATATTATCATATTGTAGCATATCATGGCATATCATGGCATATCGTTGTGTGTCAAATCATAGCTTATCAAATTGTAGCATATCAAATTGTAGCGTATCAAATCATAGCGAATCAAATTGTAGGGTATCAAATCATAGCGTATCAAATCGTAGGGTACCAAATTGTAGCGTATCAAATTGTAGCGCATCATATTGTAGCGTTTCATGATGATTGCATTATATCGTAACTTTTTATGATGTATAGTGTAGTACCATATCATATCTCACAGTGATGAATGGTATCAATTCATATTTTGTTGTATCATACCTTATTCTATTTTTTGTTGTATCCTATTCTCTTGCATCATTTGAAATCAAATCATTAATTAAATGAAAATAAATGAAATGTCATATCATATTCCATGGCACCATTTAGTTTTCATACCACAGGGTATCATACTGTGTCTTTTCAAACAGGCTGTGTATCTAATCTTATCTACAAGAGATTGACTAATGGTTTCAACACTTCAGTATCATCTCATATCATATAGTGCAGTCACTTTTACCTCTGCTTTTTAACAGAGTTAACTGGTGCTTCAGATTTACAGTAAATGTTTATTCAGAACATCATTAAGCAGAAGAAGACGTAGCAACTAAAACGGCTCTTGGCAGATTGCTTTGTTGCTAAACTTGCTGCCTCAGCTTCCACAGAGAGTTTTTACTAATGTCACAACAAGCTGGAGATTTAAGAACAGTTAAACATCTATATATGAATACCACCTAATAAACTCTCCATTATGTACTGCCTGTAAATCTGCATTCAGATAAACTCAACCTCCACAGTCATGGCTGAATAGACGATGAAAGTTCAGGTAATAAACAGGGTGATGCAGTTAAAAAAAGGGACAGAGACAACAGGCAGTAAGTAAGAAGTCACGATGATAGAGCGTGATAATCTCTTCTTTTGCTGGAGGTTGAAGGTCCAGCTCCTGACCTTGGGCCATAGACCGAGGAAGCCGCTCTTTGTCTGCTCTCTGTTAAACCTTTGAGGGAAGTCTTTTGATTCAAGGCTTTCACAGTGAAGAAATGAATGGTAGAAAAAGGGAACATGTTGCTGAATACCTTGGCTGCTTGAAGTCTCTTTGATTTAAAGGTAGGAAAGCAGCAGCCCGGGGGCCTTGAGTTAGAGCTTCCTTTATGTTACGGTGTGTTTGAAGATCTTCAGGTCGGCTCTGACTCACACACATTGTTTGATCCATCCCCCTGACATCCCAACACAACTTGGGTTATAATGGCTTTAGTTATGTGGGGACTGATGACTCAATTGTGGCTCTTGTGTTCTGTGAATCAGCTGAAATCTGCCCCTTATGTGATTCCTCAGGCCTGTGCATATTCAAAGACTGTCCTCAGCCAAGAAACAGCACAGGTTTGATACACTGCTGGAGGCAAGACGGGGAAAAGGTTGGTATCACAGAAGCAGAATGTTCTGTGGTCCTATAAATTATCAGCTAAAAATGGAATTCAGCCATTCTTAAAAGCTCATTTACTTTAGTCACTAGCAAGCTAACACAGGTGGTAGTATGCTAACCACCAAACATGCAAAGAAGACAAACAAGCATGGCTGCAACAAACATATGAAAAAGGTTAAAATGGCGCAGCTGGTGTGGATGTTTTTCACTTTTTCAAGGTAAGATTACAGGATTGCTGTTTGCTCTAGATGCAAAAAAAAAAAGAAAAAAAAAGAAAAAGAAAATAATAAATCTGTTATATTTAGAGGAGAAAAATGGCAGCTGTGGTTGGTGGTTGCCAGAGAAATTTTGTTGGAAAAAACAAACAAACAAACAAAAAAAATAATAACAGTAAAAATGTAAATGGCTGTACAGAAGAACTTGTCAAATTTACTGTCCAAAACTGTTTTTTTACAAACAAATGACATCTCAAACCGATAAAATCAACAGCTATACTCTGCTGAATAAGCATGGCCACAACGCTATTTCCACTTTGACTTTCAGTTAGGCTTACATGCAGTTGTTGCTTGTTATACAGTGAATCCTGTTCAATTTCACTGAAAAATACAAAAAAAAAAAAGTTTAACTGTGAAATCTTCTGTTAAGACATTAAGGTTTACGCCAAAGTCCTTTTAAATGTAATGTATTTATTTGTAGTGATGCCACAGTTTTACCATAAAAGCAGCACCTAAATACAAACAAATCTATTTGACGAAAAAAAAAAACAAAAAAAACAAAACATGATTTTATCGCCATCATGTTGTAATTTTACTTTTATTGATTTCCTTTTGTGCAAAAGCCCTTCTGTGCTCTAGGTACAGTAATCTGTAAAATCTACCAAGAAATATAATTTAATTTATCATATTTTTTTAGTGTAAAATTGACAATTGCATTCAGTATTTTAAAAAATATAACTGTTTATTAAACACTTGGTTGTTGTTTTTCTGTTGAAACTCATTTGATATTGCAGTTTTATAGCAGTTCACATTTAATTTCACAGACATTTTTACAGTGTGTTGTTTGTGAATAATTCATTCAAAAAAAACAAGTCATCTACATGAACAGGACTGAATCACTTACTGGCCAGAGTTTAGTTCTCAGCTCTAACTGTGCTCTCCTATCTCGTGTCTTTCTCTCTTGACCATAAGCCTGCCTTCCCTCCACCTTTCATGTCAGGGATGTGTACTGGCTGAACCAACAGAATGGAGTTGGTCAGGAACCCTGTGTCAGTCAAGCCCACCCCCACATCCCCGTCTCATGTCTCCAGAATCAAAGAAGTAGCAAAAAGTCTATTTAAAATTTGCAAAAATTTAAGTTTTTTTATAGCTGCTGTCAATTTGCAAACAGCTTATATACAACATACTTTCACTCAGCGGACTGTTTTAATATCCACTAATGTCGATCTCAATTCGACCGTGTTTCAGTCAGTACTGTTGTGTGTGTGTGTGTTTGACTAAGGCTGGTAGAGGACTCGCGGTCTCGCGCATTCATGTTCAGTCAGTCATTCAATCACCAAACATACTTAACAGGAGCTCCAACACAAATCATTGACTGACTGACTGAGAGAGATTCAATATATGTGATGGTTCTAGCAGCTTCCAGTTTACAAAACTGTAACTTTATCCCACTAATTTCTCAGTTCATTGGCTTATTAATCACTAATGGCCATTCTCTGTACTATCTGGAGCAGAACTCAGCAGAACATCCCATCACTAAGTATAGTGATTCGCTGAAAGAACTCCCTTCCCATTGCTATTTTGCAAAACATTCAGCAAATATTCATACAGGAGGATAAAAGTCCTTAACACAACTTATCTTTGAACCACTTGAAAAGTTTTAAGAGCATTAAGGAAAGGCCTCCAAAGAGGGACTCCGTTTTCCAGAGTTTAGCCCAGCAGCCAAATGCTTCACACCAACGATTCATATTCCAAAGCAAAGGCAAGAGTGCATTTTTTCCTAAGGTTGGACTGCCTAGGACACCATACAAAGTACAGTAAATTTATGAGCTACATACCTTCCCACTGGTGCCTCAAAGTCAGAAAATGTATTACTGAGATACTGGTTAATGCTGTTATTGTGTCAGAATCACTTATATAGATATTTTCTAGCCTTTCCAATCACTCAACGAGTTTTACATTGCTAGTCTGGAATCAAAACCCCGATCTTCTGATTGACAGATGACGACTCTACCACTGAGTCACAGCCACCCACAGAATCTTCATCAACCCATACCCAAGCCCAGGTATTGGTTTTGGTATGGGGCCCCAAAATGTTGAATCAGTGCATCCCCACTACAGACCCCTGCAGACCAGGAACCAGGAAGTAAGAGCTGTAGTTTTGAAGCTTCTCTGATCCAGCCGTCTAACCATCACAGTTTAGTCTTGTGGAAGTTGCCGAGCAACACTCAATCAGTCCCACATTTTCCCTGCTTTCAAATGAGCAGCAACCCACAGTCCTGAAAATGAAGCTGATGAGTAAGTGCTGCTGGAGACCTCATGACATCAGAAAGTTATTTTAGCAGGACAAATAATCCTGAGAACAGCTCGGTACAGAACATCACTTCTGGTCTAGCTCTTTCATTTTTTATCCCCCGAAGAACTTCACATTTCATTTGTTGCAGATTGTGTTAAAGGATAAGCAGCATGAGTTTTGTTTCAGGTCCTAAAACACATTTATTACTTCATTCTCTCTTTCATATTTTAAATGTCTTTGAAATGGTAAACATGGGGAAGTAAATCTTCAGTGTTTCCAGGTACAAACAATAATGGTTACACGTTTTGATAAATGCATGTCTGACTATATGCTTATCACATCTGTTTTCCACTGCAGACTTTTCACCACAGAGTGCAGCACTGGAAAAAGAAAAGAAAAGAAAAGAAAAACTCTTGTTAAAAAAAAAAAAAAAAAAAAAAAAAAAAAAAACTAGAATAAATTTTGCATTTAATTTGGCTCAAAGCAACACAAATGAGCAGAAAGTCTTTAGGCAGAGTTTCTAATGAAAAAGACTCCCACTCTGTCTGGCATACTAATGCTCAGGCCCTGAATGGACTGTAGACAGGACTATAAGCAGAGCTCTGCCATATTGCTTTAGCAGCAGAATCCACTGTCCCGTGTTAAAACACACTGTCAGGAGGACTAATAGTCTTAACACTCAAGTGAATCTGATGAGTTTTTCCCAGCAAGCAGATAATGAGCAGAGAAAGGAATCTGCTTTAAGGACCCTCTGAGCTCCACTTGGTACGTCTGCAAACTTTCTCAGCCTGGGAGGGATCAGGAGGGTGGCAGTGTGTGCACTGTGTGATGAGAGGAGTTTACAATTAGCTCCAGGCTTTCATATGGAGAGAGAAGAGTGTGGGAGCCTGGGTAGAGCTTGCAGGAGAGGAGGGGGAGGAGGAGGAGGACATGTATGTAATGACTGCTAAATGACTATTTATGCATGAATATCAATACTTCATATCTGCAAACATGACTGTATTAAAACGGTTTGCAGGTGCAAAGAACACAGCATTAATATTAACTGCTTATTCCGATTTTTGCTGAGGTGATTATTTATTTTAATGACTGGGAACCAACCTGAGAAAAATCAGTCAGATAAAATAAAGAGTGAGGTTACATTAGCTCTGCTTGGTGAGGTTGGAGCTGGTAGATGAGCACTGGTAAGACATAACCAGGATTCACCAGCGTTACGGACACGTCTCAGAGCACCTGTGAGTCACACTAGATAGCTACACTGCAATACGCTAGGATGACTTTAAAAAAATTGATTATCTACAAAATACAAAGGCAACTACATATTACCTCATCTCTTTGTAACCAGCAAAAAGTTGTCTTGAGCAAAGTAGAGCAGTACTTCCACAAGTAATGTCACAGAGCCTTCAAACAGTGAGTTTGAACAAGCACTTTTTTCTTGAAGGCTTTGAGATAAGAGGATTTAATGTTTGTCATAACCTGGCTTCAGAGCCTCAATAAATGGGCAATGGACACTAAAGTTAGCTGCAAATTATGATAATTTATTGTACAAACTGAAAGAATGACGACCAGTGTGGACAATGTCAGTCAGTAAAATCAGTAATGTAAATGTGGATCAGCATCTTTGATCAAAAACAAGACAAGAAGGCTTTTTGCTAGCATATAAGTAAAGTATCAAAGTTGCTACAACAAATGCTTTTCATCATCATCATCATCACCATAACCATTTTCCAGCTTTATACTGTCCTTCTGGTACCCCTGAAGTATATTTACCAAGAGGCAAAAACATATTTACAGCCTGGTTCAAAAACAGCTTGGGTCAGAAATGCTCATTTTGCCATCGGCACACGCTGAACAGGGGGTGATTTTTTTTTTTTTTTTTTTCTGTGATAGAAAAGGTATAAGGATCGTCTGATTGTCCAATGAGAGTCACAGCTCAGCTCATGTGACTGATGGGCACCTTACAGCTGTTTCAAAGGGAAGCTTTACGCGGGTTCATTTCCAATGCGAGATGTGTTGTGTTTTATGATCTGATATTTACATTTCAGAAAACAGTGATTTGAGCCTCTGTCTGAGATGCCTTGTTTTCACTGCTGTCTCTCTTAGGCTTCATGCACCACAAACCCCCTTTCCTCTGATTGGCCAGACCTCTAGACACCTCTTGGAGGCAGAGCTATGGCGGGAATTTGGTGTTAGAGGCCCACCCCTGCAATTGTCATGAATCCTTTTATGATAACCTCATCATTTCAGCAAGTTTCATGAACATCTCATGAACATCTCAGCCTATTTCTAGAACAGACTGCTTTAAATATGGCATGAAACTCTACATGTTGAGTTTAAGGACATCCAGAATAAAACATAAAATATCCCTGTATGGTTTGGTTTTTAACCTTAAAAAGCAACACAACAGAATGGCCACATTTCAAAACTCTCATTTATTCTCTGACAGGCTCAAAAAGAAGGCGCTTGTTCAAAGTTATCATGTAAAACAGTAAAGTATAAGTAAGGAAAATGTGCAACAATTAGGCAAGGTGAGGCAAGGTTATTTGTAGAGCACAATTCATACACAAGGCAATTCAAAGTGCCTTACAGCTAAACTGAAATAAAATCACAATAGGCGAAATAAAGTTATTGCATAAAATCATACCATAAAACATTAAAAATGATTAATTGAATTAAAAGAGGATAGTGCAGATAAAGTACTTTCAAGTGTTGAATAATAAGCTAAACAGAACTGTTTTCAGCCGGGCTTTGAACATTGTCAGAGTTGAGGCCTGTCTCACACCTTCTGGCAGACTTTTCCAGATTCGGGCATAAAAAAGGAATGCAGCCTCACCGTGTTAAGTCCTGACTCTGTGCACCAGCAGGAGACCTCTCCCTGAGCTTCTCAGAGACCGAGTTGGTTCATATGGTTCTAGCATGTCAGAGATGTACTTTGGTGCTAAACCATGAAGAGACTTGTAAACAAGCAGAGCTGTTTTAAAGTCTATTCTCTGAGCCACAGGAAGCCAGTGCAGAGACCTGAGCACTGGACTTATATGGTCGTATTTCCTGGTTCTGGTCAGGACCAAAGCAGCAGCGTTCTGGATGTACTGCAGCTGTCTTACAGCTCGTTTTGAGAGTCCAGTGAGCAGGCCGTTACAGTAATCTAACCTGCTGGAGACAAATGCATGGATCAGTCTCTCTCAGCCAGGTTTAGACACTATTCCTTTAATCCTGGCAATGTTTTTGAGATGGTAAAAAGTCGCTGATGTTATTGATTTGATGTGGTTGTTAAAGTTCAGGTCTGAGTCCAATATCACCCCTAGATTTCTAACCTGGTTACTCACATTCAGAGAGAGAGTCTGAAGATGATTGATAACCCTTTCTCTGTGTTTCTGTGGGCCTTCAGCTTTATCTGTGTTCAGTTGGAGGAAATTGTTCTGCATCCACACACTGATCTGTTCTACGCAGCGACAAAGTGAATCAACAGGCCCATGTTCACCTGCTGTTATTAACACGTAGATCCGAGTGTCGTCAGCATAGTTGTGGTAGGACACGTTATAGCTGCGTATTAAGCATGTACAAATTGAACAATAGTTGTTTAAATAGTTGTTCAGTTGTTTAAACATAGGAAAAACTTCCATCCCTACATAACAGCCTACAAAGTTGGTGTTAGCACAGTTCCTGCCTCTGATGAGCCAAATACACAACAATAGAATAGCCAACCAGATTTCTGAGCAGCTTTTGCCACCCCTAGGCCCCCCTATGGACACACCACTGCATGTTAGTGGGTGTAAAACTGCTCTTTGTGCCATCGAGCTGGTGTGTTCTGTTTAATGCATGGTCCAGCTGACTTGGGTATTATCCACAGACACTGTTTGAGGAGTAGCTGCCAAGTTCAGAGCTGTGGTGGATTTAGTGAGACAGTATACTGTAGATGTGCTGCCAGGGCTGACCAGAGTGAGCGTAAACATGGAGTGTGTGTAGCTCATCAGCCTCTCATCAGCTTCCAAAGCTCTGCAGAGGATGTGGAGCAGCAGGCGGAGGGTTAGCACTCTTGGTGTGCATTGTTATCACAAAAGAGAAGCGTGCAGAAGCTTCAGTTACTACGCTGACTCTAACCTCGTGAAAAATCAAAAGCATACAAGACTGGGAACATGAGAAAGAAAACCATCAGCCAGCTTTTAAGTGAATGTAAAGTCAGTCGCAGCAAAGGAAAGACATGTAGTACACAGAGTGATCAAATGTACCAGCTGTACCAAATGGGGTTTTATGTCTGCTTTGAAGACCATAACTGGGATCCCATAGTCCTCTAGGTGAACAGAAACCCCCAGCAGACACTAAGTGGCTCTCTGGGTGAACTCAGTCACACCAGAGTCCCTGCTCCTGGTCTTCATCAGCTCTGCCAAAGCACCGCCGGTCCCTGCACGGATAACGCCAGCTGCCGGAATAATGTCTCAGAAACATGTCACAGCCAAATTCCTTCTCCCGGCATTTGGACAAAACCAGAGCCAGCTCCAAGTGTGTGAGCCAGAGAGGGAGAGACAGAGAGACGGCTTGGTGCGCACGGAGGAGCAGATGGAATAAACTAAGCTGAGAGGAGCCTCGTCTGAGAGGCAGAGGAGGGCAGAGTGTGGGGCCGCGGCCAAAAGTGGCAATAACCAAATATTAGTCCCCCCCTAATGATGACTCCTTCAAACAGCTTGAACTCCAGACAAAGGCTTTGGAAGTGTTTCAAAGCCACAGCTCCCACCTCATCAGAGCACACCCCACAATGCAACACAAAAGCTGTGCGTTGACGGAGTGGAGCATGATCTGGGTATCAAACACTCGTGTACGCACGGCTTCCTCCTCTGCGCTGGCTGCTTGTACTCTGCCATGTGCTTTGACAGATCCGGCCTGAGGTCAGCACCTACAAACCATCCCAGTCCCACCTAAACAAACCCGCCCCCCCTCAACCCACTGACTGACTGGTCCGGGCCGTGTTCCCCTGCCTGTTCTGCCACTCAGGGAGGTCTCCAGCAGACAGCATGACTGACAGGTTGGAACAGGAACAGGCAGGATAGAGACGAAAAACCCATCTCTCAATCCCTCCACCAGCCTCGTCTTATTCCAGCTCACTCATCTCTTTTACTGCCAACACACACACACACACACACACACACACACACACACACACACACACACACACACACACACACACACACACACACACACACACACACAGGGAGGAATAAACTGCTTTTTAACTATTTATCTCTTCTTGAGGACTGCCAACACAAAACAAAATTGAATTCCACCGAGATGCTGCAAACACAGACAGGCAGACAGCCCAGAAACACAGTACCATTTAATATGGGTTATTTTTACAGTGTTGTGTTGATAAAGAAGAATTAATTCTTAATGATATTATTTTGCTTTTATTGGTCTATAATAATTGGATTCCTCTGAAGCACTGAATTAATATTTTGATAGGAGACCGCCATGATGTGAAAATAGCCTCATCATTAAAGTGTTTTATTTGATCACACCACGTGTGTAAACCCAAAATACATGTCATATGTTATTAATGACAGCACATTATACATGTTTAGTGCAAATTATTTCATGTTTTTGTCCACATTTTTAATTCATCACCCAGCTGTGCTGAACACTTGATTCTGATTGGTCAACCCTCACAGCATCATGACTCAGTTTTCACCGTTTAAAGTGACATCAGGAACAACCTGATCACACGTCATATCAAATCGATTCATATAAAGAAGTCAGCCTGTACCCCTGCCTGTTGACACTGTGGAAAGTTTCTGTGAGCATGCTAGATGCGTGGGCTAAAGATCATAGAGGATGTCTTATTACTGGACCGATTCAGGTTACAGCAACAGAGTTTGAGGGCGCAGTCACACTGGGTATCCGTACCTTGCATAAGCACGCTTCAACCCTAAAGCCGAGTTCATTTTGCCAGCGTGAATGCTCCATGACAAGCTCAGGTGCAGTACACCTGTACATGGAATGAGGACATGACCAATTGCTGCAACTGCTTCTCTTAAAAATTGTTGTAAACAATAGTGGGGATGTTTGAGGTCAACATAAGCTAAAAACTACCTAATGGGCTCTCTATCGTGCTGACTCTGATGAGACCGCACTTCTTATAAACAGAGGCTTCATGATGACATGTTACATTGTGGTGACAAATGTACAAGAGGCAATTGTGCTTAAAGGATAAGTTCAGTTCATACAGGTTTTACATTGTTTATAGAATGAAGTAAAACAAAATACTCACCCAGAAGGTTTTCCTGATCCAAGCAGTGCTTCAGGAGATATTTAGATCCAAAATCATGCAGCGGACGTCTGTATAATGGGATCCATCGGGGCATAGACAGCGCCGCTCCTAAAACTGCATTAATCATCCAAAAACTTGTGTTTTTCACCAATATTCCATCATGGTCCGCTCCAGGTTAGTCCTCTGCTGCAGTGTGTGTCACTCCAGACAGCGCTGTGTGGCTGTACTGACCTCTGAACTGATGAAGACTTTGTTTACGTTTGCCCCTCCGCGCATGCGCAGTGCGGCTCATTGTTTCAGAGGAAGACGGCAGGCTACATGACAACTTTTTTTTTTCCAGTTTTGTGTAAAATGGACAAAACATCTATCTGATGAAGATGTTGTGGGGGAGAACTTTGAATATGATGGGTGTCATTACAGTTTTGAGCCAGAGTTAACAGATGATGAGCTCAAAGAAAGGAGGAAGTGGAGTCAGCTCTCCAGAGAGTACTGCGCATGCACGGAGGGGCAAACGTAAACAAAGTCTTTGTCAGTTCAGAGGTCAGTACAGCCACACAGTGCTGTCTGGAGTGACACACACTGCAGCAGAGGACTAACCTGGAGCGGACCATGATGGAATATTGGTGATAAACACAAGTTTTTGGACGATTAATGCAGTTTTAGGAGCGGCGCTGTCTATGCCCCGATGGATCCCATTATACGGACGTCCGCTGCACGATTTAGGATCTAAATATCTCCCGAAGCACTGCTTGGATCAGGAAAGCCTTCTGGGTGAGTATTTTGTTTTACTTCATTCTACAAACAATGTAAAAGCTGTTTTAACCGAACTTATCCTCTAAGTCATGTTCTTATTAGAGTAGGGTGACCACGGGTCATACCAGCCAGCACAGTTATTGCGCTGTGGGGGGCCGATGGTGCTTGAGTACAGCATGTTACAGATGGCCAGTGTGACGCTCCCTGAGTCAGGGTTTTAACTCTCCATATCAGGGTGCTACTATGCAATATCCCTCGCTCACTCAACAATATGACTTAATCATGTAGCTCTTTTTAGGAACCATGTGAACAGCAGCTCTATAAGAAGTTCCTTAAGATCAACCAGCAACCCCCTTCAAACAATACACTAACAGGCGGATTCAAAAACACACAAAAACTATCACTAAAAAGGCCTCAGGTACTTAAGTTGGCACGTAATAAGTAAGGATTAAACAACGAGGGAGCGTGCATTAGACCGTTCTAAGGCACGACGCGGAGTGGGAACACCACGACGCGCAGCGGAGTGGTGTTACTCCGCGGAGTGCCTTAGAACGGTCTAATGCACGCTTCCGAGTTGTTTAATCCGCTTATACCATGGTCCCACAAACTGTAAACTTTAAAAGAAATAATGAATAAATAATGCGTGATGCACCACATGTGCTCAGTTGTTTGATCTGAGGTTTTTAGCGCACTGGTGGGACAGGAGGAGAGAGAAGTGGAGCTGTCTGCAGCGGTGCCTCTCATCCATTACGCGCACGCAGAGGGACAGAGGTGAAACTGTTGCTGTATCAGCCAATAATGGCTTGATCTCACACTGAACACTGATAAAACAACAGTTTGCTACTGTATGAAAATGGCGTGATTATGTGTTATTTTTAAAGGTATTATTGAACTGGCTCAAGTGGGCCAGTGGAGCGCGCAGTCAGCTGACCCGGAGCCTTTCGGTTTCACTTGTTTGGTCTCTGGGGCTCTTTCTAATTGTCTGTTGTCATCCTCAGTGAGAATGAATGTTGTAATCATCCAGATAAATATCAAACATGTTTGAAAATTATCGGAGCGGCTCCGACAAGTCTGTGAGACGATCGTGGGGCTAAAGATTCATCTGTCAACCGCTCACACTAGAAGATAATCTTGCCCGAACGTCGGGCCCGATTTTAGTCCCCGACCAGATTTCTTCCCCGATTGTCGGGAGGACCGAATCTGGGTTAAATCGGGCGAGAATCCTGTAGTGTGAGCCAGGCTTTATAGAGACGGGGCCCAGTAGGACGCGTTGCTATGGTAACGCGGACAGCAGAGTGATACAACGGTGATTAAACTTGCCGAACTAACTTTTCAACTGGCGTGCATTAGACCAATCTAAGGCACGCCAGTTGACATTGGAATTCTCACTGACCATGGTATAAGACTACTTGTGACACATTGTGTTTCCATACTGAATTTGCCGCCACTGATGCTGTGCTTATACTGACACCCAAGGGTCATCTTGGGGGTCTTAGACAAAGAAGTGTGGAAAACAAATCAAACTTTTCTTTTTGCATGGTTTATATGAAATTCAACCCCTATTTTTGTTTGTAACTTGAGGCCATTTTTAATCATTCTGGAATACAAATAAGTGATTGCTTATGTTGTTAAGCCCCCCCATATTCTATCAGTAATACTGTTGCAAATTATTTATATACCTGATGAAGTGATTTGTAACAAAGAAATTGTTCTATTTCATTTAAATCACATCTTTTTTGTACAGTCAAAGTGATCCCCTCCATGCTTTGAAAATCAGACTAAATATTAGTTTGGTCAGTATCTCAAGGATTTGCATCTCAACAATGTCTGTGTTCTTCATTAATTATTCAACCTGCATTAAAAAGTTGCAAGCAAACCTGACACAAAAATGTTTTGTATTTCCCTTGTACCCCCCATCAACATGCCTCCAGAGTAAATGTTTTTACAAACTGTCAATGAAAGGCAGAATTTCAAGAAATCTGGTGTAGATGAAGGAAATCATCAAACCTCAGGATCCATCCCCTTCCTCTAGGAGAGCTGCTGTTTCAGACTAACCCAGATACCAACGAGACAGTTTCCCACTCGGCAAGCTTGATTAGAGACGGCAGACGCAATCTCTGGATCTTGTTTGACACCAGTCTAATAAACCCTTTTTGTGCTGCTCTATCTCCTGTCTCTCCTTGTTGATCTAGTCTCCAACATCCCATCACTTGTACATATTCTGTTGTTCCGCTGGTTCATCTACCCATTGTCTTTCTAAAGGTGTCCCTTCTCTTTACAATCCCAGGTCTCCCTATCCAGGGTCTCATCCTCCTTTCCATTATGAATCCCTCTCAGCTCTGGCTGTGTTCCTGATGGTTTTAAAATGGCGAGCGTCCAAGCTATTTAAAAAACTCTGCCCCCAATTCAACCCGACCAAATAACCACACTTCTCTCTCTCATTTATCTCCAGTATTCTTGAGAAAGTCATCACACTGCAGCTTCTCAAAGTCTTTAAAGGACACAACACTGATATAAAAGCCAAAGCAGCTTCTTTACCATCGTTACAACAGAATGGTTAGTAGGGATGAAAAAGTGTCCAACAACAGAAAACGGGTTTAACTGACAGGTTGGTGTATTAGCTGTAGACCAGGCAGAGAGGTTTCAGTCTGAACTCCACATTTTAGCAAGTTTCTTGATTAGCCACGAGTCAGATGGAGTCAGTTTTTCCAAAATAGCGAGAATGTTTCTACTCCCAAAGGGTGAAATCGCAAAGACCCTGACCATGTTTTGCACAGTCTTCAGGTTATAAATATTTTATGTATAGATCAAATATTGTAAATCACTAAATTTATTTGACTATTTTGAAAAAGAAAATCATTATTTATTCATTTATTTTTTCAAAATGTTTGTTTTGATCTCACATTTTAAAAAATTGGAAGTCTCTATGCTCATGTTAGCTTAACATCATGTTTCTTTTGATGCTGTTGGTGTTTTGTTGTGTTTTAAACGCTGTGAAGTGCTTTGAAATGCTGTTCTATTAAACGTTGCTTTATGAACAAACTTGTCTTGCTCTGCTTGACCTGACATGACTTTGACATCATCCTTTACGCTGATGATCACCCGATATGGTCTTGCAGCATGTTTCCCATGCATGAGTCTACCTTCTCTGGCTCCCAAAGACTACCAGGAAAAATCAGTCCTTGACAACAACTCGTGAAAAGAGCTGTGTCAAACTTTTCTCTCTGACCTGACCTTACAAAGAAGAAAACTCACACATTTGATTGGGGTTACTCAAGTCCACACACCAACTCTCTGCGGCCTGTTGTTAAGAATGCCACACTACCCCCCTCCACAGTCTGTTTTTTAGACTTTGGCTAAGTCCCAAATCATGTACTTCTGCCCTTACACTCATTATTTTATTAACAGTTAAGGTTAAGGTATAGATTATTTGCAATGACATCCCAGTTTGGGCAGTTACCCACCAAGTTTGGGATACACAGATGTTAACATTGAACAGGCAGAGATAAGTGCACAGTCAAATGATTTTAAAATGTCTTATCTGCGAACAAATGTTGAAAAACACTGAAGCTTAAAATGATGGACTCAGCCAGCAGCTCCAAGCCCATTCACAGCCAAAGTCCTGATGTCACAAAGGTTTGGATGCCTACAACTTCATGCTGTGTTGCTGAGTGAGGAAGGCTCACCATCAGGGAATTCAGACATCATAGGGAATCAGAATCGCATTTGGCATGTTTTTTTGCAACTCTTCTCTTTCTGGCCAGATTACAAGAGGTTTCATTCAAGTGAGCATGACATCAATGACACAAGTGAACACCCTAGAAGCAGTGGCTGTTGGTACATCAAATGGATAAGACAGGAAGGTTGATGAAACATTTAGCCTCAGTTTCATCAATGTCAGCATGAGGGTCTGGAGTGAACTAAATTATTTATTCACTGGAAGTTAGGGACTGAGGTGTGAGGCATTAATTTACCATTATGAACAACAATGCTACTTAATACCTGTGAGCTCAATTCTATTCTGTTGTGACAGTGCTTCCAACATGGCGACTTCCGGGTTGTTGACTTGACGTGAAAAAAACTTGATCACATTTAACTTCTTGAATTTTCCATAACTGGAGTTCATCACAAATGCATTCAGATAAAAGTGAGCTGTAGTGACTCATTCATTGGTTTTCTGTTCATGGACATGATCATGGTAAAACCATCCTCAGGTAGCAGGCGTACTTTTAGAAAAGTTTTCAGTAACAAACCCACACTCTCCTGTCAGTCTATTGGAAGTAATTGATTTGAAGACCAAGGTCACAATGCTTTTTAAACTGAATATTATTATATATTTGTATTTTTTTAAAGAAATGTTCTTTTAGATGTGTATTTGTTTTCGGTATTCTTTCTTTTGTTTTTGTTTTTTTGGCTGGTTTTTTGTTTTCTTTCTCACAACTTCTTGCAAATATTCAAACAACTTCTTACAAGCTAACAATAAATTTTAAAGGTATAGTCTGCAGGTTTTTCCTAAAACAATAAAATGTCCACCTCTACAGGTATAATCCTGCTTAATTGTCTCCTATGGGCCTCTAAACATGTGTGTCAGTGTCTCTATCTGCTTTGAACCCTCTCCCCTGCCTGTATGTTGATGTTTTTTTTTTTTTTTTTTTTTTTTTTTTTTTTTTTTTTTTTTTTTTTGGGGGGGGGGGGGGGGGGGGCACTTCTGGGCAAAGAGTAAGCATGGTTGCTCCAGCCAATCAAGGCGCACAGTGCGCAAGTGACTTTGCGTGTTGATAAGGGAGTGAAAGAAGCCATACGGAGCAGTTATGATAGTGGACATAGCACTGAGAAACAACCAAAAAAAACAAAAGGAAACTAAACGCTGAGCAGATAAAGCTTTTTCCTGAATGAGGGTGAAACTTGGCTCAACTTTCACTTGGTTTCAGGCTGATGAAGAGCAGCATGAAACAAAGAGTGACATGAGTTAGCTTTCTGCTAACCAGGTATGTGTCAAATACCCGTGATTAGCTTGTGCTAAAATGCCAAGTCAGGCGCACGGCTCTTGAATTTCTCCCACGTAGAAACTTGATGCTACAGGTGGTTGCTGGGATAGTGAGTGTGTTCACACAGCCCCAGTTGGAGGCTTTGGGTGTGTGCTGCCGCTGGCACTGAGCCAAGGAGGAGGAGCCCAATTTGAATGATGTGTTTACTGACAAGCAACAAAAATTCCTGCAGACCCTAACTTTAAGCTGATAGTGGTTTACTTGTTAGTTTTCATGGATGAAAACTTTTTTTTGGACCACAGTGAGTTTTTCTCTGACTTTCGCAGTTTCCAAACAGTCTCTCTGGACTCACCAGTTTTAGATATTTTCCTCTGATCCCATATCTCAGTTCAGTGACAGCTGTTGAGTGTCACTGCTGCTTTAAAAACTGTTTTCTTGAATTCAGCATCATGACTTTGGTTCAGATGCTGAATTATGGCGCATTTTGTTTTGGATGATCACTGTGTCTCTCCGTCTTTCACCCCCTGATGTTGTAATTGTGCCTTAAAGAGTGGTGCTGTTTCCCTGTTGTGAAAGAACGCTGCCATTCAAAAGTCCTGACCTTAAATCGTAGAAGATGCCACTTCTTGGATGAATTTCAAGACACAGGAAGTGTTTTATATTCAGGTCAACATGGTAATTGTAACATACCAACACATTTTAGCTGTAAGCCTTCTGCAGAGCTCCTGCTATTCAACATATCCCTCATGTGACTCATCCTTTCAGTTCCCGACATCCAGCATGTGGCTGTTTGAGTGATGCTTGGATAATATAAATCCTGGAATACGCCTGATGTCTGTGTGACATTTTTCTCTACCTCTGTTTGGATCAGGCTTTAAATGATATCTGTCAAAAGGAAATGGCTTTCCATCGCTGCCCCATTTAAACGTACCCACAGGTATAGCATATTTATGCTAATGTGGAGATAGAAAAGAATCAGCGCTGATGCTGCAGCTCTGAATACCAACTCGTGTTTTCGAGCTGCAACAAACAAAGAGACAACCTTGATGCCATCAGGGTCAGCCCAGGAGGGAAAAAGTAACATCTCCACCGTCCAACTCATGACAAAGAGATAAACGCCGAAATTACAGTCATGCCTGAGTGTTTTTTTGAACCTGTTTCAATTTTGCAAGCAGCACAATGAATCAGAGCACAGCTTAAGCAATTAACAAGCTGAGACATTATGGTAATGAGTGCGTGGAGCTTGTAAGGTCACTGTCGTCGTGCATGTAAAGCCACGGCTCGGGGCAGGGACTCTCTGCTGCCGTATTAATTGACAGCAGCATAAAGAAAGGAAGGGCAGAATTGGTTTACCTTGTCAGTCTCATAAAGAAATGTGCTGGAAAAGAAATCTGTGTTCGTTTGTTTAATCGTCCCTGTGAAACGAGGCAGGGACTCTGTTTGAGGCAGTGTGAGAGGAGCTGCTGCTGTTACTGGGGGAGAATTAAACATGAACAGAAGCTAAACTATGAAAAAGGACTTGTTGGAAGTAAGCCTGTGATGATAACAAATTTTGCTGGATGATATATTGTCCCACAAATGTTTGCCGATAAATAATATTATTGTCAATATTATTTCAAGACCATATTAAATAATGATGTAATGATAATATCAAAGTAATGCAAGTTCACCCTTTCAAATGCAATAAACTTCTATTTCTCATGAATACTTTTTACTATTGTAATTGGAACCTCAAGAACTTTTGAATATCACAAATAAATAAAACAATAAATGATAAAAATAAGATGAAGTGTCGGTCTCTGTTTGCAAAAAAAATGCACTTAAATAAAAATTTATATTAAAGGGCTACATTTTCCGATGTAGCAAACTGCATTTTCTGTGTCTATGTAAATTGTCACTCATCCAGGTCAGAGTTATTTTGAACACTCAAAACCGAGACAACTGGACTGTTTATAGTATGGAGAATCATCAGTTCCTGAACTGATGAAGCTGACAAAGCCTCTTGTATGAGAGGTAAAACATCTCTTCCAAACTCTTAACAGTCCAGCTGTATCAGGCCCTCTTTACACAACAACTTTCCATCTGAAAACGCTAAAACGCAGTGAAAACGCATTGAAACAATTTGCGTTTACACGCAAACGCTGAGGGACTGAAAAAGCTGTAGTAAGCATGCCAGGCCTGCAGGTGGTGCTATAACTGTCTTGTCAAGAGGCTGCTTTAGGGATATCTTAACTGAAGGAGAGTTGCGCTGATCATCTGTTGTTTTGTTAAAAACTAAGTGCAGAAGTGGAGCAACAGATGCACATTTTGTATGAAGACAGTCAGCAGATTCAGCAGATTGAGCAGCACAAGCACAACACAGTAGTCCGTGATGATCATAACAACGGTGCTGTTGTCCTATTGTATGCGCTACGCGAAGCGAGGCGTGACGTCAGCATTTCCACTGAAAACGCCAGCTTACTGTTTACACGGCAACGGTGTCTGCAGCGTTTCAGAAAAATCCCACTCTGGAGGCCTTTTTCAAAAGTTAGCATTTCAAGTCGGCTAAAACGCTGTTTCCGTGTAAACGCAAGGCCGAAAAGCAACAAAACTTTTGCGTTTCACCCTAAACTCCATTGTTGTGTAAACGGCCCCTCAGTTTGAGCATTAAGATACACTGTATCTGAGTGCACACCATTCTGCGCGGTTATGTTTGTATTTACTTTGTCGATCAAACTCCTCAGTGAGTGCTGACTGTCGGGACAAAGGCTCTGCAACTCGAGGTGCAGTTTCTTCCCCAGGTGGGAAACCTGGGTGGCATCAATCATCATTGCCTTTTTTTGTTGCTGCACACTGTCTCATCCATGTTAATGGGCTCACCTTGCTCATTTGGTATGACTCAACAATATTAAACCAGGGTTTTGACATATCAACTTTTTTCCTCCTTATTTCTGCTACATCAACTTACAATGCTCCTCACAAAGCTTACTTTCTGCACTCTGTGTGTGTTTTTATGCTAGCAACCCCGCCTCTGCCTACAGAGTTACAGAAACTAAATGACCGCCCCAGGTACTGAGAGCGATGCACAGAGTGAACCCCCTTGCCATCCAGCCCGTTTGCCATCCATGCACAAGGGTCTGGAATGCACATGGCGATAGATCAAGGTAGGCAAAATTAACAAGTTTATTTAAATTCATCATGCCATTATTAGGTTTTTACTGATAATTGTCCCAGGCCTAGGTGGAAGAGGTCAAGATATCAAGACTGTTATACAAACTCTTGAATACATTTAAAACAGCAGCAGACAGAACCACACTTCTCAGTGGAGACCAAGTTTCTGTGAAGGTCTTTGGATCATGACTTTGAGGTTTTTCTGTCAGCTTTGGCTTCAAACAGCAGCTGTGACAAACTCTTAAAGTTGAAGACATGTGTTTGCAATACAGGCTTTATTTTTTTCCATATCCAGTTCTAATTTATTTATTCCTGAGGAACTTTGGCCGTGGAATCTTTGTTGGTGTCAGAAAAGGAATATCAACTCAAACTTTTTGCTTTTCTCACTGACAGGCTCAGATTGCAATTCTAAGTGTCTGACAACATCACAGAAAGAATCCTTACAGAGATGGATGTTTTGGGGGGTTTTGACAAAGAGAGCTCTTTTGTCAAGAGAAAACAGATAAGCCTCCATTCCTCTCTGTAAAGCCACTAGAATGGAATAAGAAAACTTTTTCGTCTGGACACAGAAACATATTTCCAACCACAACAAAACATAACCTGAGACTTTGGCAGGATTTTATGTTATTGAAAAAAATCACATCAATGCATGCTTATATCTTAAAACAATCCCTAAATCAGGTTATCTCAAAGCTTTTTACTCCCCTAGGCATTTGAGCTGTAGCATCCCCTTTTTATTTCCCCATTACTTGGTTTTCTTACTAACCACTCGGTTAATACTAACACTTTGTTCGGACTGGCCAAACCTCTTTAACAAAGGTTAGCTATTCTCAATAGAAAGAGAAATGTTAGGGATGACTCCTGGTCTATTGCTCTTGCTCACTGAACAGAACTGACCAAAGATTTGTGCTGAACTTTGGTTCAGCCGATAAAGGTTGACCAGTCACCAGCAGAGGAACAAAGAAAAGAGGAAATCATCACAGACAAGGGATGTCAAAACTCACAAGGAGCTGAATGAAAGACACATCTGAGGAACTGAAGAAAGATGACACAAGTGACAATGAACCACATCACAGTTTGGTCTTTGGGAGAGTTACAGGACAAACTGAGAGAAGAAAAGACAACAGGGAGGAAGAGTTTATACAGAGTCTGCTGTTAGCCCCTGCACGTAAGGATGGAAAGAGAAACAGGGACACAGTTGGCCTATGGGTCTAGGTTGCGCCTCATGAGGTTGGCCCTTGAGTGGGTGAATTGGGTTTAAGTCCAGACTGTGGTCTGTTTCCCTCATGTCATTCTAGACTCTCACCCTGTTTCCTATTTTGTCCACTGTCCTGTCCTCCCTAATCAAGAATACAAAGAGGCAGAAAAAGTAGCTTCAGATGAAATATTCTGTGATAAATTAACCTGCACCTTCACCTGAGGAATATAGTTGCCGTGGAAGGGCTGAAAAGCAACACTGAAGAGAGTGTCGTGGTTCTAACTGACAAGCTGGCAACAAGCTTTTATGCATTTCAAGACGAGGTATTCTGTTTTTCAGTGTTTGTACGGTCTCTGTAGTTCAACTGTAGTAGCTGTAATTGGTTTATAGCTTTCAAGGTCCCATATTATGCAAAAATCAGTTTATCAAGTATTTTAGTGAAATTTGTGGGTCTTTGGCTTTCCTCCCAGCCCACAAAATGTGATAGTTGATGACAAATGACCTGTACTTGGTAGTGATTATGAATGTAAAATCCTGACCTAAAACGAGCTGTTTGGATTTTGGGGATTTGCTGATGTCAGCGATTCCCTTTATTGACAAATCAGGAGCAAGTCTGACCTGATTGGTCCACCAGATCAAGAGCTTCAGGACGCTAACGTTAGCTGTGGTTAGCCTGTTGTTTTAGCCTGTAATGTTACGGTAAACGAGCTTAGCTGTTTTCTAAACATTGTGCACTCGGAGCTCGTGGCGTCGCTCTCAGTGACGTGGAAGAGCGGGGCGGTATCAGTGGTGGCTCATTTACATATGAAGGCCACGCCCACTAAATCAGAGCGTTCTGAACAGAGAGGCTATGAGAGCTTGGAATCAATGCTGCTGTGCTTGATTTATTGGCTTTTTGGACCAAAATATGTTACTACCATTTCATGAAGACATCAATGATGTATATTAAACTGCAGAAAAGGAGCAGAATATGGGACCTTTAAATAAATAAACAAAATCCAGATTTCCCTCTTTGTAGTTGTCTTTAAGGCCCCCTGCTCCACAAAACCTGCTTCCCTTTTTCTGGCTAACCTCCTGAAGACCTGTTGGAGGCAGAGACCTGAGCAGACCATGGTGTTTGAGGCCCACACCTCCAACATGTCATGATCCTAATGTGTTGATCTTATTACTTCTGCAAGACAATTTTGGACCAGAGTGTTCAGTTCAAGGATGCAGGGATTTCTACAACATATACATTTTTAGAGGTTTGAAAATCAGTGTTTGTTTGGTCTGAACATCCAACAATAAAATTTGTATCCATATTTACAATATGGGAAAGCAGAATACCCCTCTTTAAGACCCTGAACATTGAAAATGGTGAACAGCATTGGTTTGAATAAAACAAGGAACCGCCAGTGCACAAAACATCAGTTAGTGGACGCAGGCTCTTTAAGAAAGTTAGAGTTGCTTTTGCCAAAGAAGCACTTATTTTGAAAATTGGGGCCAGTATTTACACCGACAGCTGATCCCAGTATCAGTGCACTGAATTAAATTAGTTCATGGTGTTTGTTTCTAAAGTCACAACTCAGATTTGATTTATCGTAATTCTTGCTTGAAGTCCTTCCTCCTGAAATCTCCAGAGCCCGTCTCACAAACAGCTCGTCGCTGATCTTTCTCAGAGACTGTGTAATACTCCCACACTGCCTACATATCTTTGCCAATGTTTGGCCATGAAAACTAATCAGAGTTTGTCCAACAGGCGACTTCTTCTGCCCAATAAAAACCCTCCTCTCTGAATCAGCAGAGAGGTGTGCTGGCCTGCCAGCCATTACATTGATGAGCTAAAGATGAAGATACACATAAACATCGGCTGCTGACATCAATGCATTGCTCATTATTTACCAATGTCTGTCAACAAGGCAAATAGCAGCTGATACCAATGTTTAACCAATCCATCAGAGCGTCCCTGAAGCACTGACTCCAATCTGAGTGCTTTCTGCTGAAGTGAGCTCTATGATAAAGCAGCAACCTCTACATTAAGCTTTAAATACAGCTTTACAGAAACTCTGCATTAAAACACCTTGTTAGGATAAATTTTAAAGCCCAGTGATGGTGCTGATGAAGACGTACTGTCCCCTGGCTGCTTTCTCTCTGTCATCCATCAGCGTCCACACGGCCATAACTTACAGCACGTCAGCAGTTCACTACTTAAGCACACAACATCGTAAATACAGCACACAAATGAAGCCGTTAATCAAACGTTTACGGAACCTTCCGCCATGTCAATATGCATTAGCTGCTGACTGATTGCCATTTGTCTAATTAATCAATCCCCACCTTCAAACTCACATACCATTAATCCACTGATGAGCAGGGTCACTGCACACTCCTCACACAAATAAATCTTCTCCTGTCGCTGATCCAAGAATAACCGCACAGCTCTGCTGGCTGATGAGTCCTCACAGAGAGAGCAAAGAGACAAATTTAACTACAAAGACAATGAGAAAGATCTTTTATTTTCCCGCTCTTCAACACTGAAGACATCAAACTTAAAGCTGGGAGCTAGCAGCCATAAAGGCAGAGCGAGCTTTGTGTGTGGAAACGGTACAGTTATTACACGCACAGTCCATTTCAGGTCTCAAGTGGGAAACAGTATTGATTGAGCCACAAATCCAACAAAAGGGGCTTAAACTGAGTAACACCCACTCTCCAATATCAATCCACAAACATGACTCAGCAACATCTCGCTTTTAGAGGGAAAAAAAGAGGAATGTGTTCCCCAGAGGTAAGCCACTGTTTTCAATCACCAGCCAACATGTTGCTGCTGCCGCCGCCAGGGCCGTCCAACTGGAATCAGACCAAACAGCTCCATCGGCCTCACGTTTAACACCTCGACAGCCACTGCGCTTCTCTTCACCCACTCTCTGTCCTTCTTCTTCTTCTTCTTCTCTGTTTCATTCATCTCATTCCTCCTCTCTCCTCCATTACTCTCCCTGCCTTCCTGCTCCTCGTCTCTGGTGGTTTGACTTTTTTTGGCAGCGCTCCCAGATAAGAGTGGTGGAATGAAAGCAGCGTGGAGGAACAGTTATTACAGGCAGTGTGCTCTGATCAGAAAACTTTCAGATCACAATGACAGAGACTCTTCTTATCACACCCGCGGCTCACCACTCGGGGCACTGAGGTTTTTCCATCAGACTCCCCAAGGATGACTGGGGATGTTACGGGAGGAGAAGGCACAGCACATCCAGCCTAACAATTCTATCATGTCCAGAACATTGCTTTATACCTTCAGCAACCTCAGGTCTGTGCAGAACCAGAAACCCTGCAGAGAAAACTGGGGGAGCAGTGGGTTTTCACACATGGGTTAAGTGGGGTACTATTACGAGGTACTCAGAACAATTAGTCTGAGCTCCCTTCGGACAAAAGTCCTGGGCTCGTATTCACAAAGCATCCTAAGGCTAAAAGAAGCTCTAAGCGACTTCATTCTTAGAAAAATCCAAGAATTCCTTAAATTCCAAGGTTTTTCTTAGAATTTTCCCTCTGTAAGATAAAAGTTATTCATGAAGAGTCCTAGGCCTAAAGAGAGCCCCTAAGGTGAAAAACCGTAAAGAGGAGGAGGACTTTTAAGACGCCTAAGGGCCAGTTTCAATTGCCATTCTTATCCCTTACCCTTCATCTTACACCATTCGTTTACCCCTACCCCTCACTAGCGGTCCAGTAACTCATGAAACACAGCCTACCTCAGTGAAGTCCATCCAGAAACCCGTCACCCCTGCCTGACATCGGTTTAGCTATTAATTAGCTATGGCTGTAGCTGCTGCTAAAGCAGCGCTCACAATGAGCATTTTTATATTACAACTAACCAATCAAAACATGGCTAATATTAACATGAAGTACCAAAGGACTTACCTTGCAGAGCAGATTGACCTGCCTGATTCAGTTTCTGAACTCCTGCAGGTCCATCTTGCCAGGCTCCAATGACCAACAATTTTACTCGGCTAAATTCTAACCGGCCCAATCAGGCAAGAGAGGCGGGAGCTGTGGGAGCAGACGTGACGTCAGCAGACTTTCATACTTGTCAGCGTTCCTGTGATTCTTAAGTTAAATTGATAAAAACGGAAGCTGTCATCTAACGCCTTTTTCACAGCTGTTTCTCGTGATTCAGTAGTTGTTCATCTATTGTTTCTTAGAAGCATCAGCTCACATAAGCTACGTCATACTGTGGCTTGATGTGGATTGGTCTGTGGTGAGTGTGTTAATCAGAACGGTTGTCCAATCACCAGCTGTGGATTTTTTTTAAAGTCCCGCCTCTGAAAACAAATCGGAAGAGCTGATACCCAGATGGACTAGTGTAATATTTCCGTGGCAGATATATGAAACTGTTCATCTGGCATGTCAGGTTACCAAAGGACTGGATATCTGATCAATATGGGAAATTTGTCATACCTCTTGGTTGCAATTGAGGTCTCAGTTTGTCTTTGTTTCAAGGGCTATGTAGCTCCTCCCCTTGATCTTACAGAGAATTGGGGCACCCCTCCACTACATGTGCAAAACCAAGGGCTAATTGGTAGAATTAGGATTGGCCCTAAGAGTGGACACTGATACTGGTGTTGGACTTTCCGAACACGCTCAACACAGTGTCTGCCACCTGAGACAGCTGTTAGCTGGTCCACCCCCTCAACAGTTTGGTAAATGAGCAGACAAAATTCTTTAACATTTGTACAATTATTTACATTACAGTAAGTGATGTCAGCAGACACAGCTTAAATGGTAGCCAAAGACTCTCACCTGTTTGAGAGCAACTTGGCATGTACCAGTGCCTCTCAGATCTGTCGCCAGTGTGCACAAGGAGAAGGAACTACGCATTGGTTTGTTGGACAATGTGCTCCCAAGACTGCCTCTTCCTTTGTGCTGTGATCCCACGACCCAAGTTCCACCGCCCTCTTCAAAGTCTACTCTTTATTCTTTTCCACAAGTTGTGCCAACAGCAGGCACTGCTCTGTGTCCATTTGGGCTTTCCTAGTCTTTTTTCTTTTTCTTTTTTTAAATTTGTTTCATTTGTTGTTCTGGTCATTCTGCCAAATCAAACCGCTTTCGACTCCCTGGCTGCCCCCAAAGCCAGCAATCACAGGAAGTGCTGACGGCTGAGTCTGTGTCCACCATGAATATCAAATACAGTGGCTGTTTTCCAAACCACCTACTACACCAGCGGTGCTTACTATTTTGGTACAAATATAGTATGCAAAATCTTGCAAAATCACCAGTGTGCCAAAAATCCCCCGATGTCCTACTGATCCAGGAAAATTTCTCAGAATGCAGTGGACCAGTCTACAAGGCATACTGTTTCCCACAATGCACGGCGCTGATGTTGTTGGTCAATGCAGGTGGTAGGTTTTGTTGAATTACCACCATCTACTGGAGTGAGTCGGCATTACAACTACAATACAACAACACTAAAGTTAGAGGGTTCGTGAGATTGAAGTGAAGTGATGCCAAAGAAACACAAGTGAATCTTGTTACTTCCAGCAATTAAAGAGGTGTTTACTTTTACAAATTCATTAAAAGCAATAAACCTAATTCACCTCATCAATCATACCTGGATTATATGGAAGTGTATTTTCTCTTTCCATCAGCTGTGAAAATACAAATTCAGATTTATTTTCAGTCAGTGATATAACTTTTGGTATAAGATTAAAAATCATACATGATGATTCTGCTATGATATAATTAACAAAATAACTAAAATGGCAAGATCCACCAAAAGTTTTTTTTTTTTTTTTTTTTTTTTTACATTTATAATAAAGGAAAATAAAATCTATCACCTGTAGCTCCATTTTCCAAAACTGAAAACCAGAGTAGTATACAACAAAACAGACCCAACAGAACAGTTAAACAACACACTACATTAAAAAGCAGTAGGCAGTGTGCAGTGCCTACTACATACTAGATTCTCGTGTTATAAAACTGATGTCACAATCACACATTTACAAATACACCACAATGTATATGATTGGTTAATTTTACCGTTTATTCATTACCAGGAGTGCAGAGTGCCTTTTTATTTTCTTTATTAGTATTTTTTCTCCCTTTGTACCGACCAATCAGAACTCTTTGAAGATTGTGTCGTACCTCCCAATGGGGTCAACCACCTCTCCTCACTAAGATCAAAGTTTCCGTCTCCTCTTTGCTCATAGTTACTCTCACAAACTTCCTGAATCACTCTGAAGCTCAGAGTCCTTGTTAGGCACTTTTAGGCTAAGCTCGCAGATCTGTGAGAGGACTCTAAGAAGCTTTGTGAATACGGGCCATGATTTACTCATGACTCTAAAGAGTGTCTTGTCAGTTTTGGCTGTGGTGTGAGGGGCGTTACCTTCCCTGATCTCTGCCTTGACAATCTGAAAAAATAAATACAAACATGTTTTATACTTTCAACCTGATGTCCCTGATAACTCAAAGAAAGACCAAGTGTGGACGTCGGCTTTTCAGAAGTCAGAGAGACCGTCTTCTACTAACCTTGAAACCAACACTGAATGTATGAGCACACATCTCAACAGTACACCAGCAACTTCGATGCCATGCTGCTTTTCTTTTATCTCCTAAAGCAAGGCGGGGACTAAGCTGTGTCACATATCTGTAAGCATGCAAAGAGAGTTATTTTTGTGCCGCACTATTTCATGTAAACTGAATGCAAAGACTTTAGCAACCAATGGTTTGCACACCCACAGAGAAACCCAACTCAATGTCAGATCTGTGAGCTCAAAGACATCAACTTCAGGGAGTTTTCTTAAGAAGCTGCCTTTTCAGATTTGACACCTTTCTTTATTTTAGAGTTGAATTTAAGGTTTCTTTATTTGTTTTAAACCTATGTTCTTTCTCTTTCTTATTTATCAGATTTATCAGATATTTATCAGTTCATGGTCTTTTAAATGCACCAAAGATAACAACAAAGATCCACAGTGAGGACGTTTTCAGTCCCTGTGGCTTATGTCTGGAACAGCCTGATGATCTGAGGGCTGTGCTGAGCTTTAACATTGAAAAAAATCTTATTTTACAGTGGTGGCCAAAATGATCACAACTCTTGGTATTTTTCTCAGGTTTCAGTTGTTTTTGTTGAATTGGCCAAAGACATGAATGAAAGTATCTGCAAATCTACAAATACATCACGAGAGAGCAATCATTCAGATACTTCGGTCATTTCCTTATAAAGAGGGACATTGAAACTGATGAACTGGCTCACTCAAGTCCGGATCTGAACCCTATCCACTGAATTTGTCATCAAAAGTTCAAAGGAAAGCCTTTGGCTTAAGCTGCAGAGGTCATGGGATAACACTCTTACTGAAGGTCTACGGAAATATACTGACACTATGTCAGAGACACCTGCTGCTCTGACTGCTGCAAAAGATGGGCAAGCTTGATATTAAAGTAAAAGGAGATAAAAACAAAAGAACTCCCTTCATCCAATATCTGCTAAGCTCAGAGCAACCATCTGCAAGTTTATTCATTTATAGACTTAATTTTGTAACAACTTATTTATGTCATTAACATTTAAGTCTGGTCTTACAACCAACATACTGTCTTACCCTAATTTTGTTTTTGTGGATTTTGAAATATGTTTTCCTTTATTTTTACTTCGTTATAAATTATATATTCAAATATTTTCTTTACTTGATGATCTTTCTCAATTATTTCAGTGTTTTATTATGTTATTCAATGCTTATATTCTACTAATCCAGCTGTCTACTTTAATGCTTAGCATTTTATTCAACTTCCAGTGTTTCCTTGTTAAGACCTCATACTCATGTGTTCTTAACAATGTTGCCACAGTCACTTTGAAAAAGTAATCTGATTACTGATTACTCCTAAAAAGTAACCTAGTTACTTTACTGACTACTGGATTTTAAAAGTAACTAAGTTACTTTTAAAATCTTTTGAGTTTTATCATCATAAAGATTTTTGTTGCACCACAGCTCTGTTGAGTTGAATTTTAGATTTTAAATTGTTTTTTTTTGTTTTTTAATGCTTTGTTTTAGTCTACTTCGTTTTTTTTTCAGATCCATTTTCTGTTAAAGCTGTAGCCTGTTGATCCTGTATTTGTAATACAATAAGCAAAAATAAATGTTACTGGAGTGTGGGCTCACATAATCCTCAGTGCCCTGCTCAGGGCACCCCAGTCTAAAAAGTCTGGACACGCCCCTGCTTGCCACAGGGTGCCTCATTGTAGCTTACGTTATGTTGCTCTGCTCATAAACGGATGGATTTGAGCTAAACAGAGGGTTCAGCTCTTGGAATAGAGGGAGTTACAGCGAAAGACAGGACTCACCTTTCCCCCAGATAAAAGTCAAACAACTTCTCCAGCGTTTATGGCCGCAGTGCGCTGATCTTTCTATGATTGATTCCTAACCTTTTCAGTACTGGATGTTAAGCAAACTGCCAGCATAGAGTGAACAACAAACCTTAATACTGTAATCTTTAGCTGACACAAACTCAAAACAGTGACTGTGTTTCCAACTAGAAAATGTGCATCTCTCCTCTCCCCTCAGTTTATTTTGTGTCACTGGCTGCTGTTACACCTGAGTTGTTCACATGCTAAAAAGCATGATGAACAAATGACTCCCATCACTCCCCGAGACGCAAGAAAAAAAACCATATAGTTTTTTTTATAAGAATAACAACAAAAAAATTAATGCACAGTGATTTGGATAAATAACTTTAATCTGATTACTGGTTTGGAAATAGTAACGCATTCGATTACACGTTACTGAAAAAGTAGTCAAATCAGAGTAACGTGTTACTTAGTAGTGCGTTACAGGCATCACTGATTTTCAGCTCTTGTTTAAAATCCTTTTACTTAAAAAGGTACTAATTTGTTTGTGCGCACCACTTTGTACAACACCGAAAAGTTTGGAAAGACTGTTACAGATAAATTCTGATAGCTTGGCTGATATTTCAATGTGTTGCTTCAGGGGATCCAGAGAATGGTTAAAAGGCACGACACTTGGTCAGAGGCTATGGTCTTTGTTAGAGTAGTCTCCAGTTAGATTCCCAATCACAGCCCTTTGATTTTTGCACTCCTCCACTCTGCACTCCAATCCTCTCCAATAAAGCCAAAACAGAACCAGAAATACCTTTAAGAAATGGATGATCCTGTGTCTACTCGAAAAAATCACCAGTTTATCTTGGGAACAGATCCAGCAAACAAGAAATCCAGACTTCCTGACATAAACCAGCCACACACCATGGTTATATTTGGCCAGATCTGAATCTATTTAGTGCAAATAAAGTATATAAATTATTCTAAAACCACTTTATTTTGGCTTCATGTACTGTACTGTACTAAAGCCAGCTTTAAATCAAAATGCCTGTACCCAGTGACCATCAGGGGTGTCATGGTACTGATTCAAGCTAACAGGTCATCAAACTGGGCACTGATCAACCTACAGATGCTCAGAGCCTGGGGAGAGTTCATTCAGACACAGACCATGGGGAAAGAGAGGAAACTCAGTGTGTGTGTGGATCAGAGCGATGCTTTGTCCATGAACTGTTCTTTAAAACTGTGACTGAACAAAAATGATCCCACAGTCGGCTCAAGGTGAAAACACTTTGCTGTATGAGTCTGGAGCCTCCACATTTCCTGTTGTTGACTGACTCAAGCAGCTCATTCATGATTGATCTGTGTGAAGAAAGTTTGTAGCTGTGCTTTAACCACTGTGCAACTTCAAATCCTCCTTTTTTTGTATAAATATTTCCTGAACACTAGAAATAAAACTGGGGCGATCATCCCTCTGCTTCACACTTTTCCTCAAAGAAGTGACTGAAATTAACAAGATTTCTCTAAACATATGCAAAGACAAAGTCAGGGAAAAGGTAAAATGCACCATCAAAGTGAATTTTACATCAAAGATTCAAGCTGCTCTGTTAAAAAATATGGAATATACAGATATGAAAAGAGCCAAGGGTAGAAAACACTCATCAGTCAGGGATGAGTTACACTTCTGTTCAAAAAAATCATGATGAGCAAACACCACACTGCAGCAAGACATCACCCATAACTCATCCACCAATTCATTCATTCATGAAATTCATGAAACTCACGGTCATAAAGCCGTCCAGTAGACCAGAGTCAGGTTTGGGCGGAGCCTGTAGGCGCTCCATGGACCATTTCTCGATGATGGAGGCCACCTGGCTGTTCTCCGTGTTGAGGATCCTGAAGCCCGTCATGTTTACACCGCTGTACCGATACGGCTCCACATCTAGAGCGAACAGGTCCTGTAGAGACAGAAAATTCGGAGTAGTTTATTTCATTGACAGCACTGCAGCTAAAACTTACTGAGACGTACATCAGGCTCAATCAGTAAACTAGCCTGAAATGCTGTAACAGCCCTTTAATGAATGATGTTAACACTTACTGCTTTATTCAGTGCTTTGACTGGTTTGAATCACTCTAACTAAACAGTGCAAAAGTTAAACATGTGGGTTGACGGAGGGATATTTGTATCGTCAGTATTGGGGGGGATTTTAGGGGTGATTTAGGTGTGGGATGTTGGGCATTTAAGCTGAAAGAAGTTGATTTGCATCCAAGTTTTAATTTCATTGAGGTTTTGAAGGGTGTGGTGAAAATAAATATTTGGATGTCAACTCCATAACAGTGAAAATGAAAACCATGTTGGCATTTAACACTATGATGGGGGAGAAAGCAGAGAAAGAAAAGGAGAGGACCGAGCACCAGACCCTGTGGGACACCTTTTTTGGTATTAGCTGTTACATCGCATTAACCAGGAGAGGTGACAAACAAGTTATATATAAAAAAAAAAATATTAAGTGTTGTTTAACCTTCTGAAGCATGAACTATAGGAGCTTGTGATGTCCATCTCATTTTTGTAAATATTTGTTTTTTTTTCCATTAAGTTACAGACATGTCCGCTCCTGTGAACTGCATGTGCCTGAGCATTTATCTTAAAACCACAGAGATAAGTGGAAGAATGAATTCAATTGTGGTGTTTGATTTATTTATTTCTTTATGTATTTATTTATTTATTTAATTAATTAATCAATTAATTAATTTATATATATTTTATGTATATATTTATTTATTTAATTTTATTTTATTTTATTTTTGTTGGGGGGGGGGGGGGGGGGGGTAATTCCATGAATAATTATTTATTTTAATGCATTGGAAAATTATTTTCATATATTATTGACACATTTTAAATTTGTATATTTTATAAGTGATAAGCTGATGCATGTGGCTGTGGCTCAGTGGTAGAGCTGTTGCCTCTCAATCGCAAGGTCAGGGGTTCGTTCATTTCCTGCTGAAGTGTCTTTGAGCAGGACACAGAACCCAAAATGGCTCCCACTGTTAGTCAGTCGTGTGCGGATAGGTGTGAGTGTGGTGGACAAGCTGACTGTTTCTGTACTAGAAAAACCTCTACCATCAGTGTGTGAATGTGGTGTGGATGGGTGAATGAGACTAAGCGTAAAGAGCTTTGAGTAGCCAGAGAGACTAGAAAGTGCTATATAAGTACTGCTTCATTTGCAATTTTTACTGTGTCTGTAACTTTCTGAAAAGAATCAAATATCAGGAAAACAATTGACAATACTTTTTAGAATAAAAACACTTGTCAAAAAATCTTGAACTGATGTGCAATTTCACCATATAAACCATTGCATTTAGAAGAAAATGATGTTTAAATAGTTGTCCACTGCAGTCACCACTCAAGCCTAAGAAGGCATGTAGTACTCTCTCACTGTAAAAAGCTAGGATAGCTGCCAACATGGCTTTAGACAAAATAAAGAATAAACGTCACCGGCCTCTAAATTCATGATCTTGATGTGGACCATCCTCACTCACATTAATGTTGTTTAGCTTGTTGAAACAGCGGATGTTGCCAAAATGATGTAGAATATGTACGACAGCAGTGGTTGTTATAGACAGTTAAACAGCTGACTCATTCTAACATCTGGAAAGTGTTTTGTGCACGGGAAATGAGGGATGTTAGAATATACTTAAAATTAAGGGTCAGCGATCAACCACAATCAAACAAAATCACACTCAGTATATTTTTACAACTGATCTCACAAAGTAAACCCTGTAGGTGACTTTGGGGTGGTTCACTTGGTTTTTGTATCTGTTCTGGGGACTTCAGTGTTACACTGATCTTCAAATGATCTCCATGATGTGGTAAAGCTGAATCCATCTGTTGCACTTCACATCCTATCTTAAATAATAGCCAATTTCCAAATGAAGGGGCCAAGTCGGCTGTCATCTCCCGTTAGTAATATTTTGTCTATTGACGGGTGCCTCATACAAACATATTCAAAAAAATCCTGAACTATCCCTTTAAGGTAAATTTCACAGGCCTGTTTCTAATTTCTCCCAGTATCTGGATAATTAAAGTTATAATCATGAAAGTGATGAATCTCACAGTGATAATTCTTACCAAATCTTTCACAGGAAGCCAGATTCAGTGTGAAAAATATTAACTCTTAGATCAAACCCTCCATACAGCGTTGGACAAAACTGTGAACACAAAGCAATAAAGGGAAAGCTGGCAGGAAAATGTCTGCCATATGTGTCCTCAGTATGGCTGGATTGTTCACTCTGCTGGGAGAATTAGGCTGTCAGCACTGTAGTCTCTGTGTGCCAAACACAACAGTGGGAAATGACAAGACAGCCCTCTGCCTGCTCCGACTGTACCGCCCTGCCTCGTTCATGTTTGGATTTTACTTTTCATCTTCCACAAGACACCAGAGGGATTTTTAATTATCTAAATTCTGCTGCGTTGAACGTCTGCAGAGTCGGGGGAAAAAAAAGAAACGTTTAGATGTTTCATTTCAAACCCCAAAATGATCCTTTTAGCTGCAGTGATGAAAAGCACAGGCTGTTAAAAACCTGAATTATTCCCTTTTCAAAAGAACTTGACATTAAAAAAAGTAAAGGACAGGATGGAGGCGGGAACACTGAGAGTGTTTTAATCCACAGCAACAAGCAGCCTCTTCAGGATGAGAGAGTGATGGAGCCTGAATAAGAGTTTGATTTCTGTTAAAGCTCTGACCCAGAACATGGACTCACACAGGCAGCCATCCAAAAAAACATACCCACCACTGAGAGCGCGGATGAAGACGATTTTTGTGTTTTATCATGTGGACAGTGAGGCGGAGCGAATCCTGAAATATCCGAAAGCAAAGTCACTCTTACAGCAATGTTTTCCAACAAGAGCTAGTGGCCCTGAATCCTGCTTTAAATAAAAAGTGACTCAGTCATCCAGGGTTCCTTTTCTCTGTGGTAGCGACTCACATTTTAAGATTTCTCAAAGGAGAGATGGTATTAAAACCATACCATACTAAAGTAGACGATTGTTCAAAAAGAATAACATTTCAAATATGCCCCGGGTTTGGTAAAGCATCACATTTTGAACCTTCGGGTGTTTACTGTGGCTGCTCTGTACACAGTTGGCTATAGTTCAATCTTCCGACAGAGTTTCTACCAATAAGATGTCCTGGTATCTTTGAGTCTTCTGTTGACAAACTGAAAGTTGAGGGGACACGTTTCACTGTAAGTTTTTCTCTTTCAGACGAGGCTGCTCCAGACGATGCTCAGCTAACCATATTTTTCTATCAAATGTGCCGTTTTTGATGATACACTGGAGGCATAGCTACCTGCCAATGCTCCTGATGTATGTGGGAGTCTCCCACTTTTTAAACCGTTCTTCTACTGAACTCTTGATTTGTAATTTCTCCCAAATTTTCACACTGATACTAATTAAACCCTCTGGATCTAAAAACTTTCAACAGAATCAAAATACCACCTTTTTTTTTTTTTTTTAAGAAAATGGTGGAACTGTCAGATCATTAAGTTTGCTCTGAATAAAAAATAATAATCATTTTTATGTTTCTTACTGCTTTTAGCAAGACCTGAATGATGGACATACACCTTGGATTTACACTTGAAGAATCCTCTGGATTTTGCCTGAACCCACAGAGGTGTAGGACTCCATATCAAAGTGGAAAATGAGACCACAGTCAGTAAAATAAATCCCAAACATCCAAATTTGTAGATTCTGAGGCAGGGATGGTGTGAGAGATCCCATACTTTGTCAAAGTCAATAAGGTCCATCCCAAACACTGCAACACCAACTGGTGGGGGATATTAGACTGTCCTCAAGGTCAAAACGGCTGACCAAAGGTCAGAAAGGTCAGGCAGCTCATAGTTATTCTCAGATTCTAGAAAATCCTGCTGGTGATTTTATTCCATTTAGATTATGACCATAACACTATGGAGCGATCTCACTGTGAAAACTCCCTATTATTGGATACATGTTGGGAGAAAATAACGACTGATCATCTACCAGCTAAATCTGGCGTTCTGCATTGCCTCTTTAATCATTTTATCATTTAAACTAATAGTGATGTCTTCCTGTTGTTTAAAATATTTAATGTAGGATATTATTTATTTATTTTTATTTTATTCATTTTTTTTTTTGCCAATCAGACAGTCAAGTTATCCACAGTAATTCTTCAGATGATTTATTTTAAGAATTAGAACAAAAACTATGTTTTAATGGTTTTGTTCATAGATGGAGTCATGTCTTATTGTAGTCCTTTAGTTATTGTGTCGTTTTTTTCTATGTGACACCAGACAGACACATTCCTGTCAACCCTTCTATTTCCGATATAAATAGATATAATAAACAGTAATATTTTGAAATTAAAAAAAAAAAAAACGTTGTTTCCAATAAGCAGTAAACTACAATTTACCATGTGTTCACTGGAATTGGACATCATGCAACACCAAGTATGTTTCCAACACAGAGTTAAAATGTGTGAAAATGTGTTAACTTTTTTTTTGCTTTGAAAAGCATTAAAGAAACAATTGTTCATGGAATTAACAAAAAAAAAAAAAAAAAAAAAAAACGTACATTAAATTCATACTGTTTGATGTTGCTCAGACTCATGTGGACATGTCTGTTACTTTATGAAAAAATCAAATATTTGATTTTAAAATAAAAGATAATTAAAAACAAGAAAAGAAAAAAATTGTTGTTCATTTTGGAAAATACCAGGCTATGTGCGTAGTCTGTTCCACAAGATTCCCACCTGACAACTTCTAGGACTCAAAGGTTTTTGGGAAAAATCTCATTCTACAGTTAAATTAAGTGGATTCATATAAAAAGTCACAAAAATCATCTAGTTTCATGGATATCAAAGGACAAAAGTGACACCTGAATGCAGGTTATTTTATACTTTGCAAGCAATTCAGGTGTCATTTTTGTCTTAAGATCCCGATATTGGACAATTTTCTGGACTTTTCAGGTTAATGTGGCTCAAATTGAGTCCATCAAGACATTTTAATGTATATCAAGACACTTTTTTTTCACCATTACGGCCCCCACCTGTGGAACAGTCTGCCAGAGGACCTCGGCCATAGAGAGTGTTCATGTTTTTAAGAACAGGCTCAAGACCCACCTTTTAAGCTTAGCCTTTGGTTAGTATTTATTTATTTAATATTTTACTAATTAATTAATTAATTTATTTATTTATTTTCAAGTAGCCTAGGTTTCATCTATATGTACCTTCACTATTTTTCAGTCTTGTCTTATTCATACTTTAGTCTTTACATAATTTTATCCCTTTAGAATTTCTAGCTACCCCCATTGGTTGCTCTGGGGAGCCCTCTCCACTAGGAGTGGTGGTTGGCTGTGGTTGCAGGGGCCTGTCATACTGGTACCTGGTGGCGGGTGGTGTCCACTACACCCCTTCCCTGTGGTCTTTGCTCAGGCTCCTGTGGCTGTGGCTGGCTCAATGGTGCTTCCTCCATCAGTTCATCTCTACTCAACTCAATTTTATGAGCTTCATCTATATATGTACATGTGTGTGTTTGCATGCGTATGTGTGTGTGGGTGTTTGTTGCTCTGGGTGAGTGTGTGTGCGACCGTTTACCAAGGGTTTCAGGGTTGGGCGGGCATGTTTTTGATTGTTTTTAACTGCACTGTAAAGCACTTTGCGTTACATCTTTTGCATGTGTGAAAAGCGCTTTATAAATAAAGTTGTTTTTTTTTTTTGTTTTGTTTTTTTTTTGTTTTTTTTGTTAAACACAAAAGCAGAAAAAAACACTCAATTCGATATCTGTTTTTGCTGTAAGGTTGTATCTGCACAGTATTGGACAGGTGGTCTTACCTTTGAAAATGTAAAAGTACATTCAGAAACCTGTGTGTCAGGCTGCTTTAATAATAAAGCAGCAGAGATGAAGGGAAGGTACCTGCTTTAAAGACTGTTTTATCCTTTTTTTCAAGTTTTTCACCTTGTGGAGTGATCAGAGAGGTGAAGCTTGTGTCAAACCTAGCTTTTCAAATGGATTCCCATATGTTGTTTACATTCAGATCATATGAAAAATGAAAAAAAAAAAGAAATAGGAAGAGAAAAAAAAAGACTGGCAGAAGAAGCAAGCAGGAAGGAGATGAAAGGCTGTTTATGAGAAGTTAATGAGAATGCAAACAAGAAAAAAATGATGTGGTTTTTATTTTGTTGGGGACACAACGGCGATGAAAAGACTGATCTGAGGTAATGCATGTAAAATGAAAATCTGAGGAAATAAAGATTGAATGCTGGCAGCGTCTATTTTATTTTGTGGTCCAACAAATGTGCGTGGGGACGTGGAGGAGCGAGTTTCATCTGATGACTGAGTGAGCGTGCAGTGAGTGGAGCCTCGGCCTCTACTTACCAGCGTGGTGAAGATATAGTGATAATACTCTGTCATCATCCCCATGGCCAGAGCCTGAGAGAGGGAGAGAAGGGGAGATTTATAAATGAATAGAGAGGCAGATATAATATTTTGTCATATTCATCTGTTTGTGTGGCTGCAGGAGCATGTAATGTGAAGAGGCATATATTCTTCCACACTGCTGCAGCCACGGGCTCAGAGATAAGAAACAAACACCCACCAAAGAGAAAAACAGCTAAATAAAGCCGAAGACAGGCTCCGTCTCAAACATTTGGCAGATGAAGGGGAACACAGAGGATGATGCATAATAATATAAATGTGGGACAGCTGGGAAAATGACGGGAACATATATTAAAATGTGAATCTACATCCACACTGATATATTTCTGTTATAAAACGCACAACTTCAGCTCCATGTAGACCTCGGGTTCTCACTCAGAGATCCTCCAAAACAGAGACTCTTTAAACCCGGCTCATCCTGTTTCAGTATTAAACACTGAGGGTTTATTTCAGGTCTGCTTACGTAAGAGGCCAAAGTGTTCGTGAGTCGCTGATAAGTATGCAGTTGAATATCTGTGCGGCTTTGAAATGCATAAACTGTCCTTTAGCAGACCTTAGTTTTTAAATCGTACTTTAAACAGACCATGATGAGGTAATGTGTTTATCTGTAGCTACACAGAGTCAGTGTTTGAAATGTGACTTCAAACAATCTTTGTAAACACAGTTTGTAGTTCAGTGTCCAGAAGATGAGCAGACTTTCTCTTTAGTGTTCCTCACAGCTCAGTGCTCTGTGACGTGTCTGTTACATTCGCAAATCTTGGTTATGTTCTGGTTATGTTGATGATGACCTCATTCAAAATCGTGGATTGAGAACAGGTGAATATATCAAGGTACCTATTTTAAGGTTTCTCATAAATTCCTCACAGAGCCTTGAAAAGTACTGACCCTCACTCCAACCACTCGCCTGAAAATTGAACCATTACCTGCTGGGGTTCACCTGCTGAAAGCAGAGATCATTTCCCCTAAACTGGAAATTGTCCTTCCCAGCCAACCTGGGAATACACCAGATGCATCTCCAGTCCTGATCTGCTCGGTTTTGCATTGACTCCGTACTCGCTATGGACTGTTTCATATTCATATGTAGTCTCTGAGACGTCACCCGTCTGTTCCTGAACAGAGTAATGAAGCCAACCTGATTGAAGAGCTACTTACAGCAACAGGGGGCCAGACCTGTCAGTCAAGTAAGCTGCACCTCTGAAAGAATAAACTTGTGACCATAATATCTTCTAAATTGAGTACAAAAAAAATTCACCCTTTGTAGAATGTGTCCATTGTGAAATTAGGGATTCGGACCTAAACCTCTTTTGAATCAGGCTGTATATACTATGTTGTTGTTGTTGGGTTTTTTAATGCTATAATAGTCTTTTTTTTCCTTTCAGTTTTGTGGGTATGTTGTTCCAGTCTTTCTGAAGGCAGCCTCGAGCAAACTGGCAATGACCTGCAAGTTTCAGCACTTCTGCATAGGCCTCATTCATTTACACCGGCTGTTGCCCCTTGGTACTTTCTCATCCCTCAACTCACACTGGCTGCACATTGCAGGACTGCCAGACAACTGGAATGACTAAACTGAGGAGATACCCGTACTGCCCACTCCACTGATGAGCCAGTTTGTTTTATTTTGAAACTCACCAGGCATTAGTAGGTGGTTTCCATGCATGACTTCCTGTCTTGCTCAATCTACTTTTTGTAAATTGGCTCGTCACATCTTCAGCACTCAGCAAAATTAAGAGGCTTTTGTATCTACTGCGGCTATAGACTGTATATAGAGTGGACAGCGTGGCTCCATCATTTACCATTGTACTCTTTTGAAGCCAAAATTCCCGCGTCACAGGCGCCACCATTGGCAGCAGTTGTATAGCTAGAGTCTGTGCAGCAGAGACTGTGAAGGATTCTAGGAGAAACTGAGTGGAGCTGGGTAGATTTTTTTTTTTTTTTTTTTTTTTTTCGGGAGTCTAATCTCTTCTTGACTCTACCTCCTGACATATTTTACAATCCTCGAAAAAAAAACACAAGAATGGCAGCTGTCAATCATCGTTAAACGCGATGTAAAACCTTGTTTTTAACCTCTTAAGACTACTGAAAATGAAACTTTTTCAGAAAAAAGAGGACTTGAATACAAAGCAGCCTAATAATACTTTTAAATCACCACAACAATCAGATGTGAGAAACATTTCTACGAGGGGTATTCGATTTTTAAAGTTTGACCACTGCTCATCTGGAATGAGCAGGGAGATTAATTTTTGACCAATACTGCAGCCAGCCCCTCTTTTTTTTTTTCAATAGTCTATGGCTATGACCTGTCAGAGCAGGGACACAGACGGTTACCACAATGGAGTCGATCATTGCAAGTTGACACAATGACATGTATAGAAACCTATCTGATCTGGTGCAGTGACAGAGCAAAGATTGTGTATTTTGGATCTGAGACTTCACACCCTATCCTTGAAGACCACAAACAAAATCAGATCACAAACCCTAGTTGAGGCCAACCTGCTTGAACAGACTTTGTTCATACAGAGGCCAGAGATAATGTGATAACTACCTGGATGGACAGGATTGTAGATGTTATTTAAAATGATCCCTGTGCTCTGCAGGGTGATCAGTCGTGTGTGACATATATGTAGCATTTGCAAAAGGTTACAGAACCTGTGTTTTAGAGATGTCAGTATGAATGGCTATTAGTTGAGTTACCCTGCTTTCCAGGTGGAGACTGTTTTATTTTAAAATGCCATTTAAAAATACTCTAGAAGAGGAGATACTTATGCTGCTGATTTGGAGGTGTGAAAACACAGACATGAAGTGTTACATGACTCAGTGCCTGCTCTGTTTGGAACAGACTTTATTGGCGCTGTCAGCATAGAAAGGTGTAAGCTGCTGATTAGCATTTCACAAAAACAGAGCGGTATGTAATGCACCAATCGGATCTGCGGATGTGCCAGGCTGTGTGTATTTATCATCTCCAGGATGAGGTCAATCCAGGATAATCATCAGACGCTACGACAGGAAGTGTTCAGGGGAAAGAGTGGTGACCTGACCAGAGTTCATGCTCCTCTCGGATCTGAAATTAACATCAGCCTTTCCATGAACAAGGACATGATGTTTCCGAGGCCTGGCCCTGACAGAGGCCGTTTGTAGAAAGCAGGAAAAGAAATATTTACACCAGGAAATGAAGGTCAAACAGAGTAATCCTGTGCTAACATTATTGTGACAGCTCCTCAGAGCCTGATGTGGCGTTGTGGAGTTTTCTTCAATCTTCTGTCGCCCCAAGTCACAACGGCAGATTATCTTTTTAAGCACTGATGTGATCTGATCAGAATGTTGAGGATTAGTGTTTTCACAAAATATTCTCTCATCAGCTAAAAACTGTCACAGACGTTTGACAGACGCTATTCATTGATTTATAGTAAAAAGAATTTTCTCTACTTTGATGTAAATTCTATGGAGCCCTAGAGTGACATAGGCAGAGAAAATTAAAAGAGGTCTCAAGCAAGTCTGGTTACCTGAGTGCACAAAAAGTTTCCTGTGCTTAAGAGTAAGTTTTTGCATGCTCATGTGCTTTCTCATAAGCACAGAAAATTTGTGCGCAGAGGCTGGCATCTGGTGCCCCTTGCGCCAAAGAGGTTATGTTTTTGGAAGAGTTTGTCTGTGAACAAATTTAACTCAAAAAGTAACAAACAGATCGTGATGAAATGTTCAGGAAATGTTCAAAATGGGATAAAGAAGAAGTTATTAAATTTTGGAAGTGATCCGGATCATCGTCTGGATCCAGGACTTTTTTTTAAAAGGATTCTTTATCATTGTGGGATAGGGCTGTTTTCACCATATGTGTATATAACTCCATGATAAATGGTCGGATTGCTTTGCAAAACAATACAAGACAAGGTCACCATCATTTCTGACAAATGTATAAGTATGATCCAGATCCGGGCAATATTCTGGATACTAAGATCCAGAATATGAAATATGTACTGGGTCATCATAATTTTCAACACTGTTAGGTAACAAATTATTGTACAAACCTGTAACTAACACCAAATTGTAGCAGACAGTCTGCTGAAGGGAGTATAACATTAAAGTAGGACTAAAGTGTTGGTGACAATCACAAAATGCTTAAAAGAGGTCTGCACTCTCTGAGTGCTTTTCTAGTATTGTTTTTATTTTCTGCCCATGTCACTTTACGGGCCCTGTAATTTTCACATTTTTTTTATTTTTATTTTTTATTTTTTATTTTTTTTTTTGGGGGGGGGACATTATTTATAGTGTTATAAATCTAATGGATAATCTCTTTTCCATTAACTTTCTTTGCTTTAATGTCTGGTTTCTTGTAGGTTCCATGCTTAAAATGTAAAATTTGAGCTTAGAAAAGAGGGGTTTCTGGAGCCAGAATCTTTTCCACCACATACACAGAAATACTTAAGGTACTATTCCAGCATTGAAAAAGATATTTTACTGAAAATTATTTTACATTTTTTATGTGACCAAATTACAGGTGAAAATAATTAATTCAGCAGTTTTGTTTTCAATTTTCAAGAAGAAGAGGTAATGAGGAGTTCCCAGGCTTCAGATCCTTTAATGACCTTCTCTTTGTTCAAGTTGAGCTGGAAAACCTCAAACCTGTTGACTCCTGGTCTGTCTGCGCTCATTATGTCCATTTGGCTTTTGTTGTCAAGCTAAATGTGATCTGGTTTAGACATGGTTTGTGTTATTGTGAAAGTTATTGGGCTTTTTTAGACTGTGTCTAATCATGACTTCCTATCCAGCACAGTTTTATTTTTGTTAAATCGGAGCAGGAACACAACAGAGTGGATCCAGTGTAAGTCAAGACATTGTCTTCAAATCGCTGCTATAATGGAGCAGAATCTGGTGTATTTTGACCATAACACCTCATCCGGCTCTCAGAGAGATGCTTTTTAAGTCTGTTTCAGTGTGAACCCTTTGGCTAAAGGTGACACCAACGAAAACATGGACACAAAGTCCGAGAACTTACAGCACCTGTGCGTTTGATGGCATGTTAGTATGACTGCAGACCAGCAACATCAGAGCCATACAAGCATGTTTCTATGCCAATGGACTGATTGAAACATGATTTTTTTTTTCTCATTAAGGATTATTAGGCAGAAAATTGGACCCTATGAATCTGAGATATGTCTCAGTTCAGATTCTGTTGCTGCAGCAAATCATAATTAAGTTGTTTTTAGCCTCTGGTTTTGTTTTTGATGTAAGAAAAATCCACATTTTGTTATTAAGTAATCAATAATTAATCACTAACACTTCCCAAGATCAATCACAGATAGTACGAAAAATCTGCTTCCTGGGTCTAAATCGTAACTCACTGAACAGCAGGGTGTGATGACTGAAATGCCCTCTCATCCCGAAGAGGTGCTAAAGCTGCCAGTCTTTGTTTCCATCTTTAAATACAGTCATAAAAAATATTTTTAAAAAATGAGCGTCGTTATGTAAAAGAGTTTCGTTTCCATGTTATTTTATTGCTCAAACACCCTGAAGAGACTCATCCCTGCATTCAGAGGAGCAAACACAGTTTGTGAGAATCCAGTTCAGGAGGCTTCCTGGATGCTCTCCTGTGGAGAGAATCCAGACATCTCCAACTGGGAGGAGGAGACCCCTGGGCAGACCTGTAACAGGCTCCAGGGATTACACATTTCCCTTGTGATCTCTCAGGGAAACACACAGCTGGAGGGAAGGTTGTTAGAGATACTTTGCTTTAGCAATAAGCTCAAGCTCTGTGATCCCAATAATCATATTCCGGTATTTTAGAATTTATATATTTACATATGTCACATTAATAATTTTGGATAAACAGGTGCTAGTTTCAATTTGCCCATTAGTGCCCTGAGAATCACACATCCAGGACTAAGTCTGACAGTGACAACGACTGTGCTTTTTAAGGCTTGTACTGTCCCTTTGGTGCCCCCATAGTAGACTTACATCATCTGCAGCTCAAAAAAAAAACCATCTCTGTTTTTCTCATGTTGGTGTTTTGGGTCACCCTTATTTCAGCCTCTGTCTGAAACACTTTGTTTTAGCTGCTGTCTCTTAAAGGCACCCTGCTCTACAAATCTAAATCTGTGTGAGGCACCGCCATTGTGCAGCCAAAGTCAAAGTCCACTCCCTTCTTGGCTCTCTTTCCTAATGTATCTAATATTATTACTATTAAAACTATGCAAGACTGAGCTGTAAAAACCCATTTTTAAACTCTCATACCCAATGAAGAAGAAACTTTTAAGGAAAAAGAGGATTTGAACACAATGCAGCCCAATAATATCTTAAAGGGATAGTTCAGTTTTTTTGAAGTGGGGTTGTATGAGCTCTACGTGACCACTAAGGACATTAGATACAGGTGTCTCCTCTCCCTCAGTAAGACACAAACTGTAATCGATGGTGACGAGGAAATAGACGCTAACAGGGACAGACAGTACCAAATTCAAAGGCTATTTTCTCTGCCTACAAGAACTAAAATCAAAAAGTAATACCACAGTTTAAGAGTACGATACATAAAATCATTTTTAAGTGCATTAGTTTTCGGAAATATAAACGTTTATCTGGACCTAACTAACTGGTCATGTGTCCTTCCGTGCAGCGCTAGTGCGCTCCGTCCCCCCTCCTCCTTTCAGCTGTAGGGAATGTAAACAAGCTATGCTTCGGGCGCCGGTTGTAGCCTCGTGTAAGTTTGATCAAGTATCGTAATTCTTTTGTTTGTACTCTAAGGATTGTGAGGCAGCGTAGGAAATTCAAAATGAGTGACTATGACAGCGACGATGAAGTTCCATTCACTCTGGGACCAAAGGGATACCTGTATGAACCGGAGCACACAGAAGAAGAGCTGCTACAGATGGCGACTGAAAGGAATACAGAGGAAACATCCATCTACACTGCTAAGTTAGTAAAAAAAATCACCACAATGATACAGTGGGTGCAGATAGTGAGATTAGTATTTCAGACCACCCAGCATCTTTTTTTAAACCAGATTATAATATGTTACTGTTGTAATTGTTGTTTTTGATCCTGTAAAATCTGTTTTAAGTTTTTTTTTTTTTTTTTTAGTTTTGGTTTTTGGCTTTGTGTGTATGTGCAGCCAACCTCAAGGGGACATCCCACAAACAGCAACTTTTAACACTTCCACATAGGCTTCATTTTTCTAAACTGGATGCTGCCCCTTGGTTATAAACCAATTAGGAAATCCTAACGTGATGACCTCATCGTTTTGGCAAGTCTCATTAAGATCTCTGGAGATCTTGTGCTATTTCAGGAACAGACCTTTTTGATCATTTTTCAGACAGATTCAGGGATTTCTAAGACATATGAACATGTAGAAGTTTGAAAATCTGCACAATTAGTGTAAACATCCAGCATTGTTACTTTATACCCATGCTTGAAATATAGGACAGCAGAATACCCCCTCCGTTATTATTTAATCTTCTGGTTGTGTTTTATGTCATATTGACAGAAAAGCACAAAGTTGTGAAACTTTACAGAGAACTCTGGATAGAAAAGCATCATCGCACACACATAAAGCTCATTGCTGATAAAAAGAAAAAGTTCATAGCTTAGAGAAACTGGAATGACGCACAGAGTCTCAGTGAATGAAAGAAATAATTCTGCTCTGTTACAGCTCCATTTTTCATTTCAGGTTGAATACATTAATACCATTTTGTCTTTCTGCAGACACGGTTTGCATGAGTCAGACTTTTCTCATCCGTCTGTGATTGTTGCCGATCTGGCCAAGCAGCTGCAGTGAGTAATCCAACAGGTTCACTAACAGGAAAAAGAAGTCATTTAAACATTAATGAAGGCAGTCTGTCTCTAAAATTACACCTCAGAGATGAGCCTTTAAAGAAGAAGCCTCACACGCTGTTATCATCATCCAGACAGCGTGTGCAGTGAGTGTGCCGGCTTTATGGCACTATATGTTGGTGTTGGACCGAGCAGAGCCGTCTGAATCACAGATTAGGACTGTGAGGACAGGAGAATAATGGCTGCTGCAGCTGCTTTCAGGTTGAAAACCTTGAGAAAGCCTTTGGCGTTACATCTGAAGTCCATCCCACTCAGCGTGACTCACGCTGTAATTTCCTGAACCCTGAGATGACGGAAGAGCTCCGGAAACCTTCCAGAGCTTTTGAGTCCATATTGCAATATTTTACCATCACTTATAGCCAACGAAAACAAATCAATAGAGAAACACACCCGGCTCAGTTATAATTACAGTTTGATTTAAAACATTGATTTAAGTCTCAGCGGGGCAGATAAAGCATCCCAGGATTTTGTTGTTGCAATCGAATGTATATCCAGATACAACTTAAAGCAGGTTATGCTGGAGGTGCTGCTGGACTATATTCACACTAATTTTACAGCTGAGTGTTTTTTCCAACCTGTGCTTCTTATTGACACACTGAAGCTGTCTGGTGAGGGTTTTTACCTTTAAATCAGTTCCTGTGGGAGGTGTTAGCTTTTTCTGTGACTGTTGGACCTGAAGTTCCTGATACAGCAGCATCATACTGTTGTAAGCGAGAGGGACAAACATCTGTAAGCACTGACCTCTGGATGAGTCAGCATTAAGCTTCTGTTTTTATTTACTTTGTTTCAAGTTATGAGTTTCTGTGGTGTATATTTTAGCATGTCATCACAAAAGCGACTCAAGTAGAACTGGTAACATTAATTATGCAGAGCAGTTTTAGTGCTTATGGGCAGTAAGAGACAATAATGGATAAATAATAAACAAACAATAGAAAATTGGAACAATAACACCAACCCAGCTGTCTAGAGCAGGGGTACGTAACCTTTTCCATTGTTCGAGCCACTTTAAAATACATTCATGCCCAAAGTGCAAATCCTCACTTCTTTCATAAAACTATTGACAGTCGATAGGAAAGCCGTTTTCCATGCTTAACTATTCAGTGACAAATAGTATATCTTCTTTCTTGGTTTTAACATTTTGCTGTTTCACATACTTTGCTAACACTGTTTTTAAGTTTGGTCTCAAAAAGAAGCAGCACCCTTTTCCTACATACCAAACTATCACAGCAAAGAGTGCATATCCCTCGATCTTCAGCCATCTCTGTCATTAACTCCATGCTCCCTTGTCCAACTATGTCGGTAAGAAGAACTGGAACTTGGTTTGTTTTCCTTGATAAAACCGCTAAATGGGTGTGATTGAGAGCTAGCACACTGACTTCCCAAGAGATTTGCAGCGACGCACCTGCAAGACACATTCTTGAACTAGCAACACCATGTTTTAAGTTTATTATTTAATGTTGTTAAAATTTTACATACAAACATTTATAGTGGGCTACATGTCCTCTGCTTATTGTAGTTATTCTCTGTATGCCACCATTAATAGCCCCACGTGCTAGCTATGGCACCTGTGCCCTAGGTTGCCTACCCCTGGTCTAGAACTTTGTCAAGAATTAAAACTTTTTCTTTATTTTTATTTTATTTAATGCTCTCACTGCACAGAATGTGTTTTTTTTCTTCTTTTTTTGTTTTTCTTTTTTTTTTTTGTCACACAGCACAGTAATCAAGTTTAATCTGAACATTTAGACTCATCTTTATATATATATATATATATATATATATATATATATATATATATATATATATATATATTCCAGTTTACCTGAGCTTAAACTTTTCTTTTAGGCCACATGTACATTTTGGCATTATCGAGGTCATCAAGCAAGAGGGCGGCAGAGGAGATCAGCATCAGATTGTGTCTTTTTGTCTGTTTTGCTGGAGCCTCGTTCTGCTGCTACACTACAGACTGGCATGACCACTGCTGCTTCAGTTAGCACAACTTTCTAAAAGACAGGTTTCCCAATCCTATCAGAACCACTGAAGCAGGTTCCTCGAAACCCTGGAGCATGTCTTACTGATATACCAGAGTGGCGGTCTCAGAGTTGTATTGGTCACAGATGTGCCCTAACACATCAACTCTATATGTCTTTATCGCGCTGTCAGCAACAACATGGCAACAACATAATACTTAATTAATCAGCACGCTCACCACCAACTGGACAGGGGGTCAACTGCAGGTGCCGCATGTGGTTAATGAATGGTTGTGTGACAATGTAAGTGATGGACTGATCACTCTTGGGGGTTTCTATTCAGTCAAAATGACGGGCAACCTTCAGATTTTTTCATCGTTGAGCAAAGAAGAAACCTTTTAATGGATGTGAATCGTGAAGACACTCTTTAATGCAGCAGGAGGCAGAGGTCTGACCACCAGACTCTCAACAGATTGTTTTATTGTTAACTTCTGTTCATTCTAACAGGAATAAATGGATGAACTGTTATCAAAGTTTTCATTAAAAGTTAAATGAGTTAAACTTTTTGATTAGCTGTGTCCAGCTCTGAGTGTCATCTCCTGTTGTGAAGGAACACTGGCGCTTTGATGAGAGGATTTTTCTCTTTCCATATTTCTGATATTGATTTTACTCCATGTCATACTTGTTTTAGTTGTTCTGAATAAATCTTTGGCCGTCATCTCTGAATGATGTTCAACGTTTTGTATTTCTAAACGCATACTCAAGAGCACAGTTGTCCCTGTTAGCCTTTAAACCCTCTATGAGCGTTTACATTCCTATCGATCAGCTGACGCTTTTATTGTTCCCCTCTGTGTTTCTGCAGAATACTGGGGGTAATGAAGAGTACTCTGGATCTGTGATTTATTGGCGTGTCATGTAATGTGAAAATCAAAACAGGACAGTTAAGTCTTTCATTACCTCCCATTAGCAGGCTTTCTCTCTGACATTATTAATGAAAGGAGTCCTTGACCTTCCCTGGCAATCTACCGCTCAGGCATTGATTAAAAACCCTGGGAGAGTGACAGAGAGCTGTGGGTGAATCATGTTGTCTTTAATATTTGATAAATCCTGCAAGCAGGGGGAATATGAAGGCCGGTTAATTGAGTTAGCGGAGTCCTTTTTTTACACTGAATGACATTTTTCAGCTGCAGTGAAAAGCCATTGTATGAAACAATGAGAAAAAAATCGAGTTACCTTGTCCCTGCAGGCTGTATGTTAAAGCACCTTTCACACACGCAGCCGTTTGATGCATTTCTGATGCAAGATCTTTTAACAAGATCTTTAAATGTACGGTTTCCTCTTGGGAATAACACTCAGAGTCTTTTTACCCAGCTTTTTTTTTTAACTTATCAGAACTGAAAATCCTCCAAAATGGCAGTCACACCATTGAGGGAGATAAAACTAATTTATGAGCCGTATTAAAATAGCTTTTAGTGACTGACAGGTCCTTAAGGCGATGAGAGGCAGGTTTTACTCACTCAAACTCTCTGATCCCTTAAATCTATAGACTAAAGAGGCATGTAATTTGTGGCAAGCTGTGACCAGTTTGCTGCTAAATTGACTCATTTTGGATTAGCAGCTGAAATCTTTGGTGTGCAGTGTTGAACCGGGTTAAAAGGATAAATACATTTCCTATAGAGACTACTCTTCTCTGCAGAGCCTGCTCAAGGTCAGGGAGAGATGAAACGACTGTAAATCAAGTCCTCCCTTTTCATAAGTTTTGTTCCTTCTGATCAACATGGAAAGGCGGATGTGTGCACAAGGACGAGGCTTTGCTTCAGTCCTCTTGTGGAGAAATTTTTTGAAAGATTCTTTAACCACAGTAAAGACAAGGATAACTGGTCTGCATGAGTGAAAAATGAGTCTCATTCAGAAAAAATGTGCTGAAAACTCCAGTAAAAGGCAAAATAGATAAACTGTTGTAAAAGTCTAAAAATATGCAACAGGGGAAATATGCTGGGAATAAGAAATTATTTATACTTGATGAAAAATGACTGAACAAAAATATTCAGGGCAAACACTCTGCAAATTCAAAACTATTAAACTTCCTGAACACATGTTAAAGTCCTGAGTTTCTGCCAACACACAGCTCACAGAAAACAACAAAAACAAAAATGTGCTAAATTGTTCCAGGTCTGTAGGGGGCGCTGATTGAAACAGGTTTTAGCACAAAAACCAAGGGGCAACATCAGGTTAGTAAAAATTAAGCCCATGCGCAAGTGCTTAAAGTTGTCGTTCATTGAGAATCCGCTTGAGGCTGGCTGCAGAAAGACATGAAGTCACGTTCACACCTTTGAACCTTTACAAACTACTCTTACAGCATCAAAAAGCATATTTACAGCCTGGTTAAAAAAACAGCTTGGTTCTGAAACACTGATTTCACTATTTGCACACATTGTACGGTGAGTGAATTTTTTTCAAACTCAGCAATTTAAAAGTTATAGGGATCGTTTGAATCAGAGACACAGCTGGCGTTCTAGCAAATGTGGCTGCATTCATGAATTGTCTTCATTTCACAGAGTCAGGAACAGATAGGTGACCTCGCGGAGGCTACGTCTGTGTTTTATGCAGTCTATGACAAAAACCCACACTAGTTTTATCAAGAACATGTTCCTAATGAAGAGTTAGCTCTGTTAAGTTTAAAATTATGGCTTTTGCTAGCTACAACTCTAAGCTAGCTACACAGTTAGCAGTATTACCATTGAACCCTGCCTGATGTCAGGATCTACAAACAGCGTGTGTTAGCAACAGAGCTGAATTAGCCATACAGCCACTGTAATCTGAACCTTACTCTCTGACACAAAGCCACTTTCTTATCCAAAGAGAAAGGAGGCATGGGGCACGTCAGTATTCATCTGTGGATTTTCCCTGCTGTTTTTTAATATGATCACTTATTAGTGAATGTAGTTATTCATCATTTATTCATGGGGTATCTATATTTTATATTGTTGTTAAGTATTGTCTCCTTATTAATCTCATTGATTTTATCTGCAGTTTATTTCTTGTGACCTTTTGTGTTCACACAGTTGCATCATAGTTGAATTTGCAGCAAGTTTTATGATTTTTTGACTTGTCAAAAATCTACATTCATCTCTTGTATTCTGGTGTATTCTTTGCAACAACTGGTTGTTAAATTTTCATCTGTTTCGGTTTGTGAGAACACAAACCAATGACTGTTTTACTTATTAAGATAAATAAAAAAACATCCGCCTGGTACTTGCTTAACTTTCATAAGATTTAAAATCCTTTAATTCATGTAAAATCTGATAAGTCCCATGCCAAAAAGAAGGTCTGACATTAAAGTCTGTTTATTTCCTTTTTCCATTCACAAGTTTACTGAATTTCAGTTTAATTCATTCTGGAATTTGCCACAGATTGGACCATTTATTAATAAATAGATACACAGTAATTTTTGGTGCTGGTGGCTAAGCTTTTGGGATCCTGTCTGGGTTAGCCAAGCAGAATATGATTACTTCCTTGGTAGCTCTTTGCAAAATCAAGACTCAAGGCCCAGAGGCCAGACATCTACCTCGAACCCACTAAGAAAAGTATGACAGATGTTTAAAGAGGGGGTATTCTGCTTTCTCATATCTTAAACATGGCTATAAAGCAACAATGCTGGATGTTTACACAAAAGGTGCGCAGATTTTCAAACCTTTACAAGCTTCTATGTTTTAGAAATCCCTGGATCTGTCTGTAAATGGCTCAAAATGCTCCATTCTAAAACATAGCACAGGATCCTCACAAGACTTGCTAAAATGATCAGATCATGGCATAAGGATCCCTGGCTGACTCACGACACATTGTGGGGGAGGACCCTAACACCAAGGTCTGCCCAAAGCTCTAACCCCACCCCCTTCAACAGAGTTCCAGTGGGCTGGCCAATCAGAGAAGTGGGGTTTGTGGAACGAGGACTCTTAAAGAGACAGCAGCTTAAACAAATCGTAAGATAAACGAAGATTTTTTTCAAGCTGTCAATCATGTACAGCTACTACAGTGATACCAGAGGGACAGTATAAAGACCATAATAAAGGCAAAATACCCCTCTTTAAGTTACTTGGACTGTTGTTGTATGCAAGATACGAGCTAATGCTGATAATTGTTGTGTCAGTGAAAACTTGGATTGACAGCTAATGAGCTGCAGATATTAAAGAGGATGACACGCAGTGATCTCACAAACGTGTTTCTTTTACAGATCGAAGCAGCCTCAGTTCACACTGTGATAATGTGGAGGTAAACAGCTGCCCTCTTTATCAACTATCAGCTGATGGACTTCGATAAAAACCCTGCAGAGATGGAACAAAAAGTCTGATCCTCCTGTGGCTTTGTACCAGTCTCAGATGAACAATTCCTGCACAGTTCAACCTGCGTTTGGAGATCTTAGTTAAATATTCAGGTTTAATTATTAATGGAGACAAATGAGTGGAAGGGACACGTCTCTACCACTCCCACCCAGCCAGCTCCACTCCCTGTGGGGGAGACTGTGAATATATTGTGTGTCAGGGACAGTGAATCCTTTAAAGGCTGCTATCTCAACATCTTTTGATACGTGATAATAGAAATATCAAAACATCATCTTGTGATCTTCATCTCAAGATTAGCATCATGGTGAGATTAACAGAGATGTTATCCTGGGATATCAAAGGCTGTTGTCTTGTGATCTTGATGTAAATGTGTTATTATACTGAGATTAAAGGCCTCTGTGTTTCACGCTCTGTCCATCATAGCAAGGAGGACAGATTCACTTCCACAGGGGCGTAAAAATAAAACACAGCTCATAGTTTTAACACACAACGACCCACCTGCTTGAGAATCCCTGCAGCCATCTCGTGACCACAGTCGAAGATGATGTGGAACTCCTTCCCTCTCTTCATCTCCTTCAGGAGTGGTTTAGCATCCTTCGTGTCTGCGGGCAGCTGTCGGATCTTCAAGCGGATGTTGTACCGGGACGGCGCCTTTATGAGCTCTTGCAACCGGATCAAACCTGCACGAAACACACACAAAACAATTTCATGTTTTCACTTTAACAGTCGTCCCGGTTTGAAAAATGACTCCCCATGCATCGAGTGCGGTTCTGCTCCCAGGAGGACAATACGTTTTCTTAAAGTATATTTCATACATATTTATCTTTCCGCAGTAATTGAGGTAACAAGTGCTCCTGATTCATTTGGCAGCGGCGGTGGTTATAATTAGAGCGGGGATAAGGAAGCTGCAGGGTTTTATTTCTGTTGTCGGTTCATTTCTAATGAAATCCATTTCTCTCCGACACCCTCGCCTGCCCTCTTTCTATTCTTCATCCTAAAAACAAGATTTTCTTTCTGTGTCCTCTTATTTCCTCTTCCCCGTCTCTTTCTCCGTCTCTTTTTGTCCTTCTGATATTACCCACAATGCATCTAAACAGTCTGTCAGCCCGCATCGCCTCGGTGTCAGCAGACTTTTATGCAGCGAAACAAATACTCCTTCAAACACAAGGAACGAAAACACACTTTGACACTATGGCCGACCTGACACCGTCACTCATGATGGATCACACTGATTCTGAGCTCTCTATTGATCCTCCTCTTCCTCTGCTCAGCGCACTCTGTTTGTTTGTGCTGGAGATGTTTGGGAGGAACTCGACGTGCACTTTGACCCAATCACAGCGTCTTTATTAGGATAAATAGACTTACACTGCGATGCTCATCAATCATGTCAGTGTCACAGCAGCTGAGATAGAGTTTGTCCTTCTTTAACTCGTGCTTTCTTAACCTTTCTGTCCACGCTTTGAAGCATGTGTTTATCATGGTCCAGTCAGTCAGTTACAGTGCTGCTCACAGCTTTGTCAACCCCACAGTGACCTTATTAAACGTTAGGTTACATCCAATCCACAATACTGAAAGTCCAAATAATAACATAGTAAAATAGTAGTTTTAAAATAATAAAACTGATGGATTTAGGAATAACTGAGAATTTAGGTGTGTATAATTGTGTGGACCCCTCTAGTTAACATGATGTTGCTCCTCCTTCTGCAGAAACAGCCGTAACCAAGCGGTCTCTGTAGTGACTTATCAGTCTCTCACATCTGCTCTGGGGGATTAGTTCCCACTCTCCCTTGCAGAACGAAGCCAGTTAAAAGAGGCTGGATGGGCGTTTGGCATGAACTGCCAGCTTCAGGTCCTGCCACTGCACTTCAATTTGATTTAGGTCAGGACTTTGACTGAGTATGTATCCAGAGTATGAATCTGCCTCTTCCTCAGCCATTACTGAATGCTTTGGATCAGTATCATGTTGCATGATCCATCTTCTGTCAAGGTTTGACTTCACAATAGATGGCATCTGGTGATAGTCCAGGGCCCATATGCTCGTCCAGTCATCACACAAACCGGACCATTAGTCTTAAAGCCCTTTTATCCCCCTTTACAAGCAATGTTACTATCACTGCGCATATTTCCATACGTCTTTTATGTTGGCATTGCAATTAACCAATACATCCATGGGGGGGGGGGGGGGGGGGGGGGGTGTCAAAAGTGTATGACAACAAATCTAAAAGACAAGCATGGGGACTGTGGAGGAGGTATTTCTAATGTACCGCTTGCATAAAAGATGAAAACTGAGACAGTGTTGTAGGAGGCGGTGGTTGAGGGGCAATTAAATACTTTACAAAAGTTCCACCATTTTTATTTCTTCTTCATGTCTAACTAAAGCTTTGTATCAGTTAATAACAGCAACACTGCCACCATGGTTTCCAATGGTACTTCTCCATTTGGTCTGTAACTGTAAGCTTCACGGAAACTTGCAGAAATACAGACAAAATGAACACAGAACAGAAGGCTCTGTCCATATCTGGATCCATATGTTACAGCATAAATGGGCCTCTGAGGTACCATTATGGAACCATACAATTCCCCGCACTTTGACCTCTTGAAGAGTTGGTTGACATTCATGTTTAAAGCCAGCCTAGACAAGAATTAACTTGAAGACATCTAAGCCCATTGGACCTGAGCTTTTAGCACAGGACTGCTGTGTGGAAAGAAAAGTTAAATAAGCTCAAGAAAACAAGAACAAAAAAATTAACTTAGGTCACTTTGGTTTGCAACAAAGGTTTCAATATTCATTCACACAACCCTGACTAAGCACAGCGAAAGCAGTTAAACAGATACAGCCCACGATGCCTGAACTGACTTATTCCAATGGCTATCCTTTACCTTTGCCTGCCCCACTCAGAACACTCGGAAACAGGAAATCATCAAAAATCTTCCAAATACACACCCAAGGACAAAATGTATGTCGCCAAAACTATTGTTGCCCAAAGAAGGAGAGCCAATCTACATCTGGTACAGCTGGGATGCCTAACACTTGGCTATAAGAGATGCTGACCCACCCTTGGTAGACAGTTGACTTTCTGCAGACCTCTCAACTTGCTTTGTTCAAATTCGCTTGCTTTTAAGAAAGTTTTGGACTCAAGCCAGCTGAACTCTTCTCCTTTTTTGGACACAGTGTCTTGTTTTGCTTTATCAAGTTAGCATTAGGGCTTCAGACAGCTAAGTTAGGAAACAGTGAGGCAGGGGAACTCAGGGTCCATCTAGACCCAACCTGTAGGAGGCATTGGGCCCGATCCACCCTCAAGGAAAAGATACAACAGCTTCCTGAGAGTAACTGGTCTACAGATGATGGATGATGATTAGCAGGATTGTGGTAAGTATGATAAACTTCACTGGATTACTTGGACGATCCTCTAAATATGCAGGAATGTTTACATTATATCAACTTGTAAATGTGAGACAGACCAGAAGGACCTTAAACAATGGCTTGGTTAACTGCAGATTCTGAGTGTTTTGTTTGATTTTTGTCATCATGCTCTATTTCTGTCTGCTCTGAAATCCTCCACCACCACATGCTGACTGCCCACAGCTACAAACATCATCCACTTTAAAAACAGATAAATATTGACGTTCAAAGTTACTTTAGGACAAAGATTCGCTCTGACCGAATAAAGGAGTAAATATGTCGAGCGATTCTTCCTCGCCTCTGATTTAGAAACTAAAGTTATCGATTCTTGCATGTCTTTGATGAATACACACTGACACCAGTCCAGTATAGGTCCTTGAATCTACAAACACACACTGGGCTGAACTGACACAGCGCTCTCATGTGTGTGTGTGTCTGCCTACAGGCCACCGTCCCCAGCTGTTCAGCCTGTGGCGTTATTTGTTTACTTCCTGCTTTTAGATGAGTGCACGGCACTGTGGGGAACCAGCTCACACACTGCCGGGTGTCTGCAGAGTGTTGCTGCTTTTCATTATATCAAATAATCTGATGATGATATCCTCAGAGAGCTGACCTGGGAGACGCTATGGTGTTGCATTTAACTATTGTGTGACTAAACGTCTCCAGAGCTCAGCTGGATGCAGAGACATTAATGTGTTTCAACAGCGCTGAATATTTGTCTCACTGAGCTCACAACAACTGTGACTAAGAACTCACATTAACCCGACATGGAGAAACCCCTGAATCTGCCTGTAAACTGGTCCAAATGATGCGTTCTTAGCACAGCATGATTCTTGCTTACATGATGACGTCATCACATTAGGGACTCAGGGCTAATTAATGACACCCTGGAGGAGCGGGCCCCAAACACCAAGGTCTGCATATAGCTCTGCCCCTAACAGGCCTCCAGAGGGCTGGCCAATCAGAAGGAATGGGGGTTGGCGGGGCAGGGAGCCTTAACCCTCTATGGTACAACTTTCCCCAGGTTGACATTTCACCTTTTCTCCTGGTGTGAAGAAAATATAAACCATATGAATCTTTCTTCCAGCCCACTCCCCAGACATGTCAACAAGTTATGTTTCTGTAAAATGTAAAATTGATGACTAAGAATATTTCTGGAAAAAAAAAAAAATAATAATAATAATAATTTCTACTTCTGAGCTCTGCAACAAGATGATATAGGTGACTCATGCCTTTAAAAAAAAGCCAAAATAAGGCTAAAATTAGCTTTTTGGGGGGCATCAGATGTAAGTTACAAGTGATTTCAACTTGTGTCACCGCCAAAAGTGTCCAGCTGACTGGATTTTTCTACTCGCCAATTAACAATGGAAAGGGGTTGACACTGGCAAGTTGTACTTCCTTAGGCTCCTTTTTGAAAATGTAAAGAAGTTAAATCTGTGAATTTACTTTTTTTTTTTTTTTTTTTTTAAGAAAATTAGATTGATTGCAAAATTGCAACGTTTCCATGAAGAAAAAATCCATTTTTTTCCTTTGTGAATTTTGTTGGTAAATGCTTGTGAATCCTTAAATTAAAGTTGAAAATGTGTCTTGTGAGGTCACACTGCTCATGCAATTGAATCCACCTCCCTCAGAGATCCTGAGAAATTGCATTAATGTGAGGTGTGATGGTCACAGATATAAAGAACAAGCAAATGTATCGCCTTGCAGACACCCAGCATGACACACCTAGAGTACGAATGGATTTCTGATGCACTTAATCAACTGATGTTTCTAAAAAGAGTACAAATAGCTCGAATTGTGGAGTACATTTTCATATTTAGCCTGATAAAGAAAAGTATTAAATATTAATTAACAGGTATGTTTGCTCACCTTTTTGATCTTATTCTTAACTCATGTCAATAAATGAAGTCCTGGCAAACCTAGTTTAGCTTGGCATCAAGAATTTGAGGGATTTCAGTAACACTAACAAAGTCAATCATTGTTAAATGTGAGACAGGTCAAAGAGTTTGTCCTCTGAAGAGACATCAGGAAATGTGCAAAATCCCCTTTAATTAAACTACATAAAATTTCTGTGCTTACAGACATCAAAGTCACACCAACTGACTCAGTAAATTTTGAGCCAGATCTCTTTGTTCAATCAACACGTTTCCAAAAACAGTTATTTCCTTTTTTCTAAGCCTAAAACTGACCCAGACTCCAAAGTATGTCTCTGAAAGACTGGAAAATAACCCAGCCTATTTCTTTAGCGTTGACACTGTATGTAAATGAATTACTACAAATTAAACAGAAGTGAACATTGAACAGAGATCATCCTGGGAAAAAGTGCCCCTGACTGTGAAAATCCAACTTGTGCTCCTTGGCAGCCTTTTTATATGTCATCCCTTTATACTGCACAAACCAAACCCTAACGTTTACTTCCTCTGGATGGATCTGAGGACGACAATCCAACAAATACAACTCAGAATTCTGCTCAATCTCAGTGTAGTATCGAAGCAATTCAGGAAGCGGTTCAATAACTAATTCAGTGAATATTGGATCAAGGACTGGCACTGCTCCCCCCTTAAACCCAGTGAGGTACAGTGATTTACAGTACATGACAGAAGGACAGACGGATGGACAGATGGACCCACACTGATCCATTTAGTTCCTCCTATGATTTCACCGAGGGAGCCGCCATGTGGAACAAACTCTTGATTTACCAGAACAGTTTGAGCAGAGGTCCTCCAACATGGCTGCAGCTAAGCAATCAATCATAGCAAGGTTAGATATGTTTCTCTCTTTATTTAATGTTATACAGACCCTGAAATGTCCTCACAGAACAAGTCAAATGTGTCCCTCTGAAGGATTTTTTAAAAGCTAAAAGTCCGGTAAAATATAGTATACTCACAGTCTGAAAATCCCATGTTTCTTCAAAAAGGCTTCATTCTGCCCCTCTGGTGCCCCTTTAGTATCCCTACTTGATTCACAGCTCCAAGAATCCCCACTGGTGTTTTAGGAAACCCTTATTTCAGCCTCTATCTTGTCTCCCTAAAGCTCCCTGCTCTACAGACCCCCTTCCCTCTGACTGGCCAGCCCCCTGAAAGCCTATAAATGGCAGAACATGTGTAGACCTTTGTGTTTAAGGCCTCCAGCCCATCATGAACCAGTCAGGAGATCCTTATGCTTATCCTTATCCTTATGATGGCCTGATAGAGAAGATACAATTGAGATCTTGAGCTAATTTAAGTCACTTCATGCCAGCCTTGTGACAGACTAGCCACCTGTCCAGGTGTAACCCTACCTTTCATCAAATGACACCTAGTCACAGCCTCACAGCTCTTTCAACTACAATAACTGTAATATTTCCAAAGTGTCCATGCAGAGATCTGGCACCTGTTGCACCATTAAGGGTTATACTAATGATCAAACAAAGCTAGGCATGTGTCTATCACAGCCATATTTGAACATGTACTGAAGAGAAAGAGGGTTGGTCCTGTGAGAGAAGACAATAAACCCTGGAGGGCTAATTTCAGATAACATTAAGATTTTGTCTGTGGATGAGGCCAACAGGATGCAAGAACGCAGGGTCAAATGGAAAAGGAGTTTTGAGTAGAACTCTGTGTGGAGTGGAACCATGGCCTTTATATTAAATGTACATATAGTCTCTGTGACATCACCCATTTGGTTCAAATGCAGAGTTTTGATGCATATTGTTGCCAGAGGCCACGTTGGAGTTTCTAAACTCATCGGAACTTTGTTCACGTTAGGACAAGGTGAAGAGCACACGGCTACAGGGTGACCATGTGTCAGTCCAGTCAGTAATGCCATCATAAAATAGGAAAGACTTGTAAGTTCAGTAACTTCAAAGACAGGGAGTTTTGAATGAATTCACCACCTGCTCATTGTGTCAGTAGAGAAGTGAGATCTTCAGACCCAGACTGTTCCAGGCTGTAAATATGTAGCTGTATGTGCCTTTGGTGTGTATGTGGTTTCTAGTGTTTCTGCTGCCAGCCTCAAGGGAACTCTTGATGAACAGCCATTTCCGGATAGTCTTCGTATTTTTAGACCGGAGGCTGCTGCTTGAGAGAAACACAGTTTGGTCCTTGTCAAGGTCAGTCACATCCTTTCACTTTCATGTTTTCCTTCTTCTAACACAGAAACGCCAAGGATAAAATATCCTCAGCCTTGATGATAATCAGTGACATTCACTTCACCTGTCAGAGGTCAGAATGTTTCAGTTGATGTAACTGATGCCTCAGTTTTCTAACATCTGTATCAGTGTAGCTAAAAATGTAGCTAAACATGTAGCTAATGTATTTTATGTGAGTCATTTCTTCATGTTGGACACGTTATCCTGTTTTTGCTGTAACAGAGGAGGTTTTATTCTCATTTCTTATTTCTAAAGTGTTTGATAATTCATGAGTTAGTGTTTGCTACCAACACTGGTTTTGGTGTCAAAATGCACAAAAAGGTCACGTCAAAGTCTTGTGTGGTGTCACAAGGGCAATGGCAATTAGGACTGAAATGAGTCCTTGATTAATCCGAGTACCTTGATTACAATCTGGAGGATTTTCCTCCATCTTTTTCTTTAGAAGAAGAAGGAGGAGTGGTAGTGTTGCTAGCTTAGCGACTTTTCAACCCCTTCTTGTGACTTTTTTTTTTCCCAAAAAAAGGGACTATTGATAAATCTAGCAACTTTTCTGGAGTGGAGACTGGTGTAAAAGCTTGTATTGATATCACTCTTAGGTCTCTCTTAGCTGCAGCCAGAGCAGGGGACTTCTTGAAAAGTGCTCACTCTTGTCTCTTTTAGGTCACTTTTGCTGGTCCCAAGCCAAAATAAAGGAGGAGGATTGATTTTTTACCAAAAAGACGGAAAAAAAATGGAATCAACCAAAGACGGTTTGTTTGTGGTTCTGATCACATTAACACTGTTTAATCACATTCTTTCTGTCCCTTATTGAAGTTATTTCTCTTTACTCCAGTGTCCATGACCATTACACCCAAATCATTTTTATGCAAATCAGGCCATGATGTCATTTAGCGACCTAATTAATCAGTAAAAATGCAGCACTGTAGAGTGAAGAGTTAAAAAACATGACAGAGCTAACTGAGTAGTTGTCAATTTTAGCACACAGGTCATTGATGGAGAAAATATCAAGTAACACTGGTGCTTAATGTGCTCCAATACAGCAGGTATCATCAGTCTGAACACTGCAAAGACTCAAAATCTCATCAAGAAACTATTTTATTCCTTTTTAAAATGTCTCATTTCTACACTGATTTTATTGAACTTAAAATATATGACCCAGATTCACCTGTTTTTAACAAATGCTTATTCATTGATAATTGCTCTTTTATGAAACAAAAATATGTATTCATCTGATTCATAAATGGAATTTACAGTTGAATACTCACAAAGTAAAATATTTGAAAGCTCCAGACCTGGTGGCAAATGAGGTGATGTGTGGATGTGTGTTTGCAGAAATACCCAACAGTCTTAATAAGTCTGTTTGTGATTGAAGGAGTTTTATCAAAGAGCAGCTTTTAACCAGCTTCACTCATTATTTCTCTTCATTAATTTAGCCTTTTCTGTCCAAATTGGTTTTTTGTTTCACAGGGTTTGATATTTGCTTTATAACCCGACATTAATTAGAGTTTCAATTGATTCATTTCTTTGTTTTCTCTTCAAATGGTGTAAAAAAACAAACCGTGCCATTGAAGATGAAAATATGCAGGAATAAATAATTGCACAATTTTCATGTAAACATTTCACACATAACAAACATGAGTGACCTTTGTTACCTTGAAACCCACTGCACAGGCAGAGGACGTCTGAAGGTTTGAGCTAACATGGACGCAGAGTAACATTTTGGAAAATTTTGCATGAGCAGTGCTGTGAGATAGAAGAGTGTGTTTGTGTGTTTTATTGGACCAGGGTCCAGTCTCATACGGGCGCTTGATGTTGCGTGAGCTGTCTTTGGAGAGCGAAGCAGCTTCCACCGCTGGAGCAGCAATCTGTGTTTTACGGTTAGTTAGTTAACATCGATAAAAGCAGCAGACACATCTGAGTGCTGCTCTCGCTCATCATAAACACATGTCAGAGCACCTCTCTGCTTCCCCACTCTCCAGCAGACAGCTCCTCTTCCATTCTGCATGGATGCATCCTCCTTCATACCTTTCCAAAAGCCACAGCCACAGCCGGGTTTGGAGTGTGGTGGGGGAAATATCTGGAGTGCTGGAAAAGAGGGGTGTCAGCACTGATCAGTATTGACGGCGTTTAATGCGCAGCGACTGCTCTAGGATCCATATTTAACTCTGCATGAATATTTCATCCCCTCTAAGCGTTTATTAGGGGCCGTCTGGGAGTCTCCTGAGCGTAAAACAGATCGAGCCGCCTGTGATAAATATCCTTGTGAGGGAGCGGCCCCTCAAGCTTTCCTCTCCTGACTCCCCTTTGAGTGCATCGCAGGCGACAAGGAAGAACAGCTCCTTTTACCGAGCTGCTCAATCATCATCGGCCCAGAGACATTTAAGTGATTCCCCCAGACGGCCGGTCTGCAGCGCTGCATGATGGGAGAAATGGCTGATGAGTCACTGAGCAGCAGACTCCTCAGGTCAAGGTTAATGTGACCCTCACCACATTGGCCGCCTTATTTATGTTCAATTAAAGGCGTCAAACACGTTGGAGACAGATTAAAGCAGGCGTGCGGTCAAAGGTTCCAGCAGTTTTCAGGAATGTGGAGGCAGAGCATGAATGCTGCCGCTTCTGCTGCTGCCTCGCTGTAAATAAACCTCTGCACTTCTTTAAATGTGAGCCAGCAGAAGCAGGAGAAACTGTCTTTGTTATTAGTTACACCAAAGTTCTCCCAGCACTAAATCATTGTTGCTGAAAGAGTCCATTCCCCAAGCCAGCTCTCTATTTTTCTGCAATTAACTCCACCCTTCACATATCTGCTTCCCCCACATGCTTGCCTTTTAGTTCGCACGGGCATAAAAAAGTTCTGCTGCGAAATGAGTTCAAGTAATTAATTTGAAAGAGGGAACGAATGTGTTTGGTTTCTATATGTAGTCCTAAGACAAATCAAATGCAAATAAAGGGGGAGTAGGATGAAGAATTGGACTCTGTGTCGGCAGTCTCAGCGGGCCTCCTCCACCACCTTAGTCATACATCCTTACACATTTAATTTTAGCTAAATCTACATCCAAACACATGCGTCTGGAGCAGCTTTATACTGAGCTGTGAAAACTTGTGCTGTTAAAGCAAATTATTCTGATCAAACCATCTCAAATCTCTGCAGATCATCCATGTTTTGTGTTGTTTTTTTTAGACATGATTAGGAAGAAATGACCTGACGTCATAGATGTCGGCTCCGTCTTTGGTTTAGTTATGCCCACCGTGGCGGCAGACAAAGGCAGACAGTCTGAGAGTCTGAACTCTTTCCATTAGGGGAAACGTGCTGCAAATACTCAGACGATGCAGATACAGAAACACAATCACATGTCCTGTTTGCACAGAGTCCTCAGATGCACTCTGCTGAGGGAGGATGTCTTACAATAAGGGTCTGATAGTTGATAAAGTCAAGCCTAGTCTTCTGTCTCGCCTTGTCTGGCTTCCATTTTATACTCACAGAGAAAATATTTCTGTATATTTGATTTCCTGTTTGACTCTAAAATAAAGCTTGTCTTGAGGTATTTTGAGGTTTTAACATGGAACTGTTCTTCTATCAAAATGGACTCAGTGTGGCTGTGATTCAGCATCAAAACAACGTGTTCATCCATCCATCCATTTTCTATACCGCTTATCCTGTTACAGGGTCGCGGGTGGCTGGAGCCTATCCCAGCAATCATTGGGCGAGAGGCAGGGTACACCCTGGACTGGTCGCCAGTCAATCGCAGGGCTGACACATAGACAGACAACCATGCACGCACACACTCACACCTAGGGACAATTTGGTGTGACCAATTAACCTGGTAAGCATGTTTTTAGACTGTGGGAGGAAGCCGTAGTACCCGGAGAGAACCCACGCATGCACGGGGAGAACATGCAAACTCCACACAGAAAGACCCACCGGCCGAGGTGGGGATTTGAACCGGTGACCTTCTTGCTGTGAGGCTGCAGCGCTAACCGTTGCACCACCGTGCAGCCCACAACGTGTTCAATCAGATTAAAATCCAGATTTACAAATATGTCTTTAAGTTTATTAACTTCCAACAAGAAGCTACCAAACTCCTAAAGATAAATGCTTGGTAACAAAAGTAATTCCCAAATCAAAAACTACTTGCAGTTACATATTTCGTCTATTGTTGTAAAATGACAAACAAAATAAGGTGCAATTGTGTATAGAGCCATAAAAACAGAAAGAATTTGATCAGTTTTCCACATTTCTTTGTTGAAGATCCCCGAGGTGACTAAGCCAGGATAACACCAGTGTCAGAGGCTTATGATTTAGGAAACACAACAGTTTGTGCTCATGGGTTGTTCAATTTTAGAATTTAATTATCTTAAGCCCCTTTTGTTGTTTGTTTTTGTTATTTTTGCCTTTTTTTTGGATTGCTCCATTGGTCTGTTTTCACAGATTTTCCACTATTTTGGGGGTCATAGTCATAGACTGTATCAAATATAGACTTAGTTTCTGCTGCGTCATCGGCATGTTACTGATGTAGAGTAATGAAGCCCATCATTGGTGGGGGCCATATTGGATATGATACAGGCTTGAAAGGGATAGTTCAGTTTTTTTGAAGTGGGGTTGTATGAGCTCTATGTGACCACTAAGGACATTAGATACAGTAGAAAGGTGTCTCCTCTCCCTCAGTAAGACACAAACTGTAATCGATGGTGACAAGGAAATAGGCGCTAACATGGACAGACGGTACCAGATTCAAAGGCTATTTTCTCTGCCTACAAGAACTAAAATCAAAAAGTAGTACCACAGTTTAAGAGTACACTACATAAAATATTTTTTAAGTGCATTAGGCCTTCGGAAATATAAAAATTTATCCGGACCTAACTAACTGGTCATGTGTCCTTCCGCGCAGCGCGAGTGCGCTCCCCCCTCTTCCTTTCAGCTGTAGGGAATGTAAACAAGCTATGCTTCGGGCGCTGGTTTTGGCCTCGTGTAAGTTTGATCAAGTATCGTAATTCTTTTTTTGTACTCTAAGGATTGTGAGGCAGCGTAGGAAATTCAAAATGAGTGACTATAACAGCGACAAAGAAGTTTCATTCACTTTGGAACCAAAAGGATACCTGTATGAACCGGAGTACACAGAGCTGCTACAGATGGTGACTGAAAGGAAACATCCACGGACACTGGACATCAAGATAGAGTCGGAAATACTCAGTGGTGTAAATGTCTGAGCTGTGACTCAATGCCCACGGATGCTGAGTGTTACTGCTGTCACGAGTGGATCTTGGTTACAGACACTCTTCAGGATTTGTCTGAGTTAGAGGACACTGCTGGCTCTCAAGCCGTCTGTATAACTCATCACACAGATTTCACTGCTCTTCTGAATTCTGGAGTGTCCTGTAACAGCAACAACAACAACAACAGTCGTGGCAGCAGTAACACTCAGCATCTTGATGTCCAGTGTCCGTGGATGTCTCCTCTGTATTCCTTTCAGTCGCCATCTGTAGCAGCTCTGTGTGCTCCGGTTCATACAGGTATCCTTTTGGTTCCAAAGTGAATGGGACTTCAACAGCGCTGTCATAGTCACTCATTTTGAATTTCCTACGCTGCCTCACAATCCTTAGAGTACAAACAAAAGAATTACGATACTTGATCAAACTTACATGAGGCTAAAACTGCCGCTCGAAGCGTAGCTTGTTTACATTCCCTACAGCTGAAAGGAGGAGGGGGGACGGAGCGCACTAGTGCTGCACGGAAGGACACATGACCAGTTAGTTAGGTCCAGATAAATGTTTATATTTCCGAAGACTTAATGCACTTAAAAATGATTATATGTAGCGTACTCTTAAACTGTGGTATTACTTTTTGATTTTAGTTCTTGTAGGCGGAGAAAATGGACTTTGAATTTGGTACTGTCTGTCCCTGTTAGCGTCTATTTCCTCGTCACCATCGATTACAGTCTGTGTCTTACTGAGGGAGAGGAGACAACTTTCTACTGTATCTAATGTCCTTAGTGGTCACATAGAGCTCATACAACCCCACTTCAAAAAAACTGAACTATCCCTTTAAAGCCTGTATCATATCCAATATGGCCCCCACCAATGATGGGCTTCATTACTCTACATCAGTAACAGGCCGATGACGCAGCAGAAACTAAGTCTATATTGAATACAGTCTATGACTATGACCCCCAAAATAAATTATTCACATCGTGACAGCTGTTCTTCAACAGCAACTTATATTTTCATGAAAATGCTGATGTGCAAATTTTCAAATTTGAAAACAAAAACTTAAGCCTACACTTTGTTTTTGTTAAGTAGATTAGATAGGACTGAAAGATTTATGGTCAGTCTCTGTGTATCTTACTTTTTACTTCCTGTTTTCATAATGATTTATTTTTCCTTGATGCATGTCTTACAAAGCCAAAACAAGCTACCTCGGTCATCATGATATCTGTTTTTTGTTTTCTGACATTTTAGTGCTGAGCGACTCAAAACCATCAAAGATGACTTGACAGGCCAGAGCCCTGCTCTTCAGTTATAAACACTCACACTTATACTGTATGTGGAATAAGTGAAAGATACACAGAGATGCAAGGAAAAGTGTTTTTTTTTCTTTTCCCTTGACTTGCACTATGGATCTATTCTTTCTTCTACGTTATCCTGACCTCTGTCTTTATCTATGTGTGAAGATATTTCTTAACCTCAGAGGTTCAGCAGGGACAGCACAGAACCATTGCATTGTGGGAGAGTCAGGGTTAAATTGTATAGCTGAGCACAGGTTATATACAAGTAAAGGTGTTCAGGGAATTAAATGCTACAGATATAAAAACTTGCTACAATGTTTATACCAATCCCTGATCTGGTAAATAAATAAGTTCAGATAGAAAAGAAAATGTTTTTGTTTTTTGTTTTTTTGACTAAAACAGGATGACTTTTGGAGCATCTTCGCTTAAAGACTGGGATCTAAAAGTTTTAAATAGCAGCCAGAATAAACACAAGGAAACATTTACTATTGGCTGAGGTTCAAGGGACGATTCAACCTCACTTTAAAAGACGTGCTATAGAAAATGTGAGGTGTGCTCACTCACACACCCTGATACTCTGTCAAAACTTTACCATGTTACCAGCATCCAGAGTTTCTTTAGAGTGTCTGAAGCTGAGAAATACATGAATTAACATCATCATGGTGTCTGACATACTGTGTGAGTCTTTACATATTGTCAGTGCACCATCCAGATGTTGCTTTCATAACTAAACTGTCACTATCAACACCACATGAACAAATAAAGGCAAAGAGGAGACACACAGGAAGACAATGTCTATAACTCAGGCCTCTGCTGTGGGGAAACCAGCGTGAGGATTTAAAGACCTGTATGAGTCTAAGGGTCATGGAATGATCTGAACAAATGGAAAACATTCATATGACAGTCTTAAAGTGGAGACACATTTTGTCCCCGGTCACTGTGGTTCACTGTAGAAGTGCAGCTGGTTCACAGGGAGATCACATAGTCAGAAATTATACAGTAACGTGAGGTGATGTGTGATTTAAAATTAGATTTTATCTTTTCTGAAAGGCTTTTAATACCCTGTAGCTGTGTTGCACCTTCTTCTGTATGTTCAACTATTGTTTTATGATCTGCCTGTTTTTATACTGTGATTCTTGGCCCTGCTGTAAAGCATTTGGGTTCTTTTTAGTTATTGCAAAGGGCTATAAAATATATATATATATATATATATATATATATATATATATATATATATATATATATATATATATATATATATATATATATATATATATATATATATATATATATATATATATATATATATATATATATATATATATTGGTTAATTGGTGTAATTTTGAAATAGTGCCTTGTTTTTGATCAATAAAGAGCTTTTACAGTTGACACATGCTGTGCTTACCATCAAATGTCTGCTGTAAATCTCATCTTTCCTCTCAAATATTTAAATTAGCATTTTTAGTACTGAAACTGTTGCCTAAAGTTAGAGATTGTTCAAAGTGAGCAGGATGTTAGATCTGGCTCTACTGTATATAAGATGCTAACTTTGCATGATCCTGAGTATAAAGGTTGATTCTTATTGGTCAAAACCTCTAATGAGAAGTGGAAAAAGGGATACCAGGGGAAACCTGATCACACTCACCACAACAATCCACAGAAATAAGTCTGTCACACACACCTCTGCCTGTTGACTGTGTTGTAAGAAGGTTTGAGCTGGTCTCAGAGTGGGCAAATAATGAGAGTTAGCTATTGGCAGTCTCACATCTCACAGATATAAGAGCAGCCGGAGGAGTTACTGGACCCCAAACATCTCTCATAGAGAAACGATAAGCAACATCCTGCCCTGCAATCCAGACACACCAACAGCAGAGCTGGTGAGAGCATCACCAAGCTACAAATCTCTACAAAGTCGCCAAGAGAGGGTGATATTAGCAACAATGTTCAAAGCTGAGGAATTTGACTCATTTCAGAGTCAAAGAAGAGAAGAAGAGCTGAGCAAGGAGGACAGACATGTCAACAGAAGTCCTGTTCTCTTTGCCTCATGTAATCTTTAATGGAAATGTTCAGTTTAATGTGGATTATAACAATGCTTCCTGTCAGGGTCCTGCTACCCCTGCTGGAAATCTAACTTACATAATCACCTGCTCACGATACATTGACTTTTACTTATACTAATATCCTGCTCCGTGCTCTGTGTAGTGTTAACTTCACGTACCATCATTATATTTCATCATAGATTCAAGTTTGAAATAATCTACATCTTCTTTATGTCTCTCTGATGGATGTCCTCTGTAATGTCCTCTCACTCTGTCCTCTCTGTTGGTGATGTGACTTAATTATTCACGTTAGAAACCCAGTCAATGTTTTGGTGATTCTTGTTCCCTAACTGAGGCACATTTAGAGCTCTAAATTGATTAATGCCCTTTTTGTTTCACGCTGGTACATTTGTCATTGATTTAGCTGTTGGCCTAATAGATTAGAAACAGCAGAAGGAAAAAAAAAACAAGCTGATTTAACAATACCATCCAATTTTCCACTTGCTCAGAATAGCACAAACATAAGAAAATCAAACGGGACCAGAGCAGAGGAAGCAGCGCAGCTTCCATTAGCATTCCAGAGCTGCAAAAGTGGGATTAGCGTGGTGAATTGTGAGGAGTCAGTGAGCCCTTCTCTAAACAGGCTGTTGAGTGGAAGTCGAGCGTATGATGGGACTGGGACTGCTGGTGTGGAGACACACTCTTTCTCACACACACACACAGCACACACACATCAAATTGAAACAGATTACTGTGGGGTCCTGGGACTCTCTCTGGAGAACACTGAGAGGACGCTCTGTTTGAATATAGATGGACTTCTTAGCCGTGGCAGGCAGCCTAGGGTTTATGTAGCATACACTTTGTGGGGTGGGGACTGAATCAATAACATAACCTGTTAATAATCTATTTTTAACAAAGATGTTAACTGTGATGACAGGTTAACATTAACTAACATTAAAACCTGTTTAACGTCTGGCAGGCAGCCCTCTTTGACATTAACTTTTTCACCAAACCCTGAGCCAGTATGGCTCATGGTTTCCCAGAGTTACTAGCCACTCATCATTTTCAATACCCACAATTGTGTTGGTGGATAATTATGTTTTAATATGAATACAACTGATTATAGCATGCTAAAGTTCTTTGAGTAAGATATACATTTAGAAATAAAATGTAAATGACCCCAAATCATCATTACATAAATGTTTAACACCAATGGTCATTGTTAGGTATTCAGTTTTGAAACTGTTGTGTGTAAGGTTGTGCTCCTTTTATTTGAAAATATGCCGTCTATTAAGACAAAGTATGACAAGGATTAGTTTATTATTGCATATAATAAAAGTGGTGAGGGGGAAAAAACATTAATTGAAAGGATAAAAACTGCACTAGAAAAAATGGTATCGCTTTATCTTAAGGTCCTGTAATAAGCATTAATAAGACCTTTGTAAGAACTTATAAGATGCTTATTGACATTATTATTTGTTTATAAGACAATATAACTGCTTAATAAGTGTTTAATAAGGTCATTGTAAGGGTTAGGCCCCACAGGTTAGGTTTAGGCATGGGGCCCTGAATGGTTAGGTTTAGGGGAAGGGCTGGGGTAGGGCTCATGAGAGACAAAAGCAGAAGACAAAAAACAAAGAGGGTTCGGGTTAGGTTCCATATAGCTTATAGATTAAGTTGTCTTGTAGTAACTATTACAATGACCTTATTAAACAGTTATTAAGCAGTTGTATAGTCTTATAAACAAATAATGTGAATAAGTATCTTATAAGTACTTGCAAAGGTCTTATTAATGTTTATTAGAAGACCTTAATATAAAGCGTTACCGTCCAAACTATAGGTCTTGCCGGTGGTTTAAGTCGCATCAATCAGAAAAATGTGTCATAAAGAGGAAAAAAAACATATATGGGTGTCACTAGTCTATAAGTCACATTTATTTAGGATGGTTTGGCCTGTTTACAGTATTTCCAGAGAGAACAGTGAAGAAGACGAGAGCGAACTTTTATTTATCTGAGGACGCAGTCACACTGGCCAATTGTGCCGTGCCTAAGTACGCTTCAGCTGTAAAGCACGTTTGGAATGGCCAGTGTGACCGCAACTGTGCCGTGCTCAAGCACGATTCCCTTCCGTGCTTCGGCACGCTTTGAAGAGGTGGGCTTCGGCACGGTTTACTTCATGCACGAGCAAAAGCACGCGGACAGCGCGTGCAATCCATTACCTATAATCACCGCGAGCGAATCTCTCGACAGTCATTTTAAACAAAGCGGGGGTGTATGAGGGCTGTGTCGGGCGAAAACGACTTACTGTAAGTCTAAAACTCCCTTAAGTTGTAGCAGTGCTCTCTGTGTCTCATTGTGCTGACTCTGATGAGATCGCGCTTCATGTAAACAGACGCTTCACGATGACGTAGGCGGGCTGTGCGCGTGTCCCGCTAAAGTCTGGTTCATAATGGGGTAGTGCGACCGCTGGCTGTACTCTCCAGCTGGGGATCGGCGCTGCGGGGGGGGCAATCGTGCTTAAGCACGGCACGTTTTGGATGGCCAGTGTGACCGAGTCCTTAATCACGTTACCAGGCGCTAACCACTGGGATGGAGTTCAAACCTGTCAGTGACATCAGCAAATGACCAATGTGCAAACACTGTGTGTGCAGGCAGCGCTCATGGGAGCTGTAGTGTCATATTCTAACATTGCAATTTGTTTAGTATTTCGGATGTTGTTTCCAAAAACTACAATTAAATAATACAACCTGTGAAAGTGGCTTGTGGGAGTGGCGGTGCTGCTGAAATTCATCCTTATTTGGTGGATTAGCAGGTGTAAATGTCAAGCCCTGCCTCCAAGACAAACAGATTTTCCCCTAATCTGCACATTTCAGTGATTTACTGTGAACTTTCATGAAGTGATAGTTTTTTTAAAAAGGGAAATGAAGTGAGGTACTCAGAAATTCACCTAACATCTATTAAGACAAGTGTTTCTTACTGATTGGTCAAACAGAGTGAAACTTCATTTCTGCAAAAAAAAGAGAAAACGTTTATTTTGGACATTACACTTCACTAGAAAAGATAAACCTTGAACTGAGTTATGAAACCAAACAATGTAGAGCTCGAGTAACTAACTTGTCTCAGATCTTCTAAAAGTTGGCGCCGTTTGCTAGGTGAAAGAGGGGGGCATTCTGCTTTCCAAAATTCAAACATGGATATAAGTACCAAAGCTGGATGTTCAAACCAAATGTGTGCAGATTTTTAAACCTCTGTCTGTACGCTGATCAGAACACTGGTCTGAAAATAGCACAAGATCTTCAGGAGTTTTTTTACAAGATCTTTAAGAGACTTGCTGATCTTATGAGGTCATTACATAAGGATCTGGATCTGAGGAACTGGTTCAGGACATGTTGAAGAGATGGGCCTCAAACACCAAGATATGCTCCTCCCCCAATAGGCCTTCAGAAGGCTGGCTAATCAGAGAGAAGAGGGTTTGTGGAGTGGAAAGTCTTAAAGAGAAGAGACGCTAAAATAAGGATTTTCTAAAACACTGGGGTGAGATTTTTTTTTTTTTTTTTTTTTTTTTAGATTCATTAATTATGTTAAGTTACTACAAAGTTAAAGGGGGGCAGAACAAACCTTAAAAATACATAATACCCCCTAATTGATGGCTGATTCCAAAATCTCAGAAAGTGTATGCTAAGCCACAGGTATTTCTCTAAATCTAAACCATGTTAAGGGCCTATACTTCAGACATTACTGTGGCCAAACGCTACGTATCTGCCTCTGTTTGTGCTTCCCTCCATCGGCAGTGACACCGCTTGGCTTGTAATGCTCCGTTTTCTCATCAATAAGAAATGGGACCACATAATTGTTGGCTGTGTCTGAGTTTGGCCACACTGCTGGCCTCAGTGCTGTGTACTCACTGTTCCACATTCAGTTTATGATGAGCATTGCAAATAAGGTTCTATGACTTCTGAATGCGTCAACATTTTTTTTTTTTTTTTTCTGGTATCACTTTACAAACGTTTGTATTCACTTGTAATTTAAATACTCCTGTTTGAGCTGGACAAATTCTCAGCCTTGTGTCACCTTGTAGTTTGCATTACATGTGTACTGCCTTAAACTAGGACAATACATCATGTCTCTCTAGTGTTAAATTATCTACACTGGCTCCCCATGAAACCTGAAACTAAAAAAAGAAAGTTCTCACCTACAAAGCTCTTAATGGTTATTCAATCTCCTATCTAAAATAAGCTCATAGTGTCCTTTTAATAAACTGATCTTTATCTGAATAATAAAACTGCACTAGATCAGGTGAGGTACCAAGACAAGGTATCATAGCCAGATTTTTAAAGTAGGTATTCTGCTTCCCCCAGGTTAAACATGAAGATAAAGTATTCTGTTTTGGATGTACATAATAACAATCTGCAAATTTCCAATGGCTAAAAAATGCTCTGTTCCATGAATGAACAGATTCTACTGTTCTACAGTTTAATTTGGCAGACGCTTTTGTCCAAAGCAACGTACAACACAAGCAAGAAATTAGACAGAAGGAGAAACCTAGTTAGTGTGAAAAAAGGGCTACAAGGTGCTACCATCAAGTGCAAGAAGAGGGGCCTTTTTCCATGTAAAATAATGTAGCTAACCACAGTTAAAATCACTACAACAATATAATTCAACCTTTAACAACATTCAAAGATCAGTGTCAAATTTTGACTAAAGGCTGAGTCTGAGACCACCCGATTTATTCGACCCCTGAGGACAAAGAGGAAAAGGCTCAGATTAAGGGCCTAAGTGTTCCCTGAACAGATGAGTCTTCAGACATCTCTTAAAGTAGAAAGGGACTCTGTGGATCGTATAGACTTAGGTAATTCATTCACCATTTGGGAACGACAAAATAGAAGAGTCTGGCTAGTGATTTAGAACCACCCTGGGCTGTGAGCACCGGGCGTCTTTCACAAGCAGAGTGTAGTGGGTCAGAAGAAGTGTAGACCTGGATGAGGGACCCCAGGTAGGCAGGAGCTGTTCTTCTTATTGTTTCTTAAGCCACAAAAAGAGCATTGAATTTGATTGGATCTGCCACTGGAAGCCAGTGAAGAGAGATTAACAGTGATGTGTGCTGTTTTAGGCTGGTTAAAGACCAGATATGCTGCTGCATTCTGGGTAATCTGCAGAGGTTTAATTGTACACACATGGAGGCCTGCTAGAAGAGAGCTGCAGGAGTCGATGTGTAAAAATCACAAGGGCCTGTACCTGTTTGGCTTGTTCTGTCAGGTAGGGTCTGATCCTCCTGATGTGATAGAGGGCATATCCACAAGATTGAGCAATCGAGGCCACATGAACCTTGAAGGTCAGCTGGGTATTCATTAGACTTGCAGAAATAATGATATTTCCATACAAGGATCTCTTGACTGTTTTTTGAGATGGTGAAGGGACAGGCCACCAACACCAAAGCTTACCCATAGCTCCACCCTCAACAGGCCTATCAGAGGGAAGGGGGTCAGTGGAGCGTAGAGCCAGACTATTACAAATATTCTTGTTCAGCCATTACCTATTCATCTGGTAATACTAAAAGTTTAAAACTACTTTTACGACCACTACTCTGATTTTTTTCTCTTGTGCTACCTTTAGTCTTCTTTCCATCTACATCCCTCCAGGATTCAGCAAAGATCAGACACGCTCTTCCTCTAAATACCACCTCAGGATGTCAGACCTGGCCCTTAATCATTTCCTGTCTGTCTCAAATGACCACTTTGGAATTGCACCCCGCAGTCATCTATATTACTCTTAGTGAACATTCTGTCAGGCTGACCTTTCTTTAAAAACCAAACCTGAAAGAGGATATGAGTTCAGGGCTCTGCAGGTGATCAGTTAAAATGAGGAAAAGTTGCAGCCAAATGTTTTTCCCTGCATTGAAATTTTGCTGTTTTGCTGTAAGATCTGCACAAACAGTTTGTGAGGCTGTCATACAGAGAGGAGCTGAGTCACAGAGAATGAAGATGTTTTTTACCCAGAGTATTACAGCATCTCTTTCTCCGTCACCTCAGGCACAGCCTTGGGATGCTGCTGCCATGGTAACCATGCTTTTAACAGAGGAGGGTTGACTACTGTTCAAGAAAATGTTACACAAAGTTACTCACCATTGTAAGCAGTGAATCCTTTTCATCTTTCTGATTTGTATTGCACATGTTAGTAAGTTTGAAGTTATGCATTCATCTGTCTCTATTCTCAAATAATCTTTATGATGGTACTGTAGACACAAGCTGACTCATACTGAGCCTGATAGTTCTGCAAAGATGCCAAACACTTTGGTACAAAGTTAAATGACATGGCAGCCCCTGGACCAGATGCCAAGTGATAAAGACCTCATAGACCCTGCACTGCACTGCAGCTGAAATGAGTTTGTCTTATTTTTTGAGGAATGATTCTTTTATCACACTTAATGAGTCACATTCACCTGGCAAGTCCAGAATAACGTCTAATTTCAACATATTACAAGTCATAAATGACACTTTAATTGCTTAGAAATCTCTGCCAAAGAAAATTCTTGTCAAGTTTTTGGAAATAAGAATAATGTCTCAATACAAGAAAATGAACAAGCAAATTAATCAGTAGCAACAGGATATCAATCTATTGCTATGCTGATGACACACAACTCTATACAAATGCTACAGCTGCAACCCTGTCCTTTTCATTGCCTTTATCCCTGTCAAAACTCACCACTTGTCTGGAGGAGATAAAGGCAAAAACCAAACCAAAGCCATCCTGGTCGACACCCCTCGACAGGCCCAATCACCCATAACCAGCATCTTCTTTTCTGGCTCCAACATCCCCCTCTCACCACCATTCACAAATCTTGGTGTAAAACATGGATCCTGCATCAACCATCTCTGCAAGATCTCCTTCTACCACTTTTGGAACACCATTAAACACCGCCCTATTCTGTCCCTCTCAGGTCCTGAAAATCTGGTCCACGCCTTCATCTCCTTCAGCCTGGACTACTGTAACACTGAGCAAGGTCCTACGAGGCTCCAATACCCCCAAAACTCTGCAGCTAGGATCCTAATGAAAGTACGGAAACATGACCACATCAATCCCCATTTCACCCACTCTACTGGCTTCCTGTCTCCACCAGGATTGAGTACAAGGTTTCCTAGAAAAAACAACTATGGTTGTGTCCAAAATCATTCACTCATTCCCTACTCACTACTCACTATATAGTGAACTAGATGTAGTGGACTATATAGTCCCATACTTGCCAACCTTGAGACCTCAGAATTAGGGAGATTTTCAGGGGGGTGGGGGGTCATATGAAATACTTGAATTTCACAGAGTTCATTTATTGGACAAAGAAACTAACAGTCCACAGTAACAAAGTAAAGTCACATAGCAAATTTAATAGCTGTCCACAGTACCCATGCAAAAGATGGTAAATAAAAATTTGTCTTAATTAAATAAATAAATAAAACCAAAAAGAAGGCATACATTGCACAGATTGGTGGTTAATCTATGCAATATATGCTCAATAAATAAAAATACAAACAAAAAAGGCATACATTGCTTAGATTAACCACCAATCTATGCAATGTATGCTAGAAATAAAAGTAATCATCAAAAGGAAATTAAAACAGCCTGTACAACAGATCCGGGTACATACATACAGAGACAGACAGAGAACCAGGGATACTCTTCCCTAACCATAGCAATATACATAACAACAACACTCCTCTACACATGGTTGTATTTGAAGGTGCAATGCTTCGCAGCCTGTAGCACAGTCCTTGAAGGAGTGTTCGGCCTCCGACCATCGAAAAGTCAGATCTACAAAATGTGCACGTAGCATATCCCGTCCCCTTCGCGCTGTCCTGGATAAACGGAAATTCTCTTTTCCACTCAGTCTGGAATTTACACGAGTACTTTCTCTTCTTACTCATTTTTTCTTCTGCTTCTTCTTCTTCTTTTTCTTCTGTTCTGTTTGCCGCACTTCACTTTGAGCCGAGGTGTAACTGTTATTAATGTCCAGCCGGAAACGGCGCCCAGTCAGAAGAGAAGGATGGTGTAGCAATATTGTTGTCCGGGTGGAAATCGGGAGAAATTTGTGAGAATTGTGGGCCCGGGAGATTTTCGGGAGGCGCACTAAAATTCTGGACTCTCCTGGGAAAATCGGAGGGTTGGCAACCTTGTATAGTCCACTCAATAAGTTAAATTAAAATAACATTTCAGACACTACTCACTCACTCACCAGCTGCTGACAGTGACATAATTACTCTCACAGACGGCTGGGGATTTACAGTTACAGTATTTATTTCAGCAATAACCAATATTATACTTAGCTTATTTTCCACAACAGCCAAATATAAAAGAAACATTTATTACACGTTATTTCTAAAATAAATAAACAGTATATTTGCACGGAATTTATGCTGTGTTTGAGAATTACAAGGTTCAGTAAATGCAACACCTGCAATGAACGGTTCAGTGGCTAACATCCGTGTTGTTTGTTTCTCTGCTTGAAGTTGTGAGACGGGCTCATCCGAAAGTTAAACAGAGAGCTAGGTGCTATTCTTTGACAGTTTTTAATGTTGTTTCATGCTATCAGTAATCATGTAATCAGCCATTCTTTCTGTTTGAATAGCAATTTTCAGCGCGTCTCTTCGTCCTGGCAGACTACCTGCGTTTGTTTATATCTGGCACGCCGCACGCGGACTGATACACTAAGCGGTGAGCGCCTCGTAGCCAGCTGTGGCTCTGCAGCGGAGGCAGCGCCGTTTTACGACACAATGAGAACTAGAGCCTTATTTAGCGGTGTTTTTGTGTGAAAGTAACACGCTGAAAATTCCCTAAATAAAGCGTGAATGCAGACCGATATCAGATTTTTTTGGTGGGAGTCCGTTTATTTGTGTTTCTGGTCAAATAAAAAATGGCCCCGTCTGAGTGCAGAGGAAACCATCTGATGAGCAGGGAGGGGGTGTTTGGTGTGAGCGCTCTGGGCTTCTACTGCACAAAAAACACTGCTGTAGGGGTAATTTCTGCCCTAAACCTTGTGATAGGACCCAACTTGTTCCATCCCGGAGAATCACTTTAAGGTTTTACCTTGTAATGATGACACTCTTTTTTTGTGTGTTTTTTTTTTTTTTTTACCTTGACTCCTTTGAGCATCTTTAGTTTATATTTTATTATCACTCATTATCTCATAACCTTTTTTTCTGATTAGTTATCACTTATTTTCTTTATATAGATGGTGTGTATTTTTAATACTTTTGTTCATTTTTTGTTTTCTTTTTTTTTTTTTTTTGCTTGTATTAATGTGAATGTATAAGATGTAAACTGTTATGTATTGTATTTCAGTAGTGGATCAAATTACAGACCCCAGGAAGAACAGCTTCTGTTATGCTAAAGTTAATGGAGGTCCAAATAAACTTAACTATGATTTACCTCCCTATTCTGGACTCTGTAACCTATTAGTTTGACTTTTTAATCCCCGTAAAGATTTATTTTGCTACAATATGATATTTAACTTATTATTATGAGAAGGCACGTCATGATTTTGAAGTCATCTCATGTTTATCACTTTGTCACAATTTTGACCAAACAACAGCCTTTTTCTTCTTCAGTTTTATCTTGGTTTATTTTGTCCATTCTTCAAGAGAAATCCACAAAGCCGCCAAATAACAAAGAGAAGCAAACTCCGAACAGAAAAGAAAAGGAAGTGATCCCTCCAAAGAGCCAACCACTGCCAGCAGACATGCATCACTGCCAGAGGATTTGGAGACAGTCTAGTGTTACAAAAAAATATTGTTATTTTTAAGTACTCATGAAGAATGCAAAGTGTTCAAAAATGATGAAAGTAGAAAATCCCTGAATTACAGACTTAAATGCCACAGAATACAAATGTAGTGAGCATGAAAAATGAGAGAAAGTGACTAAAATATCTGCCATGGTTTCTCTGAATCCTCTCAAACTTTATTCAGTTCTTGTGAGCGTGAACAGATTTCTCCACATGAAAAAGGTGCCACACCAACTGATTCTCTTTATGCCAGTGTTAGCCTTTGCTGAGGAAAACCAGAGCATGATATAACCTAAGCCCCCAGCAGCAGCCATTGCTCTAAAGACTGTTTAGCTTTCTATGGACTCCGTGCGGTGAACTTCAGAGAGGAACAGCTCTTTCTGAGCCTGTGTTTTATTGTACAGAAGCTTGTTCTCCCTCATGGCCTCATCAAACTTCCTGCAGCAGCAGCAGCAGCAGCAGTGTGCAGGTAGTCGTATGGGTGTTATGGCTGGCTGCGAGAGCTATAACACATGCTGCTGCCATCTCAGTTTTGCCATTATAAAGTTGAGCTGTTAGAGGAGTCCCATTATGGTTATTGATTTGCTTGTTTGCTCCCCGCTTGGTGGAGAAACAGCACAAAGAAAGAGGTTGTTTCCGACATCTTTTATGTCCCTGTTCCCAAACACAGACGCGCTTTAGAGCAGCAGGCGGGGGGTCAGGGGGGGAGCCCAGGAGTATTTTATGATAATGTAAAGGTTCTGCTGCACTGGCTCTGCTCAGTGTGACGGGTAATGTGCCTCTCACACTGAAACAAATAAAAAAAGCTTTAACCCAAAATGAATCCCGTCTGCTCCTCCTCAGTGACTGGGTCTGTCGGGACTCCTGTTTGCCCTCACTGTGCACCATCAGCGCTATCAGATCACCTGTGTTAATGGTGAAAATGAGAGGCCGTTTGTAGGTCAGGCCAGGATCGCGTTTCCCATCTCTAGGACAGAAAAATCAAGTCACTATTAACCCCTTAGTGAACCAGCCGTGTCCACTTTACAACTTAATTAACGGAGGTGACGGGATCAGACACGATCAATTCCTCCTGAGCAGACCCGCAGGGCAAACTAAGTTTTACTTACAGGGAAAAGCACATATCTGTTTACAGGTGAAACATAGGAACACTGCTGGTGTAGAAATAATAATAAGAAGCATTTTGAATTGTCCTCATTTAACATAGATGTGCCGAAGGTGACTAGCCTGAGTGTTTCTGAATAAGAACAAATCTTGGGCCTTTGGAGAGGTCATCCCAATCAATAAAGACTTAACAGAGCTGGAATAAATGTGCATGTCAGTTTTCTTTGGCTCTTTGGCGTACTTTCCTGATGAAAAAGGCTGAAGGGGTCTAAAAGCAGTATGCCAGAGGACTATGTGAACAAATGGAGGCTGCGTTAAAGATGACTTCCACATTCATCTGCCTATAAAAAGAAATGATAACTCTGTGAAAGCCTTGTTGACCTTTCAAATGATGCTGTTTTTCATTTGTAGAGCCCTTTGGGCACCTGCGGTTGTTTTTAAATGTGCTATATCAGTGGTTCTCAATTCTTATTTTATTTATCCATTGTTGTTTTCTCTTTTGTAGATAAAACTATTTTCAGCCTCCCCCCATGCCTTGCTGTACAACAAATACACTCCTAGGCAAGTGTCTTGCAGGAAAAAAAATGCAAAAACTTAATTTATTTGAAATATTGTCTGTATTTTATTTTATTTTTTCCATGTATCAATTTTACAGAAAATTTAGGGGAAGGTAACTTCTATACATTTTCCGAAAATTGGCGAAATATCATATTTTAGCTAGGCGCTACCCAAGTAGCTGCCTGTTGCAGCAGCTCTCTCGTCTTTGTCCGTTTCTTGTAATTTTTTTGTCTCTTTTTGTAATCTTTGTATTTGGAGTGGATCATCACTTTGTATGGTTCATTGTCGGTCACGGACACCAAACTTTTTGTGGCTTCGGCGATATTTTTACTACTTTTCTCCTGTGTTTGTCTGAAGATGCTACATGTAACCATGGCTGCATTGTTTACATGTGAAATTAGCTGTTAGCAGCCTGTAGCATGTCAATGCTAACTAGTGTAGGGCTTGATGATTTCCCTCGAGGTGAGGAGAAGGAGGTGAGGACGACGTGCTGCTTCTCGGATGTGAGCTGGGAGGTGACGACGTGGACCTGTCCTTCCATCCATCGTTGTTGGGAACGTGGGATCTAGCCCCGGGGGATGGATGAGCTAGCTGTGCTAACCCAGCGGCATCGTGCTGTTCACGGACGTGGCTGACGGAGCTGACATCGGACACCGGCGCCACATTGGAGGAGCTTCGCCTGCTGTGAGCAGACAGGATCCAGGAGACAGAGACTGAACAGACTGCTGGGGAGGCTCAGTCCTGGACCCTGTGGAGGTGGAGACTGGCTGGGCTGGAGAGTGGTGGACGAGTGGTGGACGGGATGTTGTCATCTAATTTCTTATGGACTTTTTTTGCACTTTCTATACTCTTTCTTACCTTTGTTTTCTTAAATGCTGCGGTGACTCCTGAATTTCCCCTCGGGGATAAATGAAGTATTTTCTATTCTATTCTATTATATTCTAATTTTAGCAGATATTTCCAAAACTGTCCAAGAACAGGGACTGTTACCTTTTATGTTTGAAACGGTGCCTGGTACCTGGTAATTGATATCAGTACTCAACGGTACCAATTTTCAGTACTTTTGTGGGTTCATGTGGTAATAAATAATACTTTTACAACAATAAACCTTGAAGTTTGTCAACCTAAATTTATTTCTCAAAATATAAACTTGCAATGTTGTGTTCATGTCCAGCATGGAAAATCACCTACTCTTCCACTCCCTCACAGTCACAAGGATGTGTTTCAGTACCTAAACATGGTACTGTTTGTTTTTGTGTGAATTGGTAATGGGTACTACGGACGGAATTTGGTCAGTACACATAAAAGTCCCTACAAAAGGACATTTTCTCTACCAGAATTACATGAACTGTGTGACCAGCTTTTTTTAAGCGGACATATCATGCTGATCCCTGATTTAATACTTACATACAATATAATAAATTTGAAAACAAGACCTTACACCCCCTGAATTTTCAAAAAATTAGATATTATATTTTTTCTGATATCCTAGAATGAGATTTGATGCCTCTGAAAATAGGTCATTGACATTTGGCTTAGAGATTTCGACCGTCGTGACGACACGAGGATCCTTTCTTTTTATTGGAGTAATCTGATGAAGCAGCTCCTCCTCTGTAATGTCAGTTAGTCACACAACTGCCACCGAGGGATACACCCACCAAGAGCCGAGTATGAATACAGCTCCCTACCAGCTCTGGCTAACTTGACTGAGTGCTGGATGCAGGGACTCTGCTCTGCTGAGCAGCTCAGCTTTACATGGTGAATTAGCAGTTAAAACACTGTAATTTTAGCAGACGTTGCAATACTTGTGAGACTGTGATATTTGCATGCTTGTTCTGACATGCACTGTGAACCTGGACCACAATAATGCTGCGGTAATAACATAGTGAGGAACTGACGGTAGAGGCGATCTTTAGACTACACTTTCAGCATGATGGATAAAACAGACAGAGAATAGTGAAGGAGCAGGATGGAGCCCTGTTATAGAAATAGTTTATTGGTGAAGTCTGCCTATATTTCCACGTATAAACTCTACATGTTACAGTACCTGTTTGACTCACCACACTGAAGCGTCCCGAGATGATCTGTGTCAAGGTGGATTTTCTTCCTCCTGAGCTGCAGAACCGTTCGGGTCTGACTCAGGGTCCAATACCAAAGGACGTATCCTACACTCTGCCATTTTATTAGTGCTATCAATGCCTTACGGTGAAGTTTTGGCAAACAGCAAACTCGCTCGGTCTGCCCCATCCAATATGGTGATTTTGTAAATACTGCCATGCTGCAAAAACTGCCCCCTGGCTCTACCCCCTCCGCCCCTCTGATAGAACTGACCAATCAGAGCACAAAGGGCTGTGACGTTGCGAGGTTACTGGAGGTCATTCTCCAAACGAAGCGTTTCAACAAGATCTTCAGAATGGCCTAGAATGAGGATATTGAGAATGCTACTGTGGGGCAATGAAGGAACTAAATGACTTGTACTGAGGGCAGAAATGCTTTACAGGCATCCTAGTCTGGCATCGTGAAAAGGAGAAACAAGCATATGTCCCCTTTAAGAAACTAAGGTCACGGTAAGATTATTTCACTTTAAGTCAGTAAATTCTATCATGCTAATCAATTCAATTTGATTGTCATTCCTCCCGTACATCACTATCCATATCAAGATCTTTTGCGGCTTATTTAATTAAATGCAATGACAAAAAACAAAAAATCATATTCATGCTTCACCTGAAGAGCCCTCCTCACCTGCTGTCAGTCTGTCCCTCTGCAGAGGGAGGGGCTGTGTGTCACTCACTCAGGATGTGGTCACACTGACAAACCTTACTGTACTTATTTGGCCAGTGTGACCACAAACGTGCCATGCTTAAGCATTCAGCACGGTTCATTTCACGCACAAACAAAAGCACACGGACAGCACGTATGATCCATGGCATCTGATCGCCACCACCCCTCCTCTCAACAATCTTTTTTAACACTAGCGGGGTGGTAAAAGGCTGTGTCTCTCTCATTGTGCTGATTGATGAGATTTATGTAAACAGACGCTTCACTATGACGTAGGTGGGCCATGTGCATGTGTGATACCTGCTGAAGTCTGGTTCATATTGAAGCAGCGGGGGAACAGCGCACGGGGGACGACGAGTACGACACGGTTTGTACGGCCAGTGTGATTTTGCCCTCAATAAACAAGAGTGTGCAGATGTGAACCCTGAGCTTGAGTTTTTTGGTCAGTTTGTGATCGACAGTCAGCTGTTAGCTGAGGAGCTGGCTGAGGAGCTAGCTGTTTTGGTGTCTGAACCACGGATATTTATTGCTGTTTATTACAGAGACTACAGCACAGTTCACTTCATCTCTGGTTTATATTTAAGTGTTTATGTGTACATATGTGTTTGTCAGTGCTGCGCGCACATTGGCCTTTAAGACACTTACTTTACTTCAATTTTCACCTGTTTGCCCCTTTTGAGTGTCAATTTACTGAAAAATTACAGCAGAGTTGGTTAAAAATAACCGGGTTTCACTCAGTTATTATAACCAATGGTTGTGTGTGTGTGTGAGTGTGTGTTTGAGTTAGGTGTCCATGGGAGAAGTCTCTCTCATGTTTTCGACTGAATGTGGTCTACAAAGATGATCATGATGATGACAGACGTACTCATTACCAGGAACACTAAAACAGATTTTGAAATGTCTTGTTTGTAATTAAACACATGTAATGATCAAACAATCAGACTCCAAACAGCAGAGTTTAGCCTTCCTGAATGCTAAACACAGCAAACACACACCACAGAGCAGTGATCCAGGCCACGGTGGTCCCAGTGTGTCTGTTGGAAGGAGCTCTGGGAGGCCTGGCAGCCTGTCTCTGGGCTGGCACACTCTGACCCCTGGCATATGGTACATGTACCCTGCCTGCTGGCTTATTTGTCGCTCAGTGACCTGGACTGCAATAATAGCAAGGTTTGAACAAGGTCTGCCTCCTCCAATAACAAGCACGGTGTGTTTTCCACAGCGTCACACTCTCTGTGACGTCTATGAATAATGGAACAACTACAGCTCATTATAACGCTTAAACACACCTGAGAGTAACAGTCTGCTTTAACACATTAGTTCTTATTTGACCACATTAATTTCTACTTAGCCTGATGCTCTAATTTAGGAAATACAAGAATCCCCACACACAAGGGAACCTTCAAGTTTCATCACACTGGATGTGTATTGTCATTAAGGAGCAGAAAGTGTCTGCAGCGTTTCATTCATGCAGAAAGAGTGTTTCTTCTTTTCAGAACTACAGTCATGAAATGGGTCAGAAATGTGTGCAAAGAGACTTTTACTTTGTCATTTATTCCTGATCTACTGTTCTTTTGGAACATGCTGGAAGTGTGATTTGTCAAATCATAAACCATGACTTGTGAAGAAGTGTGGGCACGATGATGAGAAACACACAACTTTCTTTAAAAGAGCTTCTTTTCACGAAGCTTCAAGACCATCTTTTTTTAAGAAAGATCTAGACAACAAAACAATCTCAACCCTGGTAGACTGACAAAACCCTCAATTTAAGACAACCCTGCTCAGAGATTTGCGTATTCTGTAGATTTCGTCAAGGGAACCTGAGTCTCAGTTCCAGTGGCTCTCATTTATCAATCCTGCCAAACAAGCTTACAGCAACGTTCACCTGTGGTTTATGAAATGTGTGTATGCCTGATCAGGTTTTGGTAAATCTGGTGACTAAAAAAAAATCATAGTGGCAAGGAGATAGATTAATGGCATCACAAGCTGCTTTTCCATTACACCTAGAATTGCTCAAAACCTGAATATCGCAATAAAAATTGTACTGGAAACACAAAAATTAAAAAAATAAAAACTATCAAAGTTGAATAAAAAAGTTTTTACACTCTCATGATGTGGTTTTTCAGAAGTTTTCGTATTGAAGTTTGTCGCAAAAGTGCAATTGAAATACCTATTTCAACAAAAATGTCACATTGTCTTAACAACGCACCTCCTTCACCTCTTCGGTCACTATCCTCTCCCAAAAGTACGGTGGCTGGAAGGTGTCAGCCAAATTGCAAAAGCAGCAACAGGAATGCAAACACCACAACACAGCAGAAGTTAAGAGGACAGTTATCTTAACAGACACAGAAAAGTTGTAAAAGTAAGTGAATGATTGTTCTCTTTTTTTGTTTGTTTTACCTTCAGCTATGACAGATGTAGCTTTAATGCTAATGCTATTGATTTATAGAGCTAAATATATTTACAGTAAATAAAGAAATATGAGTACTATAAAGGATATCACAAGGTGAGACCCCTTCGAAGCTTTATTTATCATAGATTAGGTTAAAAAAATAAAATCATTTACTTACTTAAGCAACTTTTCTGTGTCTGATGGGATAACTAACCTCTTTAACTTCCATTGTGGTGTTTACTCCTTGCATTCATGTTGTAGCTTTCGCAAATTGCTTGACACCCAACAGCCACCGTACAAAGGTCCACTGCCACACATACAGACTCTGGCGTTCATACTGTAACAGCTCTGCTGTTAGTTCTGTGTTCAGTGCGGATGTTTGTGTTTTTGATCGTCAGTAGTGAAGACACTGGGACGGCTGTGAGTGGGTCAGAGTCAGAGTGCAGGGGCAGAGGTGTGTGTGAGTGACAGAGCAGGTGAGGTGGATATGATGATTTTCATTCAATGTTTTGAGCTTGTTTTAACTAATAAATGCAGATCAGTGCATGGATATGTGAGGACACCCATTTTTCAGTCAGACGCACATTTGATAAATGAGGGCCAATGTATCTAGCGTATCACATCTGAGTAGCTAACTACAGTCCTGTGAAACCAACATTACAGATTTAACAGATATATTAGTAAAAAATTGGCTCACATATTCAATAACTCACTGAGAGTATGACTTATTTTGCCTGTATGCCCCTGTTGAGTCTCAGTTTCACTGTACGCATAAAGTTACATAGAAGTTAGCTTAATTCTGATTTCAACGCCGCTATATGTTTGTATCGACTGAACAAGTTGGAGGTATGCATAAATAACAAAATGATGTACTTCCCAACAACTTAATAGTGAATGTATGATGTATTTATCTGTGTTTGTCTTTTAATTTCACTGTGTTGTCATTTACATTCAGCGTAATACGAGAGTTATGTCTATAATAAGAGAAATGTGAATGAATAAAAAAAAATGAATAAAAAAGTTTTTACACTCTCATGAGGTGGTTTTTCAGAAGTATTCATATTGAAGTTTGTCGCAAAAGTGCATTTGAAACACCTATTTCAATAAAAATGTCACCTGTTTGTGCTCTGAAGGCACAGTCCATTAGAGGTCCAACAGGTTTTTAAAAGAACATTGGAATGATACTGAGACACAGGGTCAAGCAGTATCAATAAACTGATTAAATATAATAAATTGAAGATTAAAACAAGGCAGTCAGTAAAAATAGCACATACAAAAAGAATTGTTAAGAGGCCAATATCAGATTTTTTTGTGAATATAGGAAACTTGGAAACAAAAGGAATGAAACTGTATTAATGTGAAGAACTATGTGCAAAAATAAAAACAGTTTGTGGTCTTACCAGTGGAATCATCGTAGACCACAGTAACCGTCTTCCATTTAAAGAAGTGCACCAGGTCCAGGATGGCCCGGCTCAGGGAGGAGAAGTCAGGGTAGAGGCTGACGTAGAAGACGTCTCTGTTGTCCGATACCTGATGCTTCCACTTGGTCTGGATGTGAGGAACTCCCAGGGCATTGCAAATGGACTGGACCGCATTAGCCGAGGAACTGTGGGAGGGGCCAAAGATGGCTGCCACCCCCAGGGAGAGCTGGTCACAGGCTGGAGGAAGAGGAAACATTTCAACTGTTAGCTTCCTCATCCCAAGCTGCAGCCTGCGTTAATGATGACAGATGGTCCGCTCACTCTCCACAGGACTGAAGAACTAAAGGAAGAAACTTGATAATTCAGCAAATCTGACTTTGTTCAAAGCAGGAGCCTGGTGATGTCTTATATTTTTCAGGTCTTTAAAGGATATTATGTGCAAAGTAAGCATCAACCTTTGGCAGGGATGTTTTTAAAACTCATCTTGTATTTTTCTGATTACATTCCCATAATGTGCGCTCTCTGTTAGCTCAACACAGTCGATGAATTCAGTCTTTACCGCAGTCTGCAGCAAAGCATTTCATCCTTTCTCCACACCTGGATTGATCCGCTGATTTCTGTCCATAAAGAACAAGCATTGGACATCAATTCTGACTCTACATACATATGTAATAATCTACATTTCAGAACAATACAAAACAGACCAAACCAACACTTTTTTCCAACAGTTTAATCTACAGTTTTCATCATTAATATGACCACACACTCTGAGATAGTGTGCCCATGCTGCCTTGCTGTGCACAGAGAAACTCTGAATCACACTTGGGTTCAGTGTTTTAATACCTCACACATTATGGGAATATAATCGACAAAATACAAAAACTATGGTTCTTTTTGAAGACTTAAAGATGCTCTGAGGAGGATCAGTTTTAATTGTTCTGTCTTCCCACCTTCTGGCCAGGAGTTTCCACACACCGTCGTAAATTACTTTTAGTGAGGTGTGTGTTTGTTTTGGAATTAAATGGTGATTGGATCAAAACAAACTTTTTGTTCAAGACAACTTTTAACTGGATACAATGCGCCGAGGTAAGGGAATTATTAGCACAGTTAGGTGGTGCTACGGTTTGTGACATCAAGCAAACGTTGTATCAGCTGGCTTTAAGTTACCGACGTATCTGTAGGCTCACGTGACAACAAGCTAACACTGTCCGTTTGTAAGTAGTTTTGTAGCTGTTTATATTCAGCTCAGCTGGCAGCCTGGTGCTCTAAGACATGTCTGTAATGTGTAGCATTAGTAAATCCTGGTTATGTCCTGCCAGTCATCTACCAATCAGAGCTAACGTAACCTCACTCTTCATTTTATTGATAGACTCTCAAGTTTGAACAGACCACTGCAGAATAACTGCTGACTGTGGGTTGGAATGAACATCATCACAAACAGTTTAGCCCCTGTGTTATAGAGCGAATTAGCCTTTAGCTCATGCTCTATCTCTCTCCTGTTGATCTTTCTTCTACTCTTCTGTCATTTTTCTGTCTGACTGTAAGGCTCCAGTGTCCACCATCACTACAAAATTAATCACAGAAATCGTTTTCAGCAGACAAAAACACAGATCTCTCTTCCCTCTACTAAACTTCATCAGCCGGCGTGGTGTTGTCATAGAGACCTAGACTTGCCGTAGATCAATCCGGTCCTGGTCGACCTGAACTGGAAGCTAAAAAGTAGCGATTTAAAACTCCTCTCAGCCCCCTTTAAAGTAAGATCGTTTATTGTCTGAAATCTGAGTGAGCATGGGCATACAAGATATAGTCCACTCAGTGTATCCCACAATGCATTTTGAAAAGTGGTGTATGAGCGATGCTCAAGTGAGCAATATATACCATCATCCATTGTGGTTCAAACAGAAGAAATGGCTGATAACATGATTACTGATTACATGAAATACAATAACAAAATGTCAAAAATAATACTTAGCCCTCTGTTTAACTCGTAACTTTCTCAGTGCTATTTAGCAGTGTCTGACAAAAATTATACATGTAAATTCCCAGCCATGAGCAACGTGAGAGTAATTATGTCAACCGTCAGTGGCTGGTGAGTGAGTAGTGTCTGAAATGTTGTTTTAATTTAGCTGGTTGAGTGGACTATATAATCCACTACATCTAATTTAGTATACAGTGAGTAGGGAATGACCAGTCCAGGGTGTATCCCGCCTCTCGCCCAATGACAGCTGTGATAGGCTCCAGCTACCTGTGACCCTGAACAGGATAAGCTGTTCAGAAAATGAATGAATGAATGAATGGGTAGGGAATGAGTGAATGATTTCGTACACAACCTAAGACTATGTCAACCACTTAATGTGCACTAGCAAGCTTTATATTTGCATACTTAACATAGGTTTACAATTTCACATGTAGTCCAGCTCTCATTGGCTTTGGACTCCTGTAAGAATATCCAAATGGGCTGGATAAGATCTGTGATCAGAGCTTATCTGGAGAAAAGCATAAGAGCTATCTTTGAGTTTTGCAGTATGATTATTAGTCTAAGTTGGGATCAGATTACAAGTGGAGGTTAAATTGAAAATCAGAAGCAGCTCCGCTGACTTTGAGCAGTCAAAGACCAGGAAACAAGGTTATTGTCCTAATGAGGGAGCTACAGAGAGTCTGAAGGAAAATGAAAGTGAAGAGGTCAAACTCTGCAGCCTCTCTTCAGTTTGGGCCTCCGTCATGGACAAAGAATATGAAAGAGGAACCACTAAAATTAGGGACTGATGAGTATGGAGAGGATTCTGGGAGAAATCAATGTGTAACAACATGAACTGAGTATTCAGTGAAGTACTTTTTAAAGGGTGCTCTTCCGTGTCTCTTCTGACAGCTTCAGAAGCTACCCAGAAATCCACTTAACAGCCTAAATATGGTATCTGAAACCCTCAAAGTGACTGATCTGCTTTGAGTCAGTTGCATCCAGTATTGTGGTGGGGTCACCAAACCTTAAGTTCAAACTGAGTTTGAGTCACAGAAAAGAATCCAAGTTGAGTCAGAGTCCTGAGTCACATCTTCATTAGTAATGGTATCTATTGTGAGGAGGGCATCTTTTTTAAGTACTGAGTGCGGGGACCTTTCTGACATCTTTCTACCAGGAGACGTTAGAGCGCTAGGATGCAGACAATTTTTAATTAGAATCTTTTTTTGTGAAATAAAATAGCAAACTGGATATGTTGCCAGGATATTTTCAATTTCTTTGACCCTGTGCAGGATCCACTCTCTCCATGTCCCCTGGCTGGTTTGATTTCTGTTTCAAAAGAACCAACAAGGTCAAGTTGCCTCTACAGTTAGATTGTGCTGAAATTCAGTCAGTGCATTTAGATTGACTTTAAAATATTAATAAAGTTAAAGGGGCCGTGAGGGGTTTGAAAGTGGTCTTGAAAAAGACTCCCTTCTAGATATATGCCAGATCGTAATACATACTTTAAAATGAGATTATCATTGCCAAATGCTACTACGTAGCTACTTCTTTGCTTTCCGATTTAGAAGAAAGAAGACAGATCTGTGTTTTTTTTCCGCTGAAAACGATTTCTGTGATTATTTTTATAGTGATGGTGGACACTGGAGCCGAACTGTCAGACAGAAAAATGACAGAAGAGCAGAAGACAGATAAACGGGGGAGAGATAGAGCACGAGCTAAGTGCTAACACCAGAGCTAATCTGTTTGTGCTAATGTTGACTCCAACCCACAGTCAGCAGTTATTCTGCTGTGGTCTGATCAAACTTGAGAGTCTATCAATAAAATGAAGAGTGAGGTTACGTTAGCTCTGATTGGTAGATGACTGGCAGGACATAACCAGGATTCACTAATGTTACACATCACAGACATGTCTTAGAGCACCAGGCTCTCAGTGCTACATATTACACTGCTGTACGAACTCACAGTTTGCTTGTTGACACATTAGCCTATGGATAAATTGTAGCACCGGGCTGCTAGTAGTGCTACATATAGCCAGCTACTGATGTACGGTACAAATGTACAATGTTTCCTAGTTGTCGCACTTCAAACCACAGCGCTACATAACTACTGATGAATACCTTACCTCACCACGTTGTATCCAGTAAAAAGTTGACTTGAACAAAGAAAATTTGCTCCAAAACAAACACACCCCTGGTTAAAAGTCACATTTTTACGACAGTGTGTGAGACTCCGGGCTAGAAGGTGGCAATGCCGTCCAATTAAAACAGATCCTCCTTAAATCATCTTCAAATCCTAGTGTGTTTTCTGTATATGTGCACTGGGCTTCTGTTAATAAGAGGATACACTCATCTACTCTAAATTTAAAAGCTCTTACATAACTGTCTGTTTGAACATATATACGGCCAAGTCCTTCTCTCTATCTCTCACGTCTTAATACAGCCAATGCTGGAACTGAGTGCAAGTCTGAGACATAGCTGTACCTTTGTTGAACTTAAGTCTGAGTCCTGGATTTGAATACTGCAATTATGATTGTAAAAGATAGTCATTATCATTTTGTAAATCTTTTATAAAACTGTTTGTGAGCTTGATTGACAAACCCTGTGCCACACTACATGAGATAAAATATCTAAACTTTGGGGCAGACGGATCCAAAAGTCCTGTAGGATCTGACTCTAATGGTGCTCATGGCATGAAGTCTGACTCAGCATTTAACAGTCTCATTCCTTTTTGTGATATTTTGAGCAAAAAGCATCAACAATATGAAAAATTGGACATAGATTCTGACATCACCCATTTGTTCTTCAACAAAGTAACAAAGCCAATGGGGTCATATTGGAAATGCAGACTCAAGAAGCAAGCTTCGAACCTCCTCACTCACACCTACAGGGTGCCAGACCTGTCTGCAACATACACTGTACCTTAGATTGGGCAAACCCATGATCTTATTATCTTCTAAGCCCCCCAGAAATAGAGAAATAGAGAACTTAGACCCAAGATGTGTTTGAACCCGGCTGTGTGTTCATTAACAAACTATTTGAGTGCTTTCAAAGTCTGAATTTTTGGCTTGTTGTGTATGTAACTCTTCCTTTTTTGATATTTTGGATCCAAATGAAAAAAGAGAAAGTTTAACCTTTTAAATCTTAATTAGGTTTCATAATTTTCAACCTCTGAAGACTATTAAATCAACAACCTGACATACTGCATCCTATTGCTCAGTGTCTGAGAGCTTTGTTATTGTCCAAACATATTAAACCTCAGGCAAAGCATGAGCTGCTTCATCAAAACAAACTGGTTTATTCCAACTCATTTCAAAACACATTGTCTTGCTGCTGTCAAAGTTTTTTTTTTTTTTTTTTTTTTTTTTTTTTGCGAGATGTAATATTATTTCTTTTTTAAATGAACAGAAACACAGCTGTACTGCTAAGCAGTCGATATCCTGTGCAGCCTAATCATCCTGTTTGATTAAGTGGAGTCGGTTAAATCCCTGAGACGGGATACAATGGCCTGTAATTGATAAGAGACTTGAAATGTCAGCCTGATGCACACACAAAACTGATAGATTATAGCACTTTATTGGCAGTCTCTGGTGGCCAAACAGGTCTTTGAATTACTGCTACTGAGTCATTACCTGGAACCAATCAATTCTCTCTGTTTACATCTGAAGTGCTCAGCCATTCCTTCCCAGCCTGATTATAATTGTCACAATCTGAGGCAAGCCTGCGACGGGGAATACATTTACAATGCTAAGCAGTTTTAAAATTGGAAATGTGCACACACACACACACTCAGACACACACAATCACAGTCATCCTCACATATATATATACATAGAGACACACACATACTGCAGCATGCCAGATCGGAGGCGATCATCCAATCACAGACACATAAATACCTTTCCTGGAGGCTTCGAAGCTGTCATAGATGTTTATCCTTTGGATGTCGTAGGTGAGCGTGGTGTTTGGCAGTAAGGTTCTGTTCCTGTTGATTGTGTTTAAAGCAAATTTAAAGGCTAGTTCCTCCGCACCTGATGGGCCGCTCTCGATGGACTCAAAGATCCCCCCTGTGAAGGAACGACAAACGACTGGTTAGTGATGTATCAGGGGGAAATGTTTCCAGGAGCAGCGATTTAACTTGTTCATCAGCCACACTTATGGAGTGAAGGACACAGCATCTTCTACATTCTAACACTCGGTTTTTGCTCTCTTCTTGTAAACAAAAAGAGGAAATCGGGGGCATTGCTTTGAGAGTAACATGATTAATAAACAACATACTCTACAGCAATGGACCAAACCGCCACACAAGGGCACCCATGTGGTCTTATTCAAGTCACTGAGAGTGTTTTTAGTTACACTATTGAGTTATTACTAGTCAAATACAGCAAAACAACCTAACAAATTAGTCATCTACTAATCTCTATTGTCAGATTTTAATAAACAGTACACATGCAGAGCCCAAGGGACTGGGATGAGACTTTGTGTTGGAAACCAAAGCTGTAGTTTGATCACATGTCAAAATGCCAGCAAGTGTTGGAGAGATGGTTTTATCTTTAAATGGGGTTGTGTATCAAGGGATCATGGTCAGCCTTACCCCTTTGTTTTAATATTTGCATGTGAAGGTTAGGCAGAAAACAAGAGAATGGAGGAACAAGGTGCAGATGAACAAAGAATATTAATAAAAAAAATAAAAAAAAACAGAATCCAAACTGTTGCAAACTCGAAAATCCATAAATACTCACACAAAGGTAAACAAAGCCACAGGGGAAAGCTTGTGTGAACAACATGACACAGCAAGAAGATGAGACAAACTGACCAAGAACTGAGGAAATGCACAGACTAAATAGACACAGTGTGAATCAACACAGGTGTGTGACCAGACACAGCTGAAACTCATGAGGGGTAATCAAGATAGGAGGGTAGCAGAAGGAGGTAAAACTAAACCAGGCACACAGGGAGCAAGAAGTACAGAGTAAACAGAAAACACTGGAAAACACAAGACAAGAATCCCTACGATCAAGACTGAGGATACTTTACACGTAAACACAAGGTAAATCCACACAATAGAAGGATACACATAATACAAAAGCCAACCTATGACACTTAAGCCAGGGTATCAACCACTTCATTCATCCTTCACCACTTATCCTGATCAGGGTTTGTGAGGGGTGAAGCCTACAGGCGATTTAGAATGACCAGAGAACATGCAAACTCCACACCTTGACCCAACCAGGATTCAAACTTGTGACCTTCTTGGTGTGAGGCAGCAGCACTAACCACTACACCACAGTGAAGCCCAGTATCAGCCAACATTAAAACATAATGTAGCCTATTTTGGGAGGGAAAATAAATTCATAAAGATTCAGCCCTCTCACTGAATCAAAACTCTTTGGTTGAAGAGTCAAACCCTGCCAGGTGATACTGTAATACACTGTGACACAATAAAACGTCCGTGATTGATGTTCATAATAAATAAATCACATAGACTGTATAAAACATCGACGTGGTCTCGCCGACGTCACCTGTCTGTTTCTAAAAAGGAAATTGAAGCACATTGGCCATAGCGGCCATATTGGTAGTGGCAAGGGCTTCGCATACAGCCATAGGGCGCCTGTCGGTCACGTGACCCTCAGCTGTGCCTCTGATTGGGGAAGCTTGCGATCTTGATATCATCCGAACAGCCGAGTTAAAAAAAAAAGTAACCCCCTGTACAGTGGGTGCCAATACTAAAATTAGTGACTCAGACACGAAATGTTTGTTGAACCAGGCTGTAAATAGGTTAATTTCTGCTTTGAAAATGGCTTTTTCTGTCTTGGTGTGTATGTGACTTCCGGTACTTCTGGAGCCAGCCTCAAGTGAACACTCGAAAAACAGCAGATTTTAGCACTTCCGCATCTCATATTCTCAGACCGCAGGTTGCTGCTTGACAAATCATTTGGGCGACCAAACTGAATTGAATCACTGACTGAAAAGAGTTGTTCATTTCTCAACTTCAATTGCTTTCAGTCTGCTTTCCCATCTAGACCACAAGAGTCACACAAGCCCACCCTTCCCCTCCCTTTCATGTCAGAAATGCATACTGACTGAACCAACAGAGGACGGAGTCCGTCAAGAGCCCTGTGTTGATCAATCCCACCACTATGGTAGTGAATATTTTATTCAACTATTTTTTTGGGAGATGGGAAAACGTATGTGTTTTCTATGGCTGCTGTCAGTCTGCGAACAGGTGACATGTCCAACCTAATTTCAATCAGGTGAGTGTTTGAACATCTACTAATAACAGTCTCAATTTGTCCGTGTTTCAGTCAGTTCGGTCTGAGAAAGTATATATAATTGTTTAAGCAGCTTTCAGTTTGCAAACTGAAGCTTTAAATTCTCAGCTCAATGGCTCATTATTCACCACCAGCCATTATCAGTATGATGGCTAGTAGAGCAACATTCAGCCGCGTTTCAGCTTGGTAGCTTCTGATTCACAGGCAGAGCTGCAGATAAGTGCTGAACGATTCACTGAACGAATCTTTAAACAAATCACTTGACTGAACTGATTTAGCACATTGAAAAGAACTACTTTTCCCACCACTAATTCCTCAAAATTCAAAGACTGAATGTGATATGGAGTAATATCTGCAATGTTGATGCTAATTCTCACATCGTTAGCCCAGAGTTGACTGTCTTCTTATTTACTACGTCTTCTTAGTTGAGTATATAAAGGATAAAGTCAATTCATGCCAGAGCAGTTAGGCAAATACCTTGAACTACACAGTAAATTAATTTCATATTAATGATAGCACTGAGAACACATCATTTATTGAGTCACAGAGAGGATTTCCTTTTTTTTATCTTTCACCAGACAAAATACTCCCCTGGGAGGAAGCAGCACTCTTTCTGTCTCCCTCTTATTGATCCATTGATTGTCAGCTATTCGTGTGCTGGCTCCCACTTTTCTGAGTGCATCATCCTTCAAAGGAAAACCATGTTAAAGTAATGATGTTTACTACTCTACACAGAGAGCATGCCCTCTGTTCAATAATTCTGAGTATTAAAGTCCAATGAAACCTTTGCCTCGCAGACAAACGATCACTTCAGCTCTGCCCATTCAGAAAGTCAAAGGTGCCCCACTGAATCTCACCTCCATCCATTCTTATGAGTCCTTTTCTTTCTGAGGCAGAAAGCAGAAACTGTGTCAAACTTTGATTTTTCATTAAAACTTTGACTGAGCATGTTCAGTAAGTAGCACAGTAATGAAAGCCTTTTCTGAGTTAGATAAGTTTTAATATGACACGCCTTTCTGAGACACTTAATGACACCGCCACAGGCCTGGAAAATAAATTGGATAAAATTCAAACAGAAAGCCTTAAAGAGTTAGAAATGTTGTTGTGTGTCCCCATAACTCCAATCCAAAGCTTTATACTAATAGAAGTCAGATTAAACATTACATGCTTTAACTAAGTCGAAGAGATTCTGGGCAAATTTGGGATTAATTTCTTAAAATTGTGTCTGTGTTTGATTTCACTTAGAAAGTTGGGAAGAACTTGAGCTGTCACTGCTTTGCCAACCAGAATGTTGGAAATATGTTTGAAAGTTAAGCTGAGATGCGTTTTTTTCAGGCTAAATTACAGGATTTCTTTGGTATTCCTTCTTTGGTAGTTTTATTGTTTGTTTTTTTAAACTCTACATGGCTTTGCCCCTGAGTACCTGACCAAACTTCTTCGTCCTCATGTCTCTGCCAGGACACTGAGATGGACTGGTCAGTTGCTTCTGGTCACCCCCAAAACAAGACATAAAACCAACGATGACAGAGCCTTTGTGTTGTCTGCCCCCCAGCTGTGGAACAACCTCTGCATATCCGCTCTGTCGGGGTTAACTGAGGATTTTAAATCTTCTCTTAACGCTCACCTCTTCTCCCTGGCTTTTAATCAAAGTTGACTAGACATCGGGCATAAGTTTTAATTATTTCTACATTTTTTATGTCATTTTTATTTGCCCAGGTTTTATGTTTTCATGTATCTTAGTATTGTATCCTATTATTTGTGTTGCTTTTAATCTGTACAGCACTTTGGCTAACTTTGGTTGTTTTCAATGTGCTCTACAAATAATATATACAACATCAATGATACATCAACAACCAAGCAGTTTTAGTCTAAATCTATTCTCTCTTATTTGAGATGGCATTTCATGGATGTCAATTGTTTTGTGAGGAGAAAACTATCAGAAATATCACAAATTGTGATTTATTTAATTAGCAATAAACATAACACACAGCTAAGAGCAGCTGAACATTTTTCCAACTTATTCTTTTTTTTTTTTTTTTTAATTATGAATTTGTTCTCAAAATGAGAAAAAATATGAAATAAGAAGCTTAACTTTGAAACATACAAACAAAAATAGTACATCAATTTCCTTTTTTTTTTTTTTTTGGTTAAGGTTTTAATCATTGACTTGGACCAGAAAAAAAGGAACTAACACTGTCTCTGGCAGCTACTTTTTTTCTTGTTCAGACCAGGAGCAGTGGAGAGTTGTCATCTCTCACCGTACCAACCCACAGCTGATTTTTGTGACCACACTGCGAAGTCCACTCAGCTAAAAACAGTCTGACTTATGAAACATTACCAAACTGTAACGCCAGTTTTTGATCAGAAGTCTGAAGGGCTGGGGCTTCAGTAATGAAAGAGTGTAACCATTACGGCTCAATGGATGAGGTCTGCATAGAGGAGAGACTAGGCAAAGTACAGTCTCTGGGGTCTAGACCAAAAATGGTAAATTAAAATAGATACCATATTTGTTTACTAGGCACAATTTCTGTTGACTGTTTTTAGTTTTTCTTGCACAATGCATCTGAAGAAAGCAAATATGCCTTTCTTATTTGAAATGGGACAGTGTACAATTGTGGACAATGGTACAAATTTAAATGTACCCAAGTTAGCCAAAAAGGCAAATTTTCATTAGCAGTCCTTTTTCCAGGTGTTATTTGGCAACTTAGAGAAAATAAAACAGTGTGTTTTCAGAATATGGTTTAAAAATAGTCTTTAAAAAGGACTTCCCAGAGAAGCACAAGTGTCTCAGGATAAATTTCCTAACCCGGCAACAGTAAATGCCAGCTCTTAAATCGAGGTTGTGGACACTGTCAGCACATGAACTGACAGTAAAGGACAGCCCTCGAAGCTGGTCACAGTTGGCATACTTGAAGAGAATGAGTAGAGTAGAGTCAAGCACAAAAGAAATCTGCACAAACAAAAGTAGTGCCCTGCTTAGATCCTTTTAAGATAAAGGTCACGTGAAACATGGCTTCAGAATCATCTATGGTTAATCATCTAAATGAAAATCAATCTAAATAAAGCCTCCTGCTTTTTCACACTTCATGTTTACGTCCGTCTAAGATAGCTTTAACTGCCAGCACTGATAACTGCCAGCACTCAGTAAAAATAAGAGGTGCAAAGCACAGGTACCACACATGGCAACAGATCCAGTTTTAAATAAACATCATGGCTGATATGGTGCCATCAACTTGAAAACTTGAACTTTTACCAGCCCACTTTGTGTCCATGAATGACCCCAGAACCTGAGTGCAAACCAGAGCAGCTGCAGGGAGGGTTCGATAGTTATTCAAGGGCCCATAAAGCGTGTTCCTCCGAGCTCTGTGAAGTGTGTTTAAGAGTGCGGGTCTCCACATACATCCCTCCAGTGAATTCTTCTGACAGCCAGCAGATGAATGGACACAGAGGAGGCCTGGGGAGTCCGGGGTGGGGGGTGTGTGGGGGGGGGTCGAGTTCTGAGATCAATGTCCTCTGATTGGCCGGCGAATCAATCAATCAGGCCCTCTGGGAGCAGCGGAGAGCTGTAGTGAGAGATTGGAGTGTTTTGTTTGGGTGAGCCCTGTGGCCTGGCCCTGCTGGCTCAGTGTCAGTCACAGCCAGCTTTATTTACTCCAGCTACAAGCTCTCCTGACTGTAGGAGGCTGCTCCAGTCCAGACTTAATCCATACACACATCTGCACCACTACTGCAGGTCCCTCCTGTCAAGAGCGATTACCGCTCGCCAACAGTCATTTCACCGCTCGACTCTTTGGAGATGCTCCTTTCCAGGTGTGCTGATTTTTTCTGTGTACTGCAGATTATTGTGCCTGAAATCTGCCTGGAAATCAGCTTTCAGTGACTTTTTAAAGCTACTGCAACTATGAGTCAAACTGGATGAAGTGGTTTGTCTTATTTTTCTGCTGATCATATCCAACAACAGGTTAAATATAAATACATGTAGAAAATGATGTTAAAACTCAAGCTAGGGGGCGGGGATGAGATAGTGGTTTAGGTCAGTGCTCTATGAGCTGCACCTTAGGGTGGGTGGGTTTGAATGTAGTGTTTGTACTCTTCCCGTATCACTCTCAACCTATTTATTGTTGTACCTATTCTCATCTCCACAGATTTAAGGCATAAATCTGAGGATATATATATATATATATATATATATATATATATATATATATATATATATATGCCTAAAAACCTAAACTAAACTAAAAATAAAAAGACTCAAGACTCTAAATGCGCTTAATTAAACAAAATGAAAATAATAAGGACATATACTTCAAGATTAAAGCTTTATAAGTTAAAAAATGAGGCATTAATGTGCTGAAAAAAGATTACGTAAATAGATCACCATTTATTTCCAAACAAAAATAAAATAAATATATCTATAACTTATTTTAATAGATTAAAATTATTTGACCTCAAATCTAATTAAAATTTAAAATGTTTAACTCATAAATAAATAGATAAATAAACTAATAAGGTGGAATGAAACTGTCAAAAGCCAGACTGAAAAGGTCAGTTTGAGTCTGCTTTTAAAAATGTGTAAACTCTCAGGTCTTCAGGCTGTTCCACAAAGCTGCCTCACTGTGCTGCGTGTTTGGACTTTTGGTTCTGTTCAAAGATCCTCGACCTACAGACCTGAGGGCTCTCAAAGACTAATAGAATGACAGCAGAATAGATAAATATAAATGAGTAAGACTGCTGCGTTTAGAAATCAGTAAAAGAAAATTCAAATCAAAGTTTTCTTTCTAGTCTTTGTCAGACCTTTAGCAGCTGAATTTTAAAGCACCTGAAGTTTGTGAACTGTTCTTTTTGAAGAACCAGCAAGAACAATAGTTAACGCCATCAACACACAACGGAGCCGACTACAGACGCATCTAACATATTTGAGGCATGACACAAGGGGTAACATCTGGTTTTGAAAAATGAAGCCTATTTGAAAGTGTGAAAAGTTACTGTTCGCCCAGAACCTGCTTGAGACCGGCTGCAGAAAGACCAGAAACCACATATTCACCAAGCTAAAAAACACAGACTTCTCCAGCAGAAAAAAAGCCTTTTTACAGCCTGGTTCAACAAACAGCTTGGGTCTGATTTCACTAACACCACACTGTACGGAGGGTGAATTTTTCCCAGCTCGGTGATTTAGAAGGTAATAGGATCACCTGACTGACCAATGGGAGACACAGCTCAGCTTATGTGACTGTTAGAAAGGAAGCTCAAAGACTGCATTATATCCAACATGGCCGCGTCCACCAATCGACTTCATTTCACAGTTTCAGGAACACAGTGTTGATGTAGCGAAGACTACGTTCATATCATGTTCAGTCTATAGTGGGACACTGACACCGCAGCAGAACAGATTCGTGAAAAAAAGAAAAAGAATTTCAAAAAGTTACACTTTAGCTGGTTTTCTTTGCTTTAGCTCGAGCCAGAAAAACTAAATAATGTTTTTTTTTTTTTTTTTATAGCAAGATTAAAACTACTGAGAAATCTCATGCAGAGCTGAAGCATGTGCAAAATACATCTAAGGAAATTAACCTATGTCATGATTAAAACCTGTCTGCAAATAACAATCACTTCCTCCTCTGCACAGCTATGATGAATTTAAAATCAAACCCAGAGAAACCAAAAAAAGTGGAGGTGAAGGTTCAGAGTCAGAGCAGGCAGAAATTTAAATGACAAATTTGGTCTGAAATTTAGTTTCTCATACTTCTGAATACTTCCTAATGTGTCCATAAAGGCCTAAATGAAGCTGTTAGGGGCTTATTTTTGGATTTGGCTTGTCGGTGGCTTTAAAGCAAACAGCAGCAGCACTGTTGAGAAGTTTCCTCTTTCATTAGTATTCATCTCATGGGAGAGCCCTATTTTGCATGCCATAATGAGTTTGAAGGAATTAATAAGCATCAGTTAAGCGGGATGTACTATAATTGGAAAGCTGAGCGTTTGGAATGGCTCGTTCACTCACGAGGAGCGCCGCCTTCCTGCTGAGAGTCTGCACGCTTCCTCTGAAGGGAACCTGGCCTGTAACCGTGCAGATGAATCACCGCAGAGAGGTGAAGCCGTGGTTCGGAGGTGACTGTCTAAGTAGGAAAGTTTGAATTTGAATACACACACCGAGTCTAATGAGAAAGTCGCTCGCCTGTGTGCATGAACACTGGGGTATGGAAATGAAGCCGAACAGGTGAGACGGGGAGAGACGGAGAGAAAATCCCCCAATGTTCTCGTCTAAATGAGACTTAGTCTGGGGTTAGGATTTGGGATTAAATCTGAGATAATTCTGTGCCATACTCCTCGTCGGTAATTCTTCAAAACTTCTTGATATCTTTTTCTTCAAAGATATTTTTTCACTCAGTTACATAAACCATCTGTGCAGGGACTGGCCCCCACATGTGGATCTCTGAGAAATAACTCTGAGAACCACTACCCAGCCAATGCATTGGTATTAAAGACTAAGTGCAAATGGATTACTGCCTTTGGAGACTAAGTGTTGGGTATCACATGGGTATGAAGAGGTTATGAAGAAGAATCTTAACACAAGTCTGCAACTAATGAGTTTTGATGCTCGGTGATGATTGTGGGAAAGCTTCAAACTATGAGACATTTTAAAACTCAATACTTTTTTTTCTTTCTCTGTATTTGGGAATTTGCTGGCTTTAAATTCTTAATTACAAGATACAAGTCAGAACAAATCTTTGAATTTTGAGATATGAATACAAAAAAAAAAAAGAAAAAAAAAATCAAGAAAACAAACTGGAGCACTATGTATCCCTTGTTTTCCCTTTTCTAATTATTTTACTATAAAAAAAAACATTCAAACATATACAAGTTACTCAAACCTATTAATGCGTGATTTTTTTTTTTTTTTTCATGATCCAGAGGAAGCATGAGCTCGTCAAAACCCTGGAGCCAATCAGGCGGCCATGATGCCACTTTCCAAACCCAGCTTCTCCACGTCCACATCAAATTTGCATCCAATCTGTTGATGACTGCACCAAGCCCATGTTATCTTGTGATCCTCTTAAGGTAACATTTGAATGCACACTGCCTGGCTCACGGTAAGAGGACAGTGATCAGTCAGTAGAGCAATCCATCAGCTCCTCATCAATCTAATCAAAGGACAGAAGACGCGCCGCGACCACAGCGTCGCCTCCTTCCTTCCTTACTCATCTTGAGGATCTGTGGACGCATAACCATCCCTCCAGGCAGACTGCTCTCTGGAAATTAAACATACAATCAAAACATCTCCTCTGTGATTGATCAGACGGAGTACTTAAGCAATAAGCCACTCGGGGCAGAGCGTCACACTGAATGTAAAAGCTCTTGGAGGTGTTGTTCGGCAGAACGCCAACTAGAGGAAAACACTCCTCACACAGAGATGTCTCTATGACCGACAGTTTGAGTAACAGAGGTGATATAAAACATATGAGGCTGAACAGAGAACAGAAGGACAGAAAGAGCCTGAATCTCTGAGCAGAGATGGAAGTAAACAAGCTTTGTGTGTCTCAACATGAATCAAGTTTTTTACCTCTTTGGTATAACAGTCATAGAATTATGTTCACTACCCACAATACTTTAATGAGCTGCAGGGAGTAATCAAGATTTTTCAAAGGGTTTAGGAAAGATAGCTTTATTTTTCTAAGTAAATTTGATCTAGAAAGACTAAAAAAAATGAATTTGAGTGTACAAGACAGTTTTTATGTTACAGTTAAAGGAATAATAACTAAAACATAAGTGTTTTCACATGAGAATTAATGCGGCACCAAAATAGCATGGCTAACAATCTCATGCTGGTGATTTAAGTGATGCTAGTGGTTAGTTTTAAATCAGAGGATACAAAAAATTCCCACAGCTCTTCGCTCCCACATTTCTAGGATTTTATCTGGCTTAAAGAAAACAAAAGGGCTTGGCATCTTTAGGCTCTACTTCGGCAGAAACTCTTTACAGTCAGCCTATTTATTATTATTATTATTTTTTTTAATGGTTGTGATTGTGATGATTTATGGGCTGTGGGCACCTAGAGTGTAATTGAAACACAAGTCTTAAAACTCAGAAACAGAAATACTTTATTGATCCCTGAGACGAAGTTAAAATATGGGAACATTGAGCTGACCCTCAGACCCAAGACTTGTTTTCTTTCAACTTTTTTTTCTACCAAACTTAACCTTGCCTTTTTCAAGCAAAAACAAAGATTAATATATATATATATCAATATATATATCAATATATATATATATATATATATATATATATATATATATATATATATATATATATATATATATATATATATATATATATATATATATATATATATATATATATTGATATATATATATATATATATATATATATTGATATATATATATATATATATATATATATTGATATATATATATATATATATATATATATATATATATATATATATATATATATATATATATATATATTGATATATATATATATATATATATATATATTGATATATATATATATATATGTGTGTGTGTGTGTGTGTGTGTGTGTGTGTGTGTGTGTATTTATTTATTTATTCATTAATCACTCAATAAAAATGTTAAATGCATTATAATTATTATTATTATTATTATTATTGATAATACTACTACTACTACTACTACTACTACTTCTACTACTACTACTAATAATAATACTAATAATAATAATAATAAAATTGTATAATTCAAGAATAAATGACCAATTAACCATGCATGATAGACTGTGTTCCTCCTGCTTTTGCTCTCCATACAGACTGTTTTCCCTGCAGACACCAAAGCCTGTTGATACCTGATCAGCTAAAAGGACTTTGACTGTAAATACACTACAAAAAATAACCAAAACATTTCTAAATAATACAAATCAAGACTCCAGAGTAAAGATTCCGGATTTGGTGTGTGAATGGGATATGATATGACACCATTTAACGCAGTAACTTAAGATTTGACAGAAAGAGACACCAGAGCAACGACTCAAAGTAAGGAAATAGATTCCTGTTTCAAGTTTTGTTGCTTCAGTCAGAAACAGAAAACTTATGGGAAACTTTGAGCCAGGTTTGAGCCAAGTATATTTGTTTAGTTAAATGGTTGTCGTCATATAAATCAGATATAAAGACAAGCTTTGTAGCAGAAGCACTCGAGCCTTTGAAGGAGTGACTGATTATTCTTTGAAAAGCCACTTGAGATGATGTTCGCAACAGCTGGGGATTAACAGAGAGTCTAATGCTTCTGAAGTGCTCCACATTTATTTTGGAACTGAAGATTCACAAACGATTTATCTGTCGAGAGGTTCAGTACAAAAGACAAAAAGATGAGGATGCTCTGAACATTGCTGTATCTGACGATACAAATAAGAACAAGAAGAGATATAAATATGGGCTGTGTTGAAAAGTAACAGGAAGTGACTGGACAAATGCAAGTCCTGTCCCTGCAGTTTTTTTTAATGAGGTGAGAGAGATAATGTGTTGCCATGTGGCATGGATCACCCCTCATACATAATGTTTGATTGTATTCTAAATTTTTAACATGCACATGCATTATTAATACTGCAAGTATAGTACAGAGAAATGCAGATTCCTCAAACTACTCCACTGCTGAGATACTGTAGCGAGCATTTCTGTGGCTGTCTCCATGTTCAGCTGTTATTGATGTGTTGTCAGAGCAGCTTTTCAGACAAACAGTGACACTAAAAGCTGATTTTCCTTTTAAAACCGTGACAACAGAAAACTGTGTGTCTCAATTTACCTGACAGCTGCAAATAGCCTCGGGTTTAATTTCTAGTTTCATCACACTTGTGTTTCACTTCATCCCAAACTTGATGCTTACATTACTTATGCTTGAGCTGTGTGTCAGTCTTTGTCCTTTCAAGTCACGATTTTAGGGTAGAAACTCCAGCAGGATCACGGCGCTTTCCCGTCCAACAGCCATGACGCTGTTGCTCTGATGATTCACAAGCGTCAGTAACAAGTAGATGTCTGCAGAAACAACACAAACCAGGTATCCAGGGAGCACAGTGACTGACAGTTGAGTCCCCAGCGGCTCAAAGACAGTGCTGAGACTCATCCATTAACTCCCCGCTCTGTCTGTGTGGACATGTGTCCTATAAACACAAATCCATGTCTAAATAAGGCCATACATCAAACCCTTTACTCCCCCTGAACTCCCCAATCAATCACAGCCTCTCAGATGCTATGAAAGATTAATTATGACACTGGACGTCAGTGTGATCATTACAGCACCAAAGAGCAACCCAGGCCTGCTGTAATGGCATCATCAGAAAGCTGGACTTCCTTTTCAGAAGCATTTAGACAAGAAAGTAAAACACAGTATGGTGCAACGGAGACGATCCATAAAGGTTTTCCCATCGGGCATCAGTTTTTCTTTTACTCACAGACAACACAGACAAAAATCTGCAGCCAAACTTTGTTTTATTTGGCATTTTAAGTATTTTAAGGTTAACATTATTTTTGAATCTGTCTTTTATAAATAAGACTGATTAATAAAAAGCCTTAATGTTACTTATCTGTTTCTCTGGATGGCTACCTTGGAATAGACACAGTGCTTTAAACTGTTTTATACAATTATTTATCTTCTTTTTGTGCTTTATAAAAAAACAAAAAAAAACAACAAAAAAAAACATGTTTCTTGTGTACATAAGAAAGTTCCACATGCACATAACAAAGTCTCTGGTACATACGTGAATTTTTTGCGAGTATTTGTTTATGGATAAAAGCTATTCGCTGATGAAAAAAAGTGTATGCCTAGCACAGATTATAAAACCTTAACATCCTTTTTAAATGTCTCTCTGAGACAATCTAATGGTCATGTTGCCCAATCAAAGCAGTTATTCCCTTGTAATTGAGTCTAAGGTTAAATTTTAGATAAACTTAGTCCTGCACTGTTGTTAAGAAATGTATGTTTTTTTTTTTTTTTCTCTGCCTATGTTCCTTCAGGGAATCTGTACGAATCAATAACAGATTTGAAAGATTTATTATGTTTGTAACAATAAAAAAATGTAAATAAGATCTAATTTCTTACAGTTTGAATAAATATATGGCTGTGAATATTTTTCTAAATTTATTTTGGTTATATTACATGATTTACAGCCCTTCTTTTGTCTTGCTGGTGTTTAAGTAAACCCTTGATTCAGCCACTGTCTGAAAAACTTTCACAACATATAGAATATTAACATAACTCATAACAGCTTGAAAAAATGTTTTTATGTTGTTGTTGTTGTTTTTTTCCTTTTTCTTTTTTTTTTGTGTGTGTGTGTGTGTGTGTGTGTGTGTGTGTGTGTGTGTGTGTGTGTGTGTGTGTGTGTGTGTGTGTGTGTGTGTGTGGGGGGGGGGGGGGGGGGGGGGGGGTAAATTTTGTTCCTTCCAATTGTTTAAAGTTGTTGAGTATAATACTAACACAGCCTTTGTGTTGGTTTAATTTGAAGTTGAAAACGCCAAGTGACCATAAACTGGCTATTGGATAAACCCTGGCAGCTGGCACCCAAGAAATTAATAACAACCAAAACAAGTCTTACACTAAAGAGAGGGGGAAAAAATCATTAACTGTTGCCTGTTTAAGCTGTCTTCTCCACAAAACCCCTTCACCCTGATTGGCCAGCCCTCTGGAGGCCTGTTGGGGGCAGAGTTATGGGAAGGCCTTTGTGTTTGAGGCCCACACCTCTTGCATGTTGTGAAGTATTTCAGAGATCCTCGTGATGACCTCATTTCAGCAAGTCTCTTAAAGATTTCATGCTATATTTAAAAACATCCAGCACTGTTACTTTATCTCCATGTTTAAAGTACGGGAAAGCGTATTTAATGTGTTTGTGTATAAATGTATCTCACTGACTGGCTGTGAAGCTCTGATATCCATGACATGACATTTACTGAAATACTGCACAATAACTAATAATACAAAACTGTCACAGAGGAGGAAGTCCCAGGTAAATGTGATGAATGAAACAGCTTTCTTCTGCCTGTTTCATGGAGGATTGAGAGACTCAAAAGTCAGGGTGATCCTGATCCAGTAAATTGCTTGTCAAACACAAATGCTTGTCATCTGCGAGCTCCTTTATCCATCAGAGCCAACCCCCTCAAAAACTCACTATCAGCTTCGTCGATGAGCTGTTTAAACATGAAATGAACAAAAACAAAAGATAATCTTAAAAATTTAACCTGTATATAAAGTCTAAAAAGACCATACATGTGCAGCAGAGGTTGACTTATCACTCTTTTTAGGGGGGCTTTCAGTGATGAAGTGTTGCGCTACATGCAACATATGTAGGTTTAGATTTGACTTTTTCTTTTGCCCAGGACTTTACTTCATGTCACCCTGGAGGGCTGGTCAAAACCAGCGTTTGTTGGTGGGATAAGCTAAGATTGTTCGTCATTTTCATAGTTATATAAATAAAAAAGTGAATCTTGTACCAAAGGATGGCTCTCTTCGAACTGTTTCTACCATGACTGAATAAAGAGTGACAAAAGTCAGGGCACAACCAGTGATGGTGCAGTTCTTTCTCTGGTTTATGGGAAAGCCTGAATGTGCTCTTCAGGAAAAGGAAAGATCGAAGGTCTGTTGGTTTTTCAACAAAACTTTCAACGGCTAGAAATCTTAAAAGCTATTTGCACTGATGAACATGTTGACACTTCATTTTTCCTCTACCTCCAGAGTGAGAAGAGATCATGTTCAGGTAACACACTGCGAGGCACAGATGAGTTTATAGACAGAGAGCACAGAATGTGGATATTAATATCACACACTTCCTCTTTTAAATGGATTTTATCACAACAACAAAGTTAGGCTCTCTGCAAATCTGGCAATGAGAGATAGGAAATGTGTTCCTGCATGAACGCTACTGTTCCCGGCACTCAATCACCACTGGCATCAAGGTCAATACTCCGGATGTCACAGCAAAATGCAAACAAATCTCCATCTGAATTCAAAGAGACGTGAAAGGACAGAGCGGCGCCGTACGCTCGCTGTGATTTACGGAGAGTTTTCAGAGCACAGATAGTTTCTGTACTCTTCTGAACCCTCCCAGTGAGTTCATGAGCAACATGTCAGCCTAATCCTTCTCCATGAAGTGAATAAAGGCCCTATCTAATCCCGCCTCACTGGGCTATGACTTAACTGTGAGCTCTGCACCGCCATAGGCCGGCCTCTCCCACCTTCTCCCTGGCAAGCTTCAGCAAACACCCGGCATCATCCATCTCAATTTCCCCTCTCAAAAAAAAAAAGAGACAGAAATTAATCGTGAATCCTGCTTCAGCTCATCGTTTCTGTTGGGAGAAATTATTTATGAGTAAAAATACGCCGGCTCTCCCCCCCTGGCACCTCCACACCCCCCCTCAGCCCTCTGTCCCTGTCTGTTGTTGACAGTTTGATGGCGATCAGTGTCAGAATATCAGCGCTGCAGAACGGGAAGCGTAGCATGACGAGCTCCAAGAGCATGTTCCATCTTTATCACAGCTGAGGCTCTGCTGCAGCAGACAGGGAGGGGAGGCTGGGGTTTGGGGGGCGGGTTGGAGGGATTGGGAGGAGGCACTGGAGTGCAGGAAGGCCAGATGGAGGCAATAAAGAAAGGAAAACATGCAAAGGCATGGAGGGGATGTTTGAAAGGGAACAGAATAATGTAAAGGAGGATGAGGGGAGATGGGCAGTGATACTATAGGAAGACTCTGGGCTATGAGGGGCGAGTTTAAAGCGAGGTGTGTTTGTATTTTATTCTATTTTTTCAGTCCAGTGCTTTATATCATTTACAGCTCAGAGATTCTTTACTTGTGTGTTATAGGTCAGTGCCTGTTCAAAACACTTCATTCAAGCCTCTGTCTCTTTGAGCCCCACAGCACTTCAGGAGTTTTCTCCACTGTTGTCATTTTACAAAGTCATCAAATCAGGACAGTTCAAAATAGGGCAGAAAAACAAAAAATTGGCGTGTAACTGAATGGTTTGAGACACCTGTTGACCGCTGCAATAATTTCCAACCAAATGCTGTTTTCTGACTCCAACGTCACTTTCCAGCACCAGAAATGTGCTTCTCTCCTCTCCTATCGCTATCGTATCAATCTACAGCATGGAGGACTTTCTTTTTGATAGTAATACACCTCAGTTTTCAGAGGGTTAGTCCAGCTTGGCTTAAATGATGTTAGTTTTTACCCAGCAGATTTCTCAAAAGCTAATCAGGCTACGCATTGATTGGTCCTGGTTCTCACATTTCATAGATCACATGTCAACGTTGCTGGGCACAGGTTTCTCTACCTGAAGCTAAAAGCTGCCTGCCTCAGCTCCAACTCTTTGTCACTTACTGGACTGAACAAAGGTTAAACTGTAGCTGTTAATGAATCACCTACTTGTGCATAGGTAGTAGTCTGTAGTATGACTGTTCTGTTGGGTCTGTTTTATAGTACACTACTCTGGTTTTCATTCTCAGGAAAGGGGACTACAGCTGATAAATAAACACTTTTTAATCATCATCTGTATTATTTCTGTTGTTTTTTATGTCATCATGAATGTACATAACAAACTATGGGTAAATCCTGACATTTCAGTTATTGATATGCAATTTCATATTAACACACTATTAAAGATACGGGGACAATAAATAACACATAAGTTAAATTTAGGGTAAGGAAATTATGTTTAAAGATAAAAAATATAAATGGCACTAAGCAAGAAAAATAAATTCTAGGAAAAAATTCAGGGTCCTATCTTTATCAATAAAAAATTGGACATGCATAGATTTATATCACAGCAGAATTTACTTATTATTTATTACTCACAGTTGGTGTCATTTCAAATATGGCTGCGTCCGCGGATTGGCTTCATTTCATGGTTTCAGGAACAGATGCGTGACATCATGGAGGCTAAGCCCATGTTTTATACAGTCTCTTTTATACAGTCTCTTTTATACAGCGGGGATCTCAAATTCGTGCCGTGGAGGGCCAAGGGGCTGCGGGTTTTTTCTATCCAACCAAAAACTCCACCAGCTGGTTTCACTGATTAGTCCCTGCTCTCTGCTTGAAGGTGAGGTAATCAGTTGAACCAGCTGGTGGAGTTTTGGGTTGGAAAGAAAACCTGCAGCCTCTTGGCCCCCCATGGCACGAGTTTCAGATCTCTGGTCTATGGTAATGGCTGGTTTAATGAAGGTTAATAAGGGGTTTGTAAAGACTTTAGATATTTCATAGACGTAAACAGTTACACATTTGATGGGGATCTTCTCTTTTACAATAGGAATTGACCAGTTAGCCAGTGTTTCTTTCGCATCACTTCTATCTCACACACTGTCTATAGGTGTAATGATGACTCATTTCCATAGGTGGTGATAAAGCACCTAAACCTGTGTGCGACCAGCATAGACAAACATCATTAGCACGGTGCATTGTAGGAAACAGTATGTGAGGTAGACCAGGCCGCTTGGTGCTGAGAAATTTTCCCAGATCAGTAGGACATACAGGAATGTTTTGGCATACTGCACATCTTGTCAGTTTTCTCATACTGCCAACTACTGAATTTCAGCCAAATCAGTTGACACTGCTAGAGTAGTAGGTGGTTTGGAAAACAGCCTGCGTCATCAACATTCCCCAGATTCAAGATAACTGTTCCCAACTGGGAAACACTTCTCTATACTGTGCACATGACAATAAACTCCTTGAATCTGAATCAAAGGGTAAATTTGGACTGTTTAATGTAGACATTGAGAAAAATGTTGGAATCTTTGCAAAACAAGAACAATTCCATTTGTTTTTTGGGGGTTTTGATACTCTTCCTGTTGTTAACCCAACCGTTTTCTGCACAGGTTGAGTCTGTTTCTTCCCGTTGGGAGTCAGAAATAAATGTGCTTCTCCAGCTTTTCATGGTGAACACTCCGCCTCTCAGTAAGTTTGGACTGTAGTTGTAGAACGATCTGATTTCTACTTGAGATGTCTTTGTTCAGTCTGTGTTCCCTCTCTGCGAGCTTGTGCAAATCTTGTACAGGCACTTGTGAATTTGTTTCCCTGAGCGGCGTCATTATTATTCAATGGCCTGTTTGTGCAGAACAGTTTGTACCTTTTTCATACAAGATCAACAGCAGAAGGCTTTCTATACTTCAGGGAGCTGTCTGCAGCAGTTGAGGGAGGTTTAGAAGAAAAGACTGAAGATGCTTTCAAACAGGAAGCCACTTGAGAATTGCAACTAGGTTGTTGTATTTATTCTATCATCTATCCTTTTTCCACCTCTATCTGCTGTTTCTTTCCGTACTTTGTTTTTCCTCTTCTCTCCTACCGCTCATCTTTCCTTTTTTTTATCTGACATCCTATGAGCACAGATACAACTGTATAATGTGTAATTTCTCCTCTCTTTCTCATAATAGAGAATCTTAGGAGTGCTCAGCTCGGCACTTTCATAAATGTCACTGCTTCTCAGCCATTGTCAAGCACTCGCAGAGACACAAAATGTCAGCCTCTCTCCTCAGTCACAGCCTTTGTGAACTGTTCACATCTGGAAATGTCAGTGAGCAAACCACAATGGAAACGAGCAGGTTCCTCTAAGGCAGAAAGGCCCGCTCCACACACTTCACTGTAAAGATCTACTGTAAGGGTTCAGTCACCGTACACAGATGAACTCACCCGCTCTGCCACGACGAGCCTGTGACCCTATCAGCAGCCATGCAGGGAGGAAAGTCAAACAGACTTACTGTATTTCATACATCTAGCCACAGGTCAGCAGAAATGGATGATTTTAAGTGTTCTTATGTCTGTTTAAATGGCTTTGGCATAATTAAACTACAATTAATTCACTCAGTTTGACCAATCTCAGAAACCATTTGCTGCTGTTTAGCGCTGGTATTTGCCTCTTGGTTTATAATCAGGTTAGCAGTTAGAGAAATAACAGTGTATTCAGGTCAAAAGTGAAACAAATTCATGTCATTATTTCTAGATTCTCCTAGGAGTCCCAGTTTCACTGTAAATGCACAGATGTTTCACTCTGGCCTACATCAGAGAAATGCAGATTTTTAAAAGTCAAAAGTCTTTGTCAGGTCCGTCCTCAAGAGGAGAAGAACATGACTTTTCAAATGTCTGTTTGTTGAATGCAGGTGGGAGTGATCATTTTTGATGCATTCAAAGAAGTCTGGAAATCTAAATGCTAGACATGTCTTAACTTTTGGGGATTGGGGATCGACCCATCCTTACATATGAAACTAATCCTATATACCTCCAGGAAGGTCTGACAGCCAGCCATTGTTGCTTTTTGCTCTGAGACCTAAAACTCAGGACACTTTATTGGTTGTTTAAGTTAAAACATAAAGATTTTATTGCTTCACAGGTATTGTTCAACGATTTTCAATAAAATAAGATTGGAACATTGACAGTATATGCAGTCAGTTATAAAAAATAAAAAAATAAAAAAATAAAAATCGCTACCGGCCCATATCGGTATCGGCAGGTCAGGCTTTTTAAACACCAGTGATTGCCCAAAAATTGTGATCCGTTAACCCCTACTAAATGCTGATTGGTCTTTGGTGACACATGTGTCTTGTAAAAAAAACTTGATTATAGAGAGAGAAGTCCTCTTGAGGCTGGTACCGGAAGTCACACCAAGCCAAAAAAGCAGTTTTCACAGCAGAAATAAACATGTTTGCAGCCCAGTACAAATAAATGTCTCTTGTCTGAATCACTAATTTCATTTTGGCACACAGCTCAGCTCAAGTGAGTAATGGGTGCCCTATAGCTTATAGTGTGGAGACTTAAAACCTGCCCCATTTCCAATACGGCCGCGCCAGTCATTTTGCTTCAAAACTCTGTTTCTGAAACAGACAGGCGACGTCAGGGAGACCACGTCAATTTATTGTACAGTGTATGGTTCCTCCTGCTTTTGCTCTCCATACAAACTGTTTTTGAGTCAAGATTCTTAGGTATAGATCCTACATATCAAAATGTTATCCCTGTTATGAAACAATACAATATGATACGATGCAATGTGATATGATAGCAAAAGATCAGAGCGAACATAAACACCACAACAAAATAAACTAATGTGAATTCCGTCTGCGATACAACCAAATGTCAACAAACCTGAGGACAAGAAAGTCAGTTAATATGTTATTTTGATGGTTTGATCATAGTACTTGTACTACATACTTGCCATTTGTATTATTGGTGAGTGGAGATTAAGTCTGTGTGATATAAAAAACTCAATCCTCCCACGATAACCAGATTACTGAAGGCTAAGTTAAAAAAGAAAAAATATATATAAAAATATATTTGCACAAGGCTTCAAAAAGTTAACAGCCTCTCACTCCATCCACCATCTGCCATTCTGGAAACTCTGAAAGCTTCAGGCCATAAGCTTTCTTAAGCATTCGTGATGCAATGAGCAAACTTGTGTCTTTGAAAACTCTAAATATAACAGAGCCTCAGTCCTGTCTCTGATTCTGGTGCAGGGACGTGAAAGTTTGTATTAAGACATCAATACTCAGGTGTCCTGACATGTGAAAGTGATGGATGAGACGGAGGCGAGTCCAGCTCATTATTTTCCGTTTTAGGATACTGCTGGCTGTGTAGCTGTGCATTTGTCACTTGTCAAAAGTTTTTAGATAATCATCCATCCATAACAGTCCATATTTGATTATTCATAATTAACGTACCAAGTCAGAACATAGAGTTCCTGCTAGTCTGGAAAAAACGTCCGACAACCGACATGTTTTCTCACCTTATTTGATTTTTTTCAAACTTTCAGGAGAAGAGAAATGAGAGCATTCAATCAAGGGGTGCTTTAGCTCAACACCATAGGTCATTTATTTGTACATGCAAAGAAAAACGTGATTTCCTTCCTGAACTTTAGCTTCATGATGAATATTTATTGGTCTGCCTTCACCTGTGTCTAAATTCAATTTATTTAGGATAGCTCCTTGTGATGTAGCACCTCATTTTCAAGGTGGTCCCACACCTGTAATCCCAGGTGTAGACAGATTGATTATTTAAATTTTTGCATTTACTTATATTACGTTTTTTTTTTTTTTCAATGCAATATATTATTCATTTATTTTATATTTTAAGTCAAATAAAAGAAAATACTGCAAAATGGGTACCGATGGCATGACAGAAAGGATCGGGGTAACGCAAGACTTAAAAGGTTGGGAACCACCGATCAACACGGAAACAGCATTTTTGCTGACCCAAAACTGATACTTTTAAAAATCAGCCTCCAGAGAGGATTTTTTTTCCAAAAAAAAAAAAAAAGAAGCAGCCACCATTGCTGTGTAAGCAGCCGGCGTTTTCAGTGAAAACGCTGATGTCACGCTCTGCTTTATGCAAGCACATCCAGCAGTCCAACAGTACCAGTTGCAGACTTCCATGTTGTTCTTGTGCTGCTCAATCTGCTGTATCTGCTGGCTGTCTTTAACAAAATGAGCATCTGTTGCTCCACTTCTGCTCTTAGTATTCAACAATACACTAGATGATCGGCCCAACTCTACTTCAGAGAAGATCTACTAAAAGCTGCTTCTGGACAAGACAATTATAGCGCCAACTACAGGCCTGGCATGCTTACTACAGTGTTTTAAGTTCATCAGTGTTTCCATATGTTTTTGGGTGAAACGTCAAGTAAATGGGGCTGAGTTGGAAAAAAAAATCACCTGCACAGTGTGTGCTCGTAGTCAACTTAGTAATTACAGGAGACTTGTTTTGACCAGGCTGTAAATGTGTTTATTTCTGCTGTGAAAAGAGCCTTGGCTTGATGTGTTTATGACTTCTGATACTTCCACAGCCAGCCTCAAGTGGATACTTGAGAAACAGCAGATTTTAGCACTTCAGCATTATCTCATAATTTTTATCCCAGAGGTTGCCGCTTGGTGCAGGCTTAGGTGACTTCCTCGACCAGGGTGAAGAACAAAAAAAGTAAAAGTGACGTTTCTTTTATTCAGCCTTGACCTTGAAATGTGTTGTATGGTTACAGCTGATATGCAGCCAATTGCTACCAGCTACAGCTCTGTTTATTGACTATGCCATGGCATAGTTTGACTGGATACATAGTAGATACTACATGTAGACATTAAGCTTCAAGAAAGACCAAATGCTTGCAGTGCTGATTATGCTAATGCTACCTTAATTCAGCAAACCAGTTTAACACTGTTTTTCATATAGACTCTGTGGCCTGGGTCTACTGTAGTAAGGAATGGGCCAGGTACTCAGGTAATCAGGTACTTTTAGAGGTACTGACCGAATTCTGTCTGTAGTACCGAGTACAGATTAATGTAAAATCAAACGGTACCATGTTTAGGTACCTAAACACATCCTTGTGACTGAGAGGGAGTGAAAGAGTTTTTCTATGCTGGACATGAACACAGCCTTACAATGTTATAAACTGAAGAATGAATATGTTAAATCAACTACTTTGGAATTTTATTATTCATCAAATTAATATTTATCACTGCAACAAACACATACAAAAGTATGGAAAATTGGTACCATCAGGTACCGATACTGATTGCCAGGTACTAGACATTGATAACGTACCGTAACATTTCAAATGTAAAAGTTACCCATCCCTAACTCCTTGTACAGAACAGTTCCTCTATTAGTAAATCTAAAAGATCTTGTAGTTTCCTCCTGTGCGAACTCTCCCTCACTCCTCGTGGGATCAGAGATGGAGCAGGATTTGTCTGCCTCTCACTAACGTTCAGTCTCACAGTGAGCCAGGTGTTTAGGGGACAGTCAGAGAGCACAGCTTTATTCTGCTCCTCAGTTCAGCCTCCTCCATATCAACAGTTAGCTAATTCCCCGTCTGCTGAGGTGTGCATTCAGTGGCTGTGAGGGGGCGGCTCCCCCGTCAGTCAGCAGAAAGATACAGTTTGCTAATAGCACGGGGAGTAAATCTTATTATTTCTCTCCTCTCTATCTCTCCCTCTGTGGATCTATTTGCTTAACAATGATAACAATCCCTGCAGCTTAACTCTCCCGAGTTGGACCAATACTCAGCGCAGCGTGCTCTCCCCCTCTCTTTTTAATGAGTAGCTTTGGTTTTGAACTTGGCTACAGCATATTGATTTTCTGTGCTCGGGCGAGTGTGTGATATTATCTCAGTAAAAGGGGAAAAATGAGGGAGATGAGGGGGTCAGAGGCTCATTCCCCCTGAGGTGATTTCCTCCCGGAGCGCCAGCAGGACGCCCTCTGACCCTTTCATTGTGATGTGATCCCGTCCGTTTAAAGGATCAGTCGGCCCTGATGAGATATGTGCGAGTCTCAGCAGACTCATTGATTCCACAAAGGAGGAAACAGCAGCCGATGATCGAACATGTACACAAACAGCCTTCCCTCTCCGCCCGTGATTCAGATTAATTAAGGTGTATGGTTCCTGATGGCACCGATGCAGAGCTGTCTATAAAGTCTCTCGGCCATAATGGGATCAATAGCGGATCTTTAATGCCCTGAATGGAGGTTACTCAGGTCACACAAGTCTTGGCTCTTACATGCCTCTTCTTCCTTCCTCCTTCATCCATCCTCCCCCTCTCCTGCTGTCTTTACGTCCCATTTCCTCCGCCGTTTCCTCCGACCAACAGACTTTGAGCTTCGGCTGCCAGGAGATGATTGTTTGTGCCAATATTTCCTCTTCATGGCCAACAAAGAATTAGTGTTGACAGAAACTGTCAATAAGCTGTTGAGCACAGTCCGAGCAGAAACACACAGCAGAAGTGATGCATAAGCACCAGTGAGGCGTCCATCCGTTCAGTTCAGCTGACGGCGTTACGGCCATCAGTATCCTCAGAACCAGCTGTCCGGTGGTCAGAAAAGCTTCTGACGAGCCAAGACGGACAGCAGCCACACAAACTGTCTCCACCACCCTGAATAATAACACAAAAACAATGCACAGAAAAGCTGCCGAGTAGTTTCCATGACACTCCGAGAACTAATTAGTCTGTTCAGAGGCTGACTCCAAATCTGCAGCGGACACCAATTTGTTTTCATCTCATTTTGTGATATACCAACTTTTCAAAGTCCCCCTCCAGCATTTCATTTAGCCGCCCAAATCTGCTTTGTTGCATCTCATAATGACGCACATGGCAGCATTCGTTACCCGCCTCTGGTGGTCGCTGACGATACTTGGCTGTAAGAACGACAGGGTTTGGAGAAAAAATTAGGAGGTCGGCCAAAACAAAGTACTCAAGCTCCAGTCTGAGCCTGGACAAAGAGCCTGTTTGACTGCACTCTAACAAAAGAGAATAAATGGATGAAACAGGAAAAGATGCTGAAAACAATGCTAAATGACCTGTCAGGGGATTATCAGTTAAAGCATGGGGTGCTACAAATGGAAAAACACTTTGCACGTCTAATTTATGAGGAAGCTGTTAAGCTGTGGATTCAATCCATTAAAGAGAAATCAAACTCCCTCACAATGTTTAGTATGCAAAAATACATTTAATGGAAACACTGAGGGGCAATGCCTTTATCAAATGAAGAGATGTCTAAAAATCAAAATCATAGAAATGATCAGTGTCCAGATCAACATAGACTGTTTATTTCCTGACCAGAGCAGATCCTGAGAATAGTCCACCAATTCAGCCGCTGGATATTTTATCTCTGTAAATCCTTCTCTCTTTCCTACTTTTCAATCAAAGCAGCAGGATCAACTACCGCTCATTTGTATACATTACCCTGGTCTCTTGTTGGACCCCTTTTTGCCCCTAGAACTGCTTTAATTTGAGGTGTAATAGATTTAACAAGGAGCTGGAAACCTTCCTTACAGATTTTGCTCCGAACTGACATGATAGCATCACGCAGCTGCTGCAGTTTTGTGGGCTGAACACAAGCGGCAACCTCCAATCTAAAAAATTGAGACAATGCTGAAGTTATTAAATCTGCTGTTTCTCCAGTGTCTGCTTGAGGCTGGCTCTGGAAGTACCAGAAGTCACATAGAAACCAAGCAAAAAAAGCTATCTTCAAAGCAGAAATTAACCTATTTACAGACTGGTTCAAGTGGATAGTAAGATCGTGAGCTCGCCCAATCAGAGGCACAGCTCAGGTCAGGCAATTGACGGGCGTCCTGTAGCTGTACTCCAAGCCCCTGTCACTTCAAATATCGCCGAGATAGCCAATATGCTTCAAAATCTGTTTCAGAAACAGACAGGTGATGTCTGGGAGACTACAGTCATTAATTATAGCATCTATAGCTGAACATCCATGATGAGAATCTCCGGCTCCACCACATCCCAAAGAAGCTCTACTGGACTGAGATCTGCTGACTGTGCAGGCTACTGGATTTCACTGATCTCATTGTTATGTTCAAGAACTCAGTTTGAGATAGTTTGAGGTTTGTCACGTTGGGTGTAATCCTGCTGGAAGTATTGTGGCGTCTGCAATAGAGACGCTGAGAGGTTTGAAGTTAACGGTTAATTGAAAAACTGGGATGCGATGTCTGTTGGCTGAAACCAAACCAAAATACAACTTCAGTTCAACCCTCTGTATGTAACACAGAGCATTCACTCACATTCCCAGTCTCTGACATTAATTACTCAAACACGAGGGCTACAATGATTAGTCGACATTATTGACTATGTTAACTGTAAAAATTCCTTGACGCAAGTTTTAACAGTCCACATGTTGTATTATTGTTTTTATTGTTGTTGTTATATAGTGAAATGCACCAGGCAGTAAATGTTCATCTGTAACTTCAGTTCACTGCATAAAGCACCACGTCATTGGATACTTTTATTATTCATCATGTAATTTGCTGAGTCATCTGTTTCATTATTTGACATTTAAAGGAAGAAGATATAACGTCAGCACAGATCATTATGAGGTGAGTTATACAGGATGGTTTTTAAAGGTGTAAACTCTTCAGCCACTGATATAAAATGGAGCCCAATTTAGGTTGAAATACAAATTATCGTGATTAATCAACTAATCGAAAGAATAGTTGATAGATTAGACACCGTGCTCATAAAGGGATGGACATGGTCAGCAACAATACTCAGGTAGGCTGTGGACTTTAAATCATGCTCAGTTGGTACTAAGGGGCCCAAAGTGAGCCAAGAAAATATCCCCCACACCATTACACCAGCAGCAGCAGCCTGAACCGTTGATACAAGGCAGGATGGATCCATGCTTTCATGTTGTTGAAGCCAAATTCTGACCCTACCGTCCGAATGTGGAGCAGAAATCCAGACTCATCAGACCAGGCAACGTTTTTCCAATCTTCTATTGTCCAGTTTTGGTGTTGCTGTGTGAATTGTAGCCTCAGTTTCCTGTTCTTAGCTGACAGGAGGGTCACCCAGTGTGGTCTTCTGCTGCTGTAGTCCATCTGCCTCAAGGTTGTTGCCTGTTGCCTTTCTATTAGCTTCAACCAGTCTGTCCATTCTCCTCTGACCTCTGGCATCAACAAGACATTTTGGCCACAGAACTGCTGCTCACTGGATGTTTTCTCTTTTTGGGACCATTCTCTATAAACCCTAGAGATGGTTGTTGGTTAAAATCCCAGTAGATCAGAAGTTTCTGAAATACTCTGACCAACACTCACACCATGTTCAGAGAAGAAAGGATCCCACCTGCTTCTGCTAAATGCTCCTGACTGCTGTGAGAAGTTTCACAGCTTTAAAAAACTGTGGAGCGATGGAACCAAAAGAAAAACATGGAAAGAGATCAGGATGAATGCGTGCAGGTCTCTCCCTCTTTATGTGGTCATTTCGTTTATTGTTAAGAGCAAAGTATTGATTCGAGCAGCTTTAAGTTGCATCATAAATCCAGCTTCAGAGAAAGGTCACAGTCTGTCACAAAGAAATCAGGGTTTGCCTTTGATGATGAAGTTCATAAATAAATGAGTAGAGAGCTCAGTGTGATCAGAATATTCTGGATCAACACAGCTTTTACAGATGGTTTAAAGGGAGAGGAATGAAACAGCCAGCTCTTTCAGACTGATACGCACGCTGTAATATTTGAACCTCTCCAATAACTCAATATCTGCACTGGAGAATATTACACATGGAGGGGAAAAATGAGAGAATCCAGCTCTCTGCACATCACTTAAAAGGATTCCCCTCCTTTAATCATGCAAGGATTTAATCTTCGCACAATTATCATCATGTTCTGGGTTCATTTTCCAGTGACTTGAAGCCAAGATCTATTTATTATTAGAAATGTTTGAAAAGTGGGAAGAGAGAGAACTAAACAGGAGCTGCACTTTTCATTTCCTGCTCCCTCCGTGAAACTGCAGAGGGTGAAAAACGAGGGAGAGATGCACAACATGTTTCAGAGATAATGAGAAAACAAAAACAGGGGAAAATCAAATGTACAGAAATTATATCTTCTGAGGGGGAAAACAGTGTCAACAGTGTGACCTGAATTCAAATGTCAGAGGAGATAATTCAGATGGTGGATGAGCCGAGCACGGTGCTGTGATAAAAGGGAGAGCAGGACGCCAGCGCCTTTAAACAAATCTCCTCCCAGCTGCAGCATTCATCTCGATCTGCTGTCAGGGTCACACTGCAACTTTATTCACTGTGTTTTTTATGAGTCTGAGCAGGAGTGGGAGGGCGTGTGTGTGTGTGTGTGTGTGTGTGTGTGTGGAGCTAAAACTGAGATGTTTAGCTGGTGCTTTTAAGCCCTTTTCAGACACATGCTTTATTATGGTAATACATGAGCAATTTTACACGTCGCTCTCATGTTTGAATAACGTTTACGACAAGGGTATAAAGGCAATCTCACCAAGTCAGACCTGAAACATTTCCATAACAGAACCGACACAGCTCAGGTCTGAAGTGAATGCTTCAACATCAGCACAAAAGCTACAGCAGAGATGAGTTTAGACTGAAAGAGATGGATACAATGGATGGAGAGGCGAGCCATAGAAAAGAGGCGACTCAGACAGAGAAGGCAGCCTGAGGAGGAGGAGGAGGAGGAGGAGGAGGAGGAGGAGGATGACTCTGCTCTCTGTGTGACAGGTACAGACACAGCTCCACTCCAAGGAGGGAAAAGTCTCTAGAGGAAGAAAGAATCATCAAAATGTAACCAAAAACATCCTGAATATGAATCCAAAACAGCCCCGAGAAAAATCCCCTCATGTGGAAGAACCGTGGAAGGAAAAACATCACAAAAACATAGGCTCCAACAGATCTTTGATCTGGATTAACCCATGGATTGGTTGAAGAATGACCCAATCAATTTGACTGACAATGTCAGGATAGATCAGTACCATCATTTATTAGTTACGCTTTTAGAGGCGTCAGTTTTCTTCAGCTGAACAGAAGCCATCCTGGTTGGCACACCAAAGCTCCAACTTGGATGTTCAAATGGACCCTCATTCTAGAAAGGACATCATTCTACCACCTCAGGAACATCGTCAAACTCCGCCCTACCAGTCATGCCTTTGGCAGATGCAGAGAAGCTCCTTATCTTCTGGCCTTTGTCTCCTCCAGACGACTGTAATGCACTCCTCATAAACCCCATTTCCACCCAGCAGTCCAGTGTGGATCTGTACAGATTGGTACGGGTTGGATCAGTAAAGCCTGATCCTGTTTGCGATTCCACAGCCAACCATGCCGTTCTTGGCATGTGGCGTGTCAGCTACGTCAGCATGACACAGTGTAATCCACTAATGAATCCAACAAAGAAAAACGTGACTCAGTAAACAAAGAGCAGCAATGAAACACATCCAGTAATCTCCAGAATGCAGTGTGCCACGAGCAGAAATACAGCTGCATGGTAAGAGACAATTCTTCCCACCAATCAACAGACTGCAGTGTTGTAGCTTCACCCTCTGGGGTTGGATCAGTACATCTGGTAGCCCAACAGAAGGGTACCAAAGAGACAGGATAAGTCAATGGAAATGCCACAAAATGCATGCTATACTGAGACAAACCACACTAAACCGCTTGGCAGAAACAGGGCTTTAGGGATCTCCTCAACCGTCAGTGCATTCAGTGGCATGTCCACCCGGTACCTCAAGGAAATCCTCACCCTGCAGACATATTCATGCACCCCAGTTTTGCAACCAAAAACAAGCTCCAAGCCCCCAGAACCAGGCTCTGCACCATGGGGGATCAGGCCTTTTCCTTCCTTACATCTTGCTATATGTTTTTTGGGTTTTTTTTTTTTTTTTTTTTTTTTTTTTGGTTCTCCTCTTAAATCAATTCTTAAAATTGTACACTATCATTTTTCTGCTCTGTAGCACTTTGAGATTGCTGAAATTTAAAGTGCATACAAATAAAATCCATCATAACTAACTTTTTTTACAATTCTTAAACTACAGAGGATCATCTAAGAATAAATCAGCTGTGGAAGTGTTTGTCTTAATGTTTTGGATATTTCTAGAGAAAAGACAGGTCCACACACAAAACCTGTGCAAACATCTCATGATCATGAGATAAAACACACAGGACAACAAACAAACCTGGCCCTACACCCAAGAAGAAAGAAAGAATGGAGCCTCAGGCTAATGTTAGTGGTGTTGACCAGGCAGATGCTGCTGCCTGGTCAACACCAGTGATGTTGAGGAAACTGGGATTTTAGTTCTGTGTGGATGGATTTATTTAACTTCCAGCATGCATGTTTAATATACATGTTTGATATTCTTGCAGCATTTTTAAGGGACAACTCAAAAAACTCAAGAATTGTATAGCAGCTTACTTATACTAAGGAATGTCTATCAGTTTAAACTTAGCTGCCAGTTGTCCCTCCTACCCCCTCAGCTTTGGGGTAGGAGTACACAGAACCATAAATAACAGAATGACAGGTGACCACATTGCTTTCAATGTCTTCAAGAGTACAGGGGATGAAGCTGGACACTGACCAATGGATGAGCTGGCTGATTGTTGTAATGTTGCTGTTTAGTTCAATAAGACCTTATAAGATCCCTGGAGTCTGAGTAACATTCTCACATTTAAAGATTTCCTCTCTCTGACTGACAAATGCAGACATCATCTCATCACACCAGTCCTAAAGTGTCAGCTGACATGCAGATCCAAGGTCAGCAATGACAGAAAAAACATGGAAACATCTGAGGACACTGAACCTGAACCTACTCCAATTCAGGGAGTAACAGGAGTTTCTATTGTGAACTCAAAACTGACAACCGATGCACAACTTTCAAATGTGGACCCAAGAAGGACAGATTCTGTTGCTCAGAAAAGAACAACCAATCACATGTTGTACTGAGGAAAAGAATGTCTGGCAGATCATCTGGAAAGCCCAACACCAGACTATAAAAGAAGCTGCTTCTGCCTTGGAGGAGAGTTTTTATTTTTTTTGTGTGTGTTTTTTAGGGTCTGTGGAGTTTTTTTTTTTTTTTTAGATCTTCTGAGGTCTTTAGGGGTCTTTTAGGGTTCAGAGGACCTAGGAAGCTCACTTTGTTCAAGATGGATTGTTTTGAATAAAGTTTTTTTGGATTCAGGCTGACTGAACTCCTTGGCTGATTGGACTCCACGTAGAGGCCCATCGCGACGAGGCCTGCAGGAGGCCAGTAAAAGTTACTACAACATGTGGCAAGAAATTAACAAACGGCAAAAAATGAGTTGAGTGTCATGAACGATATATGTTGTCAAATTCAAGTATCATTCTTGTTGTTTTAATATAATAAATTCAAAAACATATTTTTAGTTTATCTAAACTTATTGAAAACTGTTCAGTATATTGTAACTATACATGGAATTGTATACACTGTATTGTCTTTATTGTGAGGGTGAGGTCGATTTTGTGGCACTGGAAGGACTTTAATCTAGGTGAGCTGAGCAAAGTAGCTTCTTTGATAGTGACCCCTGCTCAAAGAGTTTGTGTTTGTGTAAAAGGTGACTCTTTACAGTAAAACACATTTTTTTTATCCTGTCTGTTCAAACAGTTTCCTATGGTTTAGGGGACTAACAAAAAAGAAAATGAAAAATATAAAATGCAATTAAAGCTACCAGCCTCGTGATTTAATATTAATACAACCCTTGCTTCAAATGAGGCATATAGCCAATCATAGTTTAGGCTTTGGGGTGGCCAATCAGATTCTAAAGGGGACCTATGCCCCCTCAAGTTATCTCTCCATTTCCGCCCCTGTCAAGACCCCAACATCGAAAACTCCCTGTTTTTCAAAGCCCTGTTTTCTGCCAGTGCATCCTTTTAACACATCAAGATGAACTCAGCGATGTTCCTGAAAAGGAGTTAAATCAGAGCAAAGCGCGGTGAGCAGGGGAGGAAGAGGCTGTTGTCTCTCTGCAGAAAGCATTGACAGGACCGCTGTGTTTATTGAGCGGAGGATCTTATCAGTTATCGGCTGTTCTTTGTAAACCCTGACACCTCTGTGTGTCCTCCAAGTGCACATATTGTGTTTTTCTGTTTCCCACTGCTGCACACATCTCCTCTAAGTGCCAACGCGATGAAATCATCATGTTTCATTGCACTTCCCATTTAGAGAGCGGCTCTCTGTGCTCTCCACATGCCTCGCCTCCATTGTCTCAACTCTCCCCTGTAATGAAATCACGGCGCAGACTGAAGGTCAGAGCAGGGTCGGCTCTGTGGATCATCTGATTCTCCTTCAAAGCGAGCGGGGTGCTGATTGCTCCAGATCCCAACAGGTTCTCTGGGAATCTGGGAGACAGAGCTAGGGGCTGATGGATGGATGAAGGCTGCAGAGGAGTGATCCTCCTCGTCTCAGTAATGAACTTGTTTCATTTGATCTGTTGCAAAGGGCTGAGCAGGACGAGAAGGTTAACCCTTTCTTCACTGCAGCCTGAGAGCTGATCAAAGTCCAGCAGGAGATCAATATATGCAAAGAGGCTGTCTAAGCACTTTAATTGGCACACCTTTTGTTTGCTCAGAGTTAATGTGTCTCAGAATTTCTAATAAACTCTCCTGCTTCCTGTCCGCTGCGCTCTTTTAATGAGCCTGTTTGTCTTTTTCAGCATTCACCAAAGGTTGCCATCCTCTAACTTTCCAACTTCATTGTTCCTCCGAACCCTCTGAATGAAACCAGTGTTTATGTGTCACCTCCAACAGCAGAACAACAACACTGTTTGTCACTGACCTTTGCAACTAATTGCTTCATTATCATTTTCTGATCTGCTCCTGCCATGCTTAGAGACGGGTTTATGCACAGAGAAAAAAAAACACTCTATAAAAGCACAATGGCTCAAATTAAAGAGTTCCCAAGTTTGAGAAACGTGGATAAAGATGGAATTATTGGTCATTTTCTTCTTCCATGGCAGGACAGAAACTCTGGTATGAGCATCCATCCATCTTCCCGTTCTCTGTACCAGCTTACTGCTCCAGGTCAAAGTGGGCCGCAGCCTATCACTCAGGACAGGTCGCTGTGTAGAGATAAACAACCACTCACACCTACGGAAAATGTAGAGGCACCCGTTCAGCCCTGGCATGTTTTTGGGCAGAGGGAGGATACTGGAGCACCAAGCAGCAACCTCCGGTCTAAGAATATGAGACAACGCTGGCGTACTAAAATCTGCTGTTTCTCCAGTGTTCGCTTCAAGCTCGCTCTGGAAGAACCAGAAGTCACAAACACACAAAAAAAAGCCGTTTTGAAAGCAAAAATTAACCTATTTACAGCCTGGTTCAAAAAACATCTCCTGTCTGAATCACTAATTTTACTATCAGCACCCTGTATGAGGGTGAATTTTTGTATAACTTGCCCTTGCCACTACCAATATGGCTGCTATAGCCGATGTGCTTCATTTTTTGTTTCAGAAACAGACGGGTAACATCAGGGAGACTACGTCCTTGTTTGATACAGTTTATGTGGAGCACCCAGAAGGGAGAAGGTGCAAATTCCACACAGGAAGTGTCCCATCAAGAGAATTTAACCCAGGAACCTGTGCAGCCCGAGAAAAAAAACAGTAGTCCACAGACTGGGGGAGCCAATCACGGCACTCTATTCTGCACCACCAGGTAACAGAAGACTGAGAGTCAATCTGCAACAAGCCTCCATACAACTCAAAGAAATGAAAGATACTCAGGTGAATTATTTTGTTTGACCTTCACCAACAGCAGGCCAGCTGCACAAACAAAATGTGAAAGTTGCATGCTTCAGTCTTATGTATAACTGCTTCCTTTTTAAGAGTTTTACTTAAACATCACACACTGAAGCTGTGAAATTATATTTTTGAGACAACTTTCAAAGTTATTCTAAAAACACAGGAATTCATATAAAAGGAGTGGTCTGACAGCGTGGTTAAGGTTGAAAGTGTGTTAATGTGGGGATGTGTTTGGTTGTGAGCTATGGGAACATTTTTTTATGAAGAAAGAAGCCCTACAGAGGAAATATCCAAAAAGTTCAATTTGAAAACTGTGGCAGCAGTGAGTGGTGTGTGTCAAAAGAAAGACAGACTGCTGTGCTGCACAGGTAGCGTCAACATGTGGGATACAGAGAAAAAGCAGTGGGTTAACCCCACTTTGACTAAACCTGTCTCCAAGTCTTCTTTTCTTGCTACTTCAAAACATCAAATTTAGTTAAATTGAAATTGATAATAAAAGTACAACCCAACATTTTTCTTTTTGTCACTTTGGTTTCAGGATGACATCATCATTGTACAGTATTCAGGCAGGTGTTCAGGCAGCAAGTGTTCAGGCAGCTGCTCTTAAAGCACCTGTGAGGAGATTTTAGTAGTTGATGAAAAAGAAATTTGTACTACCGCTCTTCAAGAGCAATAAAAGCAGAACAGACCATCTATGATCACTGAAGATTAGGCATGGTGAGATTTGGGATTTAAGCAAAATACTTTATAAGCATGCATTGAATTTAAACTACAGACGGTCAACTTTGTCCATGGAGGGATGACATAATCTCAGGAACATCAAGGCCTCTTTCTTTCTTTCTTTCTTTCTTTCTTTATTATTGTTGTTTTTTTATTTTTATTTTTTTCCAAGAAAACACACATTGCATTGTTCTGGACAAAAATCATCAAAAAATGTTTGAGGTTTCTTTTGATCTCTGAGGGGCGCCAGAATCAACACAAACAGGAAGTTCCTCACAGGAGGGTTAACAGAGTTTTCATACTCTGCCTCTAAACTCTACCTGTTTGAGTTTTTTAATTGCTGGTGCTTTTGTTATTTGAAACTTGTTGTTTGTGTTAATTACTCTTTATTTCATGCTGGGTAAACATTTGCTCCAGGCGCGTCAGCGGAAAGAGAAACTCAGATGATCAGATGTCAGCTTACGCAGTCACTTTGACATAGGAGAGTAATTTCCAGGAGTGATGAGCTGGAAGATGTCGGCCCATGGCGTTCTAGCCTTTCTACATTTTTTGATAAATTCTTTATCTGAAACTTTTTTTTAATGTAAATTATTCTTTACTTAGGTTGAAATGATGCCACATTTCTGTTTTGGTGGAAAAAAAGTTTCATACCTTTCTTTAATTCTCTAACTGACCTGTTTGAGGAGTTATAATTTCTCTGACCGGCCTCTTCTAAAATCAGAAACCATGGATCCAGCAGGCTCTGAAGTGTTCCCTCTGCAGGGCTAACACTCACTAATGAAATCTCTCTCTGCACCGACGTCTCTCACATAACATAATGAAATCCTGGTTTCCGTCTGCGTGTCCTCGGTGAGTAGCGTCTGAGCCAGTTTGGGTGCAGCGGGCGGTGTGAACAGCTCCTCTGTGACTGTGCCTAATAGAATCATCTACAGGTGATTTGTTTCAGTCCTACGGCCAGGCCATTATTCAGCGTTACCATCCTGATCACTGCCCTCTCTCATCCAGCCTGTCGTCTCTTCTTTTCTCTTCCTCTTTCGTTTTCAGCTTCCTGTGAGGGTGGGTGGGAGGCTGCGGCGTGTGTGTGTGGAGATAAAAGGCAGCCGTGTCTGCAGGTATGAGCCATGGGATCCATTATGGCCGACTAATACATTAAGAGACATTTCAAAGTGAATCACGGCAGGTGGAGAACAGCTCTCCCTCTGGGCGGGCTGAGGCATCTGTTATGACAAGCAAACCAAATCTCAGCTTTCCCATGGATGAATTAGGAGTCACCTCCAGCCACACACACACACACATGCAGCCTTCTCCTCCGTCAGTGACACTTCCCTCCCTACTGGTTCCTCCTCCCCTGACACCTCCACCCCGCTCACCATTCCCACCATACACCGTCTCTCTGCTCCTGTCACCTCACATCTCCCATCTTTCATCTTCCCGTCACATCACCCAAACACGGCACGAAAGAGAGGAAAAGAGAAAAGTTCAGGGGGGAGCAGAGAGGATATGGTGTGAATGCGTGTGTGCAAAAGAAAGAAAAGGAGTAAAATAGTCGGAGTGAGAGCGCCCGCGGCACAAATGTTGAGATAATGGTTTGGAGAGATGGTGATGAGGCCCTTGAAGGGAAAATCCCCTCAGATGGGTGGATGAGTTACCTCTCTGGTCTCATCTCTCTGACGTTCTTAAAGCTACAGGACCCTGCGCCTTTAACTAACCCTGACAATCACAGCTACAGGCGAGGGGAAGCTGCCCTGTGCAGCCCCGTGCCTGCAGGCTGCTTCAACACATGAAAGAAACACACACAGACTCAGAGCCCAGGCACGTATCGAACATCACAAAACACACAGAAAAAGGCCATGAGGAATGGAAATTCAATCAGCAATCAGAGGTTATATTTCTGAGCATGAAAAGCATTAACGTCCAAGTCAGTTTCCTGTTGAGGCAGAGAGGGAACACGGCTTTTCTATTAACCGCTGCCGCCGCTGCTGCTGCTGCTGTGAATACCCAGAAAGGCAGGGAAATGAGCGACGACAGAAACACTTTATAAATATTCATAAAGGCTTTTAAAAGCGGGTAATCATTTTCTCTTTTATGCATAATGTAGCTTATTTATTTCAAACATTACCACGCATTTGGAGGAAATTGTTCCCTGTTTGAGGGAACTTGTATCTCTGGCTGCAGTTAGCAGGGATTCACAGCCAGCTGCTGCACAACTGGGGAATATGTGCAGCGTGTGCATGTGTGCTCAGATGTGTGTGTGTTTTCACTTGTTTATTTCTGGGAGCTGATAATGATGATGGGGGTGTGTGAGGAGGTATTTACCAGTCATATTACAGCATCTATTCCCCAGGCCCGAGTCACGCTGACACACAGCTATCATAACAACCCTGTGAGGGGAAAATCTTCCCGCGTGTTTATCTGATATCTACCCCTCTATCACACTCAGGGCGGGTGTAGCTGCATCACTTGTTTAATTCTTATAAGCTGGTAAAAGGCAGAAGGTGAAATATTTCTCATGAATAAATTATGTTTTGGATTAATACACAACATCTGTAAGTGAAAAGATGCAAACACACTGATGCTGCAGAGACATCTGTTGAACCCGTTCAGTCTGCCGTGCATCGGTCAGCGAGTGAATAAATGTAAATATTAGGACTAACAGCAAATGTGCTCAGCTCGTGGAAGATGTGACCTCGTGTTTCTGGAGGTGGAGGTGGAGATGTGGGCACTGGCAAGTTTGTGTGTGTCAGAGGGAGAAAGGGCCTCACACTGCAGCAGATCCTTTACCCTCCTACAACCCTGCACCACCCTGCTCACGCAACTCTTTCCCAGCAGCTGTCTTTGCGGCTGTGAATGTTTTATAGGATGGTTAAATGTGTGTTTTAGCTGGCAGTAGGGGTGTGATGTTAGCTAACACTATATGGGCATTTCAAGCAAAAGCCCTCTTAGATATTCGCTTGTGTTCGAAAATTATTCAAAGATGGCTCCCTACACTTTGTGCTTGCTCTGCACGTCGATCATCAAACTAACTTCCTCCAGGTGATGAAGCTTGCAATGACTGTTGATCTTTGGACAGCGCCACACTTTCCACTGCATGCCTCGCTCTCACATGACTGTGTGTAGTTGACGACTTGTGATTTTCTAGCCCAAACTTGTAGACTTCACAATCCATTTTTGAGCATCTCCTTGTTCTTGTTTTGGCTGTAAAACCTCCAGTCTGTTGACTCCTGTTCTGGCTACGTTTATTATGTCAGATTTGTTGCTGCAGTCAAGTTAAAAAAGATCTGTTTTGGACACAGTTTGTTTTATTTTAAAAAGTCAGTTGGTGTTTTAGGGGGTTTTGATGCACAACCTTCTGTCCCACTTAATCTGTAGTTGGGTCATTTTGGAGCGAAACGTGACCACGGTGAGCCAAGGTCCGTTTCTCAATGGATTTGTAATCTAGGAGGGCTAAAAAACAAATTTAGTCGGGGTGTATTTTTTTAAATGGTGGGGAAAATTTTTTAGAAGCCAAAATCCAAAATGGCTGTCATGGAAATGATCTTTTTAAAAGCTCAACCTACAATGATGAACAATACATGTTTTCAGACCTTATTTTTGTTGAGAAATACATATTTCAGGGTTGGATAATGATTTGACTTAATTTGAACCTTCAAATTCAAGATGGCTGCCACTTTTGGTGTTTTTTAGGGTTTTTGGGGGGAGTTTTTGCTGTTTTGGGGGCATATTTTTTTCAGTATTGTTACAGAGTCTCTATAAGGTTAAAAAGGAAGCTCTGCTCATGATGAATTGAGTAATATTCAGTTAAAAGTTCACAGAAATAACATCTGAAGTCAATAAAGTAGATGTTTATGTGTAAACAACACTTGTTGATTGCCCATTTCCCATTCAAAAGGACTATGCAGAAATGACTTTTCAGGTCTTTATCACAATATTTTTGGGCTATATTAAATTCTTTTGCAGTCTCAGACCAATGGAAATGAATAGATTCCTTTATTTCGCTCCCATTTAAATGATTGGAGATTTATCATCGCCATGGAAACCACTGGAGCAAAGACATATGTGTGATGTCACAAGGAAAACCCAGGCTGTTTTCAAATTCACCTACTACATACTGTGTATGAAAGTAGTATGTAGTAGGCACTGCATACTGCCTACTACACTTGAATGTAGTATGTACTATGACTGTTCTGTTAGGTTTATTTTGTAGCGGAAAAAGGACTTTTTTTTTTTTTTTTTTTTGTATACGATTTATTTTTCATACTTAATTTTGATTGTACAAAACAAACTATGAGTAGCTGACATGTTGACATTTTAGTTATTCATCTGTAAAAATATTCCCAGAAGCAGCATTTTATATAAAACAGCCAGTTGTGGAGAATACTTATTATTTCTGAGAGGAATTACTTATCATTTCGTGACGGTGTACAGCAGCCTATTAGGGTCACTAAAAGAAAAAAAATATTATTACATATTAAAACCTGCTTGGAGTTTCCTCCAGCTGGCATAGCTCTTAAAGTTCACTGAGGTATTCAAGCTCCCTTACCACAAGAAGGTGCAAATGACTGAATGTTGAAATGCTGAGACCTGTATAACTTTTGCTTGAAGAAATAATGATATCACAAGAGAAAAGGAATGTCCCTTTATCCAATCATCATAATTTTTTTATGTTGACAAGCAGGAGAACACTGCGGCCGTTTTCGAATTTGCCTTTTATACTAGCAGTGCGTACTGAATTTCCCAAAATGTAGCATTTAGTACACAGTATGCAAACAAAAGCAAAGTTACAGTATGCAAAAAAATACCCAGATGACGAACTGATTCGGGAAACAATTCACAGTATGCACTGGACCAGTCTGCTTCGCCTACTGTTGCCCACAATGCAAAGCGCCTGGATTGAAAATGACTGAGAGCGAAGCTTTAACAATCAGAGCAGCAAAGTATACAAATATAAGAGCCTCTACTTGTTATTTTTACGTTTTCAACCCGCAATAGGGTGTAATAACTTGTAATAACTTTTTCAACTTAAATTGTGTATCTATTTTTATTCTACTCTTTACAAAGTTCTTTATCTAATATTGCAACAATTATTATTTTTCTCTACTACTCAAGCTCTATTTTTTTCGACTTTTTGTAACATTTAGTGTTTCTCTGAGGGTCTTTCTATTCATAGCAATTGTACTGAGAGAGTGCAGTTTAAACCTGAGTCAAATACCTTGTATTCTTGAAAATACTTGGCGAATAAAGGCAATTCTGATTCTGACTCTGATTCTGAAAAGGTCTGTTGTTGTTTTTCCATTGACAGTTTGTAACGGCCAGACTGTAGCATTATTAGTGTAAACCACTGCCAATTATAGTATGACATTTTACTGTTACATTCTGTATTTTACCTCTATATTTCCACCACCCTAAATTTTCCCGCTTCACCTCATCCTTAATACTGAATTGTGTGTGTGTGATATTATCCTTGATGTGTTTTTTGCTTTTAAGTGGCCCTAATAGGCCATCGTACACTATCACGAAATAAGTAATTCCTCTCCGAAATAATAATAAGTATTCTCCACAACTGACTGTTTTATATAAAATGCTGCTTCTGGCAATATTTTTGCAGATTAATAACTGAAATGTCAACATGTCGGCTACTCATGGTTTGTTTTGTACAATCAAAATTAAGTTTGGAAAATGAATCCTATTTCTGCTTCGCTACAAAATAAACCTAACAGAACAGTCATAGTACACACTACATTCAAGTGTAGTAGACAGTATGCAGTGCCTACTACATACTACTTTCATACACAGTATGTAGTAGGTGAATTTGAAAACAGCCTGGGTTTTCCTTGTGACATCACACGTGTCTTTGCTCCAGTGCTTTCCATGGTGATGATAAATCTCCATTCATTTAAAAGGGAGCAAAATAAAGAATTCTATTCATTTCCATTGGTCTGAGACTGCAAAAGAATTTAATAAAGTCAAAAATATTGTGATATAGACCATTTTAAAAAATACACCCCGGCTAAATTTGTTTTTTAGCCCTCGTAGATGACAAATCCATTGAGAAACGGACCTTCACTCACCACGGTCACGTTTCGCTCCAAAATGACCCAACTACTGCTTTTCTGTGAGACTGACGCGTAACAGCTCCAGCATCTTGTAAAAAACTGCAACCTGCAGCAGACAGACGGGTCAAAGTGATCATCACGCGAACAATCACATTTTTTTATGTGAGTGGCTATTTGTGTATTAATTAAACTATTGCACATCCCTAGTTTGCAGTTTGATATTTTTTTTGTTTGTTTTTGTTTTTGTTTTAAAGGACCGTGGATTATTCATACTCTCCAGAGGATTCACTCTTGGTTCTGGCAAGATTTTTTTCTCTTGGGAAATGTTATTGCAAGAAATGAGTTTAATTCGTAAAAGTTCAAATGTCTGCCTTTGACTGAATAAAAAGAAAACTACAAAAACAAAGCAACCAAAACAACCAAGAAGTTTTTTGAGATATGAGGCATCTCTCTTCCAGTTTTTTTTTTTTTTTTGCTTTGAGTTGAGAGCTAGAATTTAGGCTATCAAGCCATCTTCAGATTTCCCTCCACTGGCGTTACAGCGAATGCCACCACGGCTGCCTACAGCTGTCAAGTGTCCTGTTTTGGCTGGGAACCTCTACTGTATTTTAGCCCTTTTTCCTGCCGTTCCTCATATTAATACTCTCCCATAAATCTCCCGTATTAAAATGTAATAGAAACAAACAAACAAAAAAACATCCTCTGCCTCTCCAAATAAAAAATATGTCACCAGCATCGTCAAAGCTGCCACCTGGATTAGCCTGAGTGGCAGTTCTTGCAAGAATAGTGTCGACAGATGGAGCAAACCATAGTTGTCACGTCTCCTTTTTTGCCCGGGAAACTACTATATTAAACCTCTATATACCTAAGGGGGACAACTTGCAGCAGGCACCAGAAAATCTCCCATATTTTCAAATACAAAACTTCACAGGTACACGTCTGCCTCACTTGTTCACTCTAACATGACCTGAAGTTTGTCGTACCTCATTTTCCATAATTAATCTACAATAAAAATCTTCCTGATGTCACTTTACAGTAGCTCTTCAGCCCTCACTTTATGCAGCAACTACTGTTGTCAAAGATACTCCTGGATGAGAAGACACTTAGATAATTTGGTCCCGTTATCATATTCTGGTTGACACTGCAGACCATAGGCAGGGCAGAGTGTTCAGGCCTAACCTCACTGTTACTGTGTTTGCAGCTGCAGTGATGGACACTTGTTAGAATCACATGTTTGGCACTGAAAGATCTCTTTCAGTGAAAAAAAGCTACAAACACAAGGTTGATGTTGAATATTTAGCAACTTTGAGCATCTTTAAAAATTGTTGATGACAGAGCTGAAAGCTGCAGTCAGACGGATGACACCACTGTGCTGGGAAATTAGGTTTTCAAAGATTAAAATTTCCACTAATTTCCTCAATTTTTCTGATTTGAATTTCTGATTGTTTCATTTTATAATTAATAAAGCTTTAAAAAAAAGAACAGTCTTGAAACTTTGTATCTGTAATTGTACATAATAGCGGGCAGATGGATCACTTTTTATGCATAATGCTGATCTGTTTTTATTTATTTATTTTTTTTTACCTTAATATCAGCAGCATAAGTCAACATTTATTCATACAGTATTAACTACGTGGCTGATTTTGCATGATCAGACAGAAAGCACTGGTAGAAGGTACAGGGTTCAGCTGTGATACCAGATTGTGAGACTTTAACCTGCTGCAACTTCTTATTATTTCATTACAACAATAACAACAAACAAAACAGGAGGAGAGGTCCTGGTTTTTGTTTCTTTTTTCTTTTTTTTTCTACTAGTATAAGTTGCTAGAACTCTGAGAAAGAGTTGTCAGCTCTCGTCTGTTGCGACTTTTTCTCTTATTTATTGCAAGGGTTTGTTTTACATAGGAATTTCTAAAAGCATATAACCACAGAGTAAAAGCAAAATTTGCAACATGTCCTGTCCCAGATTTGTTTTCATGTTTTTTCTGATTTCTATTATATAGAATACTTGCTTAGTATAATCCTTTCAGTTAATTATTTCAGTAATATTTGATTTAGATTTGACCAATGAAACATCCTGCCAGTTTTTGAAATAAGTTTTTATTTACAATTCATGCTGGTATTCCTAAAGTCAATTGTGTTGTAATGGTATAGTGTGGTTTTTATTGTTACTATTATTTATTTATTTATTTATTTAATTGAGACATCAATGTTAGTGGCAATGCACCAAATTCTTGCACTTTCTTGAAGAAAAGTGCAAACCCCATATTTAGTAATAAGTGTAATAAACTAGAAAAGCAATTTCTGAAGAAATTGCGCTGTGAATGCAGAATGCTGAAGCAGCTTGCGCTGAACTGCTAATGCAGAATGCTGAACATGGATGACTGAAGATGTGTCTGAAAATGGTTGAATGAAGTCATGCAAGGCTTGCACTGGAATACTAATGCAGAACGCTGATCATGAATGACTGAAGATGTGTCTTAAAATGGTTGAATGAAGTCTTGAAAAGCTTGTGCTCAACTGCTAATGTAGAATGCTGAGCATGAATGACTGAGGATATGTCTAAAAATTGTTATAAGAACTCCTGAAAAGCTTGCGCTCAACTGCTAATGCAGAATGCTGAATTAGCCTGCCATGAACTCTTGGATGAAAGGAAATGAATGGACGAATAAATGGAATGGATGAATGAATTTAAAGTTGAAATGGTTGCGTCTAGTCAAAAATTAAAGGAATGAATCAAATTTTAAAGAACATTGATGGAAATAATGACCTGACTGAGGGAAAATGCAAGTCGGCTATCTTAAACCCTGTTAATATGTAATCCTGTGTGTCCTTTGTGTGAGTTTTTTAACCATGTAAGCCTGTAGGCTGAGGCCCATGTGAAGCCAGATGTTGCCATGGTGATCATTGTTTACCAACTACCATCAGAGAGCTGGTGGAGTCTGTTGATTCCCAACACATTCCCTTTGAAATCAGGGTGTAATGGTGTGGCCACACCAAACGCGAATTTGCGGCGCGATTACATACAAAGTCAATGCAAAGACGCGTTTAGCCGCCGATTCGCCTCGGGCGGCGCGATTCGCGCGTTTGGCGCGGCGAGTTTGGAGCGTTCACGCGTTTGGGCGGTAGACGCGAATTCGCTCGAGTTCAAAATATTCCCCCACGACGTCATTGTTATGACAACGTTGGGGGGCAACTGCCGCCTGCTCCGGCTCCAACTCCGCCGGAGGATGGAGGAGAAAACAATCTGTGCGGTGTGTCATCATCCAGAATTATACGATACGACGTGTGTACTCTACAGAGACTGGAAAAACAGGAGCAGGCTTGGTTGAAAGTCTCTGAGGAGACAGGTTTTGAATGTAAGTTCTGAAAACATTCGTTCCCAGCTGGATTTGCCTGCACGGGCTATCACTGAGTCCGACTGTGTTTTCCTCAGCGGAGTTTTGAGCCTGATAAAGAGCAGGAAAGTGCGGGGCAGGGGCAGAGCCAGGGAAAAGATGGAAGTTCTCTGTGCTCCTCTCTTTCCTCCACCCCTTCATTATCCCCAGGGAGACCTCCGGGAACATGGGTCGGGGGTTCGGGTGGTCGGGGGTACGGGGGGTCGGAGGTTCGGGGGATCGAGGATGAGATCGCAGGGAACAGCCAAGCAGGGCTGGTGGATTACCAGGGAGAGGCAGCAGGCATTGATTGTGATCTCCAAAGCTTTCACACACTCTCCTGTCATGCTTTGGAAACCACAGCTCATTGTTTTTCAGCTGCTCTTTTGGACTTTCGGTCTTTAAATGAACGAGCTCTCTACTCCGCATGCGCAGTACCGCGTGTTCGCGCCTCAGCAGTTTGTCCTTCTAAGAATGGCAGTACATAACCTCTGTGCTCCCTGTCTGTGGAAAATATCAACATTCAGACCTTAGATCCTCCCCTAACAGGGCCACACAGCAGGATTTATTCATTTCAGGCCACATATACACCTGTGTGACTTTCCGTGACTAAGATTTGAACCTGACAAGAAGGCGTGTGTGCTTCACAGAGACAGTAAGTGAGTCGGTTATCTTCCAACAACACCCCGTCTGTGTGAAAGCCTCTCTATGTGGATCGCTCATTAAAGCACAGCAGTGGGTACTGATAAAGAGAATTGGATTACTGTGATTAATACCATGTGTCACTTGTAATGTCCTTAACAGTATGAATCACAGAGCGCCACGCTCCCATGGCTGAGTGTGCACACAAACACACACACACATTCCCAAACAGATATGAGTTGGGAAACTTGGAAACTTTCAATCATTAGTTGCAGTGTTGGGGTCACTAGTGACTGAAAGCTTACTCAAAAGTTTTTTTTGTTTGTTTTTTTCCAGGAAACATCACACACACTCACAGAAATACACACTATTTCGGATTCACACTAACACTGTCACCCTTAGTGTTCAGAGACAGTTTGGTCGCCCAAGGGGGGCTATAAGAAACCAGGGCTGCTGTGAATTCCAAACATAGAAACGTAACTCCAGTGTTCTCTCTGAGTGTGTGTGAGTGTGTGTGTGTGTGTGTGTGTGTGTGTTCAATCATGTAAACCTGTCTGCTGAGGCTTTTCTGAAGCCAGATTTTGCATTGGTGATCAATGATAAATTAACACACACATGCTTGTCATTGTTCCTGAATGTTTTGATGAGTTACTATAAACAGCTGCATGAGATCAAAGGTTTCCACGGTAAAGGCAGCAGGTGCAGGTGCACAACTTTGCCCTTCTTACTGTAATCTTCTGAAGATTTTGTGGCAAAGCAAGAGTCCGAATCTCCTGTCACCTTGCCAAAACCGTAAGGGCTAGAATAAAAATGAACACTCCGTAGGAATCCTGAGACCCAGAGGAAGCTGTCGATCTAAATTTCATGCATGAAGGTCAAGAAACGAACCCACGAGAGCGATAGATAGATGAGGGAAATTTTACTGATCTCTGAGAAAACCCCTCAGGAATTAACATGGAGGTATATGGGTTTTTTTTTTAACTTCTCGTGACAGTTGGCCATTTTGTGAAAAAGTGCTTGATCCTTTTGCTTTAAAAACCACTTTGTCAGAAGCAGGACAAGCCCTACTCCATTTTGACATATAATATGCCTATGTGGAGCGAAAATTGTGACCAAAAGAGCAGTTTACCCAGAATTTTTTCAGGTCTTCTTTCCCCCTCTCCCTGCTCTGTCGTTTGAATCTCCCACTCTGAGCCAAAACATTCCGTCCAATACACACCAATGTTAAACGGCTCGAAGAGCTGAATATCATCATGACCTTTGAAGGGTCATTGTGAAGAAACTATATATGCTAGGAAACATTTGAAACCCACTGAATGAAGCCAAAAGATAGCTGAATATTTTGAAGTTTGAATGGAGTTTGTAGCTGAAAGTATGACTGAATAAGGAGGGCTTGAAGCAGGCTGAAAAATGTCCTGAAGAGAGGAAATTTTGAAAATTTCGCATTCATCTCTATGGGACCGAAATTTCGTAAATCTTTGAATATCTCGGAAAGTATTAGTGAAAAGTTTCTGAAGAGTCATAGCCCCCTTGTCCCCACTGAAACACACGTTTTGAAGTTTGAACGGTGAAAATCGGTTGAAGTTTGTCTGAGTTTTAGCAGTCCAAAAAAGCGGGCGGAAGAATGAAGAAGAAGAATACATTTTTTTGTCACAGAAGAACATATGCTGTGAATGCATTGCTGCATTCACAGCAATTATTCCATAATGTGGCAAAGTTTATTACATACTGCATTCAATCATTTTATTACAAAATGTGGCGTTATTACATAATGCAGTGATAATGTATTACATTATTACAAACTGGGGTGTTATTACATAATGTGGCCTTACAAGCAACATCCCAGGTCTTGAACTGCTGCAGCTCCCCTCCTCTCTTCCAGTTTGGTTTTCATGCCAGGTTCAGTCACATGCATCAATAATCTGCATAAAATATATTTAGCAGCACCTGGCTAATGGGAGGTGAGCGTAAACTACCCTCACCTCTTTAAAAACAGATCAGGGAAGTGGTCCTGATGACACCATGATCCTCCCACACGGAGCTGCTCAGCGGTGAGCCGGAGCGTGGCACAGACCCAGGACCAGCACCGCCTCCCACCTGAGCCACCAACAACACCCGCCGGGGTCCAACGCAGTCATCCCACGCACACTCCACTCTCACAACACCGCTGCACCAACACGCCACGGTCCAAACGCCCCCTCTTTAATTCACACACATTAGATGTACATGCACCTGTTTGTATGGAAACACAGCGGTCTTTGTGGGCATAAACTAACACTTTATCCACGCACCTTAAAAAGAGCTGCTGAGAGGCTGCAGAAACACATTGCAGGGTGTAAATGTTATATTGCTGAACGTGGGAACGTGGTGGGAATGTTTCTCACTTTCTCTGTGAGATATAGACGCCTCCAATGGCAGAGTGTGAGGAGAATGTGGCGTGAATATCCACAGGTAGTGTAATCAGAGCCGACCGAGCCTGCAGGCAGACAAGCCTGCTCCTTCTGGGAGCAGGTACAGGCCGGGGGATTACCGGGGTAGAGGGGGGGTCAGTCCAACAATAGAAAGCTACAGAGCAGAGGGACAGGGCCAGCGGCTGAATGAGAGCCCCACACAAAGAAAGCAGCCAGCCGGCCTCCTCTGTAATCCACTCAGAGCGCACAGCGCAGCTTCCAGCACATCTCAGTGGCTTTGCTCCACGCTGCCAACCATCACAACCAGAACCAGACACACATCAGGCTGTAAGGAGGGGGAGCAAGTTTAACAGCCGCGGACAAAAATGTATTTCTATCACAGGAACTTTCCAGAGCCGATCCTCTTCCAAGTGGAGTCACACTTTCATGAGAAATAAATGGATTTTTAAGTTCCTGTTAAAAGCTTGGAGCTCAGTATGAAACCAACGCCAACAAAACACATTAATGTGTACTGATGATTTCAAAAAGGAACAAGGATACATATATCTGATTTACATCCTGTATGTTATCCGTTATCAAGAAGTCAGGTTGATAAGAAAAAGTTTGTAACCCTTTTTTTATTTTTTTATTTAATCCTGTTAATCCATCTTCCCCTGAGAAAGACTCACTGTTTTGGACTCGTGTTTTCTTCAATGGGGCAAAGGAATGAAAAAGGGTGGATCTAATCTAGTCTACACTCCAGTCAAGTAGGTGGCAGTAATGCACCTTCAGCTCGTTGCCAACCGCTAAATAATCCGAGAAAAATGAGGAAGACAAATAAACTGAAGACAAACCATAGACTGTAAAAAAAAATGGATGGCTCGAAGTGAGGTGGCCACAAAAACTGCTCCCCCTGGTGGCTGGCTGCAACATAGGTAAAAAAATCTGACTCTGCAGTCATTCCAGATGAGCTGTGGTTAAACTTTAAAAAAGGAAAACACCTCGTAGAAATGTTTCTCACGTCCAATTGTTGTGGAAATTTGAAGATATTATTTGGCTGCCTCATGTTCAAGTCCTCCTTTTTTCTAAAGAGTTTCATTTTTATTAGCTATAAGAGGTTAAAACATGTAACAATGAGTGACAGCTGCCGTTCTCAATTATTTTGGGGGGCACTGTAAAATATGTCAATAGGTAAAGTCAAGAAGTGATTGGACTCTCAAAAGAGAAAAAAAATATTATTGTTTTTGTCAGCCAGCTCCACTCGGGCCCTTCTCAAATCCGTACAATGGTAAATGGCAGAGCCACGCTGTCCACTCTGTATACAGTCTTTGAGACAAACAAATACAGTAATGGTGCAGCATAGTGCATCGATTATGGAAGAATGTTGTTGACTCTTTTACTAATCAGTTTTTAACGGTTTTAGAGATTCGCCGTTGCAGCCCTAGAATTCATGATGAACGGTTCATATTCACCAGAGGATGAGCTCTGTTGTCTGAGGCATCCAGATTTTGGGCTCTAATTTCATAGACCAGGCACAAGCACAGGCGCACCTGCCCTGAGGCGGCCTTCGCTGCGTGTACAGGGCATGACTGGCGCACTTTGCAAGTTTCCTGCAGTGCCAAGAGAGGCGCAGTCAAGGCACAGAGAGGCGCAGAGGAGCGCAGAGGAGTGCAGAGCTGCACGTCCACTGCTCCCTCCGTATAAATGGCAGAGAGGGAGGAGAAAAGCCGTGAGTGGGTTTAACACAGCCGAGCGCTGCTTTCACCAATCAAATGAGCGCCTCTCCTCGCCTTTAAATGCCCTGCGGCCAAGGCGCAGCGTCTGATTGGTCTGAGTGATCCCCAGCACCGCGGAAGGTATGCTGGAAAAGCCGGCAGCGGAGACGGTCAGAGCCGCTGTCCCTGCAGCAGGAGAATGGACAGCGGGGCGCATTGGAGGACACAAAGCGCATCACTGTGTGGGCCAGCTCCCGGGACAGATGTAATCTGTTCCTTTGTCATTAATAGGAGTACAAAATGAAGAGACAGTTACACAGCTGGCTTATCCATTCAGAATACTTTTGATCCACCTGCACTCCTGGTTTGTCATCACCAAATAGCAGTCACACCCATCTCTGCGCAGACGGTCTACCAAATTGTCAAATTGGCAGCGCACAGTGGTGCGCTGCACAATATTAGCACTGCGCACGGTGCGCCAGGCTTGCACCCCCTGCGCTGCGCCACAAAATTAGAGCCCTTTATCTTGTGAAACATACACGTGAGATGACTGAGAGTGTTTGCCCGAGATTTTAAGTGTTTGCTTTTTTTATTTAATATAAAGTTGAAATAAATTTAAAGTTTGTGATTCTTTTTCCTCAGAGGATGTATTCTTTTGTACACTTTGTAGTTTTCTTCAATAGAAACACATCAGTAGAGGCTACATTTAGCGTGTAATTCATGTTCCACAGATGATAAGTAAATGCTATATCTGTGGTGGTGATTAACCTTCAGTGGAAACATTTATGGAGGAGAGGTGTGTGATTTGTGCACTGATACAAGTTTGCAAAACAGAAGATGGTCTGTGACTTCAGTGTGAGACGTTCGTTCTCCCCAGACAATGTTTATTCTCCCAAGAGGTGAAGACCAGGAGGGTTCAAGAGGTTTTGTGCACAAACAAAACTTGAATAAAGAACAGTGATGAAAACAGAGGCATAAACACAATCTATTTGAGAGGTTGAGGAATTATTTTTACACTGACCTGCTGATGTTTCTTAAAACTAGATCTCAAAAATGACCAAAATAGATGTAAGAAAGCTGAAAAGATCAGTATCCTGTCTGTGCTTGGTTTTTATTTATAATTGATTGGCCCCTTATCAATAGTTTTTCACTGGAAAGTAAAAGAAAAAGGTATGATTTTTTTTCTCCTTTTTTCAATGGTGCGATCAATGACCTCATCACAGGGTGCAGACAGAAAGGGAGCGAGCGGGCTTTTTACAGACAAAGACCCCCCTGGGGAGCTGTCTACGACATATGTAGGACAGAGAAGAGACTAAAAATAGAAAAGGTAAAAATAATCGACACAAGAGTTGTGTGGCACAACGCAGACAGCCTGCCACTCTTTGTTCAGTTTTACAGTCCTTTCTGCAGAGGAACAGGCATGTGCATCTTCATCTGACAGGAGGGGAGAGGAAGACAAAGCGCATGTGAAGAGGGAGGGGAGGGAGGAGGGGGGAGGGGAGGAAACAGATTGAAGGTTGAGTAATTGTCTTCAATACTTAATATCCAAGAAAACATGCTCGTCTAAGTGATTTTCACCAGCGGGGGTTTGTGGAACGCTGAGGTTTGTGCCTGGTGCTCGCTTGTCTCCGCTCTGTTCCATAAATCAGATCTGAGTTACACACACACACATATGCATACACACACATACACACACAAACAGCACAGCAGAAGACAGTGGGACATGGTGTAGTTATGAAAAGTGCAGAAAAACAAAATGCACAGCAGCTCCGTTGATGCCCTTACGAGGAATCTGCTGTACAGTTCTGCAGGAGGGAAACATGATTACACGAGTGCATCAGCCCAGAGGGAGCTCCGAAGTGAACGGAGGTTATTGTCCACTGTTTAGGACGATTACTACCTAAAGCACCAATAAGTGTAATGAATCTGCAGTAAATTGTGTTAGTAAAAAAAAAAAAAAAAAGAACTCTGGATTGCAGATTGGATTTGCGTCTGCAGCTCTCTATTGTGCGTATTTAACAGGAAACATGCATGTGACTTACTGAGCCCGAGGGTGTGCAGAGAGGCAGCACCATCAACAACATTAGGGCACTTATAATAATTCAGGAAGTAATTACAGGCTCAACCGGTTTATTAACAGTTCCACTTTCTTCCCCGCTCACACGCCAGAGGAGCAAACGTGGAAGCTAAACATTAACAAGACAAGTCTGTAAATAAAGTCTGCACTGCTGGGGCTGGATGGAGAAACAGAACGCTGAATGAGTGTGTGTGTGTGTGTGTGTGTGTGTGTGTGTGTGTGTGTGTGTGTGTGTGTGTGTGTGTGTGTGTGTGTGTGTGTGTGTGTGTGTATGCCCTGACTGTAGTATATTGTATCTAATCCACTGAACCCGTGCAGAGGTAAAGCTCTGTGTGTCTGATAGATCCTTTCATGCTGATTGGAGCAGAAATGCATTTACATATTTTGTGCTCAGTTCTAAAGTTTAAGATTTTATGAAGTATTTTCATTTTTAGTTTTCTAAAAGCAAATATGAGAAGACAAGCTTGCGTACCAGTGTTATTCAATACGCTGCTTTTATAGAACAAAGTGTCAGCAGCTAAAGCCTTTGACAAGTAGCAATATTGAACAGGAATTCTAGGAATTTTCAAAGTTGGAAAATTTTCATTGGAGTTTGTGGGAATATTTTGGAGATTTATGATGAGCGACTTAAATATAGTTGGAGATATTAAGCATACACATCACATTCACATGAATATCTGTCTTATTCCTTGACCACAGAGCAGCACCCTGCTGACTGCAGGGCCATTCAGGCCACATTCCCCCTAAATGAATGGTGTCCAAAGCACAACATCATTAACCCCTAATACCTTAAGGTCCCCAAATGGGGGGGCTTTGAAGTCGCTCTGCTAAAAGTAAAGGCAAAGAAACATTTATCAGGTATAAATAAAGTAATATAGCTCATCAGATCAAACAGAAGAAACTCAGCTACTTCAACTCAACCTTCTGTTCACTTGAGTTATTACTCTGAGCCATTGGCGACCAACCTCTGAACAAATTTTGCAGGTGTTCCCTTTCATATGAGACCAGAATGATTAAAATAGACCTTTTAAGCCCCGTTCCCACCAAGTGGTCTGGTTTGGATCATTACAATTTGATACAGGTTGGCTCGGTTAAGCCTGATCCTGTTTGTGTTACCACAGCCAACCTCTGGGTGGGCAGCGTTTAAGCTGGACGCCAATAGCCGCGTCAGCTACATAACAGCATGACGCCATAACAGCATGACGCCATAGCAGCGTGACACAGTGTACCGCACCAACAAATCCAACAAAGAAAAACGTGACAGAGTTAATAAAGAGCAACAATGAGAGACATCTAGCAATTTGTCTTCTTTGTGATCGGCATGTGCCTCTTTGTTATCACCCCTATACCAGGAATCTATTCTCAACAGCAAAACGACACAAGGGAAAACCTAACCCAATGTCTTATCAAAGAGCACATCCCCCCTCTGCCTGTTGATCTCGTGGTTAAAAGGTTAGTGGAGTCTCAGGCCCTGTTTACACATCTGAAAACGCTGAAACGCAGTGAAAAAAATCAGATTACACGGAAACGCCGAGGGACTGAAAACGCTGTAGTAAGCATCCCAGGCCTATAGTTGGCTCTATAACTGTCTTGTCCAGAAGTAGCTTTTGGGAGATCTCCCCTGAAGTAGAGTTGAACAGCACATGCACAACACGGTAGTTCGCAATGATTGTAACAACGGTACTGTTGTCCTGTTGTATGCGCTAGCGCGGAGCAGAGTGTGATGTCAGCGTTTCCACTGAAAACGCTGGCTAACTGTTTACACGGCAATGGTGGCGGCTGCGTTTCAGAAAAATCCCACTCTGGAGGCTATTTTCAAAAGTTTGTGTTTTAGGTGGGCTGAAACACAACAAAACTCTTGCGTTTCACCCCAAAAGCCATTGTCGTGTAAACGACCCCTCAGGCTGGTCTCAATGCGGGAAAAATGACAGTCAGCGGCACAGATATGAGAGCAGACTGAGGAGCTACTGGACCCTGTCAGTCTGTCAGGATTAAAACATAAGTAACCAGCTGTTCCAATAACGGTATGGTAAATTAAGCTGATTTTTAGATTCAGTTTTAGATTGGAGGAAGTTTTAATATCACTCTGACTTTTATTTGGAGAGCTTTAAACTTTTGATCCATGGTCTAAAACTGACCAATCACCAGCGGAGAAGAGAAGATGAGGGTAAAACTGCACAGATACTGGTAACACTATGAAAACTAAAGGAGTTGAGTGGAAGAGACGTTAAAGGAATTATAGAAAACAAACACAAAGTACATGACTTGAGCTTTGGCTGTTGCTGTTATTGTTCATTTCTGTCAAGGATCGACAACAGACTGTGAATGAAAATGTAAATTTTAGTTTGAGTATTAACAGTAACAAGTGGAGATGACGCACAGAAGGCTCTTGTCTCATTCTGCTGGATTTGTCATGTTTAAACTTTGGAAACTGAATTTTTAGGGAGTGTCATCTGATCCCCAATTAAAGCCATTGTTTGTATTCTCCTCCAGCCTCCACCGCTAACAGCTCTGTCTCATTACTGAGGAAGACTTTTACTTGAGCTCTTATTTATGGAACACCAAATCAGTGGCAATTTGTCTTTCCTCATTGCTGGTAATAAACAGACGATGGATCACTCCTGTGGGCACTTTGCGGCAGCCAGCCGGCTCTGTCAGCTTTTTTATACAGATTAATACAGCGAATGAAGACAGGCGAGTGGCGAGCGCTAGCATTACTCAGTCATTCACCGTGTCGCCAGCTCTCAGGGATGCAGCAACACCTCTCAGCTCCAGTTCCTTTGTGCTCCGTGGCCTAACAGGCTTTCCACACAAGGACACAGATCAGACGACTTCAGAAGACCGGCGCTGAGACCACGCTCCAAAATGAAGGTGTTTTTAGTTCAGCACAATTAGGCCGAGGGCATCTGGAGTAGAGATGAGTCACACCGCGGGTGCTCTGAGAGGAGAAGCCGTACAGTAGGTGATTTTAAGCCGAGGGTTTATGTGGGACAGAGGAAACACATCCCATCATGGAGAAATTAAATCCACTTTGATGTCATGCCTGGCTTTATTCAAAAGTCAGCCTCAATTCTGCTCCAAAAAAAATCACACTCGACTCTAAACCAAGGTGGGGAACACCTCGCTGAAGGCACTCTGAATTATCTTGCAACACTCAAGCCAAGTACTGCACCAAGAAATCCAGGGACTATTCATTAAACCACAACCTGCAGTGCAATAACCTGCTGTTCATGGAGTGTCCGTTTAAGGCTGGCTGCAAAAGCCAAGTACAGCCCTTTAGGTCCTGTGTTAACGCTCACTTTTTAACAGCAGAGTTAAAAATGTGAACAGCTGCCTCAGCAAATTAACTCTCGAGGCCCACTTCCAATACAGCTTCTCTCCATCTGCCATGAGACCATCACAGGGCGTCAAGGTGGGAGGAAGCAGCACAACCCCCACCTCAGCTGACAGCATCACAGTGCATTAACACTCTGTGATGATAATGATGTGAAGAAATGTCACGATGCTGGGATAATCAGAAAAATAGTGCAGTAATTAGAAAGTGAAACAATCGCTTAGATAAATCTGAACAGATGAGAATTTTTAAAAAGATGAGTGTATAAAAACCCCTTTTATCTCACTTTTGTAAGTACGTCTCTTTTTTTTATTATGTAATAAATCTGCCTTGCCATTTAAGGGGTTGCCACACCAGTCACTTGTTTCCAATCTGTGTCCTGATTGTTGTTTGACAAAGTTTTACACTGGATGCCCTTTTTTACACAACTCATCCCTTTTATTAAAGCTATGGTGTGGAAGCTTTGTACATCTTAATAACACCGTCTAAGGGCTGTTTCGGTCCTATGGTTCAATCTACACAATATAAAGACCTAAAAGAACGAAAAAAATCCATTCAGTATATCCGCTGCAAAGCTGCATACGACTTGACCAATCCGAACCATGCATGCCATGCACAGTTGGTCCGTGAGTCCATCCAATCCCCTGTCTCCCTCGCTTCGCACCGTCATGCCCATGGTCCCACCTTGTCCTTCCCCACTACCCCTCTCACGTCAGCTAGCTGCTCAGCTACCAAAGCAAGGCTTGAGTCCAATAAGACTGGCATGTGACCCCTTAACGGCTGAAATACACCAGATGCATCTGAAGTCCGTCTCTGCTCTGTCACGGCAATGGATCAACTGGGTTTTCATTCAAGACAGCGTGTCAACTTACGCTGGATCTGTTCTGTTGCAGTCTGACTGAAGATCAAGCGGGTAGGGATGGGTACCGAATTAGGTACTTTTATAGGTACTAACCAAATTCTGTCAAAAGTACCAGGTATTGATTCATGTACAACCAAAAGGTACCATGTTTAGGAACCTAAATGCATCCTTGTGACTGTGAGGGAGTGGAAGAGTAGGAGATTTTCCATGCTGGACATGAACACAGCATTGCAAGGTTATATGTTGAAAATTAAATTTGTTAAATTGAATTTTTTTTATATTTCATTATTAAAAAATTGATATTTTTTACAACATGAACACAAAAAAGTACCGAAACTTGGTACTGTTGAGTACCGGTACCGATTGACAGGTACCGGGCATCTGTACCGTATCGTTTCAAATGTGAAAGGTACCCATCCCTACGAGCGGGACAGGAAGTCGTGACCAGAAACTACCTTTAACACCCAGTGACTTTCAAAATAAAACAAACTGTGTCAAAACCAGTTCGTATTGATCTTGACTATGATGATAAACAGACATAATGAACAGAATCAGACCAGAAGTCAACAGGTTTGAGGTCTTACAGCCCAACATGAATGAAGAGAGGCTTATCAATAGCATTGGAAGAGCAGGAACTCCTCGGTCTGTGACTCCAGCTGTCTGTCAGTCACACAGCTTGATGACTGAACACACAGCTGGTGTGAGTTGACACGCAACAGGTCAGAGTGGAACTGCAGACGTATCTGGTCTATTTGAGGTGTTAATCTTGGTTGCATGGTATGGATGAATGACTGATGATTTTAGTACCTGGCTCTCTTGTGCACTCCTTTTCAAGCTGAAAATTTCTGCATCCCACACATCCAAACATTTCTAACTTCCACACTGAGACGAGCAGACGAACAGGAGCTCTTAGTGTCTGAAGTACAAATTTATACGATTCATCACACAGAGATCAGCATGATAACCGTGTGATGAACCGTTACTGGTGTGAAATTGTAGCCACACTTGATAAAGAATAGGAATTGATGAAAAAAAATGTTGTAAACAGTGCAAAAAATTCCTTCCACTTTAGTTTCGTACCTTGGTAGACATGCGTTTGGGATACAAACCCCTTTGCAGTTTGGTAACAGACGGCAAGTGTTAAAATGTATGAAAGCAATGTGCTTTCTTTTGTGCTGTTTCCACTTGTCTCATTTCTGAGCAGAAACCATAACCCAGCCCTTAAAGGTAGGAAGACTAAGGGACCACAGCAGGAGCATTTTAGCATTTTAGAGGTTCAGTGTCTACTGCAGGAGCTGGACTGGACCCAAAGCTGCTCCGATTGAGAGACGTCAACTATACCACCGAGCTATAACCGTCTCGATTGCTGCAAGTACAGTTTTACTTATTTTGATTTCTTAATTTTTACATCGCTCTTTTTTTTGCACTCTGTTTTTAAATGTAGATGACTCTAAAAACACTGCACAAACATGTACCTGTACTTTCCTGTCCCTGTGCAAGAGGCCATAAACATTTGTTTTACTCTTTGTTGTTTTTGGTTTTGTTGCTCATCCAATTATCAGTAAACACTGATTGTTCTTTCTTTTTATAATAAATCCATTCAAATTGTAGAATGAGCAGAATGGCTATTAAATGTAATGGTCCAGTCTGTGTGCACCTACATGGACTCTAACTTCTGTAAACTTATTTTTCTCTGTGCATAGCCATTACCAGGAGAAGGCCTCGCCTGTGCTGAGCCACCTCTGTCATCGTCCATTGTAAATGAACAGTTTGCATGAGAAAAGGTGGAATTTGAGGTTTTTTAACTATGTGAGTATATGCATTATGTAGATTAAGTTGTTAGAAAATATTTAAATGAGAGTCTCTAATGGACTTTTTCAGCTTGCCAGCAGCTCTTTACTTGTGGATACTCGAACAAATGTGCATTATCTTTACATCCTTAATTAGTCCACAAAAGCACTTGGTGCTAACACAGATCAGCTTCCACGTAGACGCTAAAAGGTTGTTTCACAGCCATTAAGATTACAGCTAATCTGAATCGCAGATTGCCTGATCATGTAAAGCCTGTTTGGCGAAGCCAAAATGCTCTCTGCTCAGAGGGTACTGGTGCTGTGAAAACAGGTGATTCAGCCCAACGCTGCACTAATCTGAATAAGTGCCACTTAATGCTGAATGCTGGTGTTATATAAGGCTTCAAACATCCAGCAGCTTTCAACCCACAGGGCTGCAGACTGCACTTTACAGGGAAGCAGCTTTAAAAACCTGGAAACTCCAGCAGCAGGGCCACAAACTGCTGCAATGTGTCCAACAATTAGCAGGAACACTTCACACGTGGCACTCAAACAGCAGACTCAACTGTCAGGTTACAAACGCTAAAGCTTTCCTGCAGACAATCCAGCTCTTTAATAGAAACCAAAGCATAACAGATCAAATTCAAACGATCCTCCAATGGCATTAAAATGACTCCTTCACTTCAACTTCCATGAGAAGTTTAACTAATTGATATTTTTATGTTTCCGAGATTAACATTTGCATGATTACTTTCACAGAGGAACACTTAATTTCACTTCAGGCTGTAAATCTGGAGGTAATAGTCTTGCACCAGGCAATATGTGCAACGTCAGCTATCATGCACTCAGCGATACTGTAATTAACAACAAGCATTAAATATTAAAGCATAATTACAATATTGCAAACTGATTGCTTGAAATAAGAGCTGAAATTATGCCCACACTTTGATTTTGCTAACTAGTTTAGTAAAATCCACTGAAGGGAGCAAATATTATCATTTGCTTTGTGTCTATATGACTGTTAACATCCAACACATAATATGTATAGAGCAGCATCATTTAGGGTAGACTGGAACAAACATACAATAAAAGCTTTTTTTATTGCAAACATGAAACTTTCATATTTTGGTCCTTGATAAATAATTAGATTTGAAAGTTTGGACTTGATTAAGACAGCAGTTATAGTTGGACTACAAAAGCTGCAGCGTGATCCTGCATGATGGAATTACCGTAGAGTCTGGAGTATAAGAGCACTGTGTCCAAAATCACTCCGTATCCACCATAGAGTGGATACACCATTTGGTTATGCTGTCTGTATTCTGAATGAGCATGGTCATACACTATACAGTCCACTCAGTGTATCCCACAATGCATTTAGAAAAGTAGTGTCAGAGCCATAGACTGTAATGGACATCCGCTTCTCGGCTCGAAGTGAGGTCTCAACAAAAACTGCTCCCCTTGGTGGCTGGCTGCAGTATAGGTTAAAAAATCCAGCTTCCCAGTCATTCCAGATGGGCTGTGGTCAAACTTTAAAAAATTAATACACCTGGTAAAAATGTTTCTCCTGTCCGATTATTGTGGTGATTTGAAGATATCATTTGGCTGTCTTGTATTCAAGTCCTGTTTTTTTCTGAAAAGTTTTGTTTTCATTAGTTATACGAGGTTAAAAATGAGGCTTTACGTAAGGTTTAACAATGATTGAAAGCTGCCGCTCTCGTGTATTTTTTTGGGAGGGATTGTAAAATATGTCAGGAGGCAGAGTCAAAAAGTGATCAGACCCTCGAAAGAAAAATAAAGTTATTATTTTTTTTCACCCAGCTCCACTCAGATTCTCCCAGAATCCCTCATCGTCTGTACTGCGCAGACTCTGGCTGCAATTGCTGCCAGTGGCTGCACCTGTGACAGGGGTATTTTGGCTTCAAAACCGTACATTGATAAATGGCAAAACCATGCCGTCCACTCCATATACAGTCAATGGTCAGAGCAATGTTCGCTCTGCAATTAATATATACCATCATGCAATGCAGTTCAAACAGAAAAAAATGGCTACCTACATGATTACTGAAAACATGAAACTACATTGCTTTCTGTAACTCCACATTATCTAACCTATTGCAGCATCTACAAAAGCGACTCCATGACGCGGTCCAGGGTTGATGTCAATGGTTCATTGAACCATTTAACCCTCTCAAGGCAAACGTTTCAGATTTGCAACAGCTGATTGCTAGTTACCTAATTACTCCACACCCACATTTTATGAGCATTTTTTTCAGAAGTACCACTGCAGAACTTAGTTGTGCATAAGCAACAGTTTCCCTCTATCCCACCAACTGGCAGAGCTGTGTCACTTCCAACATGGCTGCCTCCTTGGTTTCACCGAAACAATTTCACGTAAGTTTCACGACCAACCTCCATCAATTTGAAACCAAACCTGCATAAGATGAATCCTGAATATATATAGATACAGTACAAGCCAATTAGTAGATTTGATCTCCTCTTGGTTTTTCCCTAGGGGTAGCTTTATTTTTATGTTGCAACATCCCAGAATGAATTGCATGTGAAGGTCTCTTTCAAAAAAAGTCAGAATTGTATACAACTACCCCATACAATATTTTTCTCCAAATATCTGATTTTTTCTCTTACTAAAACTTAATTTGAGTCTGAGTCTGAGGGGGTTAATACCAGTTACTGTTGACCATAACCACGCCACGATTAAGATTTAGCTCCCTGATTAATTCTTAGACCCGTGCTTCCCACAGTTCCACGCAAAGAAACACAGCAGATGTTGGCCGCTGAACTGCTAGTAGCAGGTGATGCATTCACTTCACCTTGTAATTTTCTAGTACAAATTTATTTGTGGCATAAATATAAGGTTGGTTGGTGTTTATTTATTAAAAATAATTTGCAATACATTTCTTTTTTATGCAAGATTACTGTGGGAAAATGTGCAGAGTATAATATCAGTTATCACCGAAATCCATGCCGTTTTCCAAGGTTTGAGAAAATTTAACACGGTAAATCCCCAGTCGTCCAAGAGCGACATTTTGGTTGTGAGAGTGATAAAGTGGCAAATGTGTGAGTGGTGCTCGAGATGTTTTAATTTTGCTGAATGAGTGGACTATATAGTCAACTACATCTGATTCACTATATAGTAAGCAGGGAGTAAGGAATGAGTGAATGGTTACAGACAAAACCACTGTTTTTGTCAGGTACCCAGAGAGATAGGGTTTGAACTGTGTGTAGTCTCCCACCGTGTTCAGCAATGTGCAGTTTCTATGCAGATGTGTTGCAGTTTTCAATACTAGAAGCTTACTTCTTGGTTTAAACTGCCTTGACACACTCTTTTTCTGGACTGGTTTGAGAAGAAAAATTATGGAAACCGATGAAACATGGTAAAATGAGCTAAAGTGCCCCAAAAAAAGAAACTCCAAGATCCTCACAATTTTGCAGCCTGTCTTCCCAGCTGTCTCCAAAACATCAACACTATTTGACACCGCGGTACACTCAGCATGCGGTCTCTATCTTTAACCATCAAGAAGAAGTCAGGGAAGTGTTGACCTCTCTGTAGGCCCCATAATCTCACCAGTTAGCCGTACCAGTTTGGGAATCAATACAGGCCTGATGGTGGTGCAACAGGAGAGACCACAGAGTCAGAATCAATCACAGCTCTCCAGCAGGGAGCATAAATATGTGCAGCACATTTATTACTAATCCAGCTGTTAGCTTTGGAGACATGTTGGCTGCTGAAAACTCAGCCTGGGTGAGGATGGAGAGAATCACAGAAGCTCCTGGGAGGAGAAAACTCCAGACTTTCTTTTCTGGCAGAAGACAAATCACCAAAATGGACCAAAGTGGTGGAAAAAGGATTGAGTAACACATTTATCAGAGAGTAGGAATTCTTCAAACCGGCTTTGACTGAACAGCAGACACCATTTTTAATCACTAAATACTTCTCCCTCATCCTTACAGCTATGACTATAACTATAACTATTCAAGATGAGTTTCACCCACCATCAAGGATATGGCTTCTTGCCAGTTTGTAGAATTTATATTAACTACTAAGTGTAACCTCTATTCCCAGACTGTACATAAAAAGTGGAAGCTGGGGCTGGATTTTAGTATGAAAAGTGATTTAGTCTCTGGTTGTTAGGTATTGGCAGGCTTTGGTGTTTGTAGAAAAAAAAACTGTCTGTATGGAGAGCAAAAGCAGCAGGAACAAAATCCACCCTTAAAAAACCATGGCTCCCATCACCAGTAATTTAATGGTAATTTATTTATTTGTATCAACAGATATCTGTATGCAAGAGCAGCTAACAGTGTGTTTTAGGACTGCATGATATGGCCTAAAACTAATATCTTAATATTTTTAAGCCATATTGCGATAAACGATATATATGGCTGGGTGATATGAGAAAAAATCCTATCACAATATTTTTTTTTCATAGCAGTCCATATCGATATTTATCATCATATAAATTAAATAATTATGTTGTCAAGCTTTAACGATCAACCAAAAGTGAGCTGTGAAGACGTCAGGTTTTTTTTTAACTTTTTTTTTTTTTGTCAGGGGTTAAACATGACAGATGTACTACAGAACATTAAACAACTATTTTAGAGAAATAAAACAGGAACATCTACTTTACTTTGTTAGTGGGCGTGTTGCAAGCGATCTACTCAGACTGTGTGCGCAGTTGATAACAGGAGCAAACCCCTCTCTTTAAATGAGGATGTAGTGAGTGCGACCTGTGGTCACCATGGAGAGTTTGGGAGAGTAGAGTGGCTGTAAACGATAAATGAAGTTTTAAACCATGAAGTTGGAGAACTCAGACAAATAGTTATAAGAAAAGTAAAAGAAAACATTCTCTTTTTTTCCCCCATACAACTAAACAATGCCAGTTAGAGCCCAATATGATATAATAAACAAAATTACCAAACTTAACAATGACCAGAAATGAATAATAAAAAAGAAAACGTGATAAAACCTGAAATACAATAACTGGTCACTTATTTCTGGGAGAATCTGAGTGGAACCAGGTTTTTTGAGTCTGATCACTTCTTGGCTCACCCTCCTGACATATTCTACAATCTCCAAAATAAATACACAAGAACGGCAGCTGTCAATCATGGTTAAAAATGACGTAACACCTTGTTTGTAACCTCTTATAACTAATGAAAATAAAACTTTCCAGAAAAAGAGGACTTGAATACGAGGTAGCCAAATTATATCTTCAAATCACCACAACAATGGGTTGTGAGAAACATTTATACGGGGTGTATTATTTCTAAAAGTTTGACCACAGCCCATCTGGAATCACTGGAGAGATTGATTTTTTTGACCTATACTGCAGCCAGCCACCAGGGGAACAGTTTTTGTGGTGACCTCACTTCGAGCTGAGCAAGATGACTTCCCTTTTTTTTTTTTTTTTTTTTACAGTCTATGGTAACAACTTGTTACATTTTGAACCAATACAAGCAACACACTAGCTTTGTCTCAGTGTGCAAAGTCCTTAGTGGGGTCTGAAAAGTTGCTAAATCTAGCGACAGAGCACTGAGTTGCAGAACTACCCCAAGCAGAAGTCTAAATTAGATTGGCTGGTAGTGTCTCGTGCGGCAATGGGTCCATAAGATGAGGTGACAAAAGAAGTGCGCGTGCAAAACTTTTAACCCATTAGCATTTACTCTTAAGGTGGGAGGTAAATAATTTTCCAAGGTAACTTTGGACCTCTATTTTTTTTTTATTTTTGATGTTTCTCATGAATGGAAAATTGGTCCATCATTTTCCAGGTTTTCCAGGACGTGTTGGAACCTTGAACACCTAATGATAGTGTTTGTTTAACAGGCAGAGCTGCATATCTCTATTTGTTCATCTATCGGTTTTGTTGTGAAGATAGGATTGCTCTGAAGTTGCTAATTGGACGGTAAACACTGTAACTCATGGAGACGTAAGTCTCGGCGGGAGATCGTTTGTTGCTAACTGCTGGCTACACTGGAACATCCATAAAGCTGGAAATCCATACCAGAGGCATGGATATGTCTTTTTACATCATGGTAAATTGACTCTGAGGGTGTGCACTATGTTTGGCTGTTTGTTATCAGTGATGATTTTTAAAACGAGGAAAACAAAAAAGAAAATGTTACCTTAAGTTTAAAGGCTTAACTTTAAAAATTTTAAACCTCAAGTAGAAGCTCTCCAGTGTCTTTGTGGCAGATATGAGCACTTTCTTTGTGATGGTTGTATTTCTGTGCGGGTGTAAAGTCATATCTGGGGCTAACAAAGACCCTGATTTAGTATCTGTGTCAGCTTGGGTCTATATTATGAGGAGTGTGGCTCATTATATGCTGTAACATCAGTGTTAAACAGTGTCTGCTCATGATTAAACTGTGCTCTGCATAGGAGAAGACAAAGTGTGTATCCTCAGCTCCTTTAATGGGCCTCCTCCTCCTCACCTCTCATAATGTGCAGTCAGGTATAGACAGGATGCTCCATAAAGTGCGCTGGACAGGCAGAGGGCTCGCTGGATAAAAGAAGACAAACCCTACAGGTCCTCAATCAATACAGCTGGCATCAATATTCCCCGTCTCACTGCTCCGATACCAGCTCGCTGTTAACTAACAGTCTGACCGCTCAGAGTCTGAGTGTGTGTGAGTGTGTGTGTGTGCAGCCATGTTTGAAAGGAAGACCAAAATAGAGCAGGGTAGGATTTACACTCAATATGGTATTGATTTCATTCTTGCTCATTTCTCATGTCTGCAGCAAGTTTAATTGGATCTACCATAACCGCACGGCGAGGATGAAGACGAAGCAAACAGAAACAAAGGCTAAAGCAACCTAAACAGTAACTACTCCCGCCTATAAAGGAAAAAAAGAACGCCTGCCATGCTTCCATGTCCCCTGGTAGTTTTTGCAGCGTGTCAGTCACAAATTAAATGTTGTGGAGAAAATCGATTCTTCTGAACCGCACACAAAATCTAGCAGTCATTAAAGAATCAGAAACAGTTCTTTAATGTTTCTTCATCTCGCATTTTACTGCCGGTTTGACGCCTCCTTTGAAATATAAAAGTAAAACAGACCACCATCAGAACAAAAGTGAAAGCCCTGGAGGTTGATTCTTTTTCACGATACTCCAGAGTTTCACTTCCTTTAATTAATGCGATGACTTGGGAGTTATTTTCCGTGCAATGCTGGCAATCTTCGAGAAAGTGATTACCCATTGCTGTTTTTCCAATATGTCTGCAAGCAAAACAAAATTTTATCCATAACTGCTCCGGAAGAGCTCTTTGTGTGCCGCATTACTGAAGCAATGAATAAATATTCAGAGAGCAGCTGGAGCAGGAGACACAGCTTCAGTCCACGGTGCTTCATCAACCAGCAGCAAGGAGGGAGGGGAAGAGAGGCCTTTTGTTTTTCATCAGCAAACATCTGAGGAGCAAGAATGAGAATCACTGCGGGATGATCAGAGCCCGGCTCCAGGATGAATGACCCAATCCAAAAAACAGTTATCACAGTCAGACGTGCTGTCACTGTTTGGTGGTTTTCAGCTGGAAAAAGAAACCAGCTCAGGTTTCAGCTCTGGCTACATGTGGTTTGATAATTTTCACTTCCAGGTGCTTTGAAAACAGAAAGTATCTGATATTTTATGTTAACTGCTGTCAAAAACACTAAAGCTTAAGAGGAAAAAAAGTCAGATTTACAACCAGGAGCTCCCACAACAAAGATAAAGATTAGTAATGGTTGATCAACATATGGAAAATGTGGAAAATAGAGCGTGGGTAGAGCAAAAGAGATATAAGCAAGAATGAGAAGTTGAAATTTCCAGTATTTACGCTCTGAAAGATTTACAAAAACACCCACATCTCTGCAAAAACATTTCCTACTTGCTGTGTGTCTCTGCCCTAAGGGTGCCCTGATCTGGTACTGACATTAGTCTAAGTATGGGATTATATCGGCCTGCATCTAAAATCTCAATTACAAGAAGTCCATTTCAGATTCTGCTCTAGCACTTCTGTCCAGCACAGCGTGATCCCAACATCAGCGTGTGCTAAGGTGCTAACAAAGTAGCAAGGAGGAGGAGTGATGTCGGCAGTGCGGCAGTAAGAAAAGTATCTATGACTTGTGCTGATTTTGTATCCCTATTGGTTTCGATCAGTTTTCAAAAAGACTGAACAATTAATCGAATTTAAACCGACGTCGTAATGTAATAGAATGCAGTTTTCAAATCACAAAGGCTCCAATCAAAAAAAGAAAAGAAAAGAAAATTAAAGCGCATTTAATTTATTTTGCGTTTTGTTACTAATGAGAGATTAGTACGATTTTTATACAATTTATATTTATTGATATTTTTTTATAAAAAAGTGCACTTCACATGTTGACATATTTTAGTGGTTGAGCCAGAGATTTGGTCTTATTCACATTTCTGCACTTTGTTCAGTGTGAGATTCATAGATAAGATGATTCACATTTATTCTTTAAATCATTGTTCATATCAGGCCTGCAGTCCTGCAGTGCTTTGTTCCTTTCTCTGATTTTATTGAAGGTAATTAATGATCATTTTATTACGCATCTAAAAGGCTTGAAGTTAAATCAATCAGTCAATATTTGGCTGTGATTGTAATAGTTAAATCAAGATATGTTATTCTTATCAATTCATCTCATTTTATCATAGCATGTGGACCTGGCCTAGAGGAAAGAATTGTTTATATGTTGACAGTATCCTTTGTTGTGTTGGTCTTAGTATAGAATGGTTTATTGCTTGTGTTCAGTGAATAATGTAGAAGATAAATGTCCCCCCCAAAAAATCACATTTGCAATATTGGTACAAAAAGATTGCAATTACATTATTTTCCAAAATTGTTCAGCCCTAGTTCTCAAGACTGCAATCATCCTCGTTTAAAGGACCAGTAGGTGCTGATAATTTAGGATCCCATAAAGATGCAGATTCTAACCTTGTGTTTGTTGCAGAAGAGCAGAAGAAAGAGGCAGTGATAGCCCTGTTTCTACAATGTGGTCCGGTTTGGATCACGACAGTTTGGGTTGGATCAGTAGAGCCTGATCCTCTTTGTGTTTCTACAGCCGACTGTGCTCATCTTGGTAGGTGACGTGAACTAGGGATACTGATAGCTGCCTCTGCTATGTAATAGCATGACAACATAGCAACGCAACACAGTGTACCTGGCTAATGAATACAACGAAGAAGAAAAACATGACTCAGTAAACAAAGAACAACTGTTTCGTGACGCCATTTTCCAATCAAAAAGAAAGTTATCCTCACGAAGTGGACTGGAGATTAAAACATGGCAGGGTTATCTGTTGTTCTTTATTACCACTGTTACACAGGAAGTGACGACTCTTTTGACCAATCAACAGACTGCTCTGTTTCTAGCTCCACCTTCTGGGGTCAGATCGATATGTCTCGAACTCCAACAGAATGGTATCAAAAAGTGGGATGGTACAGGTCAGTAATTTGGGAACCTGTCCCGAATTTAGTCAAAGAAAATTCCACAAAATGCGGCAGTACCAAGACCAGCCGAACTGAACCGTTGGTGGAAAGGGGGCTGATGTCACCTGGTTTATGTGTGTTTTCTATGAGTCCAGACACAAAATGATCAGCGCACATATGATGACTGTGTTAGTAAGAGGGGATGCTAAATCAACACTCTGTGCCAAGACATTGCTAACCGATGTGACAACAGTATCCAAGATTAAAGATAATTTGAGAGCAAGACCAAAATATAGTCTGACAGAAGCGTTACGTCATGATCTACATAGAAAATACAGAGACAGTCAGAGGATGGATGCTGGTATGGACTGAGGGTCAACGTTCATACAGATCATTAGGAAAACTGGTGCTGAAAGCACTACACACAGAGAGAAATGCAGACACACAGTTCAGTGTGTATGTGTAGTACTTGCAGCCTTTTCCTCAGCGTCAGGGTGAGCAGTGTTAGCAGGTAACAGATGGCAGCCTGATCGCACTGCGCACTCTCTCAGATGATTCTTCATTACCTTTAAACAAGTGTGAGGCAAATGTCCTGCAGCCAACGCTATGCTAATAAGACTTCCTGCTGAATCCAAGGCCTCCAGCTCCAACATATGGACACGCAGACTCCTCACGTTATTATGCCAAGATGAGGAAGTACTTTGTGCCCCTCAGCCAAATCCGAGAGGATCTGCACTTTCTTTTTATAACTCCCTCTCTACTCCAACCCCTCCCCCACCAACCCACATAATAATTCTTCGTCTGCACACTCACTGTGTGCTCAACAGTTTCCACACAAGAGTAAAAAGGAGGGCAAAGTCAGGTGATCTACAGCTTTTAAAGTCAAATGCAGCTGGTGTGCTCTGTTAAGTCCAAAATGTCTACCAGTACTCAGGAAATGTTGAAATCTACTATACTAAATGAACCCACAGTTTGGTCTTTATGTATCATCTCAGCCTGCTGCTGAGCCTCCAGAGCACTTCTCAATAAATATGGAGTGCATATAATCCAGGAGGAGCATTAATGAAGAGCACAGTGCTTAGCATAAATCATCAAACAAACAGCGAGTTGGTTTTTCATCGTAGCTTCAAACACATAACATGTCCTCACTTCCATAATGTCCAAAACTGCAGCTTAGTCAGCTGCTGTTTGCCTCAAAATATATCGACTGTGAGTCAGCCTTTAACTCATAGTGAGAGGAACTGAATTTGAAACTGTATTTAGATAACAATGAAAAATCAGGCTCTAGTATTGACCTTTTTATGTTAAAACTATTAATAGATAACTCAAAACAAGGTGTTTGAAAAAAGTGTTTGGTTGAGCCAGTACATATGGTACACTTGTGTGTTGGCTCACAATCAGAGAGAAAACACCTTAGGACGTGGTACAGATGACCAGTATGACTGCACCCTCAGCCTTTTTTGAATCAGGAAAATCCACAATTTATGTGTTTCTGGAGTTAGGGAAAGAGATTTACATCAATGAGATCAGTCTGGGAGTTACAGAACATGCTGGGTGTCAACATTGTATCATCATCATTATATCAACAGGTTTAAGAATTAGCGCTCAACATTAGGAATGAAAAAGTATGCATCATGAAGAGCAGATATGTTGATGATGATCCTTGTGAGCTTTTTTCAGTCATTAGTTCACGACTGCTGCACAATGTCAGATCATACTGACAGTGGGGAAGGTTTGTTTCTTAGGAAACACATGATAATGTAAGCAAATACACAAAATGATACCTTAAAGTGATACTCCGGGGTGGAACAAGTTGGGTCCTATCACAAGGTTTAGGGCAGAAATTACCCCTACAGCAGTGATTTTGTGCAGCAGAAGCCCAGGGCGCACGCACCAAACACCCCCTCCCTGCTCCTCTGCTGGTTTCCTCTGCACTCAGATGGGGCAAATTTTTACTTGACCAAAAACACAAATAAATGGGCTCCCACTGAAAAAATCTGATATCGGTCTGAATTCACGCTTTATTTAGAGAATTTTCAGCGCGTTACTTTCACATAAAAACACAGCTGATAAGGCTCTAGTTCTCATCGTGTCGTAAAACGGCGCTACCTCCGCTGCAGAGCCACAGCTGGCTACAAGGCGCTCACAGCTTAATGTATCAGTCTGCGCGCGCACATGTTTGGTCCGTGCACCCTGGGCTTCTGCTGCACAAAAACACTGCTGTAGGGGTAATTTCTGCCCTAAACCTTGTGATAGGACCCAACTTGTTCCATCCCGGAGTATCACTTTAAGCCAAATTTGAGAATCTGAAAGCAACCCCGTCACTCAGGTCCCATTTAAAAACAGCAACTATGTTTTGACTTTGATACATCAAAGCCTTGTGTGTTGATTTCGGCACTTCCTGTGGACATAGTGCAACATGTTATGCTAAATGATGAAGTTTTGATCGTTTACACTGACTGATTTCCTTATCCATTGTTGAATACTCAAATTTCTGAACTGTGTATGTTGCAAATGGTCTTATTGCTCTTATCTTCAGGCATGGACATTCTTTGACTTACTGTCTTCTAAGATGAGGAGTTTTACATAAGTCTGCACAACTAGTGCTATAACAGAGCTGACCTACAGGCGATGAGGTAAAGCCATTTATCAGAAGGTGAAGGGCCCCCTCGCCTTCACACTAAGGTTATTTGAATTGTAGGGCAAGGCAAGGTAAGTTAAATTATATAGCATATATATATCATGCTTATTTCAGCAAGGCAATTCAAAGTGCTTTACAGAGAGAACAAAGTAAAAGAAAACAATTAAAATTCAATTAAAAAGCAGACTAAAATTATAAGATACAATAAAACAAAATATGATGAAAAAAATTGTGCAATTTATTTATTTATTTATTTATTTATTTATTTTCTAAAGAAAAGTGATTAAAATGATTTGTTAAAATGCTCTAATAAAAGGCAGCTGTAAAAAGGTGGGTCTTCAACCTGGGTTTTAAATGAGCTCAGATCGCAGCAGACCTGGTGTTTTCTGGCAGCTTGTTCCAGATATTTGGGGCATAGAAGCTGAATGCTGCCTCTCTATGTTTGGTTCTGACTCTGGGGACTGAAAGCAGACCTGATCCAGAAGTCCTAAGTGGTCTTGATGGTTCATATAGGATCAAAAGATCATTGATATATTCTGGCCCTAATCCATTCAGAGCTTTGTAAACCAACAGGAGTGGTTTAAAGTCTATCGTGGGTCATGTCTTAAGGACTACCCTCTTTGGGTGTCATGGTACCTTTTGAGACTTCAGTGATACTGCATTTATCTATGATACAGCCCCCAAATTCAAATAACAACTGTTCTCCTGAATCCTGACAGTTTTATATAATATTTTGACACCGTGTTCCTCAAATGTCAATTTCTATTGATTTGAATATCTGTAAGAAATATATAAGTGTGCTGTCTGTGATAAATAATGACTTTAATGGCAAAGTATATGAAATTACTCAATATTTATCTGCAGATTATTAGAACACAAGGTCAGTTTTGGATTGATATGGCCTATAATTCATCATATAGGAGCGAAAACCCTGAAGACTTGTCTGTTGTGTCACAGAAATATCTGACAGACAGCATTCATGTTCCTGAAGCTGTTGGAAGCTTTTTTCTTTCAAACCAGAAAAGTCAAACAATGTCACGCTCATTTTTGCCTAAAGGTTGTCAAAATGATAAAACATTAGAATAACAGAATATCAATATTGACATGAAGCCTTCAAAGCCTGTCAGCAGCTCTTTAACTCTTCCCCCTCTCATGTTAAAAGTCTCTAAACGTCTCCTTTCCCCCTGCCTCCCTCTGTCTGTTCTCCTCCCTATGAAGCTGTTCCCTCAGCAGCAGTTATCTGAGCACTGGAACCATGTTTTGGATGCTGGGAGGAGGAAGATGAAGAGGAAGGAGACAGGCATTGTGAGGTAATGACGCTCCCTGAACGGTGAGAAAGAGATGATGATGAGAACAGCTTTTTCTTCTCGCCTCCCCTCTTGATCCTTCCCGTCTCAGTGTCTCTGCGTCGCCTTCCTCGCTCCGTCTGGATTATAGACGCCGAGCTCTTTCAGTTATACTTTATCTCTCAATTCCCACAGCTGTTAAAAAGCAAAGGAGGAGATCACAGTCTTCCTCCCCGCCTTTCCTAACAGCACACCCACTCCCTGATCCCCCCCACCCACCTCCACTGTAGGCTCACAGACATTATCTCAGTAAGGAGGCTGTGGGTCAAACGCTAATTTCTGCACTGGAGCTTTTAATGTTTCCTGGCATCCATTATGGAGAGAGCGCGGGAGAGGTTGGTGATAATTAGGCTGGAGGAGGGAAGGCATTTTTACAGAACATGTAATGGTTATTACGGAAGAGGTGAGTAAGGAAAAACTTCAGAGAGAGAAATACAGCTGCTGGAGACGGAAACTGCAAGGATAACACCTCCGCTGTAAAGAAATAACACAATTAGCAGCGGGCCATTCAGCAGCCCCGCCCCCTGGCTGAGCTCCTCTGCAGTCTGCAGGTGAGACAGGAACGTGAAACTCAATATTTACCTCCTCTTTTAAGGCACATTGTTGCACAGTCAGTAAATCTGCTTCCATCTGTGTGAGACTTTACTTTATCCCCCCGACCCTCCAGAAGTCAGAGGAGCTGAGACGCAGCACTTTCTGTTTCCCCCTCCATCTGAATAAAGTCAAAGCCAAAAAACTCAACCCCATCTGTGCTTGACCGGTTACACTGGAGTGGTGAGTCAGCTGAAGAAATGTTATATCAGTTCAGGATGTAAGATTGTCAGATTTTCACCTCCTGATTATAAAACATGATAAAGGCCTGTGCTCACTGAGGATCAGGCTCACTGAAGGATTGTGCAGCGTTTGAGCCCTCGTAATGGGAACAAATGAGCCAAAAAGACACTGACTAATTCACGAAGAACATGCAAAGAATTAAATGCTTCACAAGCACAATCACTTGATAGCATCCAAAACAACATTAACACCTCTTGATGACCTGCAGATTAATTTATCTATACATAAAATCTGTTGGTATGACTGTGACATTATTGACCACACTTACAGGCTGTGCCATGACAGAGACACCATTTATTTTCTTATCTGAACAAGTAATTATTTTGCAAACTCAGTTTTTTTGAAGTAAAGTGGAGATGCTAAAAGCTCATCTCAACTGCACAGGGCTAGTTAAGAATTACAGCTAAAGTACACCAGTTGCATCTCTGTTCAGGCTCTGCTACGTCCTGGCACAGTGTCAACTTACACTGGATCTGCTCTGTTGAGGTCCAGCTGTAGCAAGTCGCAGCATATAAGTAAAAGGTAACCATCCTCCTTTGCCAGATGCTGGAGCTCTGAGGCTACAATTTAGTAGAGGGCAGACTGAGCAGGACAGGAAGTAGTTCACGGAAGCTACCTAAAACAGCCAGTGACTTTCAAAATAAAACAGACCATGTCAAAAGTACAGTGTACAGTTTCATTTAGCAGATGCTTTTCTCCAAAGCGATGTACAACATAAGCAAGAATTCAGACAGAAGGCAAACCTAGTTTGTGCGACAACAGCGCTACAAGTTATTCATCTTATTTATTTATTTTTTATTTTATTTTATTTTTATTTATTTATTTATTTTTATTTATTTATTTATTTTTTTTTATGTATTTATTTATTTTTTTTATTTTTATTTTTATTTTTTTGGGGGGGGGTAGAATAATCAACAAGCCAACAAACCACAATTAATTGCTGCAACAGTTTACTTCAATCTTCAACAACATTCAGTAGTAGTGCTGAAAAATCAATAAGAGCTAAGTCTGAGACCTTTTGACCCATTCTACCCCTGAGGACAAAGAGGAGAAGGGTCAGATTAAGTGCACAAGTGTTCCCTAAACAGATGAGTTTTCAGACATCTCTTAAAGTAGAAAGGGACTCTGTGGATTGTATAGAGTTTGTTAATACATTCCACCATTAGGGCACATCAGAGGAGAAGAGTCTGGCTAGTAATTTGGAGCCGCGCTGGGCTGGGAGCACCAGGCATCTTTCACAAGCAGAGCGTAGTGGACCAGAAGGAGTGTAGACCTGGATGAGGGACCCCAGGTAGGCAGGAACCATTCTTGTTAATGTTTTGTAAGCCAAAAGGAGAGCTTTGAATTTGATTCCAGCTGCTACTGGAAGCCAGTGAAGAGAGATTAACAGCTGGGTGATTCTGGTTGAAGTAGATCGCATTTAGCTTCACTACAACAACAAATGGACATAATAAGAGGAGCCAGACCAGGAGTCAACAGGTTTGAGGTTTTACAGCCCAACAGTGTGAGCTGGCGGACAGTCAACACGTAATGAAGCGGCACTGGACTGCAGATGTATCTGGTGTATTTGAGTCGTCACATCTTGAGACGGAGTAGATACCAGGTGGGGGAAACACACAAGATGCTAGGCTCTTTGCGCAACTAACTTTCTGCTTCTTTAAAAGGATGCATCTAATTCATGGAACAGTACACAGAGAAACCTTTCTTATATAGCATCAGATCACAGAATAAGTAATTTAATGTTTCCTCTCTTTCAGCTCTAAAGCTTTGTTCTTTTTATGATGTCATTTCTGTCTCTACATGGTTGCACGTTTACATTTCTCCTCTCTTCTTTGGGCAAGGCAGAGTTCCACCCCAATGCATACACAAACACAAACACACACACAAACACATGCATACACACATACATACCAGAATACTCTGTATAGTGGACAGAGAGTCGGGAAAAATAATGTCCCAACCACCACAAGACACACTGTAAAAAAAACTTTTTTAAAGTACTCCCAAGGCACATCACCACAATGCCTCTTCTTGTCACTGCCACCTACAACCACACCCTCCCACTGCTCCCTCCCCACACGGTTGCAAACCAAAGGGGAAACAGCCATCTGTTACTTGCAAAAATTTGGGGAATAACTCTCTTTAAATCTAAAAACAGATTAAAAGACAAGGGGTCCAGCCAAACTTCTAGATGCGTGTGTTTCTGGATGTCAGCAATCCAGTCTGATTTACTTCTAGCAATAGTGGAATCACTGATGAGAGGGAAGAGCATCGATTCCCACACACCCACACACACAGTTAGAATGTATCATTAAAAATGTGTGAGTTTTGTATTTCAGGTGTACTCAGTTCATCTCTCTCCTTAAAAAAAGAGTGATTCAGATAAATAAGAAACTTTTTTTTTTTTTTTTTTTTTAACAGAGTGATTGTCTGGTTGAAGCGATGACGTACAGGATTCCTCAGTTTCATGGTAATCAGCAGAGAAGCTGCTGAAGTCTGGGGTAAATAAAAGAGACTGATGGTGTAATCGAGCAGAAATGAGCTTCAAACGTGTGTTTACCTGAGCTCAGAGCTTGCTATATTGTGATGACACAGCTCTAATATGATGAGCAATATAATTAATGACCTCTAACTCATAATTAGTCGTATTTGTCTCAAAGATAATACATTAATGAGTCGTCGAAGTTATGTCAGACTGGCGTTTCCAACGTTTACTGAGTCTTGATGCAGTGCACTTTGCTTTGAGACTCCTTCACCAAACGGTGGATGTTGTTGGATTTTTCTGAGATGCTGAATGATTTAAGGAGCTCGGAGTGTTTGGAGACGTTGTGAGAGCTATACCTTTCGGCTGGTTTTTTAAAAAATCGATGGGGTAAGACTTTGAATTTTCTTCACATAGTCGTAAAACTCCTCAGATTTTAAAAAGGATCCAAAAATATCTTCGCTGGTTTTTGATTTTTTTTTCTTACATGTCTGTTTCTCTTTTGCTAACTCTCACACATACCTTCTGCAATGCAAGTAGAAGCCTGATGCAAAATGCCAGGTAACTGTGCGTGAAGCAGACAAGGTAAATGAACATGGGGGAGGGCCAAGAGGCCACATTCAGGATGGGAACCTGTCTCTGTCCGAGGACGTGTGTGGACAAACTGACCTCCACATCTCCCCACAAATCAATAAGTCCCCTGCATAAGGGCCTTCTTTGTCAAACCCTGCTTTTCACCCTGAAACGAGATCTTCCAGCAGAGAACAAACAGGCGGCAAGGAGAGAATGTCACACTAATGCTGCCGCCGGGGCCGCCTCCTCCACCGCAAACTGTTTAAGGGTCAACAGAGGCCAGCCATAACTCCATTAGACAGAGAAATGGATAGCTTAGTATCTGCAGTACGACACCTGCATCGCGTGTTGTCAGAGCGGCCCTGGAGGCAGGGGTGAGGGGCGCAGACAGGAAGAGAGGAAGGCAAACAGGCTGAATATGGACCAGAATAATGATGACTCACAATGACATCAAGGACGAAGATAAAAGGAGGAAAACAGGGCTAAAACCGAGCAGAAATCACAAAACGGTGGGAGGCTTCTCTTTTTCAAAGTTTACTTTAACCCGGTGCAAAACAGGACGAGAGCTGAGTGTAGATATCAATACAGTATCCATCCAGCTAGTTTCTTTGTTTTGTTTTTGTTTTTTTTTTATTGTCCCACTCCACTTAATAGTTTCTTTAATAGATTTAATAGTTTGTACATTTCCCTCAAATTCAGGAAATCACAGTGTCTGCTCTTGTAGATGTCCCTGTCTGGCCTGCACTCCAGCATTGGGTCCTACTGACCCCTGACAGTCAAATAACACCAGATCAGTCTTCACTCTCAAGTCTATTTATGAATTCACTCTGGCTCCACCCGGTTGTGTCTCAGCTCCAGCAGATACAAAAGATGTAGGGATGTTCAATACCACTTTTTATGCAGACCAATACCAGTACAAGTACTACTTCTTGAGTACTCACCAATACCGAGTACTGATACTACTAGCACTTTTGATACATAAAATTTCAATGAACAGTGACAGATCATCTTGATCAGAGACAGCACAGACACTCTGACATTAAGCCCAAATAAAACACGAACAACTCTCGCTGAGTTAAGAACTTTTTTGATCAATATTTAAAAATATATATATTAAAGGGGAAAATAAAACTAATAACTGTCAGAGTTTAAGTATTTTTTAAAGTAAACTTGATTGCAAAATAATAAAAAAAAATACTGTTAACTCTTCCTGGTTCATTCATGTTGTCTGAACAGGACCTGGCACACATTTGCTGTGGTGTTAAACCACAGCAATTAGCAGCAACTAGTGGCGAGGAGGACTTGCTTGTCGAAAGATTTTTTTTTTTTGCCTAGAGTATCTGCTGCTGGTATCTGCAGCCTTCACGAGTACCAATACCTTGAAAAAAGACTGGCATTGGCCCGATACCGGGTATCGGGACATCCCTAAAAAGATGTTAGCACAGAGGTCATAGATTAAGTTTTACAGCACATTGTGCTCTGAAACCACATCCAAACATCTCGTGACTTCTAAAATAAAATACATCATGTTGTTAAATCATATTTCACTTTACTACAACAAAAGTGATAAAAAGAGCAGAGCCAGGCCTGGAGTCAACAGGTTAGAGATTTCATATTTGTGGGACAGATAAAGGAAAATCTTATCTTATCTTTCAGCCCAACATGTTTTAAGAGAGGCCATAGATATTAATATAAATGGATGTAATATCCATTGCCCTTCTTGTACGAACTTGCTCACTAACAGCTGCAGGGTGCTGATATATCAGTCAGCTGAGGAAGCCCCAAGGGGACGCTTAACAAACTGCAGTTTTTTTACATCTTCTGCATAGGCTTCACTTTTCACAGCCAGAAGTTGCTGCTTAGAGGAGGCTCATGATTGGGGTGGAAAGTGTAAGCTAGCTACATGCTGGACTGAAGACACAGTCAATGTGAGAGGGCATGCAGTTGACATGCAACACTTGTGTGAGTCCAGCGTGAACAAACTGACTATGTTGAAACAACTTCCTGCTCCAAAACAACGGTTCCATATGCAGAGTCCCCTGAGCCCCACCTGCCCTGTCATGTTGTGCATCATCACACTTTTGATATTTTGACTTGGACAACGTATTTTAGTGACAGCTGCTTCCAACTGTAGCTTTTGAATGTTTTAAAATTCAGAAGCTGAAATTTTCACGTCATACAAACCAGACTCCACATGTAAACAGAAGAGAAAATACTGACAAAAAAACTGCTTTTGGGCAACCCAAACTGCAGCAAAAAAACAGGATTTCCCTTCAGTTGAACAAACCAATTAGTTTTTTTTTGTTTTGTTTAGAGGTCGACCGATATGGGTTTTTTGGGGGCCGATGCCGATGCTTTCCAAATTTGGGCAGCCGATGCCAATATGCATAGCCGATTTTTAATTAAAAAAAAATATATAGATATATATTTATCACATTTTTGTGAAACGTAGCAATGTCTGAGCAACTAAAAGAAATCTATTACAACAAGTCGTGTCCGGTCCTCTGAACATTTATTCAGCTTTCAAAACAATGAAATATTTTGTCTGAGTAAACACACAATGTAACAAAAATGTCAAAAAAGAAATTTAAACTTATTAATATAATTTCAACAAAAGTATGTAATGTATCCAAGTGGTTCCACAAGTTTGAGGTGCTCATCTTTTTTTGTGCCTGATCAAAAATTGCATCATTTCATACAACGGATCAAAAATCGTCTTTTTAAAAGAAAATAAGGCCGATGGCCAATAGAGACAAATGTCCAAATATCGTATCGCCGGTATATCGGTCTACCTCTAGTTTTGTTTTTTAATTAGGGTTCAGGAAGTATTCCTTAAGTTAGGACAATTGCAGAATATTTTCGTTAGAAACCAGGACATTGTTCCAGTCATGTCTTGTTGATGACAATGTAAAAGCTCTCTCTGTTCCTTACTGTAGACCTGATAGATCCAGGATTACGTTAAGTATCACAGCAAGTTTCTCTATTTACAGGCCACTGCCACTTTCTTCCTTTTTTTTCTCCTTGGTTGAATCAAGCATTGGCCAGGTACGGTGGCCAGTTGGTGTCAGACGGTTTGCAAAGACCACAACACAAATGGGAACAGAACGAAACAAATGCAAAAGCTACAACACAACATTAGGAGGACAGTTATCCTAAGGGACACAGAAAAGTTGTAAAAGTTAGTAAATTTTTTTTTTTTTTGTTAATTTCATGATGCTATCGTTATGGCATGACTGATTCATAAAGCTATACAGGGGATGACACATTTCTGGTAAATCTAGAAATAAGAGTACCATGAATGATATGACAAGGTAAGAACCCTAATAAAGCTACATTGATCATATTTTAAGTTATGTTTAAAAAAGAAAACAATGCTTATTAATACTTATTTCCAGAAATGTTCTGTATCCATTGGGATAACTGATCTCTTTTAACTTCCTTTGCATTGCAGTGTTTGCAAATCGTCTGAGACCTTCTGGCCACCGTAGCCATCTGTTACCTGAGCTGGGACTAGAGCTGGTGTATATTTCCACAGATAAATCTTGCTGTCCTTATTTTATAGGAAAAGGGGAATAACTGAAACAGTTTCCTCTCTGTGTTCAATAACCAGGACGTTATTTATGGACCATCCGCCTGCTCCGCTCTCAAATCCTCATACGCAGTGAATCATGCTGCAGTTCGATTCATTACAGGTGATAGTTACTGGACACATCATCTCCTACTTTAAAGAAGACGACGTGCTTCACCAGGAAGAGATGAACTTGGATTAATATTTTAAACCTGTTTCTTGTGTTTCTTGCTGCTGTTGTAACAGATTACAGTCATGTCTGTCTCTCCGACGAGACAAGAATCAACTCAAAGCAACAAGGATCCACTTTCCGTCAACTCCCACGTATGTGAAACTTTCTGTGTGATAATGATAAAGATAATCTCCTCTGTGGCACATTTCCATTGTTCTGTTTTATCTTTTACTGTGGGTCACGTCTTAAATTCCAGCACATTTACCTAACAGCGAGTAATGTTATTTCAGCTCATTTTACCCATCTGTTCTTCCCTCACTCACACCCTTCAGCTCTTTTTGGGATAATAACATTTTCTCTTTGTTGTAGCTAAAAAATCTCATTTCCTTATCTTTGCAGGCAACGAAAAAAATGACAGAGACCTAATAAAACTCTGAGAATGATGAGTGTACCAGGCTGCACGGTGTCCCAGTGGTTAGTAAAGAGGTTCCTGGTTCAAATCCCAAACAGCAAAGAGGCCTTCCTGTGTGGAGTCTGTGAGTTTAATCTGTACATGCATCTGTTCTTTCCAGTACTTCTGTGTGAGCATGTGTACAAGTGAGATCTCTTCATGTTAGCCCTGTGTTAGGTTTCATCCTCCCATACTGAAAACATCAATCTAAGTAGGGATGTCCTGATTTTATGCTCCCGATCCAATTCCGATTTTATTTATTTTGAGTATCTGCCAATCCCGATATTTCCCAATCCGATCTTTCAGCAATGCATTAAGAAAAAAGAAAAGAAAAAAAACTCCGACAAGTTGCCCTTTGAGTTTTTTTATGTGATTTAAATGAAGGTATCATTCTAGCCAACATGGATATAGCTTTTTTGCAGCATTGGATCAACAAAATAAAAACAAAGCTTCTCAGTGGTGCACCACAAGATTACCTTGTATGTGTGTGACAATAAGGTTGCAATTTCTTGTTTGTAATGTTGTTGTACTTGTTATAATGACAAAATAAGTTATATTCTAAAATGAATGATGATGTGCTATTATACACATTTTAATTAAAAACAAGAACTAATGCCACAAGCTTTTTCCCATTCCCTCTCCCCCGATCTCCGACCATTAAAACGTGCCCCGATCAGCCCCAATTCCGATCACATGATCGGATCGGGACATCCCTAAATCTAAGCAAGTGTTTATGTCTGATTGTTAGTAAAAAAATGTCAAATTCAACTTCATATGAGCCACATTCACCTGAAAAATCTCAAAAAATTGCTTATTTCAAGACATTTGCTGGACGTGTCAGGTCATATTTAGTAAAAGGAGACCATTTTTACCAAAGCAACTTGTTAAACTTTAAGTTTTGCAGTGCATGACCCCAAAAGGAAAACGTGGCACAGACAATGGATGGAAGGATGATGTTACCAGTATTTTTTCAGTATACTTGTTGGGGGTAGAATACAATTGATCACCTGGAGTGAAAAAGCTGCAAAGGATCACAAAATAATAGCTACAGTGCATCTGAAAACTATTCTGGAAACACATTTTATGTTACAGCCTCATTCCAATAGTTAAGACATTCATTGTTATCAAATTACGACATCACATGTTCATAAGTATTCACAGACACTGCTCAACCCTTCATTGGAGTACAGGCTCAGGTTGAATATGGTGCCACAAGCTTGGCAAACCTTTCTTTGGACAGTTATCAGCACCTCTCAGCTCCATCAGGTTGGATGGGGAGCGTTGGAGCACAGACATTTTCAGATCTCTCCAGAGATGTTTGATCAGATTCAAGTCTGGGCCCTGGCTGGGTCACTCAAGGACATTCACAGAGTCGTCCTGAAGCCACTCCTTTAATATCTTGGCTGTGAGCTTAGGGTTGTTATCCAGTCTGGGGACAAAAGTGCTTATTTTGGAATGAGGCTTTAACAGAACAAAATGTGAAAAAAGTGAAGCACTGTGAAGACTTTTTTCCTTGGAAGTTTTATGTTTTGTTTGTTTTGCCAGCATCCATAGAAGAACCAAAAATAAAAGAAATATATAGACAAACAAGTTATTACCTATGACCGACAGATGAACCAATACAAGAACTGATGGAATGATGAACCAAGTGACTAATGGAGGGATGAGTCAATGTATCAACCAATAAATCAACCAACCGACAATCTGATTCATGAATTTACAGACAAACCAATGCAACAAGCAAACCGTCTCTCCAGAAGCTACAAATGAAGGCCTTCTACCTTAAACTACTTGGATGTTTGACATCTGGTACTTTGGGGAGCTGTAGTTGTACTGATGGAGTTATTGGGGTAGAAATGTTCAAAGGTCAGCATGATCAAAGAAATCGAACCCCCTTGATGGTTAATATATAGAATAATACGTTAGTTTTACAGATGAGTTTATCTTGGGCTCTTAAGATACACATTCACACAGTCAATATAAGAAACAAGCAGATCAATCAATTGACACATCAAGGGTGTATTCGCACTTGTCTTGTCTGGGGAAGTTGTTCCAAAACAGTGAGCCCCCGAAAGTACAGTTCATTTGGGCTTAAATGGAAACAGCAATCGCAATTGGATGCGACAAAACAAGTGGGTCAAGATCGCCAAAATGGTGTGGTCTTACAATGAGAGCACAATCTCTTCAGCAGCCAACACAACTGACTTAAAACTGTGGTTTATAGTGGTTGGGGGCAGTTGCCGACTGTTCAGTCAACACAATAGGAAGGAAGGAGCAGAAGAGCTCTTGGAAAAATGCATGTTTGATGACATAGCGAACGCTGGTATATCGGCTAGATGAACGCTACAACACAAACTAGCCATACACGCTGCTGATGCTCCGAGGCTGTTGTTCTTCCCCATGGAAGGTGGTTGAAAACCTGAATGAATGAATGAATGAATGAGGATCAGGAAACGCCCTCCCTTGCCTTCAGGGTAAAATTTTAGACCAATGAGAGAAAAATTTGATTGCAAGTAGCATTTGTTTACAACTTCAGACTGCAAAACACTTATGGCGTGTGAACACTAACGAACCAAGTGAGAACTGAAACAACTGTTTAATTTTTGGCCCTGAATCAGAACAAAGCAAAGGAGCCACAGGTGTGAACACATCCTGAAAACAGTTTATGTCATGTCAGGAATTAGATCTCATCAGCTTTTTTGCAAGGTTGAAGATGTTTATCATGCTTGGGATCATTGATTTCTTGAAGACATTTTTTGTTGACACAAAGACTCTGTGGTGCCTCCCTGAGCTCAGAGTCTAAGACTTACAGAAGAGAGGATGGGGACCATCAGCCATGATGCTCTGTGTGTTTTAATCCTCATCCTATCAGTAAATAGTTGAACAGAGGTTTTTGTGGTTTGTTCAATAGTTTTCACTGTTTCTACTACAAATACATCAGATAGCACTTTGAAATGCTCTGAAGAAAAATGAACCATTTTATCAGAGTTTGTCCCAGTAAAACGTAATGATGCATTGAAGTTTAAAATTAAGGTCTGCAACACAAAGCATTCATTAAATCAGGTGATAACTAAACTTTTGGCCTGTGGTGGGGTGTGGGGTGACTGTTAACCCATATCTAATAGAAACTATACTCCTTTCATAGATCTGATACGGTACACCTGGTGCTTCGAGTTCAGGCACAGCACTTCCTTATTCAGACCCCGTGGAAAGAAAAGGAAAGTAGACTCCATGAACACGATAGTATCATATTTTGACTTTTTGATGAACTGCCATGGCACTGAGTTGAATATAATAACTCCTTTCTGTTGAAGAAACTGCAGTGAGTATACAGTGAACACCCACTGCTTCATTAGCTCAGCTATACCATCAGACTGCACCGCTCTCACAGCGAGCATCAAGTTTGAACTGAACGTCCTCCCAGACTGAGGAGGAAGGAGGGAGGAAAAAAAACATCTTCAGACAGTCAGTGACCCTGGAAATAACACCGTTTTATATTTTCTTTGCTTTCTTTTGTCCCCGGCTACAAATCGAGCAGAAGTAATTTGATTTAGCCATGGGCATTTGCCATCGATTGTCTGGCCTGCTGGACGCTCCGGTCAAGTGTTTGTCCAAACAGCAAGAGGCTGAATCACACAGAGGGAGTGTGTTTGTGAGTGTGTGTGAGGCTGAGACGGAGTGAGAGGAAGGATGATGTTGAAAAGTCAAGATTAACATATATGCACTCCTCCACAGAGGAACCCGGAGCAGTGATCCCTGACATATTCTCATAAACATCTCCGCATATCTCAGGGGCCAGACAAGTGCAGCTCAAGTAAAATTAATGCAAAATGCTTCTCATATGATATTTTGACACGAAAAATGCTCCCCTGTAGCCTCATGCCCACTAAAGGGCCCACCTTCACTTGACTTTATGCAACAGTCACAAGTTAAGTAGTCCTCCTGTTTAAAGTTAGAGTCAAACTACTTTTCTCTCCTAGTTGTAACTAACAGAACCGATACAACTTGAGCCGTTTCCTTTTCTTTTCTAAAAGCATAAACCCCTTTTGGTGGGCCTTAGAATCTGAGGTTTGTGTTCCTGCAAAAACTGGTAATAATGTTTAAATCTGACACTAAGAGGGATTGTTTCAACACCTGCTTTCCATGCTCCGTTCGCCAAATGCTCCCATCCTTTAAAGCTGGCTTTAAATGCTACTCAAACACAAACAGCTGCCGACAGCACAGGCAGAGGTATAATTAAAATCAAACAAAACCTCCAGTTATATAATACACTCTAAAATATGTGCTGATACAAGCTGATGAAAGGGTAATCTTGGATGTATTTCACAGTTTCAGAAGAGAAGATAATTGCAGTTTGCAAAATATGTAAGTATTATTAAATCAGGAGAAAGAAAGTCCTCAAGATTAACAAAACAAATCTTAAAGTCACCTGGAAAAAAAAGCAGTAGTCACAGCCACAGCTAGCATTAGCACCAACCTAACCACTTATTCAACAGACAGTTTAGAAAAGGCAACCTAAAGCTGTATCAAAAGATAAGAAAGTCAGTGAATTTACAGGACAAAGTTTGTAAACAGTGTTGACATCGGGTGCACACATTTTGGCAACAAGGTGCTGTTTGGTACAAGCAACATGAGGGTGTTAACCATCAAAGAAACTCACTTTTACCAAAATAACACCAATTTGACGGATGGTAAATGACGCCCAGGCTGGTGAGAAATCCATGAGTGGATGGAAAACATCAACATGTGGACAGACATTTTTGTGGAGAAATCCAGCCTGCTCCTAACCCCTAAATTCCACCGCAAGCGCCGCGCAGTGGAGCGCCGTGGTCTTGCTCCGATTGTTAAACCTCACTGGAAGCAGCGCGCTGTGCAGTGCTGCTCCGCTCAATCTGGAGGGGGAGGGTTGGTCCTCGGAGAGTCACAGGCTCTCGTATGAATAGCGATATCACACGATCACCATCCACTCCCATAACTTTGGATATGTCAGTCCACACCTTGTCCTTTCTGCCTGTATCCTTATTAAAATGATGTTTGGGATCATACAGAATGTTGAACTTATCAACTTCCAAGATGATCTTCTCTTCATCCATGCCTTTGTGTTGCGTCTAGGACCCTCCGACCGACTGTTTACCAGATGCACATGCCTTCAGATGTGGCATATGTTATAACATATGGGGGAAAGTTACGTTTGAGTGTTTGTGCATTGTGTTTTATTTGGAATCTTCTGGGTACTTCACACAGTGACTTCCTGTCTAGTGCTTTCTTATCCACAGTGAATTTACGAGGTTTGGAAGCGGCCGCGCAGAAAATAGACCTGAAGCATATTTCTTGGACCAGGGCGCGAGCCGGCGCATCCTAATATCAATTTTCCCATTTTCACAAAGTAAAAACTGGATTTAGAATATCGGCAGTTAATGTTGCTTGTTGGAGTCAGACATGTTTCACTGAGGTTGGATAAAGAAACACATTTAATAACACAGCCACACCTACTCTGTTAACTTGTGACTGTCAGCCGACGACTGTCACTGACACGTTCATTGAGAGTCATCAGTTAGCATGGTCACTCTTTGCTCCAAAACACCAGTAGCTCTGTAGCGGTCACAACTGGATAGAAGTTGACTCCATGGTAGTGTACCATTTCTGTCAACTGACCAGAGATCAACCAAACATTGTTATGCTTTTTAGAGCTTGAACTTGGTGTTTGAAGAACGATAACTCGTCTGAATGAATGGAGCTGAATGTCGCTTCTGCTGCTAAAATGTGTGCGCATGTTTTTCACTCCGAACGTGTCTATTTGGCATTTACTGCAGTGACACCTGTGGCTAGAGTCAGTAGTGTTTTATGGGATAAAGACTCTGTTTCCCAAGAGCACCATCACCCACTGTCTTAACAACATGACTCTTGCCACGGTGTGTGTTTGTTATGGAGAGTAGATCTTTTTATCTCTTCTTTTTTCTTTGTTCAAAATAACTTTTATACCAGATACAAAGACATATATATATATATATATATATATATATATATATATATATATATATATATATATATATATACATATATATGAAGTGAGATTATATTACTTTAAATAACCCTAACCCTGCAGGAACTACTTTTTGGTAGGGCTTGGTTGATATGCTTTTCTTATAAATCAATTCTATTACAATATTTGGAGTGCTGATTTAAATTGGAGTTCTTTGATTTTTACATTTTTTTTGTGATTTTTCATTTTTTATTTTAACAAAAGATGATGTGAAAAAGTTAAATGATGACGTTAAGCTCTACAGACTGTATCAGAAGACATATTTTTCAGTAAAATGCACATCACGTGAGTCAGGGAGAAACATTTCACCCTCTGCTGGAGAAAAGTAGTAACTTTTTTCAGTCCAGTTTATAAATGAAGACTGAAATGAAGAATTTGAATTTGGAAAAAAAAAATAGTAAAAAATTCTAAAAGAATCCTGATTTTGATATTGTCAAACAAAAAACTTGATATATCATTTTTCATTTTTTCCCCCACCCCTAAAGTTTGCAAAAGTTAGCAAAGGTTGTTTTTGTTAAAAAAAGAAAATGTATATCCCACCTTTTCGAAGTGAGTCATTCATCAGCAGTAAATCCTTCCGGTTTCGATGTATGTACAGGACTCTGTGACCCAGTATCGTAGCGTTTTATTAACTGCTCTCTGAGCTTTGCTTTGCCCTGTGCAGCTCTGTCCTCTGTGCTTGGCTCCCTCACTGGGCTGAATTGGCAGCCGCTTTGATTTGTGCTATAATGCCAAGATCAGATGTTTCTGCTATTAAAGCAAAGTATGAACATATTTTACAGTGTATCACAGATTGTTTTATCACCAAAGTAATGGTCCTTTATGAGGAAAACTCCTGTACCCACACATGAAGGGAGGATTTTTCTCTTCTTGTTTGGAATGACAACAATGAGAAGTGAGTAGCTGGCATGAGCAGCGATACTTAGAGCCAAGACTGGTCCGACTGAGTGATCTCTGAGAGAGCAGTGCAAAAACATCCTGCAGCAGTAACCCAGCACTGCAAAACTATGCAAGCATAACAAGGATCGCTTTATGACCAAGTTTAGATGGCTCAAATACAATAAAGACTTTCTTTGGACTAGGCTCCAGCAGACAAGCAGAGTCACACACACTCGCTGCCTTTTCACAGTCGCCCTCGCAGATTTAAGAAGGTCAGAGATTTTGTTGACTTTGTTCTCCCTCCCGAACTCGTCGCTCTTTGGCTGTGAGATGGCGACTGAAGGCCAGCCCTGAGCCTGCTGCTGATACGTGACATCAAGGTGAACTCCTGCCTGCTCCACCAGGAATACCAGGCCTATTAAAAGAGAAAAGAGCCCTGGGCCAAGTCGTCTGTTTCCTTTTTTAGCCCGCTGCCCTCCAGAGGTTCAGCTTACCATGGAGAAGGAGGGAAAGGGAGAAAGAGAAGACGGAGACAGACAGCCTCTGTTTAAAGGTTGAACAGCTCGGTCAGGAGGAAGTGATCATTTGAAAGAAAGGCCAGGGAGACTGTTGACTCCCTGTTTGTGTTACATTTATTTAACAAAATATATGAAGGACTGGGCGCTGTGTACTCTGAGGTTGGAAGACATCACAGACTCACTTCAGTGATACAACCCTCACAAGAGCTGCTCGGTTAACCTACAGTACACAAAGTACTCTGGATCTCCAGGTCTATAGAGTCAAGGGGTTAGATCACTTTCCAAGACTTTCTTGGGGACTTGGCGATCATGTCTTCAAAACATGACCTTATATTTACCCTTTGGACACCTTTAACTCAACTTTGTCCAAACATTGTTGATTTGATAGGCTTCTGACATACCGTAGTCTTGTTTGTCAGGTTAGGGACTGGGGCAAGTGATGGGCCATAAAATCTCCTGACTTTCATTTAGAAGACCATGAAGTGATGGTCAAAGCAATGTTAATGGTTCTTATATTTAAAAAAAAAATCATACCACCTTAGTCTTATTTGTCTGATATTTTGGTGGGGGACTCGGGTACCAGGGGCTGATCTTATCACTACTGCAACAAGATAAATTGTCTTTTTACAATAGTTGTCTGCTTAAAGTTACAGATTCTGGACCCTGGTATAGCCAAGCAGTCAAGGTTGTGCACCCCATGAGATTTGTCCGTAGGCAGCCCAGTGTTGAAGCCAACCTGTGTCACCTTTCTACATATTTTTAGCTTGTTTCCTGCTCCATTTACTGTCCTACCCTCTCTAAATAAATGTTGGCTAGGAAGGGATGGGTACCTTTTACATCTAAAATGATACGGTACCACCGTGTCAGTACCTGGTTGGTACCTGGCAACCAGTATCAGTACACAGCAGTACCAATTTTTGGTACTTTTGTGTGTTTATGTGGCAATAAATATCAATTTGTTCAATAATAAGATCTCAAAGTTTTTCAATTCAACACATTTATTTCTCAGTATATTACCTTGCAATGCTGTGTTCATGTCCATCATGGAAAATCGCCTACTCTTCCACTCTTTCACAATCAGCCATAAAAACAGAATTGCACAGCTTTAAAATCATATTTACAGCATGATTCAAAAAACAGTTTGGGTCTAAAACGCTGCACAGTGATTTTTTTTTTTTTTTTGAGTTTTTAGAAGTTATTAGGATCATTTGATTTTCCAATCAGTCGCGGAGCTCAGGTCACGTGACCACGGGGCGCCCTGTAGCTGCTCAATGAAAAATTCACAGCCAGCATCATAGCAAATGTGGCTGCGTCCACGGATTGGCTTCATTTCGTGGTTTCAGGAACAGACAGGTGATGTTACAGATGCTTTGTCCATATTTTATACAGTCTATGGTCGGTACCTATGAAAGCGCCTAATTTGGTACCCATCCCTCTGGCTAAACCAAGGTGACTTTCATTTTGCAATGAATTTCCCTTCCCTGCATGCACAAATCTGATGCAGCTGCATTAAAGGTTAAATTTCTTGTAATGTCTGTGTAGAGTGCTGGTACCTGTTGCACCACTTACAGCTTCACTAATCGTCAAACAAAGGTTGATTTGAGGCTTGAACAGTGCACAAGCAGTTCTCTAAAGACAGCCGGCATCCACCCAACTCTCATCTCAATGATAAAACTTTCTCTCCGTGTTTGTCCACACCATGTTTTCACTTCATTCAACAAAAGAAAATGGGAAAAAATGTTGGCGAGCTGGAGGAAGATGACCACACAAATAACAAACAAATTCATTTTGGAGCACGCTGACCCCTCTGTGACTCCTGTATCACCATCTCAGGTCATGTCAGGCTGGTGGAGCACAGGTCAAAGTAGCAAGGACAGCCTCTGCTGCTATCTTGGGTGTTTTGCCCTGAGCTGGCGTGATTGACTGTGTAAGAAGTGAAGCTCCAGTTTCCAGGGAAACCAAGGTCAGAGAGGTGTCGCCTGTTGAATGGAGGTAGATACAGACCGCCTTTGAAGACAATGGTCCACCACATATTCTGTTTCAAGGTGATGGGAGACGGGTATGCTGAGTGGAATGAGACTCTTACTGCTTCATACACTTCATGTCTTTGATCTGATTTCATGAGCTGGTCAATAAGAATAAACCGAGGAGGTTCAGTGCGAACATTGATCATTTGAAATCAGCAAAAACACCTGACAACACAACTCAAAGTCATTACATCAAACAGCCAGTTTTCAAACGGCTGTCTCAAGATTTTGGTAACTAGTTCATTTAGTGCTCCAATAATATTCAAGTGCAGTAACATCCCATTTGCTCATGTTCTGGGTCTGACTCTGGAGATGACCGTCAGCATCTCTACTTTTTGCTGTGCACTTCTGTTCTTCTGCAGTCGAGCTAACAAGCATCTTGACATAAATTTTACTATTTAAATTGAGCTGACGCAAGGACAAAAACTGCCAAAATTAAAAATAAATAAATAAAAAAGTGAAAATAAAAAAATTAAAATATATATGAATAAATAAATTAATAAAAAAATAAATGTGTAAAAAAATAAAATATCAATAAATAAGGAAATAAAAGCACTCTAAAAGCACTTAATTTATTTTTATTTTATTTTATTTTATTTTATTTTATTTTTTTGCCAGACACTGCCAGCATGAAATACAGAAGAAAATGTTATTCCAATCAGGGGGCAGTCCTAAGTGTGTCTTGGGTTGAACTATTTACCAATTGGTGGATCCACAATTTATTCTTAATTTTGGCAGTTCTGGTTGTCCATACAAGCTAGCAAACAGCAGCTCTTTCAATTAGAATAAAACTGTTGAATAAAAGATAAAAACAGTGATATTCCCTATGGACATACATCCTCAGTTCAGAAGTTATTCCATTTTAAAAGCAAATCTTTATAGAAGTAAAAACAGAGAATAGAAAAAGAAAAACAAGCAAATCTCCAAGACACAAATCTCAAACTGGTGACTGTTCTTCACTTCAGGGCTCAGTGCTAAAAAAAGACTGTTTGGAGGTAATCTTCTGCTTTCCTCGCCCACATTTTCCCAGTTGGTCTCAGGATTGAAACATGTGACTTTCCACCTGCTCCTCTGACCTCTAAGTCACATTCCAGTCCCTGAACCCTGCACACACTCATGCAGCATGTGTTGTTGTTAGTTCTCTCACTCCACCTTGCAGCACGGGGTTGTCTCCGGCTTCTCAGTGCGGGACACCTGCCAACGCTCTGCCTCTCAGTGGATCCTCAGTGCCTATTTTCACCTCCAGATGAGGTAGAGAGCCCATTCACTTCTCTCCTACATTTCCCTCAGGGCAGATTTCAGATTGTACCTGCACAAGCAGCCTGAGTCACGCCATATCACCACTTACTGCGTTTAATCGCCTTTTCCTAGCAGGACTCAGTGACCTGCGGGCTGAGTACGGGCAAAAGAGCATGATGCAGGAGATTCTCCTCACTGCCAACTTTGAATTAATAATTTAGCATCCAATTGTTATCCATGTTTCTAATGAATAAGATAAGATCCCAGGTGGGGTGACCTGTGTAGTACTACAAGGCCTGATTCATTGGACGACAGGATGAAGAGGGCAGAGGTCGGCACACTGGAGCTGTCAGAGGAATAACAGTTCAGTGTCAGGGAGGGGCTTTGAAACTCTCACAGGTTGGACAGGAAAGGTTTGCATCTCAGTTCTTTGGCGTCGCTTGTTCTTTACTTTCTCATCCTCCTCTTCTGTCTGTGGAGGTCTGCAGCAACCAGCAGATTCAGCTGGACAGTTTTTCAACCTGCTTTGCTTTGAGATTGCACAAACCACAGACTTTGTGTTTGCAATATTCCCCATTGATATCTAAACAGGTGTTTTGAAGTCAGACAAAGATGAAGGTGGCGCTATTGGAAAAGTTAAAAAAAAACAAGCTTCAGTTCAGCTATCTGCAGAGAGATTGAATCAAAGTGATGGAGATTTAAAAATGGATGGTATTATTAACTCCTTGGCTTTTGGAGCCAGGCTCATGTGGACACTTGAGGAACTGCAGTTTTGTGTTGTTCTTAATAATTTGAAGTTGCTGCTTGGCTTTGGCTTTACAAATCATTTGTTTCCTAAACTTTATCTGGTGACTTTTCAACTGGTTCTGATTTACAAGACCAAAACCTCTCTCATCTTATAAGCTTTCGCAAATTTCTTTTCTTGCCCTCTCCTTCCCCTAACACATGTTTGGGCAAGAAATCGAGTGATGCACATTGAATAGTTACGAAACAGTTGTAGGACAACCATTAAATCAGAACTGTGTTTGCTGTCCATCCCTAAAGGGCTGCTTAGTATACTTTAAAGGTAGAGTCTGAAGGATTTTCCTACCAAAAAAAGACATCAAAATTTACAGGAATATTTCTGCTCTATATAGGTCTTTATACACATGTGTCTTAGTGTCTGTGTCTGTCTCTCCCTGTGCCTGTATGTTGGTGTTTGTGTTGTTAAGGGATGTTTATGGGGGTAGAGTAAGTGTGGTTACATCAGCCATTGTCAGAGCGCCCTGTGCGCAAGTGACTTTGCTTGCTGATTAGCGACTGGAAGCTAATCAGAGCAGCTACAATAGTGGACATGGCATGGAGGAAGAAAACACAACCAAAATGAAACGAAACACTGCTTAAACTGAGTCAAAGGGGAGAAGCCCAGTTTGAATGTTGTATTTTTCCAACAAGTATCGAAAATTCCTGCATACCATAACTTTAAAGAGGGGGTAAGTGGACGCCCCTCTGGCTCCACTAGAACAGCTTTGAACATGATTTACAGCCCAAAATAAAACTCTATTTTTCTCTCTCTGGTGTTTTAGAAATCTCTCATTTCAGCCTCTGACTGAGGCACTTTGGTTTAGCTGCTGTCCCTTTAAGGCTCCCCACTACACAACCGCCTTCCCTCTGATTGGCCGACACTCTATTCATTTATTTATTTATTTATTTATTCATTCATTTTTAACAGCAAATGTGTGACTTAACTATGTGCTAAAAAGTTAAATGAGTAAGTGTTAATGAAGCCAAGGCATGAAGAGCTCCCTCTGCTGACTGTCTGCTGCATATGTTAAACCCTGTCTCCTTCAAGTGGACTGTATGGCTTCAAATCCCATAATAAAATGATTATCAAGGTGAGCTTTCTGTATTAATAGCGAGTCAATGTTTTCAAAAGCTTTGCATGTTCAAAACATCGGTGTTAGGAACACCCAAACTGCAGGATCTTTTCAACCAAAAAGAGTTATGCTGAGAGTAACCTACATGTGACAGTCACCACCAAACCACGCCCTCTCTGTGTTTTGTGTCCATTACAAGCTTCCAGGTACGAGGGTGTTTCAGGTGGAGGAGCAGTAATTTAGGAAACACTCCTGCAGCTCTTATTTAAAGGGAGGAACAAAGGCTGACTGTGGCCGTATGGATTGGAGAACTTGACATTTCTCAGCCCCGCCAATAAAGCTGTGAATGGTCATTTGTTTATCTAACCACAGCCGAGGGTGGTCATTGATCCCAGGAAGTGAAATATGTGGCTTGTTAATCAGGGTTGTTTACCTGAAAAGTTGTTTTCTCTTGGGCTAGTTTGGTTGTTAGTATCTCCTGAGAGTACGACGGCCCCTGGAGGTGGATATGTGTTGTTTATCAGAGTAACCTACATATCTGTCCAACTCTAAGCTGCCCGTTTTCACACCTAAAATCCCCAGTGCATTACATCACTGCGAACGTCGTGATACTGTTAAAGCGTTGACGTACCCACTGGGAGAGCAAGGACAGACTGACCTGTTGTTCTCTCCAGCAGAAACCTGCAGTTTGGCTGCTGTTAGCATCCCCTGCTCTCCCCGAGGGACAGAGCTGAGGATTACAACCAGGACACACACACAAAAAAAAAAAACCCTCCTCTCACAGCAGACGGGCACAGCCAGGCAAGGAGTACTGCATCATACTGTACTGTGCCAATGAGCTTAGTCACAGACATATGTAAATGCTCACTCACCCGTGCTCACACTCGCAGTGTTCAGCAGAAAAACAGATGTATTTGTGAGAGGCTGAAACACTGAGGCAGATATATGAGACATACGCACAGTTTGCACTGCCAGGCCAGCGGAATCATCCACTTAACGCCTTACACTTATCAGTGTCCCCATTTTTCTTTTCACAGGGGTGACGAAAACCTACAATATATGTTTTATTTGACTCTCATTTGTATTTTTTCCATAAAACAGCCACAGAAGAGAAACCAGACTGTCGCTTTGTCCTGATTCAGGGGAAGGAGCCTTCCAGGGACCCAGCCTACAAAGGCTGAACTGAAATATGAGGGTCTGGTCTACTGAGGATACATGTATCTCAGCTTGGCACTTGTGTCATGTAGCACTGCCCTATCTCCTAGTAGCAGGTAACAAGCTAGCTTTCTAGCTAACACACCTAGCATGACTTCTCTTAACCACATCATTATCATTATCTAAAGATTATTTTGAGTCAGGTGTCTGTTTTTTTAAACATTCATGTTGCTCAGTATACCATGAGTTCAAACGAAGAACTCAACAGGCCCTGGAAAAGAAAGATGTGTTTAGCGGACTTCTAGATGGGACTGGTGAAGCAGACACCCACCTCTTTATGAAGCCAGACCTTTTTCTGTTGATAAGTTTTAAAGGGATGGGTACTGAATTAGGTACTTTTATAGGTACCGACCGAATTCCGTCTGTAGTACAGAGTACCAATTCACATAAAATCAAATGGTACCATGTTTAGGTACCTAAATGCATCCTTGAGGCTTCGAGGGAGTGGAAGAGTAGGTGATTTTCCATACTTAACATGAAAACAGCATTGCAAGTTTGTATGCTGTAACTCTTAAATTTCAAAACTTTGTGATTTTATTATTAAACAAATTAATATTTATCACCACATAAACACACACAAAAGTACCGAAAATTGGTACCGTTGAGTACCGGTACCAATTGCCTGGTATCGGGTATCAATAATCGCTTCAAATGTGAAAGGTACCCATCCCTAAGGTTTTATAACTCTATGTCAGAAACAAATGAGTGACGTCACAGCGACTGCGTTCATACGTGGGACAGTCTACAGTTTCAACCCCACTCAAAAACCATTGGCAGTAAACAGGCCGACCGCAAAGATGTTGCTTTACAACAACCTGAAGAGTGAAAAATACTCTGCCCAACAACATTTTTACAGCCTGTTCTGTTTTGGTCTTTGTAAAGTAGTCTGTGGGTCAGTTGGTACCGGGCCACTCAAATTACATAATTTCAGTTTGATTCATTATCTGATTCTGATGCTTTATTTTGAAAAATGACTGGATTCACTGTCTTACCCATCTATGACTCATTCTTGATGCCACCCCCCCCACCCCCCCACCCCCCAAGATAGCAAAATGGACTAAGAAACAAATATCTTTGGAAAGTTTATTTTGGCAAGGTAAAAGAGCTAGTGAGGAACATGTCGTAACATGTTCTGAATTGCAGTACGATACAAAGAGCACTATCTGAAAACCAAGGAGGTCATGTAGCTGCATGTTCAACACCTGGACTTCTAAGGGCATGGTCACTCTGGCTAGTCAACTGTACCGTACTCAAGCAACCCAAAGGGCCATCAGAGATCCACAACCAGCGGTCACACTACTTCAATATGAACCAGACTTCAGCAGTTATCACACACATGCATGTCCCGTCTACGTCATTGTGAAGCGTCTGTTTAAAGGAAGCACGACCTCATCAAGAGTCAGTGGGAGACACGGAGTGCACTGCTACAACTTTAGAGACTTTTTGGTTTATGTTAAGATGTTTTGGCCCAAACTGCTCTCTAACTCCCTGCCACTGTTTAAACTGATTGTTGAGAGGAGCAGTCACAGTGATCGTACGTCATGGATCATATCTCATGTTCACAGGCTTGTGCTTGTGTATGAAGTGAACTGTGCTGAAGCCCACCTCTCTGAAATGTACCAAAGCAGAGGAGTAAATCATGCCCAAGCACAGCACACTTGTGGTCACACTGGCCAAACAAACCAGACTTTAGGGCTGAAGCGTGCTTAATCACGGTACAGTTTGCCAGTGTGACCGCATCCTAAATCCAAAAGGTCCCACAGCATTGTTTAAGATGAAATAACTTTCTGTTTGGGATCAACTCAGACTTCTCTTTGTGTGTTTATATCAAAGGCTTACTTGTAAAAATGCAATTACTTGTGCACCTCTAATACAGATTTCTTGTCTGATTTCCAGATACCTCTACATTGATTTTTGCTTTTAACTTTGAGCTGCACTTTGATGAAATGTTGGTACTTGCAGAATAAACGTACTGGAGGGAGGAATGAGTCACCCTGCACCAAAGGCACCCTGCCTTCAGATTTCTTCCCATTTAAGAACTTCTGTTACAAGTTCAGCAGAAATGTATGTTTACTGAAGTTTACCAACAGCACCTCCAATACCAGGCAAAAACTTTTGTAATCCAGCATAAGGCAGCAATCCATCAGGACCTAAGAATCTCATGCAATAAAAAGTTTCTTCCTGACAGCAGCTGGCCTCATTAAGAGGACTTCGACTCCCGCTGATACAGATGCTACACACTTAATGTTACATTAAGACGGAAGTCTGTACATCGTCAGCACCTTGTGTTTACAGAAATCTCTTAGTTTCTCACTCATTTTCCATATTTGTCTAACTTTGCATGTTGGATAGGTTTCAATACAACCAGGTTGATTTAACTTTAACTTTTGCTTTTTAAATTGAAAGCTTATGAAATTTATTTAATTTTGATTTAATAAAAGCTTTGTTGGGTTGTAGTTCATTGGCATGTTTACTTTGTGTTAGTTTCCCCTTGCACGTAATTCAAGGTACAATTTCTGTTGTATGGCATTTTCTGCCATGCCCCTGTTATTGGTTAGTTTGATTATGTGATGAGCCCATGCAACATATTCAAGACTCAGTCAGGTGAAGCTGCAGTTGTTACTTACTCAGCCTGCAGCTCCAGCCACATTTTATTTTCCTCTCTGTTTGTGCCTTGGGAAGCTTTGCTTGTGAGCAAACTGCGTGTACAGCTTGTTTTGTTAAATTGTTGTTTTTGTTTAGTATCTGGAAATATTGTATTCACTGCATTTAATCTGTGAATGTACACACAGTATTGTTTGTTTGTTTGCAGTTCGTAAGTTGTGTTGATGCTCGCCTCTATAATATTACAGTTCTACAAGAAAACAATGAATGTCTTTGGAGGGAAGTTAAAACAGTCAACCAGATTGGAACCATAGACTAGGAACAGGTACTGAATTAGGTACTTTTATAGGTACCGACCAAATTCTGTCAAAAGTTTGGGGTACCAATTCACGTAAAATTGAAAGGTACCATGTTTAGGTACCTAAATTAAAAGTACAAAGTTTATATGATAAAAAATAAATATGTTAAATTGAAAAAAAGTTATACCTTGCAATTAATCAAATTAAAAAAAAAATTTTCCACATAAACACAAAAAAGTACCAAAAATTGGTACCGCTGAGTATCCTACCTACCGATCGCCAGGTACCGGGTATTGGTTCTGTATCAAATGTGAAATGTGTCCATACCTACCATAGACTGTTTAAAACATGGACGTAGTCTCCCTGATGTCACCCGTCTGTTTCTATAACAAAAAATGAAGCAAATTGGCTATTAAGGCCATACTGGTGGTAGCAAGGGCTTAGTGTACAACTATAGGGCACCTGTCAGTCACGTGACCTGATTGGGTGAGCTCACAATCTCAATATCCTCTGAACTGCTGAGTTAGAAAAAAATCCCCCCAATACAGTGTGTGCCGATAGTAAAATTAGGGACTCAGAGCTTTTTTTTTTTTTTTAACCAGGCTGTAAATAGTTTAATTTCTGCTTTGAAAATGGCTTTTTTTGGCTTGGTGCGTATGCGACTTCCAGTACTTCTGGAGCCAGCCTCAAGGGGACACTGGAGAAACAGCAGATTTTAGCACTTCAGCATTGTCTCATATTCTTAGACCAAAGGTTGCCGCTTGATTGGAACTGGCCTTAACCAATGATTCTCAAAGTGGGGTCCGTGGATCATAGCTTAGGGGTCCATGGAACACCTTAGGGCCAACATTTTCTCAAATTTTACCAAACAAATATATAGAAAAGTATAAATGTAGCCTAATTTCAGTTATTAAAAGTACTAAATATTTCATTATTACATGGTATTATCATGTTAATCAATGGATTAATGTTGGAAAAATGTCACTTGAAAGGGGTCCATGGTCTAAAATAGTTTCAGAGCCACATTCAGTGTTAGCTATATGTCTATTTGTGTACAGACATACACACTGAAGACAGAAGTGTTATTCCCTTTAGCCCATGGTGGCTGCTCTTTATGTTAAATTTCTCTTACTATACTTATTTAAATGCTAATAAAAGACCTTTGCATCTGACAAATAGCTTCTAAATATTCTTATTTCTATTTTTTCTCTTGGAAGTATACCTCTGATTAAGACAGTAAGCTGGGGAATAAGGATAATTATGCATTAATTTAAAACTACAGGTGGGCCATTAGCTGTTATTGATGACATTATAGAGAGCTGATGAAAAGGTCACAAAATAATAAACACAATTCAATGCGCCATGTGGCTTAAATAATTGGGACATAGGCAAAATAACAACCCCACCTCGCTGAAATGCTACTCATATATGTGTTTAAAGAGAGTCATATGTAAGAGTCATACACTGTTAAAAAAAGCAAACATATTGGAAACCAACAAGAGCCAGCTGATCATGGAAAACATCCCCAGACGTAGCCTGGAGCTGCTCATGTGTGTAAGTATAGTAGTGAACAGAGGTTTCTATGGAAGCTTGTAAAAGAGTCCATTAATTAGACTGCCAGTTTCAATCCATGTCCAGCTTTTTCAATTAGGGTAATTGTAACCCTCACAGGGAAAAGGCCCGCTTGCTTGTTAAATTAGACCTTTTACTTTACAGTTGAACAGCCCTCCTTGATTCAAATCATTGAATACATGCTTAAATCTGCCAATTAATGCTATTTATGTTTAGAGCTTAACAAACATCCTGAATCAGAGCGAACCTGAAAAGCTCACTTGACCGTAGCATCAGTGTCTTGGTGCATGCGCCCAGCATTCAGTCAGAGAAACGTGAAAGTACAGAGGTTGACTGTAGGAGCAGGTCTGCAGCTCAGGATGTTGCTGTGCATTTCTAGCAGCACTTCCTCTTTAGCCCCTCACACTTCTGAGAATGGAGCAGGGGGAGCCTTTGAAGTGAGGCGGCTGAAGGAGCTGCCTCCCCCTTAAAGAGCAACACAGGATGAATTCACAGTATAGCGTTTGACACAGAAAGATGCATTCAACGCAGAGAGATGCTGTTTGATGTTCAAAGAGCTAATAAGATGCATGTTTGTATGGTGCAGGCAGAGTAAGTTGATCTATGGAAGGCCGATAGAAATGGGTTTGTACTTAAATTACAGCTCCAGACTTTAAATCATCAGACTCTTCTTCACTCTCTGAGGTTTGAAAGGAGCTGAAGGAGCTCCACTTACATCTGCTGCCCTTGATCTTGGCACTTAACCCTTCAGTGACCAACACATCACACTCTGGTTGGACTGGTTGAAATGTGAATGTGTGTATAGGCTTTATACAGTATGTGTGGAGTACAGCGAGAAGGCTTTCGTTTCAGCCAGCCAGCCAAGAAAACTGAGGACATAGCACAATAAAATCAAGCTTCCCACTTCAAACTAATGTCATCAAAACTCTGTTTTTCTGTTAGTTCTGAAGATAAATTTACCACATCAATCTGTGGTATGAGGGATGTGCAGAGTGAGTTTAATTCCTCAAGTCTGCCTGGAAAAAGATCATGGCTCCACCAAGAGGCAATCATAAGCGTGAAACACAATCAATATCTATGATCAGCTGTCCTGCTGTGTGTGTGTGTGGGGAAGCCCAGAGGACAGCCGAGCCACCCTCTGTGGAAAGTGACGTGACACGATAGGCAATCAGGAAAAGAGCTGAGTGATGAAGGAAGGATGTTACAATTTCCTCAGTTCAGAGTGTGTGGACTGGTTATTGGTAAATGATCCTGTTAGCATGTGTTGTTGCTCTTTAAACACCTTAATGACCCAACTGTTAAATCTAACATTGTCTTTTTGGGTGGGTTTGCTCATATTTTAAAGAGGGGGTATCGAGCTTTTTAAAGTCTTTGTTCTGTCTCCTTCAGTACACTTGTAGAAGCTTTACATGATTAATAGCCAAAGAAAAGCTCTTTATTTCAGTCACCGTTGTGTTACAAAACCCTTTTATCGGCCTCTGTCTGAAACACTGTCTCTTTAAGGCTCCCTTCACTCTGATTGGCCAGCTCTCTGAAGGCCTATTAGGGGCAGAGCACTGTGCAGACCTTGGTGTTTAAGGCCCACCCCTCCAACATATCATGAATCTGAATCATCCTTATGCGATGACCTCATTGTTTCAACAAGTCTTGAGAAGATCTCGCACTAATTTTTTAGACATGCTGTTGATCAATTTTCAGGCAGATTCAGAGATTTCCACAATATATGATATGCTTTAGATATGGGAAAGTTAAATACTCACTCTTTAACCCTTTTAAGCTCAGGCCTCTTTTTTGGGTCTCTGTTAGAAAAATGAAATACTCAAGTTAAAAAGAGTATATCTCTGAATCTACAAGGTCTATTTGAATCATTTTGATGTCGTAGTAAAGATAACTTGTGAAATTTGTTCAGAGATGTCAGTATCGGTATTTATGTGATATAACTAAAGTATTACTCAAATGTAAAGAAAGTTTGATTGGAGTATGACTTGATGGTGTTTGTAGCTGAGTTTCTCTCGTTTAATCTGAAGTTCAATATGACTATATTTTTAACGTGGTAAGTGCTTTATTTGATGCCTTTTGTTGTGGAGCAACCTTAGGGTTTAAAGGGTCAAATGTGGCCAAAGCTGAATTTTGCAGCTTCTTTAGATGCCTCATTAAATATCAAAAAGTTCATGTCACTGAGTTCCCCTATCCAGAGTGCCAAATTTTGAAATATGGTTGTTTGTTTTTATTTAAATACAGAAAGTTTAAAGGGGAGCTATGAGTGCAATATTTGTGAAAACTCTTTTTAAAACAAATCTCCAGTTGGTGATGTCACAAATTGAACAAATCTGATGTTCCTGTATTTTTGGACAAGCCATCCTGAGCAGCCTGTAGTCTCATTCTGTAATCACTCCCACACACTTTTACCTCAGGATTTGAAATTTTCATCTACCTTTACAATCAACATCCAACATTTGAACTTCAAATACCCCCTCTTTAAACCTTTTACCGTCTGAGAAACCCCTTAAAACAGATTGTGTCTGACATCCTGGTGCAGCTTGTGTTCCATATTTAACAGACTAACAGCTAATCAGTGTATGTGTTCATATTTTCAGAAGGCAAGTCGTAAAGGTTATACCAAGCCAGGCCAATCATAACAGTCATCTTTTTCATATGCTTCTTTTCTGCCCCATAGCACTGGATGGCTATACAGTAAGGGTCGGTTTGTTAAGTGGAAGAATCTATCTACAGCCGTGACACCAGCAGCAATATAAAGAAACAATTTACAGGCCTCAACTAAAGGAGAGAACGGTGGCCGTGGCACACACTCAGTGTGTTTTACTGTGTTTGTGTCCCAGCAGGCTCGTAGTTTTGTGTTGACCAGCTCAGATGGACCCAGAGTGAGGTCCCTATCCCCTCCAGCGTTTACAGCCATCTTTAATTTAAAGGAAGCATCCTTTATTTATCTGCTCCCTCTACTCTAAAGTGTCTTCATATTTTTCTGAAATTTTCCCCAACTGACCTTCATCCCATCTTCCCCTCCTTTACTCCGTCTCTGCCGACTTCTCTCTTACACACACACAAGGATGCACACTCTCTTTTCCCTCCTCCCAACATGCTCCCTCCTCTTTGAGTAGAGATTGCTGGCTGACGCGATGAGGCCTGACCGACGCGTCTTGGGAAATCAAAGCTGCTCCCCTCCCACTGTATTGTTGTGAGCCCGCTACGGGGAAAAAAAACAAAACAAACAAACACACAAACTCACACTTTGTGAAAACTCAAACACCCATAGCAGAGCATCAGGAGCTACAGAGAGCTGAGGGGGTTACGACGCACAGATTTCTCCCTCAGAGTTCAAAAGAATCTCAGTTCAAGAGAGGAAACCTGTCAAAAGATCGGCGAAAAATGGGAGGAAGCACACAAATACACAAGAATAATTCAAGATGCAAACTTTTCAAGAGTGGCAATAACAGCTGGGATAAAACACACTCACGTACACTCTCTCTCTCTCACAAACACACACACACACAGCCTATTGAAGTGCAGATAAAAACCCTCCCACTACAACTGATCCCATTGGTTGTGATGTTGCAGCACTTCTAAGACATGCCTCAAGTGTTTTTTTTTCCTTCAGTCAGCAAAGTGTGAGACAATCTTCCAAGAGAGCACCTTTCTGTACGTACATCTTTGAATGCAGCACTCAAGGCGGTCGATGACTGTGTAAAACATCTGACGACTGTACAAATCTGAAAGATAGCGGGGCGAATCATGAACTGTTCTGACTCTGCTGGACACAAATGTTGCAAAAACAGTACAGAAAATTTGAGTTTGGTAGATTATTTTTTGTTGTAATGATTCTACTTGGTAACAATTTTTTTTTACCGTAGGAAAGCTTGTTTATTTATCTTTTAAACTGAGACACATTTGTAAGGAATGTGCATTTTTAGGATGAGGAACACCAAGCCAAAAAAAGCTGTTTTCACAGCAGAAATAAACATACAGCCTGGTTCAAAAAGTGATTTTTTTTTTCAATTCAGCAGTTTAGAAGTTATTGGAATTGTCTGATTATCCCATCAGAGACACAGCTCAGCTTAGATAACTGTTGGGTGCCCTATAGCTGTTGGTGTGGAGACCATGGGCTGTAAATAGAGTGGACAATGTGGCTCTGCCTTTTTACATAGTACATTTTTGAAGCCAAAATACCCCCGTCACAATACACAAGAGCAACAGCTGTCAATCAATTAAACATGACACAAAGCCCTGTTTTTAACCTTTGATAAACAGTGAAAAAGAAACTTTTCAGAAAAAAGAGGACCTGAATACAAAGCAGCCCAATAGTATCTTTAAATCACCAGAACAATCAGATGTCAAAAACATTTCTTCAAGGTTTATTCATTTTTTAAAGTTTGACCACAGCCCATCTGAAATGACTGGGGAGAGGATTTTTTTTTACCTATACTGCAGCCAGCCACCAGGGGGAGCAGTTTTTGTGAAGTCCTCACTTTGAGCTAAGCAAGATGACGTCCATTTCTTTTTCAGTCTATGGTGGAGACTTAAAGCTTGCGTTAATTCCGATATGGCTGCGACAGCCGATTTGCTTCAAAAAACTACCTCTATGAATTAGTCTGTGAGGTTGCACCGATGACAGATTTGCTGAATCTTCTGTATCAATGCCACTTCCATCCATCTTCTGGGCCTTCAGTGTGTTTCTTTACCTGCATTTACCTTTCCTGAGAAGTAGACTTAACTTGTAGGAGAGAGAAGGACGAACAGGTTTAATACCATTCCTTGGTGTAGCGCTGAAGGTCACTCAGAAAGTTGTACAGCAGCCAAGTCCAGGCCGAGTACAGATCATTCCTGAATGCACAAATTGAGAGTTTTAAAGGTGACTAAATGTTCTCTGGGAGGGATTAGCTTTCTACAGCAAGATTCAAGTTCCACATTTAGAGGACTCTGAAATGAAGTCGTACCAGCTGCTGCTCTCTGGGAGGTTAGAGATGTCTGAAAACGGGATGAAAATACTGTGATTGTGATGCTCCCTTATTCATATACCTTTAAAAATAATTATACTTAATTATTAGGTATCTGTTTCTATTAATACTTATCTCCAAACAGCATTGTTTGGTTCTCTTCTCTTATAAAACAGCTGCAAAGAGCTTGATAAACTGTTTTCAGTGCTGCTTTGTCCACATCAATGTTCAGCGACTCCCTTGTCCGTCTGCATAGCACTCAGTCTGCTTTAAATAACTCTATTTATGCATTGGAAACTTCATTTGCGTAAAAGCACCAGAGCATAAACAGCACATAACATTACAGTAGATCAGTGTAATGGTGTCTACAGCTGGCTGGAATGTTATGCACCCTGAATATTCAGGGTTGTGTGTGACAGAACCAGAAAACACACTGTCAAGCTTCTTTGATGGAGAAAAATAGTTTGTTTGACTCAAAGCTGGTGCAAGGAGTTTTTATCTGGTTATGCAACAAAGTGAAATTAATACTGGAGTCGCGACAGGAGCTAAAAAAGCAAAAAGACCACCAGCAACAGCATTGATTAATCCCCTGTAATTATTTTTACTGCCTGGAAATGCTTCCACCAGGTCGATGTCAGACACAGTGATTCATAACATCTTACCATAAAACCCTACCTCAGCAAAGATCTTTATCGCACTGGTTTATTTCATGAGTTTATTTTGGGGGGAGGGCTAGTTTTAATTATTTAATGTTAGTAAGATGATTATTGTTGACCGATGAGGCTCCTGCTGCTGCCTCTACCAGATCATCAGAGCAGAAACAAGGAAAGGAATCACTAACGCAAGAGTCATTTAACTTTCTCCAAGAGTGAGTCTGCTTCAGACCCACAAAAGAAGCTTCCGCAGCACAACGCATCAACGCCCATTGAGCAGTAAAATATCACATCTTACAGTGGAAGAAGCATGGAGGCATGGTGTCCATTTGAGATGCACCAATACAACAAGAGGGCTATCGAAAGCTAACACTAAATGCTAAAGGTACTGTATTAACAAAGTGCTTCCTTTACTCTTCCGACCACTTAACCCTATAACAGACAGCATATCATATTTGATAGACGAGTTTCTCATCAACATGATCAATATGTTTCTTAGAAAACTGTTTGGGGAAAATGCAAAACAAATAAATAAATAAAAAGAATTCTGCCCCTTTGATGATAATCATTCCACTACTGCAGCTAAAGTTATAATTTGGCCCCATTAGTATCATGAAATCATCAACACATATTTTTTCTTTGTTTTTGTTTTTGTTTTGTTTGTTTGTTTGTTTTTTGGTGTTGCATTTGTTGTTGTTTGTTTTTTGTTTCTCTTTTTTTTTTCAGGAAAATCAACTGATACCTTTACTAAAAAAGAAAATCCCAAAATCACCCAAATATCAAATGTGATACAAAATAATGTATCATAAACAATATGATATTGCAATATGTTTTATGGATTTTGTCAAAAAAATCATAAAAATCCCAGTTCCAAAAAAAATGAATTTTTCAGTAATTTTCTGATGGGTCAGACTTTTGAGGGTTAAAGCACTTTACACAACCTGTCACATTCACACCCTGATGGCAGAGGCCGCTGTGTAAAGGGACAGCCCTTATCAAAGCTTCCTAGAGTAGATATGGAAGTGTTGAGGGATATCTAGTGGTCAGATTCTAGAGCAAAAAGCTCCCTTGCTCACTCCTTAAATGGCAAAATGATGGTGGCCTTTCAAGGACAAGAAGTGTGTATATATATATATATATATATATATATATATATATATATATATATATATATATATATATATATATATATATATACATATATATGTATATATATATATATATATATACATATGTATTTACTTTTCAGAAAACTTAGAAATTTAGCTCAGGCAATCGTAGTGTGTCGCGAGCAATGTGTTACTGCCATTCAAGGGGAAAAGCTCATTCTGCGTTCACAAAAACAAATCAATTTGTATTATGAGGTAATTATCCACTGATTTTAACATAATAATTAACATCATATTACATTTCTACCAAGTTTGTTAAAAAAATACTTCACCCTATACACTGTTACTCAAAACACGACGTATTGGATGCCCATCAAATCCCATTCACATAAAAATAGCAAAGCCAGCCCATGAGGCTGACCTTTCAACTGAGATACAACCAACTCTACCACAGAGCCACAGCTGCCCCATTCACACAAACTACCTTAACAGAAGCAAGCTAATGCTAGCAAGCTTATAGTTTTTGCTAACTTCTCCAGCTTTCTGTATAGGACATTGGTTTTTCATGTTACTGAAACAAAGCCAACAGCTGTAAAAACTATGTTTCTATTGTGTTAGCCTATAAGCTAATTAGCAGGCTACAATACTTGCACACTAGGGTGAGGTGAGTAATGCTGTAGAAATAGGAGCACACTTAAAAACTGCTACAGGTTGGTCAGGATGAAACCACAATAAATCTGTCTTTTAGTATTCAGGGTTCTCATGGGTACAGATGACATCACTGTTTGCTTATCCCTCTTAAACCTCTAAGGAAGAGATAGACTGTTGAAATCATCCTCTAAAAAAACCTTAGTGAATTGTTTTTCCCCACCCTAGTGTGCGTGACTGAATCCCTCAAAATGTCATGTTTCTTGCTTCAGCCAAAAATAACTTATCATGGATCATAACAGAAAACAATTGACAACTACTTCAAAATATTTTAAGAGACTGAGAATGAAATGCAAACAACTACAACTGCTTGTTTTTCTGTTATAGAATAAATGAAGCAAAGACAACAGCGTCCAGGCTGCATCAGCAGTCTGGTCACAAAAATCACAATATAACAATGCCCGGAGTTTTCTGGGTGATCAAGCATCTCAAGGCTGACAACAAGGTCCCACAATGAAGTGACCTGTAACCCGAATATGACACGCACAGAGAGAGAAACCCTGAGGGACGCAGAAACCAAACGCTCCACTGACCCAGGAAACAAGACGGCGCGTTGGTGCCTTCATCAGCTGCAGGGCCAGAAGAGAATCGTCATTTCTCTCTAATAATGAGTTCAAACTGCAGCACAGCGTCCTCCTTGCCTCAAACAGCCTCCCAATATTTAAATGAGAGTGACAAAGTGTTATTTCCTGACTGAAATAAACAACTGCAGCATTCGTTTCACAGCACAGGTTCTAACTGAGTTTCTCACCTCCTGAATTTGGTGGCAGAACTAAAGTAGGTCAGATTGAGCAAAATATATAAAAAATAAAACTGTACCATCTATTGTCAAGTACAGCACAACATCTTCAGCTCCAGGCTTCAATATCTGATCCTGGTGTAAGAGAAAACTGCTGCAACATGTCAGTCAGGTTTACAGCCTGCACTGTTATAAAAACCCTGTGAAAGAGACGGAAAGTTCTGGAGGATTAACCTCGCAGAATGCCTTAAACCACGGAGGTGTTGTCAACACTTTCTATGTTAGGTTTGACACCCGTAAAAATAGGCACAGGACATTTTGGAAAAGATTTGGAGATAAAGTAAGGGTATTAGTTTCTATGATTAAAAGCTTGACTTATTAAGCTAACCAGCAATTCCCACTGCCAAGAGAAGATGGTTATTTTGGACATGTTCAGTCCTAATTTTCTAAATTGTTTTCAAAAGCACAATTTAATGGTTTGCAAATCATGTAAGCTGTTTATCTAATTTAAAATTGTACAAAAACAGCTTATCAACATATCAAACGTGAGCTTCCCATGGCATCGGCATTGATGTGTCCCCCTTTCATCAGGCAGGCTGTTTTTGACCTGTGAGCTGGCAACAAGCTATGTGGTCCCTATAGATTGTTACATTCTGATTGGTCAGACCCTAGGACAGTTTTCTACATCCCCAGATGATGTTTATATCTGGTTTCCTCTTTACATGGTTCAATTTTAACTTGGCCTTTTGATAAGGTTTTGAACCCATGCAGTGATCTCCACTACAGAGTCATGTCTGTTTTATTGCAGTGCTACTCGAGGGCCTGAAGATCGTAGCCATCCATTATTGTTATCCTCCAAATTCTCTGAGTCTTTTATGATATAATGTACTGTCGATGATGAAATCTACACATTCTTTGTCACTTTATTCTGAGGAACCTGTTTCTGACTTGTTGAATTTCTTGCTCGCAGTCTCTCACAGTGTCCAGGTTTTCTGTTGATTCTAAAGATGATCTTCCTTCTTTCACTTTTCTCAATCTGCTTGGATGATTATCTTAGCTGTTTGGATTTTAAGTTATAAATATTTAACATGTATTGATGATTAGATATTCAGTCGTCAGCTGTAGACAGCCGAGCACACACTCTGGATTTTCACAGAACAAAAGAAGAAGGATAAGAAACAAAGCCCCGGAAATAGTGACACATGGAGTCAGATGTGCTAGGTATCTAAGAAGCTCGCAACTTTGTTGTCAACCATGTTTGCTTTCTCTATAGTGTCATGAGACACCAAGAGACTTTGTTAGGTTCCCAGTTCAAAATGTGTCATTATTTGTCATGATGTGTTGGATCTTTTACACGTTTCACATCATTTCAAAAGCTTTTACCTTTTGACATGCCTTCCAAGGAATGCATTTGTAAAATTATTTTTTTTTAGTAAAGTTGTGTTGCATCGTCTTCATTTTGCAACAATTCAGGTTTCATTTGTTGGATCACTTATCAGGAAGCAGATATAAAAGACAACCAGCTGGTTGAGCTGCCAGTTTGAGGTAATTTCAGTCATTATATGCAAGTTAATGTTAACACAACTGTACAGATTCCCATACTATAAATGTTGAAGCTGTAAATGCATTTTTAAATTATGACCATTTATTCAACAACAGGGCTCACCAATCAAATGAATGGTGTTAATCTGTCATGTAGTTCTGTATTGGTGGTTTCTGACAGCTTGATAGCAAATAGTATAAATGCCACAGCTTAGATATTTACATATTTTGTTTTCTTTCCTCAACTTTTACACATCTTCCACATAGCTTTTTAAAAATCTGCTTCGTGTCACTTCCTTTTTTTTAAAAACAGCTTTTGGACATTAATATTTTTGAACAGCATCGCCTCCTAGGGGTTAAACACTTAATAGTGGGATGAATGCTGATATGGCAAAAAAAAGGTTTTAAGACAGCAATTACAAGTTACAGTTGGTATTGTAATTACAATTACAATACCAGTAAAAAGGTTGATGTGGGCCATGCCGAAGGCAGTTTATTATTTAGATGAACAACAACCTTCAAGCAGATTACTGAGTTCTGTGACAGTTCAAAATACAAAGTTGGTGTTCTTTTTAGTTTGATGCTCTGTGTTATCTAAGACTTACATGTAATTAACATATAAATAATCAAATGAACGATATATTAATAGTATCCCAGTTCACATTTTGTATTTTTTACATCTGAGTGTGAGGCTAGTTGCTGGTAAAAGGTAAAAAAATTGTTTAATGCTCCAGTGAGTTATATTTTAGCAAATCAAATATTGGATGTAGGGTTGAGTATTGGCAAGAACCTCACGATACGATTACATCACGATATCGCAATACTATGATATATTGCGAAATGGTCAGTCGGTGAAAATGATAAATGTCACTCAGTGTAATCAAAGTTACTCATAGAAAATCTAACATTGCACAAAACATGACCATGGTTATCATTTTATCAGTCTACTACACTATAAAATTAAACTTAAAATGATTTTAAACTAACTGACCCAAGAATAGATAGAAAACATGTATGCTTACTGCATCAAAAACCTCATCATCAAGTTCAGGAATAAAATACTTTAAATATACTTTGAGACTACATTTATTATACAGTTTATGGGTAACATACTGCAGAGTAGCTCTTCGGCGCCATCTATTGTAATGGAGGTGCAGAAAACGCATTGTACTTCCAACTCACCTAAAATATGAATTGTTGTTGTAACAAAAACATCAATATTAAGAGTTGAAATATCAATATTTTATCACAGATAAAAGAATTGGGACATATTGCTGTTTCAATATTTTTCCCACCTCTAATTGGATGTATATAGATGTAGGGCTGTTGGACCTGTCGATCCAAACCTAATGATTTATCTATGACCACAGCCCACATCTTCAGTTTGAGGTTGATAACCTCTACTGCTCAGTCTTAAAGCTCCTGTGTACATTGTGTATCTCCAAACACATCTCTCTGCGACAAACCTGACTGACGACTCGATCACTGTAGAGAGCCTGACTGTTGTACAAACAGGCAGACACACACTGACACACTGCAGGGACACTCAGACACGCAGCAGCAGGCTCTCATAATATGGATGACACTTCAATCTAAATACGAGCTAATGAAAGAACCTCCCTGGCACTATTGACACATAATCCCAGGCCCTGGGAGAGGGAAGCTGTCATTCTCCATCCACAAGCTAATCTAAATGGTCCTGAATTTCAATACACAATTTTAGGGAATTGGATTTGTGGCATATCAGCAGAAACTCAAAGATAAGAGTTGTGTGGTGCAGAAAGGGCCGGTGCTGGTATTTGTCCCCTCGGCGATGCATTGTGCCATCGATTTTCCTGCAGGATTATTATTCCAGTTTCTTCGGCGACTGGAGGCAGGATATGGGCTGGAGCCTACCTTCCCCACAGCAAGATCATTCTAATTCATAACCCCCTCCAAATGAGTTATTGACTCGGAGAGGCTTCTCTGCCATTCTCAATCAGAGGCCTTTACTTACCATTTATACAGCTCAGGTCTCCTAACACCTGTCTCTGAGGCGGCGGGGGAGGATAGAGACATCTGGAAGGCTGTGCTGGGGAATGAGTTCAGGGGTGGAAGGCTCCGTCTGCAGCCACACTGGAGACCCAGAGGTTTCACGTTATGAAAAGCTGCTTCTGCAGGAGTCTGGATGTGAAACACGTTTTTCTCTAGAAATGACGTTCACACCGAAAACGGTTGAACCAGCCTGTTGGAGTCGAAGAAAGTCAAATATTTCTGAGAGAAAACCTGTACGTTTTTCTTGGAAAGAGCTGAAAAGAGCTGAGGAAACGTTCTACATCTTTTGAAACCAGATCAATTTAAGTCAACCTGCCACAGCTCAGTGCTTTGAGCATGTTTCCATGTTAAGAATGGAGGTTAAAGGATCCATGAGGACTATCTTTTTGGTGTTGATTGCAGTGACACCTGTGGCTGGAACCGGTAGTGTTTTTCCACTGCTGCAAAAATGTGAGCCAAGGTGTGCATTCAATTTGGGGAGCAGATCATCTTTTTATCTTTACTTTTATTCATTTTCCAGGATGCAAAGTGGCTTGTGGCACCCCCGAGCACACACTTTTAACTTTTAACTCGATGAACAACTCTTAAAACTTTTTAGGATAAATAACTTTAAAATTCTTTTCTCTGTTTTTTTTGCAATTTTATTTCGTTTAATTGTATCTTTTTATTTTCTTATTTGCTTTTTAATTAAATGTTAATTGTTTTCTTTTAATATGTTTCTCTGTAAAGCACTTTGAATTGCCTTGCTGAAATTTGCTATATAAATAATCTTGCCATCCATCCATCTTCTGCCACTTATCTGGGGTCTGGTCGCGGGGGCAGCTGCCTAAAGCTCCTGTGTACCTCTCCCTAGCTACTTTGTCCAGCCGAGAGATGTAGTCTCCCCAGTGTGTCCTGGGTCTGCCCTGGGGTCTCCTCCCAGAAGGACGTGTCCTGAACACTTCACCAGGGAGGCGTCCGAGGGGCATCCTCATCAGATGCCCGGGCCACCTCATCTGGCTCCCCTTGTCGCAGAGGAGCAGCCCGGATAGCCGAGCTTCTCACCCTGTCTCTCATGGAGAGCCCGGCCACCCTACGGAAAAAGCTCATTTCTGTCGCTTGTACCCACAAGCTTGTTCTTTCTGTCACTACCCAAACCTTATGACCATAGGTGAGGGTGGGAATGAAGATCAACCGGTAAACAGAAAGCTTTGCCCTCTGGCTCAGCTCCCTCTCCACCACGACAGACCTCTGCAGAGTCCACATTACTGCTGACGCTGCACCGATCCGCCTGTCGATCTCTCGCTTCATCCTTCCCTCGCTCGTGAACAACCCCCCGAGATACTTAAACTCCTCCACTTGGGGCAGGATCTCGTCCCCGACCCGGTGAGGGCAGTCCACCCTTTCCCGGCTGAGGACCATGGACTCGGATTTGGAGGTGCTGATTCTCATCCCAGCTGCTTCACACTCGGCTGCGAACCGCTCCAGAGAGAGTTGAAGGTCACTGCTTGATGAAGCCAACAGGACCACATCATCTGCAAGAAGCAGTGATCCAATCCTGAGGTCACCAAACTGGACCCCCTCGACACCCTGGCTGCACCTAGAAATTCTGTCCATAAAAGTTATGAACAGAATCAGTGACAAAGGGCAGCCCTGGCTGAGTCCAACCCTCACTGGAAACAAGTCCAACTCACTAGCAATGTGGACCAAGCTCTAGCACCGGTCGCATAGGGAACTGACGGCTCGTAACAAGCACCCCGACACCCCATACTCTCGGAAAAACTTGCCTTGCCCCAAAACAGTTGTTTGATGAACGCCAACATTTCACCACACACATCTTGGAAGGACCCAGAGACATAAAGAGTGAAGAGCAAAGCAAACTTGCAAAACTGACAGCTGCCAGTTTGAGACTTTGATTGTCTCCCCTATCTCATCTGTTAACGGAAAAACATCATCTTCCGCATCCAAATTTTCAGTATATCTCTACATCGTCAAACTCTTAAACAGTAATGCTTCAGCACAATGTCTGCCTTTAAAACAGCCCAACAGGCATGGTAATCCTGCCATGAGGTCTACCTCCACTACACTTAATGCTCTTTTGGGTGTTAACCTGCTAATACATCTGCTTATGAATGTTTTTTTCACCATTAGTACAAACAGTCATTTTCATCACTTATGGCTGGGCGAGCAGACAGGGTCTGAAGGTAAGCAGGCTGTCTGTTTAGTGTTCCTCACAGCCCGGAACTGTGAGATGTGTCTGCAACGTGTCACGTTAGTGATTACTGGTTATGTCCTACCAGAGCTCATCTACCAACTCCAACCTCACCAATTAGAGCTAACGTAACCTCACTCTTCATTTTATTGATAGACTCTCAAGTTTGAACAGACCACTGCAGAATAACTGTTTTAGCCCGATTCCATCATCACTATTGCTATTTAACACATGACTAATCTTCATTTTCATATCCTTCATCAAACTCAGGATCTGTAGGCAGTGAGCTGCACTGTGACATTAGAGGTGTTTCTGTTTATAGTTCAGTGATATGTCTCAGCGTGTCAGTTGGCATTGGCTGTATGCAGGAGGAGAGCAGAGGGTGCAGACTGCAACCCACAGCAATAATATCTTTAGACCCACTGGCCATCGTCTGTCAATTTATCTTCAGTTAATCTCCATAAACGTAAATCTGCATGCAAGTGCAGCTTACAGTCACCTCATGGGCATAAAGGAGCATAGCAAAGGAGGAAGGAGCATAGCATGCTGTCCTCCTTTAAAATCTGAGGCCGCATACATCTAAGACCAGTTTACCAAGAGGTCTAGTTTGGATCAGTTCCGTTTGGTACGGGCTGGATCGGTAAAGCCCAATCCTGTTTGTGTTTCTACAGCAAACTGTGTCCCCCGAATGCCAATAGCCAAGTCAGCGTTGTTATAGCGTGACGTGACAGTATACCTTACTAATAAACCCCACGAAGAGGCAACATGCGACACAGTAAACAAAGAGCAACGATGGAAGACATCCATCCTCTCTGTGATTGACATGTGGCTCTTTCTTTCTGTCGACCAATCAACAAACAGCAGTGCTTCTAGCTCCATCTACTGGGAGGGGATGGTTTAGTCTCGCACCCCAACAGAAGGGTACAAAAAAGTGGGACGGTACAGGTAAGTAGTTTGGGGACGTGTCTCACGATTAGTCAGTGGAAACACAACAAAATGTGTGCTAGCCAGGGACCCCTTTGGAAACCAACAGACGTTTCAAAAAATGAAAAGAAATGTCACCTTTGAGAAGTTTCAATGATTACTACATTTGTTAAGAATAGGAAATTACAACCGAACAAAAGCCAGACTCCCACAAGTAGGTTGTTGCAAAAGGCAGAAGGCATTTCAGGGCTCTGTCAGCCAAGGAGAGGATACTCCTTTCTCACATGTAGCCGGTAAATTGACAGAGAAAGAGCCTCAAAGCTCAGCTCAGTTTTCTAGACAGCCTAATAACAGGCGCAGGTCGTGACATCATCATGCCGAAAGTTCAGTTAGGTACGTTATGGTACTTTACTCTTTGTACGTTTTGGACAAATGGTTATTAATAAAAAATGTAAAAATGAAATAGTAAGAAAAGCTGTATTGTCCTGTTTTTCCCTTCCCTTCATTTTTCTGGGGCCCCCTTGGTGCCCCCTGGCAGCCCCCACTTTGAAAACCACTGCTCTAAACTACAACAGGGATTGAGGTCAAACCAAACCACTTCAAGCTTCTTGATTTTCTTAGCCTCTATTATAACACAAATAATACATGAATGAACAGGAATGTCATAAAACAACAAGTTATGACATTTTTGTGGCAGACATTAACATTTGTATCATGAACACTTGGCACATGCGACACAAAAAGCAGTTGTTTGTGAGATAGTCTGCTCTATTCTGAGACTGAAGTTATCGCTGCATAGATAAGAAAACCCTGAATTTCCTGTGCATATGGCTGTTATCTCATTAGCAGCCTGACAGACTCATTATTTGTACATTATGGTGTCAGAATGCTCTGTGGTGACTCTGAATCCGGCCAAAATGAGCGTTGAGAAAATATAACATATTTCAGCCATGGCCCCGGAGTGCACAGACTCATCTCGACACCAGGACGCAGCTCTTAGTGTGCTGTGACTCAGGAGGAAAAACCACAAGGCTAGAATAGTCCGGGCAGAGGACAGTGTGTCATGAGAAGCTCTGGTTTGTATTACCGTCACAGCGATACAGGGAATGGATCTGGTCACTTATGTCCTCAGCGTGTTCCAGCACAGCCGGGACAGGACGTCTCCATCACTGTGAGTCTGCACAGAAAGTCACCTCCAGCCCAGCCCCAGACTCAGCTAATTACATCCACACACACACACATACACAAGCACACACACACTCACACTGAATCTGGCAAAAACCAAGCAGGCTCAGACTTTCTGTTTCAACCCAGGAGAAGGAGGCAGAGCGGCGGCTTTTAGAATAATCATTTGATGTGGCACATTAACTGTCTTCATGCGAGGCGGTATCATGAGCCTCAGAGGAGCATGGCACCCATCCTTCCTGCTCCGCTTACCCCGAGAGACAGAGCATCTAAAGCCAGCCATATCAGAAAAACACACACTCTGCACGGGGGCTTAATGCCTCACCACCGCTCACCAGCTCCCGCTCCCTTTGTCCCCTGAAAATGTGAAATGATATATATATTTTATCCATGTAACTGATTTTGCCAGCCTGAGATAGTTTCAAATTTCTATAAACTAGCTTTGAGTGAAATATGAATATTTTAAGCAGCTTAGCACTGATTTAAATATATTTACCAGCAGTGTGTTGGCTGTGGGCCAAGACACAGTGTAATGCTCACAAAGCCACCGCTGCTAAACTCAATTTGAGGGAGCTGATAATTCAGACTGGCAGCGCAGAGGCAAATAAAGTCATTTAAGTAAAATATTTCATTTTCTCTTGCTTTGTAATAACAGCAAGCAGAATAACACAGATATGAGCGGACGTGGAGGAGTGAAAATGAGGCAACAAAAACAACGAGCAGAGCAGCATGGGGTGTTACTTCCTCTAGAGCTGCTGGTGTCCATTTTACAGAGGACATTTGGAAAAGGCAGGCAGTGCAGGCACAGTTATATTTGTCTGTACACCACAGAATGTCCAATTAATACTCCAGTCATCCATGAAAGTGTGAAGATATTTCACAGATCTGGCTTTAAACAGTCGTGAAAAACTAAAATATATTCCCATGAACCTTCCTGTGAGTTTCTTTGAGCTGAAGTTTTAAACAAGGACTAAATTCACATTCAGGGGGATAACACGTAAAGAAACACAACTCTTGAACCAGGTGACCAAAGTTCAAGTCCTGTGCAAATGAAAAAAAAAAAAAAAACTAGTTCAAAGACATATAAAAAGACTTTGGTTGGGTTTGAGCTTTGTGATAAGTTGTGTCTGCACAAGCTTATGGTTTTCTACAGACACAAACAGCAGATTTGCATGAAGCTGTGCATCACATTTTCAGTCCCACTCTTACTCCCATAGACCCAATAAACACCAACATGTCTGAGCTTGACCCTAAATTAAAATGTTCAGTTTAATTTTCACACCGAGTTGTTGCTCGTCCTGCTGGGATTCTAATTAGCATAGCAACCCATTCACTGTCCACTATCCTTTACTCTGCTCTGCTACGGGCTACAGGTCACATAATGAACATAGGCAATTACAAATTCAGTTTTATTTAAGCCAAGTCTGCCAAACATGCACTAGGGAGAAGAAGCAAAGAAAAAAAAACTTGTTTTGTTTTGATTTAAACTTGTTTCACGTCTGCTCCGTCCCGAAACTGAGTCAGATAGGGTACCATCTAGGGATGGGTACTGAGTTAGGTACTTTTATGGGTACAGACCGAATGATGTCAAAAGTACCCAGTACAGATTCACATAAAATCAAACGGTAATATGATTAGGTACCTAAATGCATTGTTGTGACTGTGAGGGAGTGGAAGAGAAGACGATTTTCCGCGCTGGACTTGAACACAGCATTGCAAGGTGGAATAAATAAATTATATATATATATATATATATATATATATATATATATATATATATATATATATATATATATATATATATATATATATATATATATTTATTTATTTATTTATTTTTTGGTAGCTAGGCGCTGCCCAAGTAGCTGCCTGTTGCAGCAGCTCTCTCTTCTTTGTCTGTTTCCTGTAAATTTTTGTCTCTTTTTTGTCATCTTTGTATTTGGAGTGGATCATCACTTTGTATGGTTCATTGTTGGTCATGGACACCAAACTTTTTGTTGCTTCAGTGATATTTTTACTACTTTTCTCCTGTGTTTGTCTGGAGATCCTACATGTAACTTTAGCTGCATTGTTTACATGTGAAATTAGCTGTTAGCAGCCTGTAACATGTCAATGCTAACTAATGTAGGGCTTGATGATTTCCTCGAGGTGAGGAGAAGGAGGTGAGGACGACGTGCTGGTTCTCAGGTGTGAGCTGGGAGGTGACGACGTGGACCTGTCCTTCCATCCATCGTTGTTGGGAACGTGGGTTCTATCTCCGGTGGGATGGCCAAGCTAGCCGTGCTAGCCCAGCGGCAGAGGGACTGCCGGAGAGCAGAGTGGCATCATGCTGTTCACGGACGTGGCTGACGGAGCTGACATGGGACGCCAGTGCCACATTGGAGGAGCTTCACCTGCTGTGAGCAAACAGGATCCATGAGACAGAGACTGAACAGACTTCTGGGGAGGCTCAGTCCTGGACCCTGTGGAGGTGGAGACTGGCTGGGCTGGAGAGTGGTGGACAAGTGGTGGACAGGCTGTTGTCACCTTTTTTCTTGTGGAGCTTTTTGCACTTTCTATACACATTTATTTCCTAAATGCTGCTGTGACTCCTGAATTTCCCCTCGGGGATGAATAAAGTATTATCTATTCTATTTCTATTCTATTCTAAATATGTTAGATTGAAATTAAAATCATATTTTACTATTAAAAAACAGATATTTTTTGTCACATAAACACAAAAAAAGTACCGAAATTGGTACCGTAATGTGAAAGGTACCGATCCTTAGTACCGTCCAAGTCAATTTTGCCCCTTTTCAACCAAACCAGTGCTAGCACGAGCTCTAGGCAAGGGCCTGACTACGCACTGTTTTTTGTGTTTCCACAGACAAAGAACTGGCTCCAGGTTCATAAAACTGGTGCTCAGCAAGCACAGACTCTTTGCTGGGCCAGAACACAGCACAGACTACGGCCATGTCCACACGTGTCCTCCAAGCACGCCAAACCCATAATGGTCGGTGTTTTCCTGACATGAAACCCATGCAAGCCAATTAGAATGAGCCCCCGTCATTCAGTTGTGTCGTTTGAAAACTGAAAATTCTGTTTACCAACATCCACACAAAACCCTCAAAAGATCATTTCTAGTGATGTAAAGCTGCGGTTTTGTGTGGACGACGGGTGTAAACATATAAAAATATATGCGGTTTCCCAGATACCCGGCTGGACATGGCCTAAATCAGGGGCTGGAGGTGGGGCTACAGTGACCAGCGATCAGCGATGAAAAAAAGCCATTCTCAAAAAGAAAAGCTGCTTGAGTGAGTCGTCTGTTGTTTTGTTGGTGTTTCCTCATTAAAAAACCAGAAATGAAGGTGAAATTGAAGCAGCGTTGCCTTTCCTCTCTTACAGATCAGGTCTTTACCTTGTTATTGTATTAAAAAGACCAAATAGCCTCATGTTGTTTATTATTCTTAAAAAGGAAAGCCGCAGAGCAACTCATCTGTTGTTTTGTTGGCGTTTCCTCATTCATGACTTGGCCCGGAGGCGAAACTGAAGCAGCAGTGGATTGTTTCTCTTATAGATCAGGTCTGTACCTTGTTATTTTATTAAACAGACTAAACAGCCTTGTGTTGTGCTTCTTGTTTAAATGACAGGACGTCATTTCTGCCTCATGTTCGTGCATTCACATTCCCCTTTGCTCTATGTATCACTCATGGTAGAGTTCTGCCCCGATGTTTTCACAAACACACATGGACCTGCAAACTCTGTGTTGCAGACAGTCAGGAAAAATGTCATGCATTATTTTCTGAGACTTGAAGACTATCGTCACTGGGAGCTTTATCAGAAATGCTGAGCTCAATCTAACTTCTGTCGAGGTAGTATGAGGTAATGGGGCAGGCTTTGAGCCTCCTCACTAACAGGTATAGGGCGCCAGACCTGTCAGTCAGGTGAGCTCAGCCTCTGATTGGGTAAACCTGTGATCTCAATATCTTCTAAACTGCCATGTTATAAAGTATTATCTAATCTCAGAAAACTTTGCTTGTTTCTCTCAGATGAAAATTGCCGTTTGGATGCTACTAGACTCTTCTTCCTCTTTGGGCCCAGAGTGCTTAGTGGAAAAGTAGTAGCTTGTTTTGTCAAGCACCAGCTTCTGGATATAATACAACTGCTGCTAAAAGCACCCTTTTCAGATGACAAAGTGTATTAAAAGTGTATCTCTTACCAGAATACGAGGGAACATAGTGGAGAAGTTGAGTCAACCAAAAGAGGATAAGCTGTGAAGTTAGAAGATGGATAGTTGAAAGGCTCTTAAATGCTGGTAAATGGATTTTTAGATGTCAAACATTTTTCAGATCAAGAAGAAAATTTCTCAGAGTCTCTATATGAGCTTTGCAGGCAAAAATCAGCAGAACTTGAACTAAAAACACAAATACTGATTTGTTTTTCAGGGTCCACAGTTCAAAAGCAAAAAAAAACTGTTTTCATTCAGATAACTTTGTTTTTCCATAAGAGTGATGCTGCCAGAAGAAGAAGCTGCTTCTCTCCTAAACTTCTCCAAACTCACTTCCAGCACAACCATCCATCAGTCTGAGAGGTTTTCTGAAGAACTGCAGGTCGGAAGAAAAGTCAAATGTGTTTTTTTTTCACACAGTAGAATCATTACCTGAGTCAAGAAAGCAGGAAGTCTGCCCCTTATTTTACCTGTCGCATACAGTCAGCCATAAACAAGCAATGAGCACAGTGAACCTCATAAAGCAGAAGCAGTGTGTGTCAGAGTGTGTCAGTGTGTGTGTGTGTGTGTGTGTGTGTGTGTGTGTGTGTTGAAATAGGGCCAGTAAAGCTGCACTCCTTCACTGAAAGTCATCATAAACCAGAGGAACAAGTGAAGGGGAAGTGCTGCCATGCTCCAACTTGTGCTCTGCTGCCAAGGGCATGAAAAGAGTCACTGACACATCATATGCTTGACTTACTCTCAATGAAGGATGATACAATGAGTGTTGCCATTCTGTGAAACCGCTGAACTTCTTTCCGTCTCAGCAGACACGTCTGCTGGCTGGAGACAGGTTCCTGAGGCCTGTGTAACGAGGAATATCCACCCGCTGTGCTTTCCTCCCAGAGCCGTTAACATTTATTTAATGACCGCACATCGGCTGTTTCTAATCCAGAACAGGTCGAACCAATGGTCTGCTTTCCAAACAGGGGTGCTCGTACTGCAGCTGGTCACTGGGGGTACGCTGATGAGGGTTTCTGATGAGAATACGACCTGATCAAAGACTGCGATCATATTTTGAGCCGACTCTGATCAGAGCCGGGTTTAAAGATCAGCACTGAAGACCAAAAAAAGGTCACTAAAGGTCTGAGATGAATCTCCTAGAGTTATGACAAACAGCTGGACATTTATCAAAATCATGGTTCAGTGGTTGAGATTTGGTAACTACAGCTCAAGGATAAATGTTTTTATAAAATAAATATTTGTCTTACCTCACTGGCATCTTGAAATGAGACATCCTTAGTAGAATGAGGCTTATGAAAAGTCTTTTAAGGACATTTAAGAGTAGAAATAAAGCAACACATGGCTTAGTTTCCACTATTTGCCGTGTATCTTACTGCAGCTTATCGACTTAATGCTGATAAACTTGTTTCCCTTACTGCTGAATCAGAGAAGAGGGTTTTTATTGGTCAGTGGGAGTCAACTGTCAGACAAACTGATTTGTTTTCATGGGCCAACATGAAAGAAACTGTCAGCAGTTTCTTCCTCTGGGAGCATCCCTGGGAAAGATCAGAGATGTGCAGTTTGTAAGACGTGTTTAAGAGGAGATACAGCGAGCAACGGTTTAAATGCAATAAATGTGAGAAGCAAGGATTCAGTGTTTACAGGTTTTAAAGGAGCGAGTACAGTGATTTTTATCGATTTATTCTGTTTGTGTGAATTTTAATGCACAAAGGTGTCAAGAAGTTTTTTTGTTGTTGTTTTGTTTTGTTTTTTTTGTAAAGGGGAACTTAGGTAATGTGATGATCTCTTAAATACAGACCTCCTGGGTGAATGTCAGATGTCTCATTTTAGAAGGTTTGAAGTGCCATTGTTCACATTAGTCTGATGATGCTTATTAACACAAAGAAAGTGAACTTGTCCAGTAAAATAGTTATCTAGATACATGCCTCTCTCAATGCTAATTCCAAATGTAGAACACAGTTAACCATTTAAGTGCATGTATTTCATTTTCTAGACTTCTCTGATATAGAAAATATTCTTTTATATGTATGTATATTGATATGATTTAAAGAATTATTATTGGTGTTGTTGTTATTATATTCTTTCATTTTAAAACCTGACTCTAGCTCATTATTATAGGCTCTCGAAGCTTGAAAAAGTCTCCTTTTTTATACCTCTGTAAACAGTATGCACTATTGCAATATTTGAGTGCATAAGAACATTTTGATAACACCCAAACATGCTGTAACAAAGAAGTGAGGGTGCCCAGTGTTAATAAGCCTTAGTTAGTGAGTAAAATAGGGAGGAAGAACATGACAGACATATAAATAAGTAGGGATGGGTACCGTTTGCATTTGAGACAATATGGTACCAATGCCTGATACTTGGCAATCAGTATCAGTACTCAACAGTACCAATTTTCTCTACTTTTGTGTTTGTTTGTGTTGTAATAAATATTAATTTGTTTAATAATAAATAAATAAAATAGTTTTTCAATTTAACATATTCATTTCTAAGTATAGAAACTTATAATTCCGTGTTCTATAGAGGACCGAAACTGTCAAAATTAAAAATAAAATTAAGATAAATAAATAAATAAATAAATAAATAAATGTATATATGTACTTAAAGTAAAATAAATGAATAAATAAATAAATAATGTTTCTGTCCAAAAATTTGAGAGAAGCGCACTTTTTATTACTCATTCATTGATATTTTATTTAATTCTATTCCCCTATTTATTTCTTACTTAATTTTTTTTTTTAACTTTTATGTATTTATTTACTTATGTATGTATTTTTTGTTTTTTTGTTTGTTTTTGTTTTTTTTTAATTTTGACGGTTTCAGTCCTCCACAGTGTTCGGGTCATGGAAAATCACCTACTCTTCCACTCCTTCACAGTCACAAGGATGTATTTAGGTATCAAAACATGGTGCCGTTTGACTTTACATGAATTGGTACTCTGTACTACAGACAAAAGGTTGGTACCTATAAATGACCTTATTAGGTACCCATCCTTATGAACAGGTGAATGTGAATGTGGACTTGAGTGCAGATATGAAGTCAGTGTGAGGTCTCTGTTAGCAGGACCACAGTCATCAAGGCTGTGGGGCTGGGATTACGAGAAAGAGACAGGATGTGAAGAAGCCCTGATCCACAGCAGATTTGTGCTTACTTTTCCCAAAGGTTGGAACAACCTTTTGTTTGTGTCATCTTTGTTGGCAGCATTTTTTTCCCCGCCTGCCAACAACTTTTACACAGTTCTGTCCGTGCTTTTACAAAAACACTATAGACGAAGACCATCGTGTGAGAAGAAGACACTTTTCCAAACCAACAGAGACAACAGCAGTGTGTGGATGTAAATGTAGATTTGTACAAACAAATTGAAGCTAAGAAACAGGTTTTACAGCAGTCTTTGGAAAACATGGCGATGGTTTGTCGACAAATAGCGGCAGTGGCTCAGTGGTAAAGAAGTTCAGTTTTCTTTAAGTGTCCTTGAGCAAGACTGTGAGCCCCATACTGTCCCTCTGTGCTGTTCCTCTGGCGTGTGAATGGGGTTAATTAATAGTGATGGGCTCTTTACATAGCAGCTTCTGCAATCAGTGTATGAATGTGGTGTGAATGGGAACATGTGACATGTGAGAGTGCTTTAAGTGGTGTGGAGACTAAAGAAAGCTCCATAAACACAGTCCATTTACCATTTACTTACTTTCCTGGCAGAGACAACCAAGGCCAACGCTTAGACCGAGAAATTTAGTTTATCCGTGTGAATCCTTGAGCTGTCAGAGCCGGCGCTCGGTTCACAGCAGGTTTATCGCCCTGCCATCACTGCAGCGCAACATCCAGAGATGTTCGCTGAATGCTTCTGGCACCAGATAAAGGTTGAACTGATGTCCTCAATGTCACCGAGCAGCCTTTACCTCTGCCTGCTGTTAATTCAGTTACACAGGAATGCATACACATGTGATACAATAGATTCCCATCCACCATTTTGGAGCGAAGGACCTTACCCGCCGAGCACTTACTGGTGCGAGAAGTGCTGATGGCTGAGTAAATAAACTACATTTACACCGCAGAGAGGCATAATGGACACAAAGGCACCTGAAGGAGAGCAGCAATGAATTTCATTCTAAATATACAAAAGCCCTGTGCTCAGCATTATTGGTTTTGTATAGGTGCACATTCTCTCATACGCCGCGAAGAGGGAGCACGTTTTTGTCCTTTTCTCCTGATCGCTCATGTTTCACAGAGAGGAGATGGAAAAATGAAAAGAAAGCTCACAAAGGTTCATTTCAAGGAGAGCTGGTGGAAACTGTAAGGAGACAAACTCTGTTTGATTGTTAAAGCTGGAATGTTTATCTCCAGCAGCTCCTGACCTTTTGTCTTAAAGGTGCTGTGGTTTTGTCTTTTAATAGAGCAGATTCATAAAAACAAAAATAAATACGCTTTCAACGATCGGAGACGATGGTTTGTTGTTTCCTGATCGTTCTGCCTGCTTCATCATCAAAGAGAGAAGGACAGGATATTGATGTTCTTTTTGAGTGTCTTTTTCTGTTTAGAAAATGTCCTCCTTAACACGGTTCCATCAAATCAGATTAGTTTCCTGTGATTGGGGTCAAATATAGTTCAACCAGCATGCTGCTAATTGAAATGATAGCCTCAGCGCTATCTCCGAGTAACCTTGACTTCTGACATTTCTTCTAAATCAGCTCGCTAATTCAAGTAGGGAGGATGTAGAGCCTGTAAACAAATTACCGGAAAATCAGCCATTTGAGCGCGAGGATGTGACTGTGTGCTGAAAGCAGCAGCACATTCAGGGCGAGGCGCTCCAGTAGTTTGCATATGACCAGAGCTTTTACGCTCCTCGTCTGACTGAACGGATCAGTCATGTATCTGATGATTTTCCAGACACAACCTCAGCCTCAGCCTCCAGCTGTTCTTTTTGAGATATAGAGTTTCCAGCGTTTTAGAGAGTCAAAAGATGGAGTGCAGTTCTCTTAGAAGACCATAAAAGAGGAAATTTAAGGGAACCAAAAGTGCTCCAACCAACATCTCCTCTGGTATTTATCAAACTGGTTCAGGGTGAGGCAGTGAAGCCAATTTCATTTTGGGTGTGTAAGATAGATAACTCATGGTTAAGAAAAAAGGTGGACAAAGCTCCTCAAAACTCCAGGAACTGTGGGATTTGGCTGCAACTGCAAACAAACAAATTTTCTTCTCTGACTTTCCCTGATGAAAGTTGAAAGATGAAAATTTTGGTGGGGACCAGTATGAATGAGCAGGTGAGAGTAATGATGATTGTGTCATACAGAAACATCGAAAACAATGGAAAAACTGGAATCAGCAAGCATTAATATCTTATCAGCAAGCATTAATATCTTATTTTTTTATAAAAACAATGAAAAAATAAACAAGTAGATAAATGGATTAATGGCTTTTTATTTTTATCATTATTATCATTTAAAATGTGTTATTAGTTTGATATAAGCAACATACACCTGTGGTGAAAGCTTTTTTTGCCAGCTTAAAAAATATATATTTTCATTGATTATTTAATTTAATGTTATTTATTTATGTATTGTACAAATTACGCTATAATTACGAGATTTAAAAAAAAAAGTCAAAATTATGAGGTTAAAAACGTCCAACTTGTGAGAAAGTGGACAGATGTGGCAAAAAAAAAAAAAAATCCTATTAAAAATGTTATAATAATTCATTTAATTCTCCCATAATTTATTTTTCTTATTTCATAGTTTTGACTTTTTATGTTGTACTAATGACTTAATATGGGCGGGGGGAAAAAAAACTCCACTAAGGAAAGTTTTAATTTCTATTTTCTTAACTGGCAGCAATGGGCTTCCATACATACCTGAAAAATTCAGAAAAAAGTCTTATTTTAAATTATTACAAGACAAAAATGACGCCTTTAATATTTGAAGAGTAAAAGAAAAATCTGCCATTGGGGTAAGAAGAAAATCTCTTGTTTTGTTTGTTGTAATGAGAAATTGTTCTCTCTCTGAACTTGTAAGATAAGTATAACTGATATTAAGTCTCATAAGACAATTTCGACTAAAAATAGGACATAAATACTTCATTAGATTTTAGTTTTGCAGTGCAGAGAGAATAAAACCATCAAAGCAAAAATAAATAATTTGTTACAGTGCAGTGCAGATTTCCACAAACTCGACTGTTTTCACATAGACTTGATAAAACTGCTTAAATTGTTATGGTAGCCCCAGTCTCTGAGTTGGACAAATTACACCCAGTCTTTCACAACATCTTTTTAATGTCTTATCCTTCCACCCACCACTCTTTGTCCACTAGCAAAGACTTCACGCTGTGAGGGAGCAACTTTTGAAAATGTCAGGGGCAGAGCTCCTGAAAACGTCTGGAAATTTCAGGAGTGCGAGAAGAGGCTTTGTTTGTGCTATAAAGACTCGGGTATACTTTTTTCTTGTCCTTATTTACCCACAGCATTGTATTATGAAGAATTCTGCCCTGGACTAAGTCACTGTGATGAGTCGAGGTTTGGGAATCAGCACAGAAACTAAACCCGAAACCTCTCCCCATCTTTCTTTTCATCTTTTGATTCATGCATCTGGGATCAGGTGGGTCCCTGATTTGCTCCAAACTTCAGCCTGCTGCAGACCTCGAAAGCTGGGCAGATTCTACTTCAGAACAGAAAGCAAGAAAAAAAAGATTAATATGGAGCCACAGATGGCTGAAGGATGCAGACAGTCTGGTCTGGTCTGATGCAGAGCACAGTTTTATTTCTCTCACAGCAGGGCAGCTCTGACAGATGGAAAACACAGCAACAACTTCATCATCTTCAAAACGTCTTCATTTAAGATCAAACCAACGAACTGAATCAGCCCGAGACAGGACAAGGAAACCTCACGGATTTAATTTTGCTTTAAAATTAATGCAATCTGTTGTTTTTATGTTGAGTCATGTTAAAAAGATCCATGATGCTGACCCCTTACGGCCTGTCTCTTTACTCTGCCCCCATCACAGCCACCAACTCCCTTAAGTTGAACATTATTTTTGTCTATTACCGACACACAGGAAGCACAGGACAGAGACAGACATGAGTCCTCGTCCCTTTGTATCAATCCTGACCTGCCCTTACAGCTCAAAGCCACTGCACAACTTCAATCGCCCAGAAAATGTCCAAAGCAGGGTGTCCAAACTTTTGTCAGAGGAACATATTCAGTGTTGTGGAAATGATCAAGCGCCAGCAGCTCTATTCATTTTAAGGCTTGTGCTCAAACATCCTTCTTCCCTCATCACAGACTGATGAAATCAAAGCTCACCTGTCCCTCAGGTGTCTCTGATACCAGATGATCAGTGATCAGTTGTCTGCAGTGTTACGTGCTGCGTAAACATCAGCAAACTCTGCTTCTGACCAAAGAACATGTTCTCCATCAGGGGGCGATATGAGGAAAATATGACAGGGTATTTTTTTCTGCCAGGATTAGGATCTGGATTTGATCAGGATTGTCTTTCATATTCAGAGTGTTTTGGCCTGAAAACAACATTTTTAGATCCAAATCTTCCCAGTGCTGCATTCTGAACAAGTTTTATCATTCTCAGCAAGTGTTATGCACCACTTTTTGCTTTTCTCCTGCATGGTTTTTTGTCTTTGACCTCATCTTGTGTCCTTGAATGTGTATTTTAAACTCTGAATGTTCATGAAGCACATTTTCACATCACGATGCCAGCTGTAATAGTGGTTGAGTTATTGCAGTATGTACAGAGTTTTAGCCTGATCTGTAGTATAGACATGAGATTATGACTGATCATTCAAAGGGAATATTCTTTTCTAATTCTCTCTTTCTATCTTTTGGGATATTATTAATTATTTTTCCCAGCATCATTATTTACTGAGGGTGAAATGTTGGTCCAGTTAGCAGCACTGTGTGCATGTTTATAAGTTAGACCACACAAGTTTTTGCAGGCTGAAGTTCATTTTTGGTTGCCTTGGTACCAAAGAGATTGTAGAGACAGTTGATATTATTTATATACTATCAAGGTTCAAAATTCAGATACTTCAACTCCGTAATAGAGATGGGTACTGAATTAGGTACTTTTCAGGGTACCAACTACATTACATCAGTAGTACCCAGTACCGAGTAGGGATGGGTACGGAATTAGGTGCCTTTATAGGTACCGACCGAATTCTGTCAAAAGTACCAGGTGCCGGTTCATGTAGAATCAAAAGGTACCATGTTTAGGTACCTAAATGCATAATTGTGACTGTGAGGGAGTGGAAGGTAGCCAATTTTCCATGCTGGACATGAACACAGCATTGCAAGGTTATTCAATGAAGAATAAATATGTGTAGTCAAAAAAACACATGTATTTTATTACTAAACAAATTGTTATTTTTTACCCCTTAAACACAAAAAAGTACCGAAAATTGGTACCGCTGAGTACCGGTACCGATTGCCAGGTACCGGGCATCGTACTGTATCGTTTCAAATATGAAAGGTACGCATCCCTAGTACCGGAACACATAAAATCAGATGGTACCATGGTTGGATACCTAAACACATCCTTGTGGTTGTGATGAAGTGGAAGAGTAGGCAGTTTTCCATGCTGGACATGAACACAGCATTGTAAGTTCATATACTGAGAAATAAATATGTTAAATTGAAAAACTTCGAGGTTTTATCATGAAACAAATTTATATTTATTACCTCATAAACACACAGAAGTACCGAAAATTGGTACCATAACTGATTGCCAGGTACAGGGCATCAGTGCTGTTTTATTTCAAATTAGAGATGTCCCAATCCTATACACTGATCAGTATCGGTGTCTGAAATGGTCAGTTTTTGAGGATCGGATAGTATCAGATTTTGTGACGGGATCGGGACTGATCCAGTTTTCACCTGTTTTCAGCACCGTCACGCTTTATGACTGCTGTCAATCAAACCATGTTGCAAACATGTCCGCTGTGTAGGACTACTCTTCTTTGGAAAGCAATGATAGTAAAACAGGCTCTTGCAACATTTGTAAAGTGGGTGTTCCTCAAGGAGGTACCAACAGGGCTCACTTCATTACAATATGATTCATCATTTACAACAGAATGTATGGGATTTATCAGAGAAAGTAAAGTAAAACATATCATGGAAAAATTGAATTAGAAGTCAGAAAATCTGCATAAGGACATCCCTATTTTAAATGTGAAAGGTATCCCTACTCAAGAACCATGCCATGTCTACACTAAAGGGAAAGAGAGGATAATAGCAAACAACAGCAGATGCTGGCCTCACCAACAGAATCAAAGAAGCCTGAATGTTTCCTGTCCACTGATTGGCTATCAGCAGTCATGCATCAAGTGGTCTCCTTTGTGGTGCTGAGGTTACTGACATGGCAAGGTTATCACAAGTTAATCATATATCTGAAACTCATCCCTCAAATACAATTGTTGAGAGCTGAGTGGAGATCTTTGGCAGTGTCCTAGTGAAAAGTCTGGCAGTGTAACTGCTCATTTATTGAAACCAAAATGTCTAATCTGCCAGAACCCATCCTGCCAAAGTAACTGGCATGCAATGAAGCAAATGTTACAGCCCTCTCTGGATTTTAACCCAAACCGACTGCAGAGCTGCAGGAAATTAAGAGTATTTCTGAATTAATCTGGAGCAACAAAACACCCAGACAGGAATAACTGGGCTGAAACATTGAGGAAAAGCCCAATCAGCTAACTGCAGGACAAACAAAGTGATGGAGCCAGGCTAGCTGCTTCTCTCTGCTTTCCATCTTTACACTAAGCTACGCTAACATTCCCCTCATCTCTCTCTCCAGTAGAAAGCAGTTAAGCCTATTATCTCAACTCGTGCTTCTGCATTGTGTGTGTTTTTCTTCAGTGCGGTGTCTCTGCTGGGTTTTATCCCCCGGAGCGTTTTTATCACCGTCCCTGCTGAATCTTTAACACGCTCGCTGGATTCATATTACAATCATGCTAAACCGCGGAGGCCTTCTTCTGCCAAACGCTGAGTATAAATCATCCTGTCTCTTTTGATGTAAGCTGCTCTGATAGGAATATGAGTCATAATCCATAACATGTTTTCAAACTGGACCTTTTTCTTTGTTTGTTTGGACTTTTTTTACTTCCATCATGACAATTGATTGTGTGTAAGATTTCATCTTTCTCTTACTCCAGCAGTGAGGGGTGTGATGTAGCTGCAGCTGACTGAAAACACTGCTCTTCAGTACACACCCACAGGGGGAACACGCTCTCCGACAGCTGAATACAAAACACAGCTTACACACACACACACACACACGCCGCGGTGAACCTGCACGCTCACATCTCATTTCCATTAATCCATTGCCTGAACGGCGCACATTCCCAGTGTAAGTGCTGTGGGCTGGTCTGCTCCTCATTGTTTGGCTGATGCTACATTCATGTCATGTTGGTGTTTCTGTAAACAAGCTCTGCCGACTGGGAGAAGTTGTTCATGTCACCATCCTGGTGGAAACACAAGCAGGGTATGTTGTTGTTCTTCGGCAGCCTGTGTTCCCTCCCATGTGGCTTCACAAATTTAAGAAGTGTGACAACACAGGCGGTAAACATAATGGGCGATTCAGCAAGTGTGGACGCTCAAATGCTAAACATGGAAATTATTATTGTCACTTTTATCCTCATAGTCTTGGGTTGGGATTGTTCTTGCTGTGTGGGAAGAGGCTGAGGACACTGAGGCTGGAGGCAGAAGAAAGTAATGCACGGTGATGGTTTCAAACTTGTGAATATTAAAAAAGTTATCAAAACACACAGCAATGGTGTGATCTTTGCATTAGCTCAAATAAAATAAAGATCATATGAGTGTTTGACCCAATGGGGTAATTTGGTGAGTCAATCTTCACTTTGGGCGGTCAGGATTTTATATTTTCTGCAAAAATGAGCTTTTTTGTCCAATCAGCTGTGAGTGTGAACTCAGCTTTAACCCAGAAGATAAGTAAAGGGTGTTACTTTCAACAAAATGCTCTTCTGCAGTTTAACATACCAATGATGAGTCTACCTTTGGAAACAGTTTTTTTCAATTTTAGCCCAACACGCCCAACATCTGAGTGAGCTTCTGTTTGTATTCTTCCTTGTTCTTTTTCACAGTTGGGCATTCATACACAAAAAAAAATATTCAGTAGTCACTGCTAACCATTTACTTACAGATTTAACTGCATACATATTCAATCTAGTTTTACCAAACAAAAGTCTGCACATAACCTCATGTTTTGTTTCTATTTTTGAAGATCCCCCCATAATACTTTGTGCTGCACAAGTCACTGTGTTTTTTGGGGGGAATCAAAAATGTCCTTACATTTTTACCAGAACCTGGCACAAATTCTCTTTCACATTATTTGAATGTTTATATGTCCCTACAAACATCAGTAGTGGTTATATCACTATAGTACCCACAGCGAGGTTAGTTAAAAAAAAGAAAAGAAAAGAAAATTAAACTGAAAATATACTTTATTAAAAAAATAAGACTAAGGATGTCAAAATCGACACTTTTTGCCCTTTATAAGATTTTTTTGTTTGTTTTGATTCTTTGGTCTTAAACGCCAGCTAATACCGGGTCCCAATGCGATGCTTTTATTTGCAGAGATAAACTTTAAGAGGTAAGAAAGTGAAGCTGCACATTTTGTTTTGTGGTATAAAAATAATGAATAGTAAAAAAAAAAAATAGCTGAGTTTTTTTTATTACATTGAACTTAGTCCAGCTAGTTTTGATGTTAGAGTCATCTGATCTATTTTACATGCTCTACTGTATGAGGCAAGTGTCCTTAAATCCAAGGCTGCCCTGAACACAACCTTTAAAATACTAGGCAAGATTACAAACATTAATTTATTTACATATTTAATATCAAACACTAACTTGACTTTCTCATGTTTTTTTTCCTCTTTTACTGAAAAAAAAAATTTCAACACAGACTGGATTGCAGCTTCAAACTGACCTGAACCATCCCAAACTGGAAAGTACAGAAATTAATCTATTGTGTGAGGCTCCGCGGGAACATGGGACAAACTTCTGATCACATTATGTTTAAATCACCTCACATATTGTCAAAGACTGCAGTGCAGCTTTTTCTCTGGTAGTGAACTATGCTGAATGTTGTTTTAGGATGTTTTAGTCATGTTGAAAAGATCAAAGTGCATGTTTTCACATGTGGCTGACTATTTTTACAATCTAGTTTGATATATTTCAACACTGATGACACTTAAGAGAGGCTATGCTAAGCTAACAGACTGTACCCTGTGTGTTGTATGTCTGTATGTCCCTGCAGAGTTACCATATGGTGCTGTAAAGCAGATGTTATTGCTGTAAAGTGTCTGGTTGGGCTCATGTGATCTGTAGTAAAGCGAGTGCGGCTGCGGTTCTACGTCAATGTACCTTATTTCATTATTTCATCTTTAACTTTACGAGGTTGAGCGACCTTTGAGCACTCAGTTATACTGAGGCATTAGCATTTGCTCAGTGGCAGTTAATGGGAATGATGGGATAAGCTAAAATGCTGATCACCGATCAATTAGCGCTAAAATAGTCCTCTTTCTAATACTTAAGATCGGGACATCCCGAATTGAGTTCAGTCATCCCTCTTTCTTTCTGTATGTTACCATGTTTGAGTTCCACTAAAGACAACAACTGGTAAAATTAAAGACACAGTTCCTTAGTGCAGATTTAGCTCATCTAAATCCCGTACTGCATACAAACTCTTATTCTTGGCGCTTTACTTCTTATCATCCTCCACTCTCTTTGTCATGTCTCACTCTATTTGTCGTGTAATAGAATAATGAAAAAAGGCTGAAAAATAACCTTTTTTGAAAATAGATTTGCTATCAGCGGAGTGTGAACTCTCGAATGGAAGTTACTATTGTCACATTTATGGCCACATTCCGGTGGTGGATTGTTCTCCTGTGTGGGAGAAGCAGAGTTGTGCACTGTGAAAAGCAAACCTGTAAAGATGGCTGAAAGCTGTGAAATGTGCAACAACAATAGATGATGTTAACTGCAGTTACTGTGCTACATTCTTTCTGACCGACACTTCCAACAAGCTTTAATAATCCTGATGTTTTGACCTTTCAGGAAACTGGTGAGAGGGCTGGTTTGAGTCGGCGGGATTTTGTATTCTCTGCAGGAATCAGTTCCTGGCATGAGTTGCTCAGCGTGGTCTCCAAGGACCAGACTAGGTTGTCCAGGTTAGATGCTGGATTGAGATCTGGAGAACGCCGAGGCCTTGATAAACTTCCTGCACCTCTTGTCGTGTTGCCCCAGGTCACCACTGCTCTGTGATCAAGGACAGTCTGACTGATCTGCAGCGACACAGCCCCAAACACAACAAACTGTGATCTCTGTGTGTTCTGACACCTTTCTACACGAGCCAGCGTTTTGAGCTACAGAGGCTCTCCTGTTGGACCACACAAGCCAGCTTTCACTCCTCTCAGGCATCAGTGAGCCTTGATCAGTCCACTTTTTACAAGCGCAGTCAGCACAAAATAAAATCATAAATTTCCAGAACCTGTGATAAATCTCCTGCTCCTTCTACGATCTAACCAGCCCCTGCTTTTGTCTTCCTCACACATGGACATACTCAGGTTGATAAGTCTTCATGAGCTCCAGTCATGTCTTTCTCAGAACCTCTCATACACAGTGCCCTGAAAACTGTCATTCATGCATTCATAATGTCCTGCTTAGACAACTATAACTCCCTCTGCTCAGGCCTAAACAAATATAACCTTTCAAGTCTTCTGATGACTCACGATGCCGCTGAAAGTCCTCAGGAATTTTTCTTTCTCCACAACACTCCAAACTTTTTTGTTCAAGAGAATCCATCAGGCCTAGGGGGAAACTTCTGGTTCAGAAAAATGAAGCCTATGCTGAAGTGCTAGAAGTTGGAGTTCATCGAGAATTGGTTAGAGACAAGCCATAAAAACAGACTTTACAGCATTAAAAAACTTACTTACAGCCTGGTTCAAATGCTGATTTAGCTGTACAGAGGGTGAATTGTTTTCTAACTCAGTGGTTTAGAATATATTAGGATCACAAGTTTGTCCAATCAGAGACACAGTTCAGGTCATGTGACTGACAGGCGCACTATAGCTGTTAGAAAGGCTCAAGTTCTGTGTCATATCCAATATGGCCCCCGTCTGCAACTGGCTTTATTACTCTGCATCAGGAACAGACGGGCGATTGTGGCGGAGACTACATCCATATCTTCTACAGTCTATGGTGAGGCCCAAGGTTCATTTTCATGCGGCCCTCAGCTTTCACTGTACAACGCATTGTCCGTGGCACTGAAATGCAACATGTTCTAAATTATCCGCACATTTACATTTTCGTCTAAGGTCACAATCTAATCCAAAGTATATCCAGTAACATCTTACTAAACTCCATCTGGACTGTGCACAGGCTACTAGTATAAAGCTAAAGCTCTGTACATTCTATAGAAACTCAACAACTCTTACAGAGTTCAAAAACACTGAAGAGGACACAAAACGAGAATAAAGTTATGAAATTGAGCTGAAAAGACAGAAATCGGTGCATGAAAATAGCCAAGGATGCAGCACTAGAAATAACTTAAATCTTATCAAGTAGAAAATGTCTTTTTAGACATAATATAAGCCACATCCACCTGACCAGTCCAGAAAAATGTCATGTTTCAAGTTATTTAAAGGGAACATATGCTTGTTTCTCCTTTTCACTATACCAGACTAGGATGCCTGACAAGCATTTCTGCCCTCAATACAAGTCATTTAGTTCCTTCATTGCCCCACAATAGCGTTTTCGATATCCTCAGTTTAGGCCATTCTGAAGATCTTGTTGAAACGCTCCGTTTGGAGAATGACCTCCAGTAACCTGGCAGCGTCACAGCCCTTTGTGCTCTGATTGGTCAGTTCTATCAGAGGGGCGGAGGGGGTAGAGCCAGGGGACGGTTTTTGCAGCATGGCAGTATTTACAAAATCGCCACATTGAATGGAGCAGACCAAGCGAGTTTGCTGTTTGCCAAAACTTCACCGTAAGGCATTGATAGCACTAATAAAATGGTAGAGTGTAGGATACGTCCTTGTGTATTGGACCCCGAGTCAGACCAGGATGGTTCTGCAGCTCAGGAGGAAGAAAATCCACCTCGACACAGATCATCACAGGACACTTCAGCGTGGTGAGTCAAACCAGTACTGCAACATGTATAGTTTATACGTTTATACTCGGCTCTTGGTGGGTGTATCCCTTGGTAGCGGTTGTGTGACTAACTGACATCACAGAGGAGGAGCTGCTTCATCAGATTACTCCAATAAAAAGAAAGGATCCTTGTGTCGTCACGACGGTCGAAATCTTGCGGCCAAATGGCAATGACCAATTTTCAGAGGCTTCAAAGTTAGAAGAAAAGTTACTCGTATTAGGGTGTTATGCTAGTTTTAAGTAATTTTTGAGCTAATTTTTCTTATTCCATTGGCAGATTTTTTTTAACTTGTTACAAGCAATTCAGACCTCATTTTTTGTAAGTTGAATGTGGCTCATATCAAGTATGACGAGACAAGTTTTACTTAAAATAAGACAAAAACACTTCAAATGGTTTCAGTTTTTTGCAGTGAAAAAAAGAAACATTTGGGGCTAAACATTTTGTTTGCAGGTCAAAATAGTCTCAAAACCATCATGAAGAAATCCTGATAAAACCCAGATCCTGATCCTGTCATAAAAATAAATACTGACATATTTCCTCCATATCGCCCCCTAATGGAGAACATTTTCCTTGGTCAGAAGCAGAGTTTGCTGACAGGCTTCAGTCATTTTCACAAAGTCAAACGTCAAATTTTGGACCTCTTGGCTTCAAAACAAGGCCTCCTTCTCTGCCAGTGCAAGGAGCACAGTTTACTCTAACTCATTTTAAATAATCCAGCTCTTATGTTTGTGTTGTTGAACCTCACTGCGCCATGTTTGTCCAGACTTGTCACATGAAAGAGTCTAATAAAGTCTAATGAGATATTTTTGAGCACAAATTCACATCATAAGCTTTAAGCTTTTAGCAGCATGCACTCAAACACTTAAAAGCATCTTTTATTTCTCTCTGTTGACAAAATTAGAAGGTCAAAAAAAGCACAAGCACCAAACAGCAGCACGCTGGAGTCACAACAGCACATTCAGATTCATCAAACCCTCAGACTGAGAGATTATCCTCTCCTCACAAAAAGCGACACGTCACCCAGTCACACACGCTCCTCCGTCTCAGAGAAAAGGAGGACAGTCTGGTCTTGTGCCGCAGCTTGTTTTGGCTCTGAGCAGAGGGTCAAAGGTCAGGCTTCTGACAAATGTACAGTCAGATCTGTAGTGAGCAGACTGCTCAGACTGGAAAAACAAAAATACTACTCCTCACTACAGAGAGGGAGCAGATCGGTCTGTAGGCTGGTGAAGAGAGAGCTGAAGTCTGTTGGTTTAAATGTTTATGAAGCAGATCAGCTCTGTTTGTAATTTTTACCAAGGCTTCCAGGTCATACCAGAGTTACTTTCCATGCAGAAACCTGAGGGAGTATGGGATAATATCTTAAACTCTTCAGCTGCAGTCTGCAGGTGGATGCTGGGGAGGTGATGGTGCAGAAATCATGAGTGTAGCGCCAGTGAAAAGAAGAGGAAGAGATCTGAACTCTGCTTCAACTCAGTCAAATGGGAAGGGTAAGTTTTTTGGATGGTTGTAAATACCAACACTTAAACTGCAAAATCTTATAATGTGTATGTGTCTGATTTCTGGCCTGGTCATTATCTCTTCCACTTAAAGCTATGGTTAAGTAAACAAGGCAGGGTGTTGATTTTTTTTCAAGGTATTAAAAATATCATAATAAGGCCCCAAGGCTTGTAATGAGAGAAAAATGGCAGCCAGTTTAGCAGACACCCAATGATGGAAAACGTACACAGCTCCGTTCCTCAAGTCAAAGTAAAGATAGTTATTTGAGCGCCCTATAGCTGTTAAAGCTCGTCTCATTTCCAATATGGCTGCCACCCAAAAAAAAGGCTTCAAAACACTGCTACAGAAAGCAGATGGGTGACATCATGGAAACTACGTACATTTATTATACAACACAAGGTTGTTGTAAAGACAGAAGATCATAGAAATTAGTCAAATAGATCAGTCCTACGAATCATCCCTTTGTCACAGATATCCAATCTATCTTTCTGAGTCAATATCAGAACAATATCCAATACCAGGATCGGATCAGTGCATCGTATTTCACATGTATTTCAAATGTCTTAGAAGCTAGTGGGATTAAAAACAGTAGCTGAGTAACTTCAGGCTCAAAATGCTTTTTTAGAATTTAAGAAGTAGGTTTAGACTAATAAACAGAGTGAACAATCAAAACAATACCATCAATCTTCATTTTAATTACTTCTACAGTGAGTGTTTGTTTTGCATTTGCTAAACATTCAACTGTGGAGATGGAATTTGTGCTACATCACATTTCAGAAAATGACACGCAGAACTACACAAACATTTCCTGTCTTTGGGATCAGATGTCAGAAATTAGGGAAAATTCATCATCTGACTTCAGAACTGAATAAGTGAGCAACAAGAGCTTTGATTGAAATGTAGTGGGGTAAAAGTCATAAGTTTCTCCCCAAATAATACTCAAATAAAGCTCAGATACAGATGATGTTTGACAGTACCCAAGTAATTAACTCCAACAGCCCACTGCTGCCAACAGCTTTCCTGAAATGAGATCTAACTTCTTATTCCAGCTGCTTGCCTGAACGAGCTTCAAGAAGCTCAACACTAACACTGTGTGAGTCTGATGTTCAACATTTGTAGCTTGAAACTAAACCAATCTTAAGATCCTTCAACTCACAGTCTTCAGCACTCTCACTCATTCACTATCAGACGCTGTTGTCACCACACTCTCAGATCTCAGATGCCGAATGCTAAACTGCATGTGCAAACTAAAAAAATACATGTGCTGTTGGTGGGCATGTTGCTGGTGATCTAATATGATTGGGAGCACAATTGATAAAAAATACAAAGTGGTTTAGTTTGCCTTATTTATATGAGAATTTTGCAAGCCTGAGTTTGGGAGAGCAGAGTGGCTGTAAACAAACATTATCTATGCTTTTTTGCTCTCTGGTGGCTGTTCGAGTTCATCTTTGTTTAATTCAAAACATGCTGCAATATTTAAGTTCATTCATGGTGGTTGCTGCTTTGGTTTCATTGTATTAAAAAAAATGTTTTTTGTCATTTACTACGAGTGCATGGGAATCAAGCTAGGAGTTTTTCCATAGGAGACATGACATGGCTCCTTTTTGTGACTGACTCCAAATCAGGCCTGGGGCCATCCAGCAGCTCACAGATGGCATCTCTAGATAAACAATATCCATTCTGTTTTTTTTTATTTCTGACAGTTCATCTATCTTGACATTAGCAGTGACCTACCTCTACGTCGTCAGTATTGCAGTGGTCCCCAAGCCCTGGGCTGCGGCCCCGTACCAGTCTACGGGTCAACTGGTATTTGGCCGCACATACAAAAATACTCAACTTACATTCTATTAGTTTGATTTATTATCTGATCTGAACCATGTTTCAGTTTGAAAAATGACCGGATCCTCTATGTCATACCCATCCATGACTCATTCTTGACGCCAAACTGCCAAGCTAGCAAAATGAGAAAAAAAGCAAACATCTTTGGAAAGTTTCTTTAAGCGGGGTAAAACAGCCATTGAGGAAACAGAAGAAGAGCCGGTCGGTGAAAATATTGTCTGACATTAAACCGGTCCATGATGCAAAAAAGGTTGAGGGCTGCTGTGTTATTGCACCTATGCCTCAATGACCACAGCTAATTGTATGTGTAACACTGTGCCAGTTTGCACCTGCCTTTCAAACATGCCTATAGCACACAAAAAAGACACAAAACAGCAGCCGCTAACAGTTTTAGGTTTGATAAATCACAATGAAGGTGCTAAATGATTATTTTGCATCTCCGCCTCCCCTGCACCCTGCTATTATTAGCTTTGTGCACACTTTCAAGTTTGAACGTGTTTTTTTGCACACAAACCTTTGTATGATCAGGCCCTAAGAGTCGTAGGAGCTGAACTTCCACCCACTGTGGGATGGATTATACCCTTAAACAACTGGTTTAAACATCAGTGGTTGTCTGTATTCCTCAAACAGAAGGAGAGAAGTGTGTTTTTTTTGAGTCTATGCGAGTGCTTTGCATCTTTTCTTCCAGCTGTGAATCATCTTTAAGATCTGTAACATATCCTCCACCCACAGCTGCTTCAACAAGCTGAAAAACAAATGTGGAAATGAGCTTGTTCAACAGAGGATGCCGTGATTGTCACCTCCCATTTCATACCTAATGCTCTCCCCCCCTGAGTGATGATCTGCTCAGCCGCGCATTGTTTCCGAGCCGCCTGCCTTCCTCCTGAAAATCTCCTTATTTATAAGTCATCAGCGAGGCGGGGGCCGGAGCTGCCGGAGAATGTCAACTTTTCTGTTCACTTATTGACAGGCGGCCTTCTGAGAGAGCTTTTTTTCTCCCCGAGCCTCGACGAGCAACATTTAGCTTGTCAGTCTCATTAGACGCTGACCTTCAGACTAATGTAACCCAAGGCAGGAAGCGATGAAACACCTGATTCATCCGCAGTCTGCAGAGATCACACAGACTCAGAGCTGAAGCAGAGAAAAGATGGATTTAAAGGGACCAAAACGCCGTCTCAGAGGAGTCGGGAACCTTCTGGATGTCTGAAGCGTGGGTGAAATGCTTCTTTAAATCAAATATTCCTTATTTCCTAAATTTCAGACTCTCATGCAGTTAACACGTCCCTGTTTTCTCCAGCAAACCCCCGATCTAATCTTCATCTTCTCCACACAGGTAATCCCATTATCTCACCTGTGTGCAGTGAAACTCGGGGACTTTTCAGCCGTCCGTGCAGGCTGCAGTCACAATCACAGAGCCGGCAGGTCACATGCTGCAGCGGTTCAGCCTATCACTGCTAACAGCTGATCAGTATCACGCTTTATCTCCATGGGGCCGTGGGAAAACTCAGCTCTGTGGCTTCTATCATCACTGATTGTCAGCGTGTGAGCCTCCACAGATCAATCTGAGTCTTTATTTCCTGCACAGCGTTTAAAAAATCATCTTAACCAAACATATCTCTGCTTCAGATTTCTTCTCAGAAATAACTCGGGGAAATCTCTGAAAGGATTGTTTTATAAAAGGAGCCGGTCAGACTGATAAAAAACAACAGCTGCGGCACTCTTATTCAGAGCCGTTTCTCTTCTGATTGGATTTTAAAATGGAAATACAATGACGTTTCCCGTCTCTGTTGCACAGCAATTCTTCAGGGGACAGAGCGAGTCAAACCATTTGCAATCTCCCAATTTGAAGAATAGCTTCTATAAATGTAACAAATCAAAACACATCCGGAAATGTAATGTCGGGATTAGTGCGTGAGTAGCAAGCTCTTTCTTTTTTTTTTTTTTTTCTTCATCTCGGAGTCAGAGCTGCTGTGGAAGCAGAGAAAATCCTGTTTGTGGAGTCAAAATTCAATTGGTGGAGTAAAAGTTGCTCAAGTCGAGATGGAGGGAAATCCAAGGTGTGAGAAGAAGCAAATGATGGGCTTCATTCTCCAACATCTCACTCCCCCAAAGACGGTTTCTGACAGGAGACTGACTGCAGAGCTCTCTCACTGGAGCGATGAACGTCGTGTCCTTTGTGTCTGAAGCCTGGGCCAGTTTTTTTTTTCCAATCAGTAAAGAAAACACCCCTCAAATACCCATGAAATGACATGGCACTGCAGGGCTGTGAGCACACACAGAAACCACACAGGACGGAGGAGAGCGGGAGAGAAAAGTCAGGAATTTACAAATTAAAATCCCAAGGGATTATGTCATTGACTTCAAGTCAAAAACACAGGACTGTGCAGAAAAGGTCTGGATTAACGTGCCATTTTCAAAAGATTTTGTCCCTTTCGGCTCACTGTAATCAGGCTGCTGCAGTGTCTTCCCGCTTCCTGCTGGTAGACACTGCAAACTACGGTGGATAGTAGGTGTCAGACAATTTGCAAAAGTCACAACACAAAGGAAGTTATAAGAGGTCAACTATAGCAGCTTTCATAGCATTCATGTTGTGGCTTTTGCAAATTGTCTGACACCTACCGGCAACCGTAGCAGAAAGCTCAGTTGATGGATGAAAGTGCACTTTGCAAATCAAAATAGCACCAAAGTACTTTCAGCTGGAGCCATGGGATGATGTCAAAGATCTACTCTGGTGTATAATGAATGGACTATATCATGACTGCTACAGTAAAGAACCATCAATGTTGGCTCATCTCATTAGTACAGATTCACACACTGCTGACCAACAGTGGGAGCAGTTTGGGGCTCTGAGCCTTGCTCAAGGGCACCTGCAGGAGCTGGGATCAAGCTAGGGCTGGGCGATTATGGCAAAAATCAAAATCACAATTGACAGAACCTTCTACCTCGATTTCAGGTAGGCCACGATTCCACTTTCAGCTCAGTTTATTCTGTAATTTTGATTAGTGATCGGTACCATTCATGTTTGAAACGATACGGTATTGATGCGATGGTACCAGGCAATCAGTACCAGTACTCAACTGTACCAATTTTGGGTACTTTTTTATGTTAATGAGGTAAAAAAAATCAATTTCTTTAATGATAAAATATAATTTTTTTCAATTTAACATATTTATTTCTCAATATATAACCTTGCAATGCTGTGTTCATGTCCAGCATGAAAAATTACCCACTCTTCCACCCCCTCACAGTCTCAATGATGCATTTAGGTACCTAAACATGGTACCTTTTGATTTTATATGAATTGAAACATATGAGCTATAGTGGACATTTTTGTAGGAAAAAAAAATAGGGAGAGACTAACAAGAGGGGGAAAATTGAAATTATCAACGCGGCAGTTTTGCATCAATTAGAAGCTCTACATGTGGGTTTTGATTATTTTTACATCAATCGTCCAGCCCTAGACCAAACCCCAGAAACTCCCCCCATAGAAGTGCAGAAGTAACCTGAAACACAAGTCAGGATCTTTAAGTATTTCACTACATTCCATTGGCCACAAAATCTGTTAATTTTGACCTTTAACCACCAACTCTCAGCGTCACTATTTCCAGAGTCCTTTCCAGTGACATTAATCCTGCACCTTAGCTTTTTAAAGAGACGTCTCTTTCCTCAGGTGATCACACGGGGACTGTCTTTAAAGTTATCTATTACTGAATAACCCCCGTGTTGTGATATCATTCTCACTGTGTGTAATCTATCATGGACTATAAAGTCAATATCTGCACCATCAGGTGACGCATTCTCACCTAAAAAAATGAAACCTTGGGAAAACACACTATGAGTCATAAACCAGCTACTGCAACATAAAAAGAAAAATTACTTCATTTATTTTTAACAGAGGCACCAAATATTTTCTTCTGTGCTACAGAAACACTTTTTCATCACTGGTATAAGACAGAAACCTCACACAGCAAGAGTTCAAACTTTCAGCATCAGTTTATAATATTTCAGTTTATACCTCCTCCATTCATTCACTTGCTTCCTTGTCTCCTTCTCAGGAGGTGAAGAAGACGAGGAGACTAGGAAGAAACTGGGGGGGGGGCGACGAGATGAAGGAACAAGAGTTAAAAAAAATAAGAGGTCCATTTGCACGAGCGGCAGAGATAAAGAGCAGCTTCGGCTACATTGTAAATCTGATTTGAATATTCCAGCCTTGATTTCGTTTCTTGATTTTAATAAAAGACCCTTGAAAAAGGATACACCTATGCATCCTCTCCTTAAAACCATGTAAGGAATTGAAACATCAGCTGGGTCTGATTTACAGATCTGAATTTCAGCAACAACATCTCACTGCACCCAAAAAATCATTTCATAACAGGATGATCTTTTCATTTGGTGAAATATTTTTTTCTGATTTCTGGTTTCTGTGTGGTTGTCACATGCTTATTTAGTTGACCTTCAGGGCCACCATACCCAGAGAAAGGAGGAAATAACACAGAGGCCAAATAAGAAAACACAAAAAAATTTCATCTTCTGAGGATTCTGAGAAGCTTCATCATGTTTCATTTCTTGTTTCAGTAAAACTACAAACTTCTGTTACACAAATCTGGGAAGATTTAGTTGAAGTGCATCATGGGAAGTGTAGGAGCCAGGGTTGTAAAACAAAAACCCTGCTTCTCTTTGTTTTCTGATTTGGAGAGCTAGAGAGTTTTCATTTGGCTTCTCACAACCTGTCTCTGAGCCTCTCAGCTCAAACCCTACGTTCATCTTCCATCAGCTCCTTTAATCCAAACTGAAATCTGTCACGCTCCCTGCTGACCCTTTAAAAACACTCCGCCTGTGTTTGCTCAACACATACGTCCACACAACACCGGCGGGGTGGCAGAAATAGTAAAACACACACATACACACACACACTGCTGCAACACGAGAGGAGTGAGTGAGTAACAAAAGGACGTGTTGTTCTGTCAGACACGATGCAGGTTGTAAGACTCCATCAGCACCCCGACACACACCGATAAAACCAGGAGAGGTGGAGGAGTGTGATGCTGTGATGGGATGTAATGGGGCGCAGGGTGTTTCCCTCTGCACACTGAATCCCTCTCTGCTCTCTGACTGAAGCACTCCAAGGTGGGATAAATTCAGCGTTATGTAAAGAGACTTTATGACAGCGGCGCACAGAGGCTCTGTGGGTTTTACCTCCACACAGCCGCAGCAACAGTAACGAAAACATGAGGTATCATCATTTCCTCACACACCAAGAGGTCGTATTCTGATGCTACCTTTGTGCAGAAACATAAATCAATCTTTATGGATTAGTTAAATTAAATGTATGACTTCAAAAACAGCTTTATCATCCTGTATTTGCACAGCTATGTTTGCAGCAACGCTGTATTGTGCAATTTAGTGGCCTAACCTCTTGCTATCAGCCAGTGCCATGCACAAATATTACAAAACAGTGCATGAAAAATCTGCAGAATGTGTCCAAGTATCCTGTGTTTGTCTTTGTTTCTTCATAATTTGCAAAGACAGGAAGAATTAAATCTTGTTTTTTTTACATCCAAAAACAGGAGCGTCTTTCCAAATCTGTGCATCTGTTTGCAGCAAAACTGTGGCATGCAAGTTTAGTAACTTCCAACCACATGCAGAAAAAAGAAGCTACTCACAAATGTTAAATAGTACTTGAGATATTTGTAGTATTTCCATTTCATGTGGTGATGCTGCTGTAAGTAAATGTGAGACTTCAACGCAAACGTCAAACAGCCACAACGCGCTGCAGCAGCCACTCTGAAATCTGTTTTTACAGTGTTGATGCGATTTAAAAGTACTAAAAGAGCTTTTCTGAGTCCGATTCTATGCAGAGATGCTGGTTCGAAAGGTCACTCCAAAATTTCCCCTACAGCAAAATAAAATATGCATCACGTTTGTGAAATATAGACGAGGAATGTAGGCATGGTATGAAAAAATGATGCATCTTTTTCTCATCAAAACACTCCTTGATGCTTCTTAAATGCATTAAATTAGACAGTCTTCTCACACACACATGCACACACACGCACCACAAGAGTTTAGGGTGCAGGATTAATGCAGCATCATGCCTGACAGCAGCAGCACACACATGGATACACACAGGCGTGTGGAAATGGAGGAAGTGAGGGGTAAAGGGTGTTCAGGTCTGCAGAGATTTAACCTTTAAACCGAGAGTGAAACTTTAAGAGCAGCAACAGGCTGCCTGCCATCACCTCCCCATGGACTTCCACATCATCATTCACCCACATGATTCTCTTTGTAGCAGCTTTGCAGAACATTACAGCCAAAATTCATGATGCGTTTCTCTGCTGTTGTTGCTCCTAAAAAAAGCCTCTAACACTGAAAATTACTCTCAGAGCAGCAACTTCAGCTGTTTCCCACAACAAGTGAGGGAAAAAGGAGGAGAAGTGAGTCGCCAACAGGTCGTTATGGGAGCAACAAGGGGCTGGAAATCAAACTTTTAGGGCGACAGGGGAGAGAAGGAAAGGAGAAGTGGCTTACCGAATCTGAGGACGTGTGGCATCCCATGAGAATATCCCACACAGTGTAAAAGCAGCAGTAGAAGCCTGACGGTGCACCTGACTCTGGCGTTAAATATCAGCAGGGAGGTGATCTTCATGGTGCTTGCGTGGTGCACAGGTTTTTTACTCCCTGAATCGGTATATTCCCCAGATTGTTTCTCTTTTTTTCTCTCAGTGAACGTGAAGCAAAGCGGCGGCAAATCTCACGGCATGATCAGCAGCACCGGCGGGCTGGGCAACGGTTTCCCCACATCCATCTGGCCAAAAAAAAGAAAATCAAACCACTGCGTGTCCGGCTCGCTCACTGCGCCAACAAGAGGAAACAGCCCTCCGAGTTTGCTGAGGAAGATGACGGTGGTGGAGGTGGTGGTGGAGGTGGCTGGGCATCCATGTTAGGCAGGGCAGAGCTTGAAGAGATCCATCTGCGGAGAGAGACAGGCAGAGATTGGAGGGAGGTGAGGTGAGGAGGGGGAGCGCGGAGCTTTGAGAGGATCCACGGAGAGTGTGAGAGTGAGGGAAGCGGCGGTCTCAGCAGCCTCGGCAGCCCGAGCTCCTCCTGCTGCACTGCCGCACACCATCTGACGTCGAGCCAACACTAGCAGGCGGAGAGCGCGCGGGCTGAGCCGGGCATGTTTCTCGGTTTGTGCGCTGACCACACTCCAGCTTCTTCATCTAAACCGCCTGATGAAACCCCTCTGCCCTCCCCTCCCTTATTCCCTTCCTTATTTCCTCCCTGATGCCTCGTCCCCGGTCAGCCGCTCGGTCACCCAGCCGCCGCTCTCCGGTTATTCCCCCGGATTCCTCTCCCTCGGCTCGGTTCAGTGGCTGTGGCCGGCAGCGGAGCGCCTCGTGCACCGCCGTGCAAAAGTCAATCTATGAATTCAAAAGCATCGCCTGTGTTTGATGGGAGTCACTCAAGCTTGGACTCATGTGGAGCCAACCTGTCACCGTGCACTCCGCATGATGAATAGCCTCTGCTCACCCCCGCTGTGTTCCTGCACCCATGTTCTGTCTCTGCAATTATTACTTTTTCATTCTCTACTTCTGCTGCACGCTTTGATGGAAGTGAGACGGCCCTCTGCTGAAAATTACAAATCCATGTGTTTCATGAAAAAGTGTGAATCACTGACCCCGCGACAGAAAAGCGAAAGAATAAAGTGCTAGGGTGAAATTCTCCTGCTTTCTGTTGTGTTCCTGTTCTTGTTAGCACAGGTGATATTAGAGAGTAAAATGGGAAATAATCGCTTTTTTATTTTCTGCAAATGCTGGTGTGGAGTTTCAGGCACATCCTGCGTGATTCATCTGCTGCTTTTTAAAAATCTTTCTAAACCTCGCAACTTAGATAAGATCCTAAAGATTGAACATATGGGATTCAAGCTGGTTTAGACGTGAAGTGGATAAAAAGAAAGACGATCTGGCCTCCAAAGCAAGCTGTCACTAATATATGATGTATAAAAAATGAAATCTCAAGGGCGTAAAAAGTTCTCAAGCATCCTCTCAGGAGGATATTCCTCTCCTGACTGAAAACAGCAGAACTTTTACGCAATAAATGATGGATTCAGTGTTTAACTGGTCTCAGGGTGGTGGAGGTTTCAGCACCACGGACAGAGACTCTGTTCGAGCTCGGGCTTTGTGTTTAAAGATTTCAGCACCACGGACAGAGACTCAGCGGTCAGCTTCCTCTGCTGGCTCCCCTCCTCCTTTGGCACACAGGACTCCTGCTTGGACCGGGTCCACATGATGATACAGAGACAGTCTGACTAAAGGTTAAATATTGTTCCACTTCAACATTTACGCTCATTTATTGTGGAGAGCAGCCTTATAACCACCCAGGATGCCCGGGGTTTCTAGAGAGCTGGAATTATAACTAGTATTTGTTAAACACCGTGAGCGCAGGCCTGGATATCTCACACCATAGATGTTAGAATAAAGTATTCAGAGTGCGTTCATTTCTGGGGTTCGGACATTCATTAAAACAACTTTATTTCAAGAAAACAGCAGAAATGTGAGGTTTATTTCCACATATCAGGGCTGCACCCTGTTCCCTCAGCTGATTTGTGCCTAATGAAGGAAATAAAAAGGACAGGTTAGAGATTTTTCCTCTCTTTGGCTGAATCTGTGCAGCATTTAAGAGAGGAGAGATCGTAAAAAGAAGGAGCAGCTCTCTGATGGCCGTGCGTAACGGGCTGATCGTGTCATGGATGCTGAATTTTTTTTTTTCTTCCTCTTCCACACACTCTGTTTTATTCCACACTAACTGCGTGAAAGGTGTAAAAGCCAGCCGAGCGCAGCCCCCTGCACCGGGCACCGCGTCGTGATGATAAAGTTGATCTGACGCCAATGTCCTCATCAACTGGGAGATTTAGATGCGCGGCTCATCTCCGCGAGTTCCAGATCCAGCCCCGCGAACCCCCCTCAGACGTTATTCTACGGATCATTCATAAAGCAGATCACGGTGGGCAATAAAAGACCCCATTAAATGTCTTTGAACCCCAAACAGAGGAGGCATCAACCCGAGGAGGAGGAGAAGGAGGAGGAGGAGGAACCCGAAAAGGTGACAAGCGTCTCCAAATAGAGGTCGGACAAAGACGCGGGAGGTCACATCCCTCTTATGAAACCTCAAGTCAGAGCTAATTTCATAGATGTGAAATTTCTTTTCACCCCGCAGGTGCAGATACAAAGCACCTTTGTCAAATAAACTCAGGGATGAACTTGTCAGAGCTGACCGGTGAGGTGCGTAACGGTGTTTTCTGCGCGTTTTGCCGCTTGGAAGCGATGAGAGGAAAAAAAGCTGCTGCTGTTATCAAAGATAAAACCTGTTCCTGAAAAGATGCCGCGCAGGGGAAATGATACAGAGTACCACAGCAAAACAGAAAATATACGTCAAGCTTAAAGATTGGGCTTACCCTGGGTAGAGCTGGAGCAGGAAGAGTCACCAGAGCAGCACAAAGAAGTTGATTTGTTTCTATGGAGGAGCCGAGGCGCTTCCCCCGCACTCGCTGCTGGTAGCGCTGCGCTCCGGCCGTAGGGGAGACACGCCTCCTGTCGGACGGCAGGACGCACTGCTTAAAGCAACAGGGGGGGACACACCGGACCAGAGGACCCACCGACACGGCTTCCCTGTAGCTTTCCCCGGCGGAGGAGGAGAGCAGGTGTCAGCGCGTTAAAACCCTTTGTCCGCCGTGGATGTTTTATCCTTACGCTCCTGTGCGCAAACACACCCTGAGCTTTGCAGTGAAGACCTTTACAGCCAGAGGCGCTGATCAGTGGTGGGAGCGTGTTGTCCATGAGACAGAGGACAGGGACACACTCATCTGGTTTGATGGGAAAAATGTCAAAAATTTGGCGGAAAAAAAAGCTTGGCACAGCATCCGTTTCCCCAAAGGCAAGTGCATCTATACCTTCTCCTAAAAACCGTAAAGCGGTCATTTAGTCACAGATTGAACAAAATTAAATTCACTCCCAATGGAGCGGTGGTCACATTTGTGAGGAGTATAAGAAGTTTTTAAAGATGGTTTAAAGATGAAAGCTGCTGGTTTTACGCCACAATAGATTCAACTTTCCCGGTTTTGATAGATCAGCCACATATTCCAAAGAAATTAAACTGTAATTCGCTCTAAATTTCCACTCACATCACTTTCTTTTAAAGTGTAAGACAAAATCAAGCTCATCTTTAAAGCAGTTTTTTTTTTCAGTTACATTATCCTCCTGTCAGTCCCATTTCTCATATTCAGCATGGAGAATGCAACACCCAGAGGATTTTCTCTTTTTCTTTTTTTCATTTCGATGGAGTAAAGTAAGACAGCTCCTGGAAACCGTTAACATTGTTTTGTTCTCATTAAGGGTTTTAGTCAGAGAACTGAGAGGAAGTATCATGACACGTAAGCGCTCACAGACAACAGAAAGTAACCCGATAGATCAGATTATTTTTCTTTGCAGGATTTTTTTCATCAAAATTCTACACAGTCACCCACTGAATTTATTTCCCTTTTAGATTTTTTTTTTTTTTTTTAATTTTTGACAACAGAAGGTCAACCATAAAAACTGGAGTGGACAGGATCTCCTCAGATTTGTTTTTCTTCTTCACAGAAGTTGAAGATCATCAGCTCAGTTTGCTCTGATGTTGCTAAATGTCAGAATGGAAAACCTTATAGACCTGTCAGCTTTCTCTTTACACACACATATTCTCCATGAGTGGGAAATTACACACAATTGACAAAATTCACCGTTGCAGTAAGTCTTAACCACGCAATCTGATTGTAGTTTCAATATAATTCTCATTTTAGTCATTTTTCAATAAAACATCAACCAAAATCGACAGGCCCTCCACTGGAGCAGCCTGGCTTCACAACCGAACACGTTACAGACTGCGGACAGCGCACACACACACACCAAATGGGCCACACACACACACAACACACCAAACTTACCTTTCCGCGACTGTTTTAATCACCAGGTGAAAACTCCCAGCATTCCTCTGTCCCCCCGTTTCGTGGACTAACCAAAGACGCACACATGGAACCTGTTTCTCGACTAAAACACACATTTACACAGCCTCAGGAAACCTACCTGATAAAGGTAAGCTACGTTCCGCCATATCCCCTCGTTCAGTTTTCAAATGAAAAAACCTGAACGCTTCATTTCCGCGTGATAAATACCGGATATGGCGGCAAAAGTGGTCACGTGGTCAAATAAATCGTCGGTTAGTTTTTATTTTTAATTTGTTTATTTAAAAAAAATGTGTTGTGTTTCATGCGTTGAAATACGAGGGGTTTTTTTTAAGCTCAACTGTTTAATATACTTGTAAAAATAATTTTTAAAAAATTGGTTGCCCTGAATGTTAACTGGGTTTTGCATTGCAGCCGTTTCATTGTCCTGCTACAGGTTTCTGAGTTGGTGTGGAATTCTCACCTTGATAGTTGTTTGGTAAATTTTGTACACACAATTTTAATTCATTTTGGCATTTTGTAAATATTTTTGAAGGCCTTCTTCTAATAAAGTCTACCATAACTGCATTTTTGGGGGGCTACATCTGTGTTTTTCAACGTTTTGTGAGTTTGAAAGAAGAGCTCTGCAGCATCTGTGTTACATACGATTATGATTGGATAAACCCTCATATAAACAGTCAGTGATATTCAATGGTAACAGTGACAACCTGATCACACTTCATATCAAATGAAATAACAGAGATTGGTCCAGAACATCCCTCTTTGCCTGTTGACTCTGTGGTAAAAAAATAAAAATAAATAAAAAAAAAGGTTAGTGTCTGTCTCAGGCTGGTTTCAAAGTGGAGGAATAATGACGGTCATCTGCACAGATGTGAGAGCAGCCTGAGAAGCTACTGGACCCCAAACATCTCTTACAGAGAAAAGAAGAGCAACATTCTGTCCTGCAATCCAGACACACCAACAGCAGAGCTGGTGAGCTCACAAAGATAAATAATAAAAATAATTTTCCCTCTCTTGGTGTGATGCATTGGGTGTTAAAGGGCTCACTCAGCTCTCTATGAACCTTGCTCAAATTACACCTCTGGCCCTCAGTATTTGGAGGTATATGTAAACATCAATACACTGTCATACAGAAGCTTTGACAGCTGACCCCATGTAACTGAAAATATTGAACAGATAGTAAAACCGTAGGCCTGAAAGTGCTTTAATGTACCTGTAAAATATCAGTTGAGCCATTAAGGGACACCAGCAGGAGAAGCTTTTTAGTGGAAGTGTGGTTGTAAGAGGCACTTGTCAATAATAAGAGTATTCACCACAGGGTCTCCAGGTCAGTGAGTCCTTTTTTAGGAACCAGCTGGAGAATGACAAAAGAGGTCAGATCATCAACCTGAGCAAATAGGGTCTGTTTTAATTTAGCTCAATGTAAGAAACTACAAACTTAAGAAGTTACAGCGTAAGCTCTGTTTGGGTCTGTAAGCTTCAAAGAGACAAAAACTAAATAAAAGAGAGGCAAAGATGACGTGCTGTTTACACAAGAGGATACCTTTGAGGATACCTTTGTGAAGCAGAGTTTACAGAGTAGTGATGGGGAAAGAAGTTCTCTTCAGCATACTGAATCATTAGAATCTGTTTAGTAAAGTGATTAGTTCAAAAGATTCATTCAGTGCTCCCCTCAGCTCTGCCTGTGAACCAGAAATTGATCAGCTGAAACACAACTGAACAATTATCTCTGCTCACCATCGTGCTAAGTATGGCCAGTGGTGAATAATAAGCCATTGAGCTGAGAATTTAGTGGGATAAAGCTACAGTTACAAACTGACCGCTGCTTACACAACCACACAAGTTTTGCCTGACTGTTCTGTTGACTATAGCTGTGTTTCCACCAAGCAGACCGGCTCGGTCCATCTCGCGTTTGTCAGTGCATTTTGTGGCGTTTACACTGACTTATCCCGGAGCAGACCCCCAAATAACCGAGACGAGCTGTCCCACTTTTTGGGGCCCTTTCGTATGGGTGCCAGACTGAACCGATCCGCTCTCGGAAGGTGGAGCTATAACAGTGCAGACCTTTGATTGGTCAAAAGAATCGTCACTTACAGTGCGACAGCGGCTGCATTCCTTGGGGCACACAGACTTCTCTGAAACAAAACTTGATTGTTCTTTGTATCAAAGAGCTACATGCCAATCACAGAGAGGACAAAATACTGGATGTCTTCCATCTATGCTTTTTGTTTACTGTGTCACATTTTTCTTCTTTGTTGGATTTATTAGCGGGGTAAACTGTGTCGCTGCTACAGCATCACACTATTATTTAAATGCTGCAGCTTTCAGCATCCAGCTTACACGCTGCCTACCACAAGAGGGCACAGTTTGCTGTGGAAACACAAACGGGATCAGGCTTAACTGTACCAAACTGTGCTAAACCGTACTGAACTCGAACTGGACTGCTTGGTGGAAATGCGGCTTACGTTCAGTACACAAATCAGTCTGTCTGACCATCTAAGAAGAAAAAAAGAGACTCAGGGGGCAGAGCTGCCATCCACGAAATTCTCCTGAATATCTCTTTAGGGATTAATAAAGAACATTCAATTCTATTCTATTCTATTCTATTCTGAGACATGTATTACTCTTTTCCGAAAGTGATTCAGTTCAGTTTGTTCCCCCACGTGAGTCATTCATTTTGAACAAATCTTTCATGAACAACACATCATTATTACAGAGGAAGTATAAGACTCAACGAACTGGAAGAAAGAGAGCAGAAACTTCTGATCTAACTGCAGAGCAGCAGCGATCTGAAGTTAGGGCTTAATAACAACAACAGAACTTTAGGATCTTTCTGAATCAGATGATACCAGTAGTAGGCTCACATGCAGCTGACAGTCTGTATCACCCACCATCCAGAGTTCCTTCCTTACTAAAAGCTGCTTCCTTCAGTTTTCATAATATGAGTCAGAAAAACAGAGAAGATGAATGGAAGAGTGACTTTACAGTAAGTTTTCAGCTATCAGTTTGATACTTAAAATGATGTCAAACTGATATCAGAATTGAATGTACAACAACAATCTGGGACAAAATGAAACACTAAGACGTTTTTACATAGTGTGCACATTTTACAATAACAACATCAGTGTTGTTTGGAAGTTTCTTCGTATTTTCAATTTTCAGTGTTTTCAACTATACACTTTTTTTGTTTGTTGTAACACGGTAAATTTCCCCATTGTGGGACAAATTAGGGAATATGTTATCTTATGACCACACTTCCAAAAAAAAGGACACAGACTTCCCCCAAATACTATGGTACCTCAGTGCATGATTCTCACATGTTGGCATCTGGTTTGTTGCACCTTTCATGCTGCTCTCTTGTGCAAGATAAGTTAGCAACCTTGTAGAATGAAGGGAAAATAGAAAATGATGAAATATTCAAGGAAAGAATGAACCATGCATGTTCATGGCAAGTGAAAAAAGGAGCACAGTGAAGTATATTTCATGATCATTTTTGTTTTGACGTGAGACTAATTTTTCACTGAAAAGCTGAAAAACATGTGGTGAGAAGGCTTTCAGATTCAGTCCAAGCACAGGAGAGTCAGTGACAGTATCTTGACGTATGGCGAGATAAAGTCTCTCAGTGTGAAATCCTGAAACATCTTGATTCATTGTGAAATTATCTTGTTTTCTCGGTGAAATCTGGAGATTCAGCACCAAACAGCTGACTGGTTGTATTAGAAATCTGCTGTTTTTTTGTAGCACACAGTTAAACATGCTCAGTCTCATAGTGTTTGATCACATCGAGCCAATCAGAAAGGAGGAGAATCAGGAACAAAGACAAACACAGAGCGAAGCCATCAGACAGAAAGAGCTGCACCAGGATCCACAGTTTAGTGCTGCAGGTCCCTGCAGTGGTGCAGGCCTGATGTGAGGCCGCAGTCTGGAGCTGAAATGAAAGAGAGCTTTGATCCCGGCAGCCCCCTCCCACACACAGCGTGCGGCATGAAGAGTTGAATTGTGGGGGCTACAAATAAATAGTCAATGACAGCTCTGTGATCCAACAACCTCTACTACTCTCACCCACGGGACAGAAGAGGGGGGAGACCTGTGTACATATGAGGGAGGCTGAGAGGAGAGGGGAACTTTAAGAGAGGAAACATTCAGTCAGGCTGAGAGGAGTGTGAATTTAAACTCATGATGATTTTAAGGGCAAAAAAGGAATAACTTTCAGGAAACAAAACTGATTTAAAACATGATGCTTATATAAAACAGGGACAACTTTTCAGTTTGAATAAGACTTAAGAAGTGACAGCAGCCACTGTGAAGGCATGTGTAGCTTTGTAAATGATGTTTGTAGCCTGTAGTGAAGTGTTTAAGCCATCATGTTAAGTTATGTGTCCTGAGCTTACGTCGCAAGTCCCTGAAGAGAAGTTGTGAAGTTTAAAGACAGAGGTTTCCAAAGTAAAACAGCTGACTCTAACTTTCCTCCTGCACATCCGTCACTCAAATCAGCCACTCACCATTACACACTCGTAGCCTTGAAACAGCCAAAACAGATGATTTATAACAGGATTCCCCCTCAGTGCAGATGTTCCTTATAAAAAATGGAGTAATAGAGACCAAACTGTATTTGTCACAACAGAGGAGTTTTCCTGCAGCTTTTTTTTTAGCAGACCTAGCCTAATCTCCCACCACTTTTTTATGTGCTGCTGTTCAGGGGTGTCTCCACACTTCCAGATTGGGGTGGCGCAACGTGGGGGTGGTCAGGGTGTGCGCACACATACACACAGATTATTGCTATTTACCCTCTTTGACTTCATGCTCTACTTCAACAACTATTAACAATGTAGCGCATAAGGGTGGGTAAAAATATTGATGAATCGATGCATCAAAATGATTGCTGGGCAAGTTAATGCATTATTTTTGCGTTAACCCGTCAATCTATTAACGCCATTGAATATTTTATCGCACATTAGTGCATGTTGCTCACATGCTTTCATTTTGTAAATGTCTGTTGCTATCTACGGTGGAACTGGAAGTGAAATTGGCGGAAAAACACGATGAGTAACCAAAACAAGCATGGAGAAGAGGGGCAACGCCACTGAACTTAAAGGCGCTCGCTGCTTAGTGTATCAGTCCGCGCGCACAGCGTGCCAGATATAAACAAACGCAGGTAGTCTGCCAGGACGAAGAGACACGATGAGAACTAGAGCCTTATTTAGCGGTGTTTTTGTGTGAAAGTAACGCGCTGAAAATTCTCTAAATAAAGCGTGAATGCAGACCGATATCAGAGTTTTTCAGTGGGAGTCCGTTTATTTGAGTTTTTGGTCAAGTAAAATATGGCCCCGTCTGAGTGCAGAGGAAACCGGCAGAGGAGCAGGGAGGGGGTGTTTGGTGTGAGCGCTCTGGGCTTCTGCTGCACAAAAACACTGCTGTAGGGGTAATTTCTGCCCTAAACCTTGTGATAGGACCCAACTTGTTCCATCACTTTAATGCCCTGACAGTGGCAATAAGCTTTAATTTTGTATTTACATTTTGTAAATTTGATTTGCTCTAAATATGTGATTTAACTATTACTGTATAACAAGTACTGATTTAGTGTTTGCATGACAGATGTTATGGCACTTTCACAATGCGATTAATTATGATTAATCAGGGAAATCATGAAATAAATTACAATTAAAAGTTTTAATCATTGCCCAGCCCTAATCAAAATATTTCTTTGCCCAATCCAATATCGATTCAGCTAATCCTCTGAATCCATTCACCTCCTGGCAAGTGTGTGTGGGGGGCTACGCGTGTTATTTGCATTGTATGGACAAGGACTGCACGAGACCAAACAACAACAAAATGACGGCCAAAGCAGCAGTAGCAGCAGCTAAAAGCCAGCTCATTCAGCTTTAAAGTCTGATGTTTGGGTTTGTTTTTATTTCTCCAAAACATGAGGTGGCATACCACATCAGCTCACGTGGGCATGAAAATTGAAAATCAAAGCATTTAAATCAATATTGATTTGAAAATACTACATAATTTCAAATCGTGTGGTCCTTAGCAATACCCAGCCCTAGTGGCGCACAGATATTTTATTCTAGTTTTGCCAACGTAGCAACTTTGTTGCTATGTTTAGTGAGTTTTCAAACCCTTAGAGGGACCCTTTTTCTATAAAGTAACTAGTAACAAATCTGTGTGAGAAATGGTGTTTTATTAAAGTATAACAAAAACTATAGGTAAATAAGCGCTAGCCATTCCAATGAAATTAAACGGACTGTGAGGACTATCTGTGTAAGGACGATTGCAGCACCTCTGGTCAGAATCACGTCATGATGAAGATGACTCTTAACAAGGTTTGTTTTGAAAGTGAAGATCAGATCTTTTTAACACAACTTTCCTTTGTTCAAGGTAACTTTTTACAGTATACAACGCCACAAGGTGAGGTGTTTACCATTACTTACACAGTGCTGTTGTTTGTTTGAAACATGACACCTAGCAATTTTTTTTAGGTTTGTACCATAGTTTAGTAGCTGGCTATATACAGGGCTACTGACAGCCCTGTGCTCTAAGACATGTACACATAATGTGTAGCGTTAGTGAATCCTGGTTATGTCCTGCCAGTCATCTACCAAGCAGAGCTAACGTAACCTCACTCTTCATTTTATTGATAGACTCTCAAGTTTGAACAGACCACTGCAGAATAACTGCTGACTGTGGGTTGGAATCAACATTATCACAAACAGATTAGCTCCTGTTTGAGCTTTTAGCTTTCAGCTTTTTCAGCTTTCGTTGTGGCTGACATGTGGCTCTTTGTTTCGAAGCGCAATCAAGCTTCGTTTCAGAAAACAAACAGGAGAAGTACAGCAGCCGCTGTCACACAGGAAGTGACAATTCTTTCAACCAATCAAGGGACTGCGGTGTTGTAGCTCCATCTTCTGGGGGTTGGTTGGGTACGTCTGGTACCCCAACAGAAGGGAACCAAAAAGTGGGATGGTTCTTCTTGGTTATTTGGGGATCTGTCCAAGGATTAGTCAGTGGATACACCACAAAATGCATGCAGTGAGAATGAAACCAAACTGTTTGGTGGAAACGGGGCTTATAAGTACTTTAGCCCTGTAGGAGGCATGGCGTTGACATCATGATTGATGTTTCATTCCTAATGATTGTTGGGGTCAGGGTTAGGGTTTGGGTAGCAGCAGGTCAGTTTGCTGAGTCACCCATCATCTACGGTTGCTAGGCGCTACCCAAGTAGCTGCCTGTTGCAGCAGCTCTCTCATCTTTGTCCGTTTCATGTAATTTTTTCGTCTCTTTTTCGTCATCTTTGTATTTGGAGTGAATCATCACTTTGTATGGTTCATTGTCGGTCAAGGACACCAAACTTTTTGTGGCTTCGGCAGTATTTTTTTACTACTTTTCTCCTGTGTTTGTCTGGAGATCCTACATGTAACCATGGCTGCATTGTTTACATGCGAAATTAGCTGTTAGCAGCCTGTAGCATGTCAATGCTAACTAGTGTAGGGCTTGATGATTTCCCTCGAGCTGAGGAGGAGGAGGTGAGGACTACGTGCTGGTTCTCGGATGTGAGCTGGGAGGTGACGACGTGGACCTGTCCTTCCATCCATCGTTGTTGGGAACGTGGGATCTAGCCCCGGGGGATGGATGAGCTAGCTGTGCTAATCCAGCGGCATCGTGCTGTTCACGGACGTGGCTGACGGAGCTGACATCGGACGCTGCGACACATCGGAGGAGCTTCGCCTACTGTGAGCAGACAGGATCCTGGAGACAGAGACTGAACAGACTGCTGGGGAGGCTCAGTCCTGGACCCTGTGGAGGTGGAGGCTGGCTGGGCTGGAGAGTGGTGGACGAGTGGTGGACGGGATGTCGTCATCTAACTTCTTATGGACCTTTTTGCACTTTCTTTACTCTTTCTTACTTTTGTTTTCTTAAATGCTGCAGTGACTCCTGAATTTCCCCTCGGGGATAAATAAAGTATTTTCTATTCTATTCTATTCTATCATGTAAGAGTGTGTGGAGCTTATAAACAGAGACTTACAGCACTTCCTTTGACTGGCTGATGGTTCCCTAAGCTTCAAATGTCACAGACCCTGAAGATAGCATTCAATTTGGCCTCTTTTATTCGTCATTCTTGTTCATTTGACTTTGTTTTTAGTTCATTGTTGTAACATTGTGGACTTTATAGTAACACTGTGCCATTTCCCTGCATATGTTAGAGGGTAGGTCAGTGGATAGAGTCAGAAACAGGGAGGAGAGAGCAGAGTATGACATGTGGAAAGAAGCCAAGGGTGGGACTTGAACTTTGGGACCAGGGCTACAGTTTCTGTGAGGTGTTGAATCATTCTTTAACCACTGGAGTTTTAACCACACTGATGGATGAATAAGAGGAGTATAACAAATAACTAAGGTACAGTGAAGTAAGGGTGAAGTACATCAACAAGATATGATCAAAAACTACCCCTGCCTCATACAGCAGAAATATGTAATAAAAGTGATCACACTTTAAATGCATTTCAGTTTTTAGCACATCACATAGCGGTTATGACCTGTTAGATAAATATCACTCATTAACTTTAAAAACAGGCCCCCAGATGCACTTAAACTACTCTTTATTGGGTGCATTAATGCAAGGTTATTTCAAAGCAGCACAGTGCACAATAAAATGTGAATATTTTATGCAGAATGTGAAAACAAAAGAATGCATGTACTTTTGTTCAATGACACCCTGGCTTTTTGCGCTCCTGTGAAACAGAAACTAATCACAGCAGAGGTCTGCAGATATTACACTGACAGGTCAGAGGCTCAGAGTGAAATCCAAAGATTTATAACACTGCATTACGAACTTTTTCCAAACAAATTATGCAAAGAGGTGGTTTTGAAATCCACCTTTTCTGAGTCTCCCCTGAATGGTGTTAAGGCCCAAGAGCTCCAGTTTCAAGGTTAAAGGTGTTGAGTGTGAAAAAAAAAGTAGATATTTCTTATGCTTTCTACATACTATTGTTTACTTTGACATTACATATTCTGGTTATTCAGTGAATTTTCATTTTGGCACGATAGTCATGCAACAGGGGTGGTATAGTGATGGAGAAGATGCCTCAAAGCAAGATGGTCCCTGGTTTTATCCCCTAGTTGGCCAGGTGCCTTTTTGTGTGGAGTTAACTTGTTCTCCCTGCGGGTGTGGGTTCCCTTTGGGCATTTCTACTTCCTCCCAAAAACATGCTCATCAGGTTGATTGGTCGCCCTTAATTGACCACAGGTGTGCGTGTGTGAATGGTTGTTCACCTTGACATGTTAGCCTGTGATAGACTGATGACCTGTTCAGGATGTATCTTGCCCAATGACAGCAGGGATAAGGTCCAGACCTCTGCGACATTTAGTGGCCAGTTCATTGGGTCTACCTTGCTAGTATCGGGTTGGACCCCCTTTTGCCTTCAGAGCTGCCTTAATCCTTGGTGGCATAGATTCAACAAGGAACTGGAAACATTCCTCAGAGTTTGGTCATATTGACATGATAGCATCACACAGTTGCTGCAGATTTGTCGGCTGAACATCCATGATGAGAATCCACATCCCAGAGGTGCTCTATTGGATTGAGATCTGGGGACTGTGGAGAACATTTGAGTACAGCGAACATATTGTTATGTTGAAGAAACCAGTCTGAGATGATTCCAGCTTTATGACATGGAGCGTTATCCTGCTGGAAGTAGCCATCAGAAGATGGGTACACTGTGCTCATAAAGGGATGGACATGGTCAGCAACAATACTCAGGTAGGCTGTGGACTTTAAACCATGCTCAGTTGGTACTAAGGGACCCAAAGTGATCTGCCTCAAGGTTGGACGTGTTGTGTGTTCAGAGATGTTCTTCTGCAGACCTCGGTTGTAACCAGTGGTTATTTGAGTTACTGTTGCCTTTCTATCAGCTCCAACCAGTCTGTCCATTCTCCTCTGACCTCTGGCATCAACAAGGCATTTTGTCCCACAGAACTGCCGCTCACTGGATATTTACTCTTTTTGGGACCATTCTCTGTAAACTCTAGAGGTTTGTGGGTTAAAATCCCAGTAGATCAGCGGTTTCTGAAATACTCAGACCAACAACCACACCACATTCAAAGTCTCTCAAATAACCTTTCTTCCTCATTCTGATGCTCAGTTTGAACTTCAGCAGCTCGTCTCCACCATGTCCACATGTCTAAATGCATTGATTGTTGTTGCTATGTGGTTGTTTGATTAGATATTTTGCGCTGATGAGTGTCTAAACAGGTGTACCTAATAAGATGTCATCCAACACCAATTTGACAAACACATTATACAACGTAGAGTGTTGCTCTGGCTGTGAATCATTCAAAAAAGATTACGTCCCTCTCTTCCCCTCAGTGTCCTTTTACTTCATATTTCAGAGTGATGGAGTTCTGCTGTAGTAGGACTGAAATGCCGCTGGTTGTGTGTATATTTGCAGAGAGGAATTAGCCAGTCAAGTGCTCTTATATCATCCATTTTCAGCCTATTTCTGTTCCAGTCGTGTTGCTGCGGCAGTCACTGGAACAGTTCTCTGCGGGTGACACCCTGACATGTAAAAGCCATCAAGTGTCAGACTTAAAAGGGTCAATTTTAATGTATTCTACTGCACACTGAATCAGTCCACGGCCCTGTCAAAGTGCTCTCATAATTGCTTTAAAAACTCTCACAGCTGGAAGGCTTATAGAAATAGAATCAGTCTTTTCAAGACTTCATTCTGCCACTGACGGTACTTTACAGTGATTTATCCACCCATTCATCCAATGCTCTGTCCATTCTCTTCGTTTATCTGGGGTTGGGTCATGACGGCAGCTCAGATGAAAGGTACTGTATAGATCATTATCTCCAATGGCTTTTCTTGACTTGTCCTGGGGGCTTTGATACTGTAAATTAGGGCTGCCATGATATCAGAATTTCACCCTCTGATTATTGTGGTCAGAAGATTGCTCGATAATTATTCCAGTATTTCAGGAAAACTTGTCTTGGAGGGTTCACAGTCATCCAGGTCATGGTGTTTTAAAGCTGGATATGAGATACAGGAGGAAAGAAACAGCTTCACGTTTACCAGTCAGTCAAAACAAGGAAAGGATAGCTCAACTACCTCATGAACTTTACAAATAAACATTATTTAAAAAAAGCTAGGTTGAGTTTAGCATTTCCAGTACAGCTCCAGTTACTGATAGGCCACAAAACTCTGCATTCAAAGCCGATGGGTGATGTCACAGAAACTATGTCTATGTATCATACAGTCTATGATCTTTAACTGCTGCTGTTTCTTATTATTTGTCTTTTGTCTGGCTGTTGTTCACTAACATAAAGAAACCCACACTGTTTAATGGTTAAAAATCCACAACACAAATAAAATATCACAGCAGAAAATAATTTACAGCCTGGTTAAGAAAAACAAAAGACACCAGGGGGTGAATTTATTTCTAAAGCATCCGATTAGAAGGTGTAATGAATACAAGTTGACCCAATCAGATGGACAGCTCGACTGATTGGCAGGTGGGTGGCCAATAACTGTAAGTGAGGAGGCTCGAAGCCCGCCCTATTTCCATTGTGGCGTCTGCTGATGATTTGCTTCAAAACTCTGCATTATAAACAGATTGATGATGTCAGAGAGATTATGTATTTTACAACAATACAATATTTGGTCACCACCCTAAATTTCTGAACCTTGTCGGCTAATTTTTCCATCAAAGGCAGCACTTACATTCACTTTAGTGCTTTTTCTGACACCAGCAACATACACCAAAATAATTTGGAATAGGAATAATATTATATATGTTTTTATGTATGAAATTCTTTGTATTTTAGTGCTGTCTGTCCCTTGTGTTGGTGAGCCAAAGTCAATTTTCCACCTTGGTGGACAATAAAGACATATTCTATTCTATTCTATTCTATTCTATTCTATTCTATTCTATTCTATTCTAATTTAAAGGGACATTGAATAGCTATGAACATTTCAGCAAATTGTCAATGTTAATTTGCCAGAGTTAGCCATAAGGCTAATTTTCACCTGTAGTTTCATCTGTTGTGCTTATTGCATGGGAAGGTTACACCTCTGTGAAGACCCCATTCAAGCTGTACTATATTTGCAGTTCTAGGAGCAGCAAGACATTCAAGCATTCAAGAGAATGATTTTTTTTTTTTTTAAGGAAGACTTTACATATTTTAGCAAGACAATGCCCAACCACCTTTTGCACAAACTACAACAGCATGGCTCTGTAGTAGAGGAGTCCAGGTGTTGAGCTGACCTGCCTGCTGTCCTTGCTCATCACCTAGTTGAGAATAATGAAATAGAAGTGAGATAAAGGAGAACCTGAACTGTTTAGGAGCTAAAATCCTTTACCAGGCAAACATAGGACAGCATTTCCCTTTCAGACTCTAGAAACTGATCTCCTGGACTCACAAAGTGTTGTTAAAGACGGGCTGATGACACACGTTGGTAAATGTGACCCCCATTATATCTTTCTCTAAGCATATGTTGTTCATAGTTTTAACAGCTGATTTTTATTATTTTATTTAGTTAAATATTGGCTTTAAATGATTTGCTAACATTATATTCAGTGCACTAACCTTTTGGGGATTTTGGTCTGATCTTATAGGGGTTCAACTGATGTAGGACTGATATTGAGAGTGCACAGCTTCATTAATGCAGAACCAGAGTGAAAAGCAGTTCAATGTAGGTAAACCAGCAAATGTGAGTCAGGAAATCAAAATGTGTTTTGGGATTTCTATGAGGTTAAATGCTGTGAGCTATTTCAAGAAACAACAATGATCTATTTAAGGTGCAGGGATAATTGAATATACTCTGTAGATGCTCCTATTGCTCGACTATAAGGCTGCTTTTATGTGAGTCTGAGAGAGGGTGTTTCAGGCAGCCTTTGTTTTGTGCTTGTTTCTCGTCTCACATCAGTGACTTCTATAACAATTCAGAGACTTTAAAGTCCAGTTTGCTGACATGATGACATTTCAGCAAAGGTTTGAATTACTCCCTCTCCTGCCTCCCTGTTTATTACATCTGAAAAGTGTGTATCTGTTGTGTCCCACACATCAAAAGAAACATCCAGTCCTGTCCTTGGAGTCAGGTTCGTCCCCAGTGACTGTTCCCACATCTAACAGTAAAGTCCTGATCACGTCTCCGCTCGCAGCGACACCGCACTGTCCCCCAACGCTGGGCTTTTATAGCCCATCAGTGAGGAAACAAATTCTCAGTGACCATACAAATCAGCCCAACGCCGAGGTAAACAACTGTGTCTTTCTTCTCTGGAGGGATTCTCAATGTCACAGCAAATCCACTGCAGAGTCATCTGTTCAGCCTCACAGACAGCTCTGATATTTTGATCGTTTTTTGGTTTAGTGTAATGCGGACTGGGAGGTGTCTGTGGAAATGGAATAAAAACCCAGAAGTGTCCCCAAATGAGTACAGTATTTGTCCCCTCTAACAATAACACAGTGTTTGACTGCAGCATGCACGGTGAATCTGCAACTTTGGAGCCGTTCAATTAGTGTATGGAGGATAATACAGGAACAACTTTTGGAGTTTTGGATGCACATCCACACACTCACTCAGTCTCCATTGACATTCTGTTAGCTTCCCTTGTTGTAGAAAATGGGGATTTAAAAAAAAAAAAATTTGTATGTGTTTGTTAATTCATTTAAGGGTTAGCCTTTAAATTGTGACAAATGAATAGTATTTTTGTGACATATCTTTTAATTTTATGTAACGAGGTTGCTCGGTATTTGGCAACTTTCTTTTTATTTATTTATCTATTTTTTATTATTATTATTATTATTATTATTATTATTATTATTATTATTATTATTATTATAATAATAATTATTATTATTATTATTATTTTATTTTTTAATTTATTTATTTAGTCTTGTTCTGTTTTTTTTCCTAGATACATATTGTGCTTTTTCACAGCTAAATTGTTGGTGCACCTGAGATTTCTCCTTCATACAGTTGCTTTCACTGCACTGTGACCATGCCCTTTCCATATTAGCCTACTTTTTTAACTTCTGAAAGAAGAGAGAATTGCTGTGTCTTTTGGTGCCACTTTTTTCTTTTTTTTTCTTTTCTTTTATTTTATTTCTTTTTCTGAGGTGCTTTTCAACTGCAGGAACCCCAGGAACTAGGGACTTTCAGAGGAACTATGTACATTTAGATTGAAGGAACCAGGGTCTAATTTTAGCCCTGATGGATCTACAACTTAAAATGCCCCTGCCTGGGCATAGTAGGTCAATGAACTTTGGCGACTGGGGCCTACAAGGTAAGGTTTGGCTGATCGGTGGATCACCCACTGTGTTATTACTTCCTCCTCGCTGTGATGGACTGGTTTTAATTTGTTGCTTATACATCAACTTGTCTTTGCTTATGTTTCGTTGTCATGTGTACAAGCTGCTCCACTACAATTGTCACAAGAGGGATTAATAAAGTTGTTTGAATTGAATGGACTTGGTTTAGTACCTCCTAAACACTGGTTTTCTTTGAGCCTGATAGTGTGAATGTGTCTCTGTCAGCTCCTGGTGTTCCAGTTTTAAAGAGTGACCCTGTAAACTGGAGACCTTCAGCTGAACATGTCAGTGGATATCCAGGTTACAACAGCTGTTGGTACGTAGAAATCCTTTAGAATATATTCTGGTTTAGTTTTATATTTTATTTTCTGTGTGTCAAAATTTTCTCACTAGATAAGTATTAAGTGATAACCTAAAAGCTTGAGAAAGATGAACCCCGCTGAAAGCTGCCAATTAACACGGTCACTCTTTAAACTGAAATGCCAATCAGTCTCTGCCATTTTTACGCTGAAGACAACAAGGCAGTCTGTTGTATTGCTGGTCAAGGCTATTTCAAAAAAGTCTGAAACAGCTTTTAAAGGCTTTGTCACCACATCATTTAAGTGTCATCACATCAAACTGCAGTGAAATACAGCTTGATCAAGAGCACAGGGTGTCCTCGATGCTAATAGGCTAACAGTGGAGTGTCACATAACAGTGCAAGTCCTCTTCTTCTGTTGTGTCATTTTTGATGAATGGCCTCTGAAATTGTTGTACTGCCCTCTACAGGTCTGGAGTAGAAGTAGAGCAATTACATTAAGTTTTGCATCACATCACTGGCCCGATTTACATAATGTCCAGGAGACTTTTATCCTTAGTGGAAATACTGACAAAAAATGGTATAGAGGGTCCACTTAGGTCTTCTGTCTTAGACGCTTCTTTTTGACTGCTGCCTCTTTAAGGCTCCCTGCGCCACAAGGCCCCTTCTTTCTGATTGGCCAGCCTTTTGAAGGCCTAATGGGGGCAGGGCTATGAGAAGACTTTGGTATTTGAGGCCCACCCCTCCTATATGTCAGAATATTTTGGACTTTTATTTAGAACAAAGCATTTTGAACAGTTTACATACAGATTCAGAGATTTAAAAAAAAAAAAAAAAAAAAGAATTTGTGAAGGTTTATAAATCAGCTCACATTCAGGCTGAACATCCAACGTTTTTACTTTATATTCATGTGTAGAATATTGGACAGCTCGATACCCCCTCTTTAAGTTGTTTGAATTTCAGTATGCTGCATCCACCACTCAGCTTTGTTGTTGTGAAGTAAGGATTTTGTAAACTTCCGCACAAAATCAATAAAACAGCTGAGATAGTGAAAAGCTACAAGATTCAGAATGTACCAAGCTACTCAGAGCTCAGGTTTAACTGTGTAGACATCTATTTGTTGCATGATTTTTGCCCAAAACTCCATCCATGTGTGACCCGTCTCTTTTTAATGAGAGTCTTGAGGTGATGGTGTTTCACTGCACCTTTCTCACACTTTGGGGTTTTAACATAAAAATCTTTTTTCATGTGAAGTTAAAGAAAATTGGACCCTTGCATCAGCCCGGTCCTGCTCCTCTTCCCCTCTCCTGTCAGTCCTTTTCTCTTTCCTTTCTTATCGGGGTTGGTAATGAGGCCTGGAGCCCGGCGGTGGCGATTACAGGAGGAGGACCTGAACACAGAGAGCCAGAGAACAGATTGCCTGAGAGAAAATAAGGTTGAAAGGCTTTTCAGCCCCCGGCCACTGTCGCAACACACACCACCACCAACAGCCTCACCCCTTCAGCCAAAATAATTGTGTCAAATTGCAGGTTGTGGAAATACACTTTTTGTTGTTGATTGCAGTCAACAAATCTTGTCAGGGGGGTCGGTTCTTGTAATTTGAGACACACAACACTCTCATTAAAGGGAAATCAGTGAGGTGAGACGGAATAATGGATGGAGCTTTGGGAGTCAGATTTAACCTGATGAGTCACTGACACCCGGTGCACAAACATCCCCTCCTGTGTGTTTCATCTTCTGCTCTGACTTCAAATAAGGAGACCTGCTCTCACAGGGAGTGGGACTTGTTAACTGCAGGGCCGTTGTGGTTTCTCTACATGGAAATGAGGGGTTTTATTTTTACTTGAACAGCGCTGTAATGTTATAGTCACACAGGCCAGCTCTGAGTTGTTGAAACTTAAAAACAACAGAGATAAAGTCTCTCACAGAAGAGACATCAGGGACAACTTGATCACACGTCTTATCAAATCAATCCACAGAGAATAGTCTGTCACATTTCCCCTCTGCCTGTTGACTCTGTGGTAAAAAGATCAGTGTTTCTTAGAATGGGAAATGATGACAGTTGTGTTAAATTTCATTTTGGTTTTAATCTGCTGAAGGGCAAAATCTATTTTTAAAGTGTGTCTGGTTTAGAGGCTGACATGGGATTCCCATGGGATTCCTGCAGGATGGGAGTCAACTTTACTTTTAACTCGTTGGTTACCAGCCATTTCCAGAGCATCTTGAACAATCTTTCAAGACCTAACTAATATTATTTTCTATGACTATGTAAACGCCACAACTACCTAAGAAGAGTGAACCCTCTTCTTTTATGTCTCTCTTCCTGTTTTTGATCCGAGGAACAGACAAAAAAAATACTTTTTTTGTTCGCATTCAGTTCCGGCACTCCATCCTTTGATCCTCTCCATGGTCTCTGTCTCCGTCATGATCGCTTTGCTCTTTCTCTCCGAACTACCACAACACATCCCCAGTTGGAGCTGATGCCTAAGCTTTTCTGACATGCAGCATCTCACTATGTTTCCGTCATCTCACATCTTCTCCTCATATCCATGCTGAGCTCTCATCCAAAGAGTGCATAGCTCTTACCCACAGTAGTTTACGAGCATGATTTTGATTGAAAAGCTCCACCACACCTCGCTGATAATTTACATAATTTACTTCTATAGGAAACGTCTGTAGATGTCGCATTGACATCTACAGACGTCAGTGGCAGTGAATGAGTTAGTCACAGGATTAGGACGGTACAGGATAAAAAGTTAACGAGAGCAAAAGGGAGCGGGAACCAATCAGGAAGATAAAATATAATATGTGACATGCCTGCCATTCTGTCAACTATTGCCAATATGACTGCACACTAACACAACTGAAAAGAACTACACTTCCCAGAAGCCAACAGTAATATAAAAAAATGGGGAGGAAGTCAAATCAAGTTCAATATATTGCCTAAAAATTAAAAGAAGGGTAAAAAAAACCCTCTAGTCTGGTCACTTGTAAACACCTTTCTGTTTTGATTTGGCACGTCTTATTTAGTGCAGAGGTGTCAAACTCATTTTAGTTTGGGGACCACATCCAGCCTACTTTGATCTCTAGTGGGCCGGACCAGTAAAATGATAGCATAATTACCCATAAATAGCAATAAATGAAAATTTACCCTTTGTTTTGGTGTAAAGAAATATATATATATATATATATATATATATATATATATATATATATATATATATATATATATATATATATATATATATATATATATAATATATAATGAACTATCCTTCAACAAGATATTTTATAACCAGTAAGAGATTTCTCAACAGAAATTTCAACAGCTCTTAGCCTCTGTTTGCCACTTACATACGGGACTGTTAAAAAAAAAAAAAAAAAAAAAAAGGGACGCCATCTCGCTGAGCTCAAAGTAAAGTTGCCAAAAAAAAAAAAGCTCCCCCTGGTGACTGGCTGCAGTATTGGTCTAAAACTGGGTCCCCCCATCCATTTGACTGGGGCTGTGGTAAAACTTTAGAAAATAAATTCACCTCATACAAATGTTTCTCTCATCCAATTGTTGTGGTGATGTGAAGTTATTATTGGGCTGCCTTGTGTTCATGTAGTTTTTTTTTTCTGAAAAGTTTTATTTTTCATTAGTTACTAGAGGTTAAAAAATGGTTTTTACATCATGTTGAATAATGATTCAAAGTGGCTGTTCTTGTTGAGTTTTTTTTTTTTTTTTTTTTTTGGAAAAAGTGAAATATATTGTGAGGAGATTAGACTTTCAAAAGAAAAAAAAAAGAATTGTTTGTCACCTGGCTCCACTCAGATTCTCTACTGAGCTGATTGTGGCAATGGCAGGGCCCCTGATGGGGGTTTTATGGCTTCAAAACTGTACAATGGTAAGAGGCGGAGCCATGCTGTTCTATATAAAGTCAGTGATTACTTGCGTGCTTAATAACTGCTCACAGTGATTGTACAAAGGAAAAAAAACATGAAATCACAGGTATTTGAACTGGAAAATATCAAATTGCACTTAGAGACACGTGTGTAGTTATTCTGAACAGAAATAGACTCCCTACTGAAATTCTCTCTGCCACAGTTTTCTTCTTCAGGCGAATGTTGGCAAAAGTTAGTCCCTCCTCAGGACTTACGACCTCTGCAGCCTCCAGTGTGCATATGTGAGAGGTCCGTCAGAGTCAATGATGTTTATTACTTTTAATACAAATTTAAAGTAGTTTCTTCGTTTTAACTTTGTCAGTTTGAGTTCAGAATTTTCTTATATCTCCTGGACTGCAGCAGTGTAGCAGTTGATGTTCATGTAGATTACATGCACTGTATTATTTAAACCATTAGGTGGAGCCTGTAAGTCAGGGGCAAACAATTCTCAGGCGATATTAAGGGATGCAGTTAGAAGATGAAGAAGTGTCAGTATCAAAGAAGTGGAGAATCAAATTATAGTGTTAATGTTCATCTTTGTGAAATTTATGGATAAAGTTTAAAGGTGTGAAACGTCCTCCCCTCGTCCACCTGTGTGTCCAGCTGCAACACGTTTTACGAACTCCGCTTCGTAGCTTTCTTCCCCTTCATGGTGTTAAACTAACAGTGTTACTAACACCGTTACTTTTTCAGTAATGAATAACCTAACTAATTCATATTTCAAACATTATAATGCTGTTGCTCTCACCGACAGTGAAATGAGGCATGTAACTATTTCCAACCTGGCTCGTTAAGCCAGACACAAGAGAGGAGCTGCAAATAAAATGTGGGGAAAAGCGTCAGACACATGAGTAATGATGAGAACAATCATGTTGACATGTCTTTGAAAAATAGCTGATGCTACCGTAAACTTTTCAGCAACAAATCTCACACAGCTACCAGTGTGTGTCTGTGTAACCTGCAGTCAGAGAGGATCTCCTGCAGCGTCTGGATCAAACCAACTCCAGGGAGAGGGGTGGATACTTTTTGAGGTCAAGCAGCCGACCTGATTTGACTCAAAAAAAATATTAGAGATGACAGGACCAGACTTTAAAACAAGGGGTTAATTGATTAATCCCTTCTAAATCAGAAGGATTCCCATATGAGGCACAGATTGTAATGTGCACACACTACAAATAACATTTCTCTACATTTAGCTCTGAATGTTTAGCTGCTTTTCTAAACATTTACTTTTCATTCTAAAAATTTAGCTAAGACTGAATATTTATCAAAAATTTCTAAATCTTTTGCAAAGATTTCTAAATATTTACGAAGGTTTCAAAATATAAATTCAAGATCTCTAAATATTAAGTAAAGCTTTCTAATATAATCTATCTAGTCAAGATTTACAAATGTCTTGCAAAGATATGAAGATATTTGCCAAGATTTCTGAATCTTTAGGTACGATTTCTAAATATTTAGCTAACATGCAAATTCACCCACCCCCACCTCAGCTGGTAGTACCAAAATAAAAGTTGGAGGAAGTGATCCAGCCAAGCGGGATTTTGAGAAAGTCAAACTCAGTCGGCTAAATTAGCTGTTAGAAAATAAACGTATCAAGTGTTGTGATGGCGCAGTTGAAGATCCTGTGGCTGACATCAAAGAAATAGACCTTGATTTTCTCAAAATCGCCTTTGCTATGTCCTGAAGGAATTATTAGCAAAATATTTAGAAATCGTAGCTCAAGATTTAGAAATCTTGACTCCATATTTAGAAATCTTAGCAAAAATCTATAAATCTTTGCAAAAGATTTATAAATCTTTGATAAATATTTAGTCTTAGATATTTGGAATGAAAGCTAAATATTTAGAAACCTAGCTAAATATTCAGAGTCAGGACATTAATTCAGAACATTTATAAATAACTTTTAATATTTTGATATAATTTAACGTTTAGATAAAATATTCATCATATATATGTAATATTGTAATATTTGAATAATAACATTCACAAATATTTCTCTAAATCTGCAGAAAAAGTGATGTTTTAGAGCTACATGTGGACAAATCTTGTTTTTTGCAGTGTGTGTAACTTAATAATCGGTGCCCCATATTGGCAGGTGTTCCCAACCTGGCTCTCTCAGCCAGACACAGGACAGGAGCTGGAGATTTAATATGCCCAAGTCTGGAGGGATCTGCGGTGTAAAAACTGGCATTTCCTGGATGGAAATAAACAGACACCACTTAAATGTCATTGATGCAAAAGGCAAGAACATAGATGTGAACTTTATTTCCCAGAGCAAAACCTGCTTAAAAACCGACCTGCAAATGCAAAATCAATTTTTTTTTTTTTTTAAAAAGTAACTCAATAATTACTTTCCCTGGTAACTAATAACATTTATGAAGGAGTAATTCCATTACTAATTCAATTACTTTTTTAGGGAATTAATGAGTAACTATTAAGCCTTACTTAAATATAATGATGTATAAAGTAATTTGCCCAACACTGCTCAAGGTACGGCTTTAATGCTATTGCGAACACTATTCTGTTGGCTGGTTTTCACCACTACAACACTCTAACTCTGGGCTCGGGATGAAAACAGTTTTTTTTTTCGCCATGATGGGTATTATTGTGGCGCCAAACATGTTCTCTTTGAGCCCCTAAACTTGCTGCATACATTCCAAGCACACAGGTTTCCCACTCACCTCTGAACTCATTCCACAGGTCAGGTTAGACTTCCTGACAGGCCTGTTTTGACCTGTGGACCGTGTGTTTGACACCCTTGTGTATCAGTTTCTTTTTGTTCTTTCCACTTTGAACATCTTGAAACTCCTCCTCATGCATTCACTCAGATATTTAAAAAATCCTCCACAGCAGAGGATTGTGGGTCGTAACAGCTAAAAGTATGGTCTGTATGCTGTAAAATAAAATGGCTATATTCAGACGTATCTTGGTATTTTAGGCACTGAATTTATAACTGATCAGACTTAACTCTCCCAGCATCCCACGCATCATGGAATAAAGGGTGAAAAACTGGAACACACTTACACGCTGTCATTTCAGATCCAGTGACTCCCTCGTGCCCCGCAGTCCTGTCTCCCCCCCGTTCCCATCACCTCTTTAGTTCAGCTTATTTACTCACCTGCTCTGTTCCCCTCATTAGTATGTACAGCAGTCTTTTTGCACTCTATCCTCACCGCATTGTCTGCCCCAGCTTTCCAGCCTTGTTCTTTGTCCTTTATCTGATTAATTGTCTGTTTTTCCTTCCTGCTTTTGACCCCTCGTTGTTATCAGATTCAAGCAAACTTTTATTTTAACCTGTCTGCTTGGGAGTCCTGGGCTCAAGCTTGAAGATACCAGAGGTTCGTGTCAGGTTTTGAAATTCTTGTCAATCACATATATACCACCTTATGTTGTTTTGATCTGTTTGATGGTTTTTGTGAAGCTGGATGAATGTGTTTTATTGGCATCTTTAGGAGGAATTGACTCTTCATCTTATGGTGCCTCAGTCTCTTCCTGATTGGCTATGGACCAATCAGATCCCTCAGATCATTACCTCAGGGCCTCCTGAATGCACTGAGAGTTTAAACTAAATCAGCAGCAGATGCGTTCAGTCCTCGTGGAGCCACTCTCCAGAACAAACTGCCTGCTGACCTCAGTTCTGTGGAAACTTTTAGGTCTTTTTAAAGAAGTTTTGCTTCACTGCACTTTTCTCTTGAGCCTGTTTTGTTTATGTGTGTGCATGAGTGCACTTGGACAATGCAGCACCCACCACCACCTTCTTTGTAACAGCTGTGATCCTGTGTTTTAAATTGCATTCACTGTGAGAAAAGTCTGTAGAAATAGAGTACAATGTACACAGTTATATCACAGGTTTTTTTCTGTAAGGTCTTTTTACAGGAAGAAAAGTTTAAAGACTATTTATGTCATGTTTTTCTCTTTCAGGAGTCTAATCTCTTTTTGGCTCTCCTTTCCGACATTTCTTACTATTTCCCCCAAAGAATATGCAAGAACAGCAGTTGTCAATCATCGTTTAATGTGATGTAAAACCACGTTTTTAATCTCAAATAACCAATGAAAAAGAAACTTTCCTGAAAAAGAGGACTTGAACACAACGTACCTGAATATTATCACAACAGCATACAGGTGTGAGAAGCATTTCTAAAACATGTTGTTTTTTTTAAGTTTGACCACAGCTCATCTGGAATGACAGGGGAGACGGATTTTTACCTCTACTACAGCCTGCCACCAAGGGGAGCAGTTTTTGTGGGAAGATAGCATCATTTTTTTAATTTTTAATTTTACAGTCTGGCTGTTTTCCAAACCACCTCCTACTCTAGCTGTTCCTCCTACTTTGGGTGATGTTTAGTATGCAGTTGGTAGTATGCGAAAACCTGCAAAATACCAAAATATACCAAAAATCCCAGCTGTCCTACTGATCTGGGAAAATTTTCTAGCATCCAACAAACCAGTGTACCTTGCATACTGTTTTCCACAATGCACAGCACTCACGCTGTTTGTTTATGCCAGTGGCACTTTAGGTGATTTACCGCCACCTACTGGAATGAGTCAGCACTATGACAATGATACTACAGCGTTAGTGTTAGAAAGTGTGTGAGATAGAAGTGAAGTGATGTGAAATAAGCATCGGTAAATCTTGTCACTTCTTGTCCTAAAGAGATGTTTACAAAATTCATTAAAAGCCATATAAACCACTAATTCACTCTTCAAACCATACGTGGATTATATCAGATTAAAAGTCAATATGATCATTCTGCTGTAACATAATTTTAATGCCTTTTCAAATTATTATTGCCAATATAAGGAACCTGAAATCTCTTCCAGATTTTTTTCTTTTTTTTTTTTTTTCCAAAATGAATGTAAAACATACCTCAAAGATGCTGTGAGAGAGATCTGTTTTAATTAGACTACATCGCCACCTTCTGGCCCGGAGTCTCACACACTGTCATTAATATGTGACTTTTAACCAGGCATATGTTTGTTTTGGAACAAATTTTCTTTGTTCGAGGTAACTTTTTACTTTTACTTTTTTTTAAACAATGCAACGAGGTAAGGTATTTATCAACAGTTACGTAGCCCTGTTGTTTGAAATATGAAAACAAGCAAACACTGTAAGTTTGTACTGTACGTCAGTAGCCGGCTATATGTAGCGCTACTAACAGCCCAGTGCTACAACTTATCTGTAGGCTAACGTATCAACAAGTAAACTTTCAGTTCATACAGTAGTTTAGAAGCCATCTATTTTTAGCACAGCTGACAGCCCAGTGCTCTGAGACATGTCTGTAATGTGTGATGTTAGTGAATCCTGGTTATGTCCTGCCAGTCATCTACCAATCAGAGCTAACGTAACCTCACTCTTCATTTTATTGATAGACTCTCAAGTTTGAACAGACCACTGCAGAATAACTGCTGACTGTGAGTTGGAATCAACGTTAGCACAAACAGTTTAGCTCCTTTGTTAGCCTTCAGCTCGTGCTCTATCTCTCTCCTGTTTCTCTTTCTTCTGCTCTTCTGTTCTTTTCTGTCTGACAGTTGGGCTCCAGTGTTCAACATCACTACAAAGTTCATTCATTCATTCATTCATTTTCTGAACCGCTTATCCTGTTCAGGGTCAGGGGTGGCTGGAGCCTATTCCAGCTGTCATAGGCTGAGAGGCGGGGTATTCTTTCCAGCAGAGAAAAACACAGATCTCTTTTCTAACTACTAAACTTTGTCAGCTGGTGTGGTGTTGTCATAGAGACTTCATCGGGTCTTGCTCAATCAAAATTGGTAGGTATGAAGTAATGATAAAATAACCTGTTTTGGGACTGATAATCTCATTTTAAAGTGTGGATTATAACCAGGCATATATTTAGAAGGGAGACTTTTTCAAGATCTTTTTTTCAACTCTTTTTAAGATCACTTTAAAAACTCCCCACAGCCCCTTTAAACCATTGAAAATAATTAAAGGACCAACAACTAAAAAATACACGATTATGAATAAGAAGTCATCTCTGAAACCTACTAACTGTTTTTTCCCTTCCTTAATTTTATCAATATTTTGTTAACTTTAGTTTAACTTATCTGTTGCTGTCTTGTTCCTGGTTAGTGCTTAGTATTTTATCTGGCTATCTTTCTGTATATTAATAACTCAAATGTCAAGATGAACCTGTGGTTTGTTTTGTACATTTTGTACATACAGGGGGAAAAAAATCCTTCAGCTGTAACCAGATTAGCATACTACAAAACAGACCCAACAGAACAGCCATACTACAGACTACATTCAAAAGCAGTGCGTTTTTTTTCATGGGTCTATTTTTTTTAGAGTTTGGCTTAATTGCTGGTGACAACTCACATGTAGGTGATATTTTTTTGTCACTTTGTTTTTTGCTTACAGTGCTTCGGCTGTGGTTTTGTTTTGAAACTTGCCTTTTTAATCTTGATAATAACAAGCTTCTATTTCCTGTAAGATGTGTGATTGGGTCTTTCCTGACAGCCCTTGTCAAAAACCACCCAAACCAAATAGTCTTGTTTCTCTCTCACTTGTTTATAAGGCAGACTCATTGGGGTACCTTTAAACATATAAAACTGATTTTGAAAAGATGCATTAAAACTGTTATTTTTTCAAAACTAACATGAAGTGACAGTCTGAGGGGTAAAATGGTCAGCGTGTGGGATGGCCTCCATGTTCCCACCCTGTAGCACTGAGCACTCTTACATTTATGGCTCAGCATTTAAAACAATTATAACAAGTACTAAAGATGTGAGGATGGCAGTGTCTTCTGATTAGTATTGAGCATCACGAGCCGACCCTGTGAAACCTTTTACAGACAGCAGCAGCTTTAGTTGCACAGCCCGGCACTTGTCAAGTACAATGTTCATCCATGTTTCAAAGCGAGGTGTAGCAGTCTACATAGGTTGGCATCCAGCGGCAGGGTGAGGTCACGCAGCCAGCGAGGGATGCCTGCCCCGTCCCTCTCTGATTACCAATTACTGCCGAGCTCTCCCATGGAGGTTCAGGCCGAGCAGTCGGCTCCATCTTAATGAGACAAAGGGCCACTGCCATGCATGTGACATCAGCTTTCTAAATACCACAGCAGATCAAGCACACAACCCGCGCTCTGTCCCAGACTCACAATACCCAGCCGCTGCAGGATGAGACGCGACACAGAGAGAGGGATTAGAGAGGAGAGGCAGGAGGAGGTTTTAATAGAGGGAGACAGGAGGAGTAAAGAGAAAGAAGCTGTTACCAGCGTTACCTGTCTTCTTCTGCCCTCTGCTCTTCCCTTTCATTTGTGCAGATTCAAAGGTTTTCGCTGATTTATAATTAGCTGACCCTGACACTAATTAGGAATGCTCTGTGCCGCGCAGATTCAGATTAGAGTGCACTGAATTTTTCCTGTAATGCAGTCACCATGCCAATAAGAGGAGCAGGACTTTGTTAGAGAGCAGCTCTGCAAGCTCATCAAGATGCCATCAGGTGAAGTGAAGTGAGGAAGAGGAGCGCTGATCTGCTCTGGTGGAGGGTACACTCACAGGAACATCAATCCATGATCAATGTTTGAGCCTGCACTGCACAGATTTCTGATCACTACTGTTCTAATATTTATCAAAGCTATTTTTCAAGCACAAAGAGACAATCTCTTCTCTGTAGGTTGATTTTAGACAGGTGAAATGATGCTCTAGGTCTCCATTTTTTTAAGGAAAACGGTGCTGCAGTCTTCAGCAAAACTATTGTTTCTTCCAAAGGGTCTGCCTGAAAACAAACAGCTGCTTTCAAAGAAAATCACCATTCACCTTCTAGATATCTAGATGTATGATAAGAAATCCTACCATAGTTATTCTAAACGAACGATCCACTCCATCCAGTAGCTATGAATAAAATAAATGAGCCCATTTTTGTTCCAGACTGTTAAATATTTTGATCTTCATTAATTAAAACACGGGCCGCACCCATTGGTTTCTCAGCCCATCATCTTTTGCTGCAGGTATTGCTAATGCTGACCCAAGAGTCGGTGTAACTGTCCTTTCTATGTGTGTGAATGTATGTAAATTGACAGCCAGCCAAACTCCAATTCAATGATGATGAGTCCGGTCTCAGTTGAACTTGTTTGAAATTGAAATTCAGTTGAAATGAATCATTACTCAATTGAAAGTGAAAACTAAAACAAAGGAAAAATAATGCAAGCATTAGCATGATGCTAAAATAAGTTCTCAAAGCCCATTGTACTTAAGCTAGTTTTTCAAAGTGATATTAATGCTAAGCTAATTGTGCTAACAGCTAAGCTAATAGCTAAGATAATTGCTAAGCTAATTGCTAAGCTACATACTAACTAAACTATAGGTGTTATTTAGCTACATGCTAAGCTAAATGCTGGGCTAATGCTAAGCTATCAAGCCTTACGCAACAGTAGCAAAGTAGCAAGCTAAGCACCAAGATATACTAAACTGAATGCTAAACTAGCAAGTCCAAATTCTCAAAAACAATACTACACAAAAAAAACAAGGACTGTTTCCCAAAGCCCAGGTACCTTGCCTTGCCTTTGAAGGCAGTGCCTCCGAAGCCACTTCCTTCCAATCTAAGGCAAGTGTCCTGTCTCTGCTCAAAAGGAGATGCTAATGGAACAGCCTACAAAGGCAAAAATTTTTTACCATCAGTTTCCTGTCACAAATGTTTATGTAATTGGAGTTTACATTGTCTCACATAACATGTGTTGCACTGTGGACAGTGCTTGGAAAGTTAAATACAAACGTGGAAGGGGACCGTATGCTCAAACGGCTACAAATATTGTCATGGCTTGCCACTTATGTACGCTTTTTGCTTTTTTATTGTCACATCATTGACACTCTGCAGGTGTGGCTTCTCAGTAATTATAGTTACGTGAGTTACGCACACAAGAGTTAAGTGGTGGACATGGTATAAGTTGTTTTTTTCAGAGGTGTATTTTGTTACTTACATTTAAATTGGAATTTACTCAGCTGGAGCGTCTCTCTCTGGTGCGTCTTTTCCTTCCATTTTTTTCCCTTTTTGTAGATTCCCGCGTTGCATGTTAGGTATTTATACCCATGGTAAGGCAGCGAAGGATACACCTGTGTATCCTTGGTCAATTAGCCACATGCTAACCAAACGGAGGACATATGCCTCCGGAGGACATGAACATTGGAACAGCACTTGGGCAGCGACTGGTGGTGTTGATACCTGCCCACGCCCACCTTACGCCCACATCAGACCAAGGCAAGGCAAGGTACCTGGGCTTTGGGAAACAGCCAAGAACTCACAGCTGTTGCTTTCTTCTACTTCTTCTTTAGGTTTTACAGTGGATGGCAACCGACGAGGTGCATTACCACCACCTTCCATACAGGAGTCTGAGCCAGAGGCCCCTATTCCCACAAAAAAAAAAAAACAAATAAATAAGAAAAAAAAATCACTAAACTCTGATCATTAACTGTTGCTTTCTTAAGGGACACAAGTCAGTTTTGCAGTGGGGCTACTTGAGGAGCTGGCACATGCGAACTTTGCTGGTCACAAAAGAAAGAACCCTCCACTTCCTGATCCCTTTATAGAGTTTCCTCTTCCTGGTCCCTTTGGATGATAATGTACTTCCTGTATTACATTTCTTTTTTTTTTTTTTTTTTTTTTTTTTTTCCCCTTGTCCTGTTCAGTGTCACGACAACAGAATTATGGTCTGGCTGCCGTATTGTGCAGAACACATTTGCTTTTCCAAAGGGAGCCGTTAATGTATAGAGCTGCCCTTGAGTGTTAAAATGGTACTCTTTATTAGTGTTTTTTTTTTTTTTTTAATTATATATATATATTTTATACATAAATACACATACATATATATACATACACACACACATACGTATGTATGCACATATATATACATACGCATACATGTATCCATACAGTTTCCCTCCCGTATATTGCCAAGTTTGAAGATTACTGCTTAACCAGAACAAGGTGATATCAGGAAAGAAACAGTGAAAAAGGAAAAGATTGTAGAGAAGAGACTAGACAGGGGGGGAGAGAGAGACAACAAAACAACAGTAGAGAACAACCACAACAACTGAACAAATGACTACAGACAGGAGAAATAAACAACCAGCTACTGAGCCTGAAAGGAGACAGTATCCTGGGGTCTTTGACATCATAATCACAAGAAGAACCTGGAGAGATGAACTGGAGAAATCATGAGTAGCAGTGAGCACAACAATGACAATTGCAAAGAGGTACATATACGTATATAGATCTATACACAGAAGCATATACTCACCTACACATATAGGGCTACAGGTGGCAGTATAGAAAATTGGGTTTGATTTGGGTCAGGTGATCATGCCAAGGAGTGATCATGCAGATGTGGCCCCGCTGCTCCCAGAGGCCAGACATGCACTGAGATAGCCCTCATCCCCGGGCGTCCCGCAGCCACAACAGAGCACAGGGCCCAGACAGACCACCATGGAGACAGCAGCACGCCAATCCAGGAGGAGGCAAGGGGGGAGCGTCCCGGGAAGGCTAGAGGCAGGCCCCCGACACTGCGGAGGGAGGACCCTAGGGGCCAGGGACTGAGGTCTGCAGGCCCCGCTAGACGCAGGGCCCCCGATCGAGTGCAGGGGGTAAGACCAGGGGTCACCTGTGCCCAAGGGCCACTCACCCCCGAGGAGGGGGGGTTCGGCCAGGCACCCGGGAGGACGGACCCAGCCCAGGCCACCACCTATCACGAGTCGGTGCCGGCCCCCAGCGCACCCGGTCAGACACCAGAGACCACAGAAGTCCTCTCCCCAGAAACCCAGTATCCCCCGTACACAGCCTCCTGTCCCAACCCACCCCTATCCCCCTCTCATCTTTATCACAGCTCACCAGCCCTCCACCGTGGACCCTGACACCCGCACATAAACATTCTGTCCATCCATACCCATACGTTCACACAACAGCACAACAACACCACAGCACCACAAGACGACCACACAACAATATCACAACACGGCAGCACCATATCAACACGGCAGCACCATATCATGTATCATGTATTACATTTCTTGAAGGACAACAGGTGGTGCCATAGCATCTGATGACAGAACATTCAGGCTTTGAGCCTCCTCGCTAACAGCTACAGGGTGCCCGCCTGTCAATCAAGTTAGCTCTGCTTCTAATTTATTCAACTCTCAATTTCTTAACATCTTTTAAACTACTGAGTAATAGAGAAAAAAACCCTGGCTGGAGGTTGCTACAGCACTTGACTCTCTGACAGCTAGCTGGAGGACTGCTGGTTAGTTTTGTGTTTTTGTCGAACTTAGAGTAAAGGCCAAAAAACACAAGTTGTGTCTCCAGTCTGGCTCCCCTCTATCACGGCACTGCAAGCTGGAGTCCTCCACATCAGATGCGCAAACCTTTTATTTTTACTGACTACCAGAGCTGTGACGCGTCAATTTGAAAAAAAAAAATCATAAAGGGTGGAACAGAAAGTCATGCATGGAAACCACCAAAAATAAAAACATCCTGTGACCTTCAAACAAACTGTGCCAAAACCAGATTATATTAAACTTGCCAAAAACAATAAAATCGACAAAACAAGCCGAGCCAGACAAGGAGTGATCAAGTTTGAGGTTTCACAGCCCAACATGAACAAAGAAAACGTAGAGTGACTTCTGTAAACAGAGTCCCACAGGTGATGAAAAGTGCCACCTACAGGCGAATGATAGAAATGTACTACCTGAACAGATTATGAATGATGAAAGATAATCCATCACAAAAATGTTCATTCTTGACACATTAGAGCATGTTTACATCACATGTGAGGATTTAAGAAATATCACAGTTATGACGATACAATGGTGGGCATCACATGAGTGTAAAGAACAGCCACTCACAATCCAAGAGGTGCCAAGGGGTGAGGGGAGTTCCTGAATAGTGACAAAAGGTGATGCTGTGCTCTGTGTTTTATGGCAACAGAGGTCAGGTCCACCACGGCACTCTCTGTGAATACAGCCATGGTTAACCCTGCTGACAGTTCACACAAGTTAGCAGCAGCAGTCCATGTTAGACCTGTGGTGGCTTTGGTCCTGCTTTGTGGCACATTGTTTCAGTGGTTTCTGAACTGAATATCTGTCTGTGGTGGTATAATATCAAACAGGGAGCACTTTATTCAAAGCAAAGGGATTAAGGGAAAGTTGGCTCTACTGAAAAAGAGAACTTTTAGCAAAGAAAAAAATGCTTTCTAGTTTAATTTTTTTTTCAACATGACTAAGTTTAAATTTTCAAAAATGAGATATGAACATGACTGAGTTTATTTTAATTGGTGTGAACTGAACTTTGAGCTAGCTCACTTGTATGAGCTGAAACAACACTAGTAGCTTTAATGTGTTATTAATCAGTGTATTACACACAACACTGCTTTTCATCTAGAGCACAAAACCTAAAATTCATGATTAATGATTCACCGACAGAGTAAAGAAGAAAAAAAGAAGAGGAAAGTTTCACAAATGCAAGGGAGGGAAGTTAAAAGACACCAGCAGCTGAATAATAGAGACGTCAACTAGATCAAAATGAGCATGAAGCAAACTTAAATCATCTGGGCATGATGAGTGTTGGAGGACTTGTAATATGAAAAGATTAAAAAAAAAAAAAAAAGTAATCTTCAGACCCCTTCAAGGTGAGACTCTGCCCGAAACTTATTCTGCCACACATTGGAACATATGGGTTTACTTTGCATTTAGAGACAGCCCCAAGTGGACATTTCAGGAACTGCAGGTCCTGTCGTGAGCAGGTGCCAGATTGAAAAAGCTAAACTCAATCAAGTTTTGTTTGAATCAGAATGAGGTAAAGGGGCAGGCTGCTCGCTAATATGTGCCCATCAGATATACCTTGTATGGGCAAACTCATACATTTGATTACTTAGAATATAACAAGTAAAAGAAAAACCTGGAGAATGTGTGTGACAAATGATCTCATCAGACAAGGCTGTAAGCATGTTTAATTTTGCTCAGCTTAACAGACAGACTAGAAAGGGCAGCTAGCTAAAAACAAAGCCTGCATGTTGAGCTAGCTGAAGCTGTCAGGTAGAGCTCCAGAGGTCAGACACAGCTGCTTACGTCACAGGGTTAAACACAGGTCAAGAAATGCAGTCCATGCTGTTAACTGCATGCTCCACTATGCACACCACACACATACACACACATACACACACACACCACACGCTGGACGACTACAAACAGCTGCCTCAGGAGAACAGGATGACACCCACCGAGGGGCCGAGGCCACAGGAAGAAAGAGAGAAAGAAAGTGTTTAGCCGGCCAAAGTGGCGCTCAGCTGGGAGAAAGGCTCTGAAGGACGCGGAGACGAGAGCAGGCAGACAAAAACTGCAGGAGGAGGGCAGGAAGGGGATTAAAGCGTATCGACCGGTCGTTCTGTCACCTCTGTTCACATTATATGAAGCCATGTTTAATTCAGGCTTCACTGAGAACAGACAGAGAGGAGAAACAGACAGAGCTGTGAGTTAATCTGTTTGGAGATCAACAAGAAGACAATGAAAGCTTGGTTTACACACAGCAGTCAAAAGAGGAGGTCAGAAATGTTTAACCTTAGTCCTGCGTTACAGTTGGCACCGACACGTTTTTGGTTTCAAATGCCTAAAAGAACCACTTTTTTTTTTTTAATGCATCAAGGCTTTTTTACTTTGTCAGGAACCATTACTTCTAAAGAAAAAAAAAATCAATGATAAAATTCTCTGATTGAAATTATAGCACTTGTCATGTTAGGGTCACTGTGAACCCAGTTAGATAAACAACATTTTTAAGCAATAATTAGAGCCAAAACTGAAATCATAAGTGATCTGTCAGCCAACACACTGACAGTTAAACCTCTCCTAATCATCTTAAATTACGCCATTCTCCGTTTGCTTTGTTTTACCCTGCACAAAAAAAAAAATACAAATACAAAGATGGGCCTGTTCAGATACGTGAGATCTATAAGAGCTCTTTGCAAGATTTCTGACCAGGGAGTCAGAAAGATAGAGAGTGCTCAACGAGCCACCTAGAAAGTGCTCCAGAAAGACTTGGAGGCAGCAGGTACAATTGTTACAGAGAAAACAATAGGCAATGCACTCCACCGCCATGGCCTCTATGGACACTCAGCCAGCAAGACTCCATTCCTCAAGAAAAGGCATGTTGAAGCTCCTTTAAAGTTTGCTAAACAGCATCTTGACAAGCCTGTAGAATACTGGGAAAATGTTGTCTGGGTCAGATGAGACCAAAATTGAACTATTGGGCTGTCATACTACATACCATGTTTGGAGGAGAAATGGCACTGCACATCACCCAAAAAACACTACACCAACAGTGAAGTTTGGAGGTGGAGGCATCATGGCATGGGGCTGTTTCTCATTGCATGGTGTTGGCAAACTTCATATAATTGACAGAGCAATGAATGGAGCCATGTATGGGAAAATTCTTGATATGAATCTGCTGCCATCCACCAGGATGATGAAGATGAGACGTGGCTGGACCTTTCAGCAGCACAACGATCCAAAGTACACGGCAAAGTTGACTCTCAAATGGTTTCAGAAAAAGAAAATCAATCTGTTAGAATCGCCTAGTCAATCACCTGACTTAAATCCTATTGAACATTTGTGGAAAGAACTAAAGAAAAGGGTTCACCAGAGGGCACCAAAGAATATTCAAGATTTAAAGACAATCTGTGCAGAGGAATGGGCCAAAATCACACCTGAGCAGTGTGGGCCATTAGTTCAAACATACAAGAAACTTCTGGAAGCTGTCATTGCAAACAAAGGCTTCTCCACTAAGTATTAGATGAGTCTCAGTTATCGTGTTTAATGCTTTTTACCTGTGTTATCGTACTTAATTCCACATAATCATTAATTATGGACCTGAACGTTGTGATTTCTTTTCATGTGTGGATTATTTGAGTTAATACCAATGTCTGGTAGAAATGTTGTTTGAATTGCATCTTTGGAAATAAATGTGATGAGAAAAAAGTTGACGCGTTCAGTTCTTATTTTCCACTGTAGCTACTGTTGGCTACTGACGGCTACTGACATACGGTACAAAGTGTACAAACTTACGTTTGCTTGTTGTCACGCTTCAAACAACAGTGCCACAAAACTGTATTGATAAATACCTTACCTTGCCGCATTGTTCCCGGTCAAAAGTTGTTTTTGAACAAAGAAAATTATTTCCAAAACAAATGCACGCCTGGTTTAAAGTCACAATTTTTTGACAGTGTGTGTGAGACTCCATGCCAGAAGGAAGTCACATTAAAACAGATCCTCCTCACAGCATCTTTTAACTTATTAAAATGAAAAAAATTATATATAAAAATGATTTACAGATGCTCTTATGCCCCTCACTAATAGTCAGGTAGCATGACAACCTTTATTTTCATATATATGACTCTCTTGAGGTTCCTTCTGCAATTTTTTTAAATTGAAGTGGACAAAGAAAACTCCAAAAATATTCAAACCAACATTTTCATGGATAATGAAGCTTTACAGGGTAGCCAAGACATGAAACACAAAGTGGATGATTGCTAAATGTTTTTAGTTTATTTTACAGGTGAGTTAAGACACGGGTCAAAACCAACCTATTAACACAATAGATGTGTAGCAAAAGCCAACACAGGAGCAGGTTTAAGTGATGAAACAGACATCCTCTTCTCTGTGAGCTTCTTAGACGAGGAGAATGTCATCATTTTAGCTTTGGTTTGTCTTTGTGAAACTTTCTTAAACATCTGTTAAATCAAGATTTCAGACTTTTTAATGATAAATAAGTAGATCTGAACTCCTGAAAGAGATTATTTCTTATCATCTGTGTCATATGAAAGATTGTTTTCAGTTTTCTTCTTCTCCTCCTCATTCCCTGTCCTCCTTCTGTTTCCTTTCCTGCTCCATCTAATCATGTTACATAGGGTCCTTCTGAGGGTTTGAATTAGCCACATACTGCTTCAGAAATCCCTCTGACAAGAGCTCAGCACGTCACCCTATGATTATCCTTCCACGGTGATGGCAACCAGGGCTTAATGTTTCTCTTAGAATAGCCTCTATTTAAAATGTCCACAAATATCTTCAGCTCAGTGCAGCTGTAATTACAATGAAAAAAAGAAGCTGAATATTAAAAGCCTGAAAGGTCTGCTGGTTGGGTCTCTGTTTGTCTTTGTCGACGTTTCACTGAGCGATAACATTCACCTCACAGCACAGACAGTGTTGTTTTGATGGAGGAGTGAGAGCACAGATCAGTCCTTCACAGATCCCCTTCTATTGGCACAACAATGGACTCAGCTCCAGACAGCACACAATATCAGTCAGTGACAACAAACCTTTCATGAGGCTGTTGGCAGGCAGCAAATCCTCCAGTCAAATGAAGGTTAGATGCATTACAGCGCTCTCCAACACCGAGTCAACCCGAGCTCTACAGCTGCTCTGGAAAAACAACAGAGGGTACAGAGTACACAGCTGCAGGTCGGAGACAAACACACAAACACGAGAGGGACAACAAACACTTCAAGAAAGATGGATGGATGGACGAGGGGAGGGAGGGATGGATGGGTGGCCAGATAGACAGAAAATAGAGAAATGGATGTTTTAGGATTGGCAGCATGTCTACCTCCACCTGTGGAACAGATCTGAAGCTGAAATACCCCCTTCCATGAGAGCTTACGCATCACAAGTTTGGTGCCGCATTCACTAAGAGTTTCATGACATTTTGTGACATGTGACATTTCATGAAAGCACCAATCTCTGGTTTTGAGTAATAAAACCAGCGTTGAAGTACAATTCCTCAAGTATCCACTTGTGGCTGCCAAAGCCCCAAGAGCCACATTTCCTCTAAAAAGCAGAAACAAAAATGTTTACAATCTGGTAAAAAAAAATTGCTCTGGATATCACACATATCGAATGCTGGCGCATTAATTTACTCAAAGAAGATTGAGTATGACAGGAAGTTGTACTCTGAAACCACATTAATACACCAGGTGGACTTTCAAAATAAAAGACCTTGTCTAAGTCAGGCTGTATTTCACTTTACTACAACAGCAAACCAGCCCAGGAGTGAACAGGTTGGAGCTTCTACAGTACAACTTGACTGAGGAGATGATTTTTACTGGGCTGTTCCGAGGTGCCGCTTCTTGCTGACGGGGAAGGACAAAGCCAATCCACAATGGAGTGTAGATGGTATGGACTCAGATCTTGTCTGGTATAACTGTGTGCACCTTCTTTCAGGGATGAGATGAACCACTGCTTTCATTAGTTTCTGAGTTGATAAAGATGTAGCTTTGGCTAACAGAACTTGTCTGTTGCCATCACATTTTTTTTTTTTACTTTTTTTTTTTTTTAACAGAAGACTTTATAGAACGGATTGATGAAAGTGTTGATCATCAATAAACAAGAAGAGATTGGGTGTTAGGAACAAGAACGGCTTCTTCCTTTACACATAGACTGGAGGTTGATTTGACTGAAAAAGAAGTATTCATGGTGTTGTAGCCTCTTTCACAGCATCAAATGAAAATTTCAAGTTGAGCTTCAACATGATGAAAACCAACTAAAATGACATAACCCACTTTTTTGTTCATATTTTTTGTCATTTTCCAGAAAATGACAAAGACAATGTCAGTAGACTGAAGAGCAGATTTGCATAAACCATCTTTGAAAATAATGTACTCGACCTGGAACTTAAACTAGAAGTAAAGTTTGTCCTGGATAGCATTTTTGGCTCTTATTACAGCCTGCCAGTAGGGGGCGCTCCACATATTTTTGGCTTCACTTTGATTTTTAGTTTGTTTTGTTAAGGTTTTTTTTGTTTGTTTGTTTGTTTGTATTTTTTGTTTGGGTTTTTTTTTAGGTCACAGTCTGTATTGACCCAAATGAAATATTCATGGACATTAAATACTTTTTTTCCTTTGTCTACTCACTCAATAAACTCTTTCACACATTTAGAACAAGTTCAATTTAATGTTCATATGTACATGCTCAATAAGATAGTCAAAAGATTTTCTTCTTTTGTCCATAAATTTGAGGCTAGATTTTGGTCAAAATAAATAAACAAACTCTTTAATCATTAGATTCTAGAGGTGAAAACTGTTACAAGAGGTGAAAAAAATTAGAGTTTTCCAAGAAAGGTAGAAAATAGCAGAAAGATATTAAGATATAAGATATGTTCTCCTAACACTGAATAACACTGAGTTAAACAATACTAATGTACTGGATTGTGTGGGGGTTATGCTGCACTCACGTCCCCAGGCAAACATTGTTCAATATCAGCGGAATTTAGAGTTTTCACAACACCACCACCTTTAAACACTCGTGGTCTCACAGCAGGTGAGCGTCATATAGGAAGATCGAGTGTCAATGAAGAGGTAAAATAAAGACTGGCTGGTGGCTTTTAGATCTTAACTGGTTTTAAGAAAGTGTAAGACCAAAAAAAAAGCTTTGATTGAACATTCCTCTTACCACATGTCATACATTGTGGTCACGACATAGATGTTTCTCTCATTACCAAGCGTCAGATTCCTCACAGATGGCATGACATTTTCTCAGAGGATTTCTTGATACTAAAAGGATCCATCTTTAATTTCAAGGTTTTTTTTAGATTTCTAGTACCAGAACAATCAAAGCAGCCCCAGAGCATCACAGAGACACCACCGAGACACCACCGTGCTTCACTGCAGGCAGACATTTCAGCATACGCTTCATTCTTGCTCTTCCAGACATACAGAGGCCAAAAAAGTTCCAGTTTTGTTTCTTCGATCTACAAAAACAGTCTCTACACTTCTGTAGCTTTGGAGGTAACTTTTCTGATGCTTTTAGGTCAGTAATGGTCAAGTCGTGCACCCCATGTACAGAGGCTGTAGTCCTCAAGAAGGCAGCCTGAGTTTGGAAACAACCTTCTGAACTTTCCCTGATTCTACTCCCCACACTCGGCCTCCTTTCACTTCTCCAGAGCACTAAAAGCTCAAACCGTATAACTTTAAACTGCTGTGTTTCTAAAGCTGCAGAATGTGTCTCTTTATGAAACCCTTTGGTAGTTTCAGCACTCTGACTCTGTCTGCTGCTGCCGCTCTGAAGGCCAAAAACGTTAGTTTATGTTTAATCACAGCTTGTTTTAATGGGCTCCAGCAGCAGGTTTCAGTCTTCAGTTTATGGCAGGTTTGAATGGGGCTGGTTTGACTCTGCACACCGTTCACCAAGCGTACTCTGTATCACTTTGTGTCACTTAAAATTCCCCCCACATCTCCTCCCTCTCTGCCACCTCGGCCAATCACCAGCCTGCACAGATGAACCTCCAACAGAACTGTAAATTGGTTCATTTTCCACTCCCTTAAACATTTATGATGCTGGAATTGGTCATTGGGAGGACTATATTGTTTTCTAAGTGAGTAATACTAGCAGCAGGTAAAAGCTAACAGCCCCATGGGTGTACACTTCCATGTTTTAATGCCAGGGGTGGGAATTAAGAGCACTTAAAACAGCCTGTGCCTCTAATTTAATAAAAGTTTGAACACAGACAAAAAAGATGCCTTATCGTCTTAAATGTCCTAAATATATAAAATACAGAGGTCAAACAGGTAAGGAGGAAGGGAGAATAACTTTTTTAATGTATGATTTGACTTACAGTGAGAAGAAAATGCTGTGAAAAAATGATTTCTTTCAAATGAAATCCAGTTTGACTTTATTTTCCAGGCCCCTGACACATGAGAGGCAGCATTTATTTCCTGGAAAATTCAAATATCTCCTGTTTTTTTTGGGAGGAGTGTGGTTTCACAGTGATAGCTGCAGGGAGAAATGCCAGTCGTCTATCTAATTGGCGGGGGGATTTTGTTTATGCAGATGGAGGCTCACTGTGACAACTGATGCATGACAGTAGCTGCACGAAACATTATTTATCTCAAATAAATGTACTCTCGTGTTCAGTCACTTATTCTACAAATGGCTCAAATTGCAAGAAGAACGTACATTTCTGAGGGGGAAATAATGGGCTGAAATTGATATTTTTTGTGTTAAACAGCCACAGTACTTCTCCTCTCAGAAAAACTAAACCATCTTATTTCTGACTTTTCACAGAGGGCTGAACTGGAGAATACAAACTGGTAAAGCGGAGCAGTTTAATCTTGTTCTTTTGTGTTAAATTCTTAAATATTGTCTTATTTGGCCATTTATGGAAATAAAGCTTTGGAAGGAAACTCTGACCAATCACCAAGGTTTGACAGAAGTCGTTAAAATCCTTGCGCATTTCTGTCAGAGCTGTTATGTCACAGAGACTTTCGGCTTATTATCATAATTATTTTATTTTATTTTATTTCATTTTATTTTATTTTATTTTATTTTATTTTATTTTATTTTATTTTATCTTAGGAATTAGTAATCAGTCGGAAGAAATATTAGCAGACTCTGCAAATATTATTGGTTCTAATCATACAGCCATCAAGCAAAACATTCATAAAAGTAGTTAGAAGATAGAATAAATTTGCCATACTGGAAAAATGTAAAGAATCTGTGGTTAAAAAATAAATAAATTTTTAAAAATGGCATCCATCTGAAGCTGGTGTTAGAGTAGAGAAATAACGACAGCAAGCAGACTCAGGAGCTACCCCAAACATCTCAGGTAAGGAAATGTGGAAGAACGTCCTGTCCTGCAATCCAGACACACTAACAGCAGAGCTGGTGAGACCATCCCTGAGCTACCGATCTCTACAAAGCTACTTAAACCAGTCAAGGAAAAGATGATCGCCACAGTCTTTCTCTTGTTCTCTTGTTCAAAGGTGTGTCAACGTCAAAGCTCTGAGAACAAGACAGAGACAGAGGCATCACCAGAAGTGTTTTTGCAGAAGTCCAGCTTACCCTGTCTAATGTAATACTCTGTAAGTCTCTATGACAACAAAGTTTAGTATTTTATAGTAATGGTGGACACTGGAGCCTAACTGTCAGATAGAAAAAGGACAAAAGAGTAGAAGAAAGCTAAACAGGAGAGAGATAGAGCACGAGCTAAAGGCTAACACAGGAGCTAAACTGTTTGTGCTAATGTTTATTCCAACCCACAGTCAGCAGTTATTCTGCAGTGGTCAGTTCAAACTTGAGAGTCTATCAATAAATGAAGAGTGAGGTTACATTAGCTCTGATTGGTAAATGACTGACAGGACACAACCAGGATTCACTAACGTTACACATTACAGACACGCTGTGAGGAACACTACACAAATAGTTTAATAAATAAATACCTTACCTTGTCGCTTTGCATCCTGTAAAAAGTTGCCTTGAACAAAGAAACATAGTGTTAAAAAGAAGATTTGCTTACTGTGCATGTTTCAAAACAAACACACCTTGGGTGCATCTCAAAGCAATAATTTTATGCTTCCTCTAACCTCTCTCCACCACGTTACTGGAAATACTTTCTCAGTTGCCATTTTGAAGACTGTCCCAAAGCGATAACTGCGCTAAGAGGAGAGAGGAGAGAATGGAGGAGACTGATCAGAGGAGCTAAGATTGAGGAAACACAAGATCAGGCATGAGCATGTTTAATCAGAGTTATTACAGTGCACATGTGCAGACACACATACAGCTGTTAGAGCTGACTGACAGATGATCCATCACTGAAACACGTCGCTTCATGTGATGCTCCGGAGGAGAGGATGTCCTATTGCTCTAAAAACGAATCTCCTCCATCCTCTCTCTTCATTTCCTCATGTCTCTCCATGCATCTCTGGTGGGAGGGGCTAAGACCCAAGTGAACGGCGCAAGTGGAGGAAGGAAGGATGAAACTTTGGAGCTTTAAGACGCACCCATTGACCAGAGTCATGTGGAGCAAGTGCTCATGGGAAACAGAGTCTTTATGGCTGGTGCTAATACTGATTTTTCCAGAAAGTGCTCACAGCCTCTTTGAATTTGAACCGAACAAAAAGTCATGATAATTTTGCTCCTCGGCCCTGAAATGAAATGATGAGTGTTAGTTTATATCCCAGAGGCGCTGATAAAAAAACCTATGCTTGAATTAGTGTGGAAACCACAACACTATTTAGTTTTAGCTTTGATAGGATGAATATTTCTAAACTGTTCTTTTGCAACAGGTTTATTGTGTCTTTAGTCAGTAGCCAAGTTTAAAGGGTCAGTGGATATTAAGCCTGGAAGCCAATCAGCATCCAGATTTCCTGACTTCCTGGAAAGTATCAGAAATGATGAGACTTTTTGCTAATCTGCATCATGCTAGTGTTATTTCAGCAAACTTAAAATACGTTAATTATAAGAAAATAGAAAGAAAATACTTTTCTCATCAGGCTCACACCTCTGAATGCTCTCCAGCCTTTCATAAACGATCAGGGATGAACACAGTCAGTCAGATTCATCAGGTTGGAGAATCATGAGGATAAATGTTGGGATATCATTTTGCAGCAATCCATTCAACAGTTACAGAGGCACTAAAGTCTAGTTAATGGATCAGATAATGACTGACACTGCCGTCCCCTGCAGGGTGAAATTAATATCCTGAGAATTGAATGAAAACGTCACCCAAAGGGCCTTGTTTAAGACACCCATCACTTTCACGTTGGGATGGAATTTAAGCTGAATAAGTAATATTTAATCTTTGTAACTCAGTGTTTTATTATAATGGCTCAGATATTGCTCCGATTGTGCTCTCTGTCTGGATCTCAGTTTATCAGACAGTGTGGTGTTGGCGCAGCAGCCTGCAGCTGATAGTGTGACTGCTCTCTGTGTGAAGGTGATGGAGTATGTCGTACCTGCGACACGCCAAAGAAAGCAATTGTGCCCGCTGATGGATGAAGTTTCCCGGTGCAGCTGTGTCTGCTGCTCGCTGCTTTAAATCAATCTGTTCGTTTAGTCTCTGTCAAATTGATTATCTGAAAAAGGCAAACAGATTCCTCCTGAGCGGAATATTGCCATTACATCACAAATCACAAGCACAGCAATATCTGGGTGCTAACTCTGCCTTCATCCTGAGGCATTCTGGGTAAATATGGGAGATAAACTGTCACAAAGATAAGACAGGATAAAATGTGATGTCAGGCTTTTTGTCAGAGCTTTAAATCAATTACAGTTAAGGTGTTTTTTAAAAACCTTTTCTGTCCTTTATCAGGATCTCTGAACACAAACAGAGCCCAGCTGCAGGACACCAAGGTCACCCCGTCCTGGGTGTTCCTTCAGGGGCTTCAGACTGGTTATTCATAGCTGTAAACAAACTCTAATAGTCACATTGGGGTGGTGGACTCCTGACTTTTTCCAACACATGGCTTTAAATCTTTATTTATTGACAATGATCATTTGGATTCAAATCAGGCCACAGTTACAGTGTTTAAGCCTCAATACAGAAACAGCTCAAATTAAAGTTGACCTTGACAGAAATTTTCTGTAGAATGAAACAAAATTAAAGCAAAAATAAATGTTTGAGGTGATGTTTCTTTGCTCTAATTGTGTTTACATCAAGCAGCAGCCTCTGTGTTAAAATCACAGACTGTATGAAAAAAGAGAGTAGTCACAGTGATGTCACCCATTGGTTTCTAATGCAGAGTTTTGAAGTCTGTCGATGTGTGTGGCCATGTTGAAAAAACTAATTCAACAGAATTTTCACTGGTCCAAACTAGACGTGCACAGATTGATCAGCTGGTTGATCGAGCCGTGCCAATTTACTTAATTTTGGGGAATCGGGGATCGGTGATCGTCCCATCCTTACATATGAAACTGATCTTATACACACTTGGAAAGGTCTGACAGCCAGCCATTAATGCTTTTCACTCTGAGACCTTAAACTCAGGACACTTTATAGGTTGTTTAATCGAAAACATAACGATTTTGTTGTTTGACAGGTATTGTTCAATGATTTTCAATAAAATAGGTTTGGAAAATTGAAGGTATATGCTGTCAGTTATTAATTTTTTTTTTTTTTAAATCAGTATCGGCTAAAATTTGTATTGACAGGTCAGGCTTTTTAAAGGTCGGTGATTGGTGATTGGCCTGAAAATTGTGATTGGTGCACTTCTAACCAAAGGCAAAGTCATGGAGTTGAGACAGGACTTTTTGAAATTCAAGCAGTTAGCATTGAAGCAAATGGCTACAGCTTGACCCCAGGCAGAAAAAGTGGCAGAAATTGTCTAATGTAATGTACCAGGCTTTTAACATGTTTATTTATAGGTGTATATGTTGCCTCCAAGGCTTTTGGATTAGCCCCCTTGTGAACACATGAGGAACTGCAGTTTTTGCACATCCAGACTCTTAAGACCATAGCTGCTTGGTTGACATGGAAATGCTGAGGGACTGAAACAGCTGTAGTGTGCGTGCTAGACCTGTAGTTGGCGATTTAACTGTAGAGACACACCCCATGTTTCTCCACAGACTGGAAGAAGTTTAGCCAGCTACTAGCAGAGGATGATTGCCCAAGTGGTGCAACAGATACACATTTTGTTATAAGGCAGTCAGCAGATTCAAGGGATTTAGCAGCACAAGCATGGTAGTCAGTCGTTGTTGTCTGTTTGAAGTTTCAACCAAAGTGTAATGTGAAAAGCACAGCACAGCACATCCAGAGAAAACTTCAACTTGCTGTTTACACGGCAACTGTGGCCACATAATTTTCAGAAAAATTCCACTCTGGAGGCTGTTTACAAAAGTTTTCATTTTCTGCTAAAACACCGTTTTTGTGTAAATGAGAGGTGGGAACGCAAAAATACCTTTGCGTTTCATCCTAAAACAGTTGTGTAAACAGCCCCCATGAGGCAAAACACAAGGGGTGTCCACTTAAGGTTTCCTCCAGTAGTTGAAGAGCACCGCTTTTACATAACTTAAACAGTGACCCGAGTGTATTTTCTGTGTGTTTAGGAGCACAGTGGGTGGATTTACTACTTTAACATTTTGTGTCGTGCTGTTTACACCGGGTTCAGGAAAACATGTTTGATCTGTTGTTCACACGATTGAGGTACTGATTACACCCTTGGTAACATCAGCATGACACAATAAAGGAGACAGAGGTTGAGCACCTGTGGAGTGTTTTTAATAAAGTAGCCTGAAGGTAGCACATTGTTGGTGATGAGGGCAAGAAGAGGACAAGATCATTCCGATAGAGGGATCACTGTTTCCTTCTCTTGGCTTAACAAGCTGATTAACAGTGTGTAATTCTTTTAAGACGTCCATAAGGCACGTTTCATTCTCCAAACGTTCATTCAAAACGTACTTGCATGATATCAAGAGATAAGAATGAAGCGTTCACAAAATATCTAAATAGAGAACAGTGAAAATTTAGAGGGAAAAATGGAAAATAGGCCCTATGATGGTTTTATTACAATCCCACTTCAAACACATCTTTAAATAAATAGGGCCTTTTAAAGAAGGGGTATTCTGTTCTGCTTCCCCATATTTTAGGGGTGAGCCTCAAATACCAAGGTTTGCCAAATGCTCCGCCCCTAGATAAATCTATGGAGGGTTGGCCAATCAGAGGGAAGGGGGTTTATGAAGCTGGGAGTCTTAAAGAGACAGCAGCTAAAACGTAGGGATTCAGACAAAAGCTGAAATATGGGTTTACTTTTTTACTCACTAAAACAGCTCTGTGAAAAAACAGAGATTTTTATTTTAAGCCGTAGATAATGTTAAGCTACCACAGAGATACAAGGGAGATGCTCTAAAACCCTGGAGAAGAGAACAATACCTCCTCTTTCAACAAAGCTCTTTAAACCTCAACTCACTGTGTGTTCACAGTGTGCATCATCAAACTCAAAAATTCATTGTGCGGGCATGTGCCATAATTCACACGGGCTTTAGCTCATCGATTCACCCTCCTTAGCACCTAAAATACACCACATACTTTTGCAGTCCGACTTTGTTCTGTTGCGTGTTGACTGTGTTTGTCAACTCACACCTGCTGAGTTTTCTGTCCATCAAGCTGTATGACAGACAGCTGGAGTCACAGACCAAGGAGTTCCTGCTCTTCCCCCTCCATTGATAAGTTTCTCTTCATTCATGTTGGGCTGTAAAACCTCAAACCTATTGACTCCTGGTCTGGCTCTGCTCATTATGTCTGTTTGTTGTTGTAGTTAAGCTAAATATGAACCGATTTTGTCACGGTTTATTTTATTTTGAAAGTCACTAGGTGTTTTTAGGTAGTTTTCGGTCACAACTTCCTGTCCCACTTGAATTTCCCTTTGCTGGATTTATGCATCACAGCCCCACATATGTCAAAAAAAGGATGTCTGCATATAACCTGTGACATAACACACGGACAGACTGCAACAGAACAGATCCAGTGTAAGTTGACACACTGACTTAAGTGGAAACCTGTCTGATCCATTTGCCATGACAGAACAGAGACACACTGCAGACGCATCTGGTGTATTTCAGCCGTTATGTCCAAATGTTTTTTTAATGGGGGGGAGGATGATAAATGAAAACACAGCTTCCTTTTTCAGGCTGGGATTGTTTCTGCTTGAAACTCCAAGCCTCTGTGTGGAACTTAACTAATTGTGTCAGTTTTGGCGTCCCTTTTGGGCAAATCCATACAAATTATTACTTTGCTGATTTGTTTTTGTATCCCAAGACATTTTTCGTTAAAAAAAAAAAAAATGGTGTCCTTTTTTGTCGTAAACTTAAATATGCTGCTCAATGAGATGATGTTCAGCGGAAATATAAGCTGTTTCTTAACCTCACTGTCAGTCCTCTGGTCTGTCACCTTCCTGCCTTCAGTTGACTGAAACATTGCAAATTACAGGAAATAAATGGTCTTGTTTTTGGTGGTTTTATTTGTTTTTTTTGAATCACAAAGACACTTCAGTATTAATTCTGTTCTGCTTCACAACCACTTAAATTCCCCCTCAGCAGCTTTAATGAATAAAGTGAACAGCGATCAGTCTTTATAACATAAAAACCATCTTTCAAATCAACAAGCCTTCAGCTCCGTTTATCTTTCAGTACCCAGAATACGAGGGTTTTTATATTTCATCTTCCACTTAAGGAGAGAGCAGATATGATTTTTCTTATTGAAACGTCCATCACTGAAAACTGAGCTAAATTAAGAAAGCCTTTATCATCCTGAGGGTCTTCGATGGCGCTGAGTGTTCTCGCTCACAAAGCTCCGGCGCTCTCAGTCACACTGCGTTGCCTCACTTTTTATTTTACTGTAGTGATCGTCGCATTAACTTCTATCTAAAATTGATTTTTCAATATTTTAAACTATCCCTCGGTCTAATCAATCGAGCCCACGGAGAATTCAATTTGGAACCTAAAAGCCAGGAGAGAAAAAAGTCATCTTTCTTCAGAGAGAGAAAGTGAATAATTCAGAGGCGTTTCTTTTGAACAGCCTGCCAACAAATTACCTGGAGTCCAGGCACACTCACACACTGCGGCAACACACACACACGCAGAATTCACATACGCACACTGCAATCCACACACACACACAAACACTAAATGCATACACTTTTATTTTACTCCAACTGTCTCTCAGGTAACTTCCCCTTTCACATTTGAGCTCAAGTGTTTTCATATGCGCCCACGTGTTTTTACATCCAGTTAGTGAGTTAACATCAACACACAGACCCACAGCTGTGTTTTTGCTGATACTGTGATCCTGAGTGTTTCATTGGTGCAGAAGGTTTTGGAGATGACAGTATTTTTGCCCTTCTCTCCAAACATCATGATTTTTGGTAAAGACTGATCCCAGGTTTGCCAAGAGATGAAGACAGAGCTATCTCCTCACACACCTGTTTCACCTCAGCCGTGCCTGTGCCACAAACTACAGCCAGATATCACCAAGCTCTCCATGTGCGATCTTAAATAGCTGAACAAACACAAGCTCACATGAATACACTCTCTGTATCCCTGACCATGATGCCCCAAGATGTTAATTGTCTGTTAATAGATGAAAACCATTTTTTAAAAAAAGTTAAAGAATACAGACATGACAGGGTATACCCTCACCCTTAAGTCCAGTCAGATTAGGTTGAAAGCTTGGTAAACATCCACAAATAACAACATTCCCACCTGCAGATGCAGCTGAAACTTCACCTCTGTATAGCAGCGGCTGTAACCCAACCTCTTCAAGCCCTTTGCCTCACTAAGAGCCCAGATTGTGCACAGTGTAAGTAGCGATCAGGCAAACCTTGATTCACCTTGCATCACACATTTCAGGTGCTTCAGCTGCACAAACTAGGGTCTAAATTTAGTTCTGTGGGAACTGAGCTGCCTCTGAACATGGCCTGTTTTGTTGGAAGTGTTTTCAAGAGGTCCAAGAACTTAAGGGGGTGGAGCCTGCAAGTTGAATGTTTTTTATCAGTAGAGCATCCACAGTGTTTTTATTATGCCGATCACACCCGGCTCTGACTGACTTGGTTTAATAACTCTGAAACAGTAGTGACCAACTTCTACTGGATCCGTTCTGTTGCAGAGCGTTTGTGTGGCTAGTCCGTCGTGTTGCAGATAATATGCAGCCACCCTTTTTTTTGACAGACATGGAGCTGTGACGCATAAATTCATTGTAGGGGAGATTGAGCTGGACAGGAAGTCGTGACCAGAAACTACCTAAAAACACCCAGTGACCTTCAAAATAAAACAAACTGTGTCAAAATAAATTTGGATTTAGCTTGACTACGATAACTTATCAATGGAGGTGGAAGAGCAGGGACTCTTCGGTCTGTGACTCCAGCTGTCTGTCAGTCATACAGCTTGTTGGACTGAACACACAGCTGGTGTGAGTTGACAAACGCAGTCATCACGCATCAAAACGGGGTCACACTGCAGACGTATCTGGTACATTTCAGGCCTGATAGTGTGAATGTGTCTCTGTCAGCTCCTGGTGTTCCAGTTTAAAGAGTGACCCTGTAAACTGGAGACCTTCAGCTGAACATGTTAGTGGATATCCAATTCGCAAACACAGGAGAAGTCCTCAGGACTAGATCCCTGCCTGTCTCCACTTTTGCTGAATGGCTGGTCGTCCTTACTGCCCCCTTCTGTTCTGATGTTGTAGTGCGATTACTCTTGTTTTTTCCTCCGTCATCACTGGCCTGAATTGCATAACAGTCTTGGCAGGCTTCAGGGCTCAGTAGAAAAACAGACAATAATGAACCACAGGAACTATTTGGTGAAGAGAAAAGCTGGCTGTAAAACACTTTTAGATCATTTGTAGACTGTTTTTATTTGTAAACTACCCTCTACATATCCCAGTCATAACCTAAGAATTAAATCAGAACAAACCTAAAACACAAATCAAACTCTAACTTACAATGTCTTGCACATATGTATTATTTTACAAAAAGTTATTAACTCTGAAAAAAGCACAATAAAGACACTAATAAATATTAACAAATGCAACTACATTCTCGTTTCTTTAAAAAATCTTTCTAAAAAAAAGATTTTGTTGTTCTTTTTACAGACAAAAGTGGTTTTGATCAAACAGAGAGAGGAACCAACACTTGGACCGAGATCAAAGAAGAGAGAAAACAAGAAAAAAAGGGTACAAGCAGTTAAAAAAGAAAAAAAAAGAAGCACAAAAAAGATAAAAGCAATGAAAAATTGACGCAATAAATATGAATAAAAGCCACGTACCAGAGAAAACAATAAAGACACATAAAAGCCATATAAGCAATAAAAAATAAACAAAAGCAATAAAGAGAAAATTGATGAAATTGAGGAATGAGGTCATTATGAGGATAAAGGCGGAACATATCTGAAAATTATTTCTTAATTAACCGATATTAAAACTTTGGTTAATAGCCAATTTAAGCTGATTTAAACAGATTAACCTCGGCTTATTTCTTCCCTAACAGGAGACGTGAGGATCATCCACGTGAAGAACAATCATCGATACATCATAACGGTGTTCATGTTGTGAGAATCTTTTCTGGCAGTTCACACATGACTGACTTCTGAAAGTTTTGGGGAATATCACCACATACTCATATCTAGATCAAAGTTTTCAAAGGTTTAAAGAAAATGTCTGTTCAGGAGGGCGTGAAAATCCCAAACCCAGAGTTTCTCACCGGAGCTTTAAGTTTTTACATTAAAGAGTCTCATGTTATGTGGTGCAGGGCCACCAACAAGGCAAGTGTACTGCATGATGTTGGTAATTCAGTGTGAGTGGAACGTGTGATGTGAAAAGAGGGATGTAGTTCCAGCCCTGAAATAAATCATGGCCTGTACCACACTTCATACATGTGGCAAGAGACATAAAACACTCTTACACTCCACACAGCGCAGTCATGAACTCACTGCTCCATACACAAAAGATTCAATATGTCATGCTCACACACACCCCTCCATAAATAGACAGCGCACACCCTGAACTGGTTTTACAAAGAGTTGTTGAGAGTGTGTGGCAGGTTGGCTGCAGTTTTCAGGGTGGTGAGTTATGAAGATGTATGTGACGCCAGCTGCACCGTGGGAGAAGGTCTTCACCACGGAGCTCACTTCAAAATGTGAATAATTAGGATGGATTTCCGCCTCCAGGGAAAAGCCGAAAGCAGCATCCTGGAAGCACATTAGCAGGGTGCTGAGCAGCCCGGTGACAAAAACAAATGGCCCTCGCGTGCCACAGGAGATACCGAGGAGCTCCTTTATTGTTTCTGTTGAGAGGCAGAAGTGCTTCTCAGTTAGACTCTGGCGCACTGAGTCTCCTTTGACTCGCCCACACACACTGGAACCAAGCAGGACGGGAAGAATCCACTTCAATGACTGTTTTACTCCTTCAGACTCTAAATTTACCACAAGCCATTATTTACATTTTCTCTGATCGCTGCGCGGCCTTTGGGAGGACAGATGAACTCAATCAGAGATGACTTCACATGACACGCAGGGGCGTAGCTACAATTAGGCAAACACAGGCAGTTGCCTGGGGCCCCAAGATTCCCAGGGGCCCCCAAAGCATCTGTTAAAAAATGATTTATGAAGTTCTCTTCAATTGAAAGCATTTCTTTTTTGTAAGTCTTACTTCACATGCTTTAAAATACATCAAAAGGCTTAATCTATAGTGATCGTTTTGGGTACTTCCCCTCCCGTCTTATTCAAAGGGCTATTCCATGTTACAACACACCTGAAAATTTGATTCAGGAAGAAAGTGGTAAAAAACACTTTTTTTTCCATTTTTTTTCTTATTTTCAACCAAGTCAGAAATAAAAACAATGTTGCTCTGAGATCTGAGATAAACATATAAGACTTTTAGGATTTTAAAGGGATAGTTCAGTTTTTTTGTAGTGGGGTTGTATGAGCTCTATGTGAGCACTAAGGACATGAGATACAGTAGAAAGGTGTACGGGACACCTTTCTACACCTTTTTCTATACAGGTATCCTTTTGGTTCCAAAGTGAATGGGACTTCATCTTCGCTGTCATAGTCACTCATTTTGAATTTCCTACGCTGTCTCACAATCCTTAGAGTACAAACAAAAGAATTACGATACTTGATCAAATTTAAACGAGGCTACAACCAGCGCCCGAAGCATAGCTTGTTTACATTCCCTACAGCTGAAAGGAGGAGGGACGGAGCGCACTAGCGTTGTGCGGAAGGATACATGACCAGTTAATTAGGCCCGGATAAATGTTTTTATTTCCGAAGACTTAATGCACTTAAAAAATATTTTATGTAGCGTACTCTTAAACTGTGGTATTACTTTTTGATTTTAGTTCTTGTAGGCAGAGAAAATAGCCTTTGAATTTGATACGGTATTTCCCTGTTAGCGCCTATTTCCTCATCACCATCGATTAAAGTCTGTGTCTTACTGAGGGAGAGGAGACAACTTTCTACTGTATCTAATGTTCTTAGTGGTCACATAGAGCTCATACAACCCCACTTCAAAAAAAAACTGGACTATCCCTTTAAGGACTTTACCTAGTCCAGGATAATATTCTCAAAATCAAACTTTTTGAGTTGGTGATAAACATTATTGTACAAAATCTCTTTTTTGGATACATAACTCACTGGACAGGGGGTCAAATAAAAATACATTAACTTTAAAATAATAGCACCAAAAAGTATGGTGACTGTAAATATCACCTCTTTCAGTAGATTTTTTTTCCAGTTTTATGTTGTGCTTAATATTTACACATTTTTTCTTTACTAAACTATTTTTTTTCAATATTTACTTATTGTAATGTTTTCACTACATACATGTTTCACTACATACTTTCTTGTTTGTTACTGTTACTCTGTAAATTCCCCACTGTGGGACAAATAAGCTGTCAATTGACCATAAAAGATTTGAAATCCAGGACAAAGTGGACTAAATTATGTATTCACTTTTTTAAAAAATCAAACTAAAGTACAGAACTTGATGAAATGCATTTAGTTGTGTTAAGTAACCATGTACAAGATTAACACTGTCTCATGCCTTGATTCTGGGAAAGAGACAGTGGACCCAGGGAAGGCCAGTCTAGCTCTGAGGAAGATGAGTTACAAGGACATGGAGGGCCCCATTGACTGGGTTTGCCTTGGGCCCCCAAACGACTTAATACGCCCCTGATGACACGCTGTATCTTCTTGTTGGGCTCACCTGAATTTTGCTTACCTGGTTGCTCTGAAAAGCATGACGCTTTAGGAGCTCAAACCGTGTGTGATTGTACGACTGACATCATTGCTTCGTCTTAAGAAACGCGTGTGTTTCTGCTCGTCCTAACAAGACTGTTAAACCAACATCACCAGTTCTGCTCAGACGCTGGTCATTATTTTCGCTGAGAAGCTGTGCCGGTTTGTGCAACCTTGCAAGAAGTGGTTTTACACACTGGTAATTGTCACCACACTTAGGAGGTTAGAAATACAGCACTGTTATTTTTTGACATCCAGTTAATTGCTCTGATAGATTTCTGCTTGTCTCATACGTCCATGTCCAAACAACATCAGGCGCTTAAAGCTTGTAGAAGTAGATTCCATCTAGTATTAAAAGAGAGTGAAAGTAATACTGATGTCTCTTTTATTGAATGTTTGTAAACCTCAACACCCTGATGTATGCATACTTGGAAATATGATGGGGAATATACAGCCAAAGACAACCTAACTCGTTGTTTTTCTACACTGCAAAACTCAGTTGAAAATGTCTTTTTAGACTTAATATAAGCCACATTCACCTGACCAGTCCAGAAAAATGTCTACTTTCAAGTTATTAAGGACAAAAATGAGGTCTGACTTGCTTGTAACAAGTGAAACAAAATCTGCCAAAAGAGGAAGAGAAAAGTAACTTCAGATCAGATCAGATAAGATAAGAATACTTTATCAATCCCAGAGGGGCAATTTTGTTTCAGTTACATTCCTTTTGAGACATATAAGAAAACAAACATGGGGAAACACAGAAACGGGATAAACCTAGAAGCTGCTAGGATGCCCAGCGCCGAAAAGAAAAGGTCAATTCCAGATTATTCCCAACAGCAGGTTTTAAGATCGAGAAAAAAACACATCAGCCCATTGCACAAATGTCACTGCTCAGCCACAGAGAGGCGCACGTAGCCTTACTTGAGCATGTGCACATCAACCTTCTGCAAGTGAACTGTAACGGAGCCAAAGAAGGCGTTGAATCCAAGGTTGTGTGTGCCATGTCACTTCATCCCCACCCAGACTCAACAATGTGCCGTTTGATGGTGACAAGGCCACGACTAGTGCTGTTGAGACGACCTGGAAGAGTTCTGATCCAGAGATAAGTTCACAGGAGGAAGGTGTGGGATGGGAGGGGGCAGAGCATCTGTTTACATACCATCCAGGAGAGCAGGTGCTTATCAGCCTACCAAGGCCAACACAGAGGAGCCAAATGAGAGATAAAGATCATTTGGGTCAGGCAGACACATGTGTCTTTAAGGCATATTTCTGTCTGCCTTGAAGGCCCAACTGGTCAACTCTGTGGAGTGCCAAATGGCTTAAGTTGGTGGCCCATTACAGCCGAGCCGAGCTGACAACTTCTCCAAGTTGTTATCCATCCTGCGAAGAAGTCCAGGAATCACATCCTGCCTGCATTAAGGGCCCATATTGCTGGAGTCTGAGTGTTGACACCCCTGCACAATCCCTCAGTGGCGGGCAGCTTATCAAATCCCAAAAGTGCTGCCTGCGTCTCCTGAAGATTGCAAAAAATCAGGAAACTGCCAGCTCCAAACAGCAGAAAGCCTGTTTTCATAATTCCAAATATGTAGAAATCTTCAACATCCTAAACGGAAAGGATCGACAGGCATACGGTCCTCCAGGTATCCCAGGAGTCGATCATATACCCGGCTGCAAATGGTCTGCCGGGGCAGGCGGGCACCTCTTTGCCCAGTTTCCTTGTTGAGAAAATTTGATCTTTTTTTTTTGCAGTGTAGATTTTATGTCTGTTCAAAGGACAATCCTCATGAACTGGAAAACTCATAAACCTTCTACAGCTCACAGAACTGGTTGCAGAGGTTTTGGATTTTCAGTTGAGTGGGTGAGGGAATTGGTACACAAATGTGGGGAACTGGGAAATGGTGTTTTATTGAAGCTATCCTAAAAGAAAAGCCACTGATATCACAAAGGATTAAAAGAGAGGTGGGAAAGACAAATAAGACTGATTAAGACCAATTTTGTTGTCATCACCATATTACTAAATCAGGACAATCCTAAATTGACAAGTTTGTCATCAAAAATGTTACATATTAGTATGTACATTTTTCTTTTTTTTACTGAAAGTTTAAATGTGTCATGCATTTAATTAAAACAGTATGAGTTTACATTTTCTGTGAAAGTTTCTCTTTATTTGTGTGTACACATGGTGTGAGGAAGTTCTGCTTTTGTTTGTAGAGTGAGAATGAATTCAAGTGACAACATGCAATTTGTGCTTCATACATTAATATGCACAGTTAAAGCACAAATTTATTCATATGTTTGTTTTATTTATTTATTTTAGACAACAAACTAAAAATACAATAGTGCCCTGGCTCAGACTGAGGACCCAAAAAATGCAACACATATAAATCAATTCAAGGATAAACAATCCCGTAATAACATACAAACAGTAGATGAAGGATTTCATGAGTCTGAAAGGGAGTCGGAAGAAGCAGAAACCTTTCAAGTCCTACCCCCACTCAGTATCCCTTTATAACAGCCTTAGTGTGCTTCTATTAACACCCCTCACCCACCCGCTCATTCATACAGTCACTCATCCACTCATTCACTCAGAATTGTGCAAATTACAGAGACCACACGATACCATAATGTGTATCTCTATACCTGATGAGTGTCGTAATAACCAATTCCCAACAGCTCCAACAGAGACAAATGCACTGCTAGTCAATAAGGGCCAATGAGCAAACGTAAACATGTTTACAGCCTAAAGATGCTTCTATAACTCATTAGTTTTCAAAATATTAACCCTTGTATTTTGTTGGAAAAAAATGTGTTGATTATGGGTCACTTTGATCTGCACTTAGTAAATCCAATTAAAACAGTCAAAAAAGAAGTAAAACCAATAACAGCTTTGTTTTAGATTACATTTGGAAAAGACACAAAAGAAAAAAGAAAAAAAACATTTTCAATCTCCAAACTATATTTGATAACTATTTAATTAAAGTTTTCCTATCTTCATAAATGCATTGTTTGTCATTTCCTTGCTCCATTTTCTCAGATTCTCTTTATTCAGCATTTTCAACGTTCTCCATATGTTAGATAGAATGTCATTGCGTGCTTTCTGTATTTTTATCATTTGACACAAGAGGAACTTGGTTTACTGTCTTCTTGGAAAGGAAAGACCTGGGCCCTGTTCTACGAAGCAAGTTCAGCCTAGCGAGATAGCCTTGGAGCTACCTCGCTGAACTGAGCATGGTAGCCGGCGGTCTCGCTACACGGTTTTATGACGCTGGTTGTCAACCTCATAAGTGGATCCAGCTAGGCAATGAGCGCGTGTACGCATATAAGGCGGAGCCCGCTGCATCTGACCAATCAGGAACATGGAGCAGTCTGGAGCGTCAGAGCAGGCCGGAGAGAGAAGGAGCGCATACTTCACACAGGAGGAGCAGGGGGTGATCATGAGGAAGTATGACGAGCTGAAACATGTAATTAACGTTAAAAGCAACACCGTCGCCGCTGTTAAAGCACGGAAGGAGTGCTGGCAGAAAACTGCTGACAGTCTAAATGCGTAAGTGTAGTGCAAAAAAAATCTTTTGTGCCATTATCATCCTGAAATAGCACTGTTCACCATGCACTTTTACTGTAACATGCAACATACCTAATTTATTTCTTAGATGAATTTATTCATTTGTTTATTCCTATCGTGTTTACATTTTTTGTGTGATATGTAGCCCACATGAGCCCTACATGAATTCCTGTCACAATTTTAATATGGGTAATAAAATATTGTCATGGAACAGAAGTTTTGGCATTGAAGATCTTATTACGGCAATGAGAGTTCTTCATTCCCTTTAACTACCTGTAGAAAGTGTCATGTACTACCAACCCCTCCCTGGAAAACCAGTACCTTTCATAAAGGTGGTCATCCGAAAAAGAGAGTGGGTCGGTGCAGTCCCTGAAAACTTTCGCACGCTGGAGTGCCCCTTGGACAATGCGAGATACGAAGTCCACGGGATCCTCTATGAACGGACAAGCCATTTTTTCATGAGGGCTCATTGGTCAGTGGTTCGTAGAACAGGGCCCTGGTAAAAAACAGAAAAACAAAAACAAAAAACACTAAAGTGCTCTCTGTGGTGCCAAAACCTGAGCTAAAGGGCCCTCCTGGTTGGCAAACACAATAAACTTCACCTTGGCAGGCTAAAACATAATAAACAGGCCTTTTGGGTGGAAAAACAATGTGTGCTTAAGTGCTCTCTTATTTTGTTGTTGTTGTTGTTGTTGTTGTTGTTGTTGTTGTTGTTGTTGTTGTTGTTGTTGTTGTTGTTGTTTATGTTTTACATTCTAGACCCTTTCCATCAAAAAGTCATCACACATCACTGGTGACACTGACCAATTTGTATTTTTATTTTCAGATGCCCATGTCTTTCCGATTGAGAGACAAGGGCAGAACTGTCCTCTGGACCCTCTTTATCGTAGGAAAATTGATGATCTGGATCATCAATAACATTGCCTTCTATCTCTGAAATATTACCTCTGTAACACCATCCCAGTTTAAACTTTATTATAAAGCTTCTTCAGCTGGAAACATACCTGAGCTAATTGTTGGTGTTCATGTCAAAGAGGTGACGTGAGAGCAGTGACAAGGAAAAGGAAGAGAAAGTTCCTCCTCTACACACACCTGGGTCTCAGGGTCTGAATTTCTACTCATAAGCAGTCAAAATATAAATAACTGGGTCATCAAAATAAAAGTACATCAAAGAAACATCATAATTTTTGATCTGAACAGCTTCTTACCCATATTAAAGAGTCTGGATCAAAATGACTCGACATCTATGTATACAAACTCTGCACATACATTTCACTACACACTAAAGCGTCCAGATTTTACTCCCAAGTTGATGACCCTCAACGAGGAAAAGTCACAAAATTCCATGGAGAAAAGGAAAGGATAACTGGTACTTTGGTCATCATGAAAACAGAAAAAAATCAATATAAGGGCTAAAATAATATGTTTTGCATAATGAGGAGCACAGCTGACCCAACTGACATGTATACACGCTGTGTTAGCAAGGAGGCTAAAGGTCCAACTCTACTCTTTGAGGCTCATTCAACGTTGTTTTGCAAGATCCAGACTAACCAGAACATAACATTATGTGACAAATATGAAGCTGCAGCAATCCTTGACCATCAATATTCAAGCTTTCAGAACAAAACCTGTGTTCAGGATAGATGTTCCCTCCATCAGCCTTTTAAGGCAGATTATGCTGATTTTTCTCTGATGTTCTCTGGGCCTGGTGGTGTTGGAGCTCTTTCAGTGATGCTGTGTACATGAGATCTGCTTGCCTCACATATCTGCTGGTTTTTTAAGCAGTTTTGGTTCATGTTACTTTGTCTTTGCCCGTGGTAATGTCATCCCCAGAACGCTCACTTGTAATGTGGTTTATGTTGGACAGAGTAGTATAAGGGCTGACAAGTCGAACATGAGAAATTCACATGAATAAAACTCAAAGTGATGCATTGTGTTTTACAAGCCCTGCCCTGCAGCGTGGTCCCAGGGAGGCTTTTTCTCTTTGCTTTTGTTGTGAACGTGGGTATCTGTGTGTGTGTGTGTGTGTGTGTGTGTGTGTGTGTGTGTGTGTGTGTGTGTGTGTGTGTGTGTGTGTGTGTGTTAGAGACGCAGTGAGTGAATCATTCTCTCACTCTCACTTTTCTCTGAAGCTCTCTTGTGGCGTAGCCAGAGTTCAGTGGACACCACTCATGCATACACAGTGTGGAGTATTGGTGTGTGTGAAGGAGGGGTCATTCGGGCCTGGCCACGAGGACAAAGCTCACAGAGAACTAGAGCAAAGAGGAAGTCGATGAGACACCTTGAAACCTTTGAAGGTTAAAGGTGCAGTCAGTGAAATTTAAATCCCTGGGAGGTTTTTGGGTTGAAAGCATGAGACAGGCCTTTAAACCTGTGCTGCTTAATTACTGAATCAATGCAGTGTGTCAATGAGGAGATCAGTCTGTGACTCTGCTGAGGTGTCATAGCAGCCTTCAGCTTGTCCGTGTCACAGGGTCTGGTCTCCCATCTCCCTCTTGACAACACTTCAAGAGAAGATCAGATTGTGTCCATTTTTACCAGCTTCTGGTACTTGAAGCAGTGTGGGCAGGAGCCAAGTCCTGTTGGAAAATCAAATCAGCATCTCCATAAAGCTTGTCAGCAGAAGTGAGTTAAAAAGCTGTAACTAAAGGGGTTTCGTTTTGTCAGCCTTGTCTTCATCCTCCCTCTGGGGGTCCTGATGGTACTACTTGGGCAGCATGAAGGGGTTGCTGGTCGCTCACTTCTCTGGCAGTGGTGGCCCTCACCACTAAAATTTAAAGGGGACATGTTATGCAAAATCCACTGTTATATGGTTTACTAAAGATGAATGCAGAATCTCTGCACACCTGAAGGCACAGGTGCAGAAGAGGGCGTAATCCAAAATGTGTCCACAAAATGAACGAAAGGTGCAGGAACCTTTCTTTGATTTAGTGGGTATGGTTTACTAACAAACATATGTGTCCCTAGCGTATCTACAACACTGCCTAGTATGAAAAATCCACCCTTGTTCTTTGCTCTACCTCCTTTTTTGAAAATTTCTTCTTGAGCAAGCTGTTTAGAAAATACAGCCCAAAATGACGTCATATTGAGCTACGCATGTCTCCAGAATCGAATGACGCTATCACGTCTGGCAGTTTGTCCTGACCTTTTCCTGCGTCCTCCTTTACTTGAGCTATTGTTTACTTGTTGTGAGGACTCTGTGATTAACATAATGACTAAATTAAGAGCAAGACCTTGTGTGGCTGTCTGACCTTAAACTCAACTCTGTTAAACTAATCTATCAACAACATGCCACATTTGAGAAATATTTCACTCCTCCTTTTTTTTATTGCTTTTCTATTGTACTAGTCATGTGTTTACAGCGTTTATTTTTTGATTGACTGTTAATCTTGTTTGTTTTGAATTTCCCTTCACCTTCCTGTACTTTTTTGTTTTAAAAATTCATTCATTCATTCATTGTCTGAACCACTTATCCTGTTCAGTGTTGCAGGTGGCCTGTGCCTATCCCAGCTGTCATTGGGCGAGAGGCAGGGTATACCCTAGATGGGTAGCCAGCCAATCGCAGGGCTGACACAGTGACGGACAACCATTCAGTCACACCTACGGACAATTTAGAGTGTTTAATTAAGCATGTTTTTGGACTGTGGGAGGAAGCCGGAGTACCCGGAGAGAACCCATGCATGCACAGGGAGAACATGCAAACTCCACACAGAAAGGCCCAGTGGCCAAGTTGGGAATCCTTAAAAAAAACCCAAAATAAAATAAAATAAAATAAAATAAAAAATAAAATAAAATAAAACATAAAATAAATAATAAAATGAAATAAAGTAAAACAAATAATAAAATAGAATAAAATAATTAAATGAAATTAGATTCAATTCAATTCAATTAAATCAAATCAAATAAATTTAATTTAATTAATTTGCATGGGCTCTCTCCGGGTCCTCCGTCTTCCTCCCACAAAACAAAAACATGCTCATCAGGTTAATTGAACACTCTTAATTGTCCCTAGGTGTGAGTATGTGTGTGACTGGTTGTCTGTCTCTGTGTTAGCCCTGCGATTGGCTGGCTACCAGTCCAGGGTGTACCCCGCCTCTCTCACCAATGACAGCTGGGATAGGCTCCAGCCACCCGTGACCCTGAACAGGATAAGAGGTTGAGAAAATGGATGGATGGACCATATTTTGATTTATGGAGATGAACCTGTATGTTTTGGTGAAAGGTTTGAAAGGTTTATAGTCCAATTAGTCTCTGTACATATCAGCATACAGGAAAATGGCTCTCATTTAAGAAGCAAATCTTTTTGATGCTGTGTCAGGAAAGAACAATCAGTGTTCAGATTTCCTGACTCCCTGGAATGCACCAGAAAGGATGGCTCCACCTCCATTCACAAACAAACAATCAAAAAGCAAGTTTCTCCTCCCCCTTTACTCCCTTTACTAATCAGAATCATCACGTTTTTTTCCTTTTAAGGAAATCACTTAGTTTTTCTGCTGAAGTAAGCCAGAATGAAGCCTCTGCTGATCTTACTCTTTACAGTGAAACTGAATCCCTTACCATTTTTCCAGCATTAAGGTGCAACATTTAGACCCCTGTAACACCTCAGCTAAATCATGACTGTCACTGAGGTGTAATGGTGGGACGTAGCCGTCCCTCTGCGCTGCTGGTGCAGGATGCAGTAACAAAAGCATAATAAAGGTGAAATGGGATCACTTTGTGGTGGCAGAGCAGGCAGGGCTGTGTGTGAATTACTGAGAGTGTGTATTCGAAACTCCTGCTGTGTGTTTACCTCTCATGCTTTAGCTACACTAATACAATAAGAAATCACACATCAGGGCGCCAGTTCAGCCACTGCAGGATCAATATGAAAGCACAGAGGTGTGATGATGGCAGCTCGTCGTCCTGGACTTGTAATATGAAGGGCTTGAAACTCACCCGAACAGATAAACAGACGCTCCTGTGGGGGGATGTAATGATCCAAGAAATGACATATATTTTGCAAACATACCAAGACGGGAGAATTTGGCTTCAGTTTTCATCTCAGCACAAGATTGCTTCTCAAGTTGCTCAGTGTAAACAGAAACAGAAGTCTTGGCTGGAAATCCTTTATCCCAAACAGCTGGCTTCACCAGCTGGCTATCTTTTTGTTACAGACTTCACAAAGCATTATTTGTAATTTTATTTTATATTACAAATTTGCATTATGGTATTGCTGCTCTAGCATTCGTTGGAGCCATTTGTTGCTATAAATCAAAGCCAACCAGTTTAATGGAGTTCATAGCATTTGGCCAGCAAGGTTCCAGCCAACTCACGGCTCAATGAGAACAGTCAGACTGCTTTTTGCATTTCTTTAATTCATACTTTTAACAACTCTGAGTCATAATGTAGTTTTTTCAGCAGCCTTGAAACTATTCACTGAATTTTAGCTTACAGCAGAGGTGGTCAATTTACATTTGAGTAAATCTAAAGCAATAGCCAAAATTCCACTTTTAATTTAGGCTTTCATTTGGTCCACTGTAATTCACAGAATAGGTTTCTTGCACAAGAAACACTTTAAAATTGATTTCAAACTTTATTTATGACTTTTATTTTTAAGCCCAATCTGGTCTTGCACCCAAGCACACTTGTCATTTCCTCAGCTCAAACGTGTCAGGTCATAAGTCTGGGTCCACAGCCAAGGCTCTGCTTCAAGGCTGTGGACCAACATTGAACTTTGACCTTTTCTGTCAGAGCTCTGACCCTCTGCAAAAAAAACAAACTCTCTGAGGAGATCAGTTTGGTAGATTATCAGTGCGCTTTTGCAGGAGATGTTTTCTGAGTAAGTTTCAAACCTCAAAATCCGGCTTTTTTATTTCCTCTTAGGCAGTATCAAAGGCTGGATCTTTAATATTATCTTTTTTAACTGTTTAAATCATTAATTTTTATTTGTTATTTTATTCTTCTTTTAATGTTTTTTTTCCTGTTATCTGTTAGTTTTTTGCCTCTTTAAATCGTTTGCTACTCTGTTTCTTTCACATTTATCTTTAATATTTCTTTTAGTTTGATTTTTATGTTGTAAAGCACTTTCTAGCCCTGTTTCCAAAATTTCTATATAAATTTAGTTCATTCAAATTATTATTGTTACAAATACAGAAACTCTTTAAAATAGAAGCTGCAACAGACATAACTCTTGATAACTCAAAAGAGCCATATCAAATTTGTATTTTTCTTTCTTTCTTTCTTTCTTTCTTTCTTTCTTTCTTTCTTTCTTTCTTTCTTAACATTTCACAGCTGCTTCAAGATAAAGTTATTTCAGCGTCCTTTGCACCATTGACTGCACTTGAAGCTCAACAAATGTTTTCCGTTTTGGGTTTACACCACTTGGTTTGCTAGTCCAAAACTTGACAGTTAAGAGTGAAAATGTGACTGCCTGTATAAGTACTTTCTCCTAAATCCCTGTAAAATGTGCATGCTCTGGGCTCACATAGCAAAAAAAAAAAAAAAAGAAGCTATTTATCAACAGATATGGTACTTGCCCAGTACAGTAAAAACCTCTGAAGGCAGAGGCATAGTCTTTTGTTCATCATCACAGATTGCCAGTTGGCTATTAAGGGAAAGGCTTGGTGGGAAAGACCAAAGCAGTGCTCCGCAGGTTGATACATCCTGACCTTTGGGATATTTCTGAGGTAATCACAAAGCATCTGGTGGACCATATATAGATATGGTTCTTGAAGTGTCTGCTGTCAGCCATTACATCATACTTGATGAAGAATTTCTCCACCTGTTAATGAAATTCCTGAAGCCATCTGAGAGCAGGACGCCACATATGATCATAAATCTGCAGCCTCTGATGTGAGAGTCCTGATGCTCACACAAACACACTCACTCACACAGTCACACACAACCCGTGTGCAGCAACCATGAGAATTATTTCCTGATCATCAGGAGCAATTTTGGCTCCAGTGCGTCAGAATTTTTTTTTTCTCAGAAAGGAGCTGGACATAAACAGGAGAGGCTGGAATACCTTTGCCATCTGTGCCCATTTTATCTCACTGACAACAATAATTGCTGCATTTTTTAAGTTTTTAAAAAAGAAAGAAAATGGATAAATAAAACAAAAACAAATAAATAAAATAATAACTATAATAATAATAACATAGAAATATGAAAAAAAAAAAATCATTCTACGCAAGGACACGTCATATCCCGTTTCTTCTCTGTAGTGTAGACCACTTTGAATGGTTGCTGTGTAGCTGTTTCTGCTTATTTTATAATTATTTTTTTATCAGTTTTAATTTGTGATATGTTCAAGTGCAACAATTTTCATGATTTTATTTTATTTTTTTCAAAAGACAACTCGGAATTTGGCAAGTGATAAACAGTCTAAACGAAAGGAGAAAGTTGAATCTTATATTAAACTGTCACCATAATAAAAAAAAGTATGAAGATAAACTAGACACAGCTTTAAATATCAAGCATCATCAAATTATGGCTTTTGTTTCTTATGTTAAATGATTCATATTTCATGTTCTAATCTTAACACAGGACTAAGAACATGTTTTACCTATTTTAATAAATCATATGAGCTATTTTTTGTCTTTCAGGCAAGAGCAAAACATAAAGACTATATTCATCCTTGTTTTGGGATGTACAACTCGAGTTATGAATTAATAAAAACATTAATTAATATACAGAAAAGAAGAACACTGACGATTTCTTAAATACGTAACAGGCTTGATTCTATATCGGAGAGAAAAAAGTTTCGGTTCTTATCAAACTCATAGTTTCAGGAGTAGTGCTCGTTTTGTTTACCAGGCTATACTGATCACCGGGCGGAGTCGTCCATTAACGGCTAGTTCCCGTCCCAACTCCGCATATATTGGTGTCGGTGTACGCAAGTATATATTCAAGCACGCCGTGTGTGATGTAACACAGCTGCGTACATGGGTATTGTAGTTGTTAAAATGACACTTGGCAATGGATGTTTACCGAAGACGGACTACGATACCCATAATCCACAGCGTGCAAACAATTCAACGTCTGCCGGTGGGACACTCGCATGCGACTGACAGTTCAAGCTTCAAGGCGCTTTTGGAAGGTACAAAACCGACATGTCAAGATTCAAACAACCCGCTGTCTGTTTTAATGAACCTTAACGTGTGTAATATAACATCCTTTAGCTGTGTTAATGCTAAAAGAGCTTTGAAAGTGGGAGTCAAGCTGCCATGCTAACACTAGCTAGCCAGTACAGATGATAACAACACAACGTCAGGGAGCATCTCTCAGTGATTTAGAGAGGTATAAAGTGCGCAGAATGGCGGATAGAAATGCGTATCCATTGAAAAGTCATTAACGACAGATTCGAGTGTCTTTACTTCTCCGCTTATATAAAAACGCACAAGGCACTCAAAGGGAAAAACTGACCTGTTATCAGTAAACTTTTCCTTACTTATTCCTAAATTATCACAGACTTTAAGGAAATTTAAAGCTGCATTCAGCTCACATGCTACTCACTATGCTTTCTTTACTACCCTGCTACTTGAACGTTCATTACAGGAGACGTTATCAAAGTTAACTTGCAGTATACTCCTTGTAGCTAGCTGCATAAGGAGTATTCTACAGCTAGCTATAGACAGGCTGTATGGGGTGTCAATAGCTTTTAAGGTTAGGAAATGAACTGTGTTCTGAGACCAGCTTATAAAGTCCCTTTGAAACTGACTGTTGTACAAAAGCTTAGTATGTATCACTGCATTTCTGTCGTTTTAACGTGGCATGAATTGAAGGAGTGTCAGGAGTGACATTCCTAAAAGGTAACAGTTAAAAATAAAATCTATTTAATTTCATTTTAAGTTAATATTCTTTAGAAACAACTATCTTGCATTGCCATTACATACTCCTTTACTTTAACCATAGTATAAATGTGATGATAAACCTTGCCACATACAGAGCTAAACTTCATTCCTCGGGGAAAGAGCTTTAAGAATCAAAATGAATTCTTCTTACTGTCACAAACAGGATTAGAGAGGGAGTGACATGACGGAATGAGGCCAAACAGTGCATCATAGACCTAGTTTTATACATAGGTATAATCTTTGTGATGTCACCAGCATGTTTCTGATAGACTACAGAGCTTTTGAAGTTTAAAGATCTACTATTTTGGCTTGGTGAATTTGTTTTTTTTCTTGGTGTTCCTGCTGCCAGGTTCAAGTGAATGCTTGAAAAACTAGAGTTTTTTTTGGCACTGTCATATACGCTTCCTTTTTTTAATCAGGTGTTGTTACTTTGGTTAGCCCTGAACCTGAACAAACACCTCAGAGGCCAGCCTAATGAGACAATCAACAGATGCTAGGCTATACATGCACCTCAAGACAACACAATCTTTGAGGACTATATAGTTAGCAGACACTTCCAGAAAAAGCAGGAAGGAGCCACATTAAACTTCATTTGGTCTAAACTATGAGGTTTTATCAGAGAAAGTGGTTAAAGAGTAAAATGAAAAGATGTGAAACGCACAGCAAGCTAAAGCAGATCTACAAAATTTCAGATGCTGAGTGAAAGAGCATCATGTGCATCCACTGACTTGTGTTAATTACTGTATTTTTCTTCCCCTGTTGTTGCTGTCTCAGTTATCATCTTGTATTCTTTACTCCATTGATTAAAATTGAAAGGAAAAAGTGTTGGCTGAAGATGAGTTATGTTGTTCTTTTCAAACAGTGACTGGTTATGAGAGGAGTCATTACGGGGAGTATGATGTTGAAGCTATTAGCTTTGTTTGGCTGTTTTATTTTGTCATTTTTAAAATTTCCAAAATCAATCCTTGAAAAATGTTAGCACATTTCTGTGATCAGTTTGAATTTACAGTTTGTTCATGTTCATCAGTTATAGAAAAAGACCAAAGGACTACTGTGTGGAGAGGAACTCCAGAGAGCAATGGCTCCTCCACGGCTGACAGGTGCGCTGCGCTCCTTCTCCAACGTCAGCAAGAGGGAGGACTTCAGTGATCAGCTCTATGATCTAAAGGTGAGGACAGTAGAGTGGTCAACAGGAACTTATACTGTTACAGCCACTAACTAAACTTATAGATAGAAAACATCACCATCATGGAACATATTACTCTCAGCCACAGACTGTATAGAGTGTACTGCGTGGCTCTGCCTTTTACCATTGTTCGGTTTTTAGCCAAAATACTTTCATCACAGGTGCCGCCATTGTGCAGCCAGAATCTGCGCTGTAGATGCAATAGAGAGAATTTTCTTACTGTAGTCTGATCTCTTCTTGGCTCTCCTTCCTGACAAATTTTGACAGTTAAAGGGTAAGTTTGGTTTATACAGCTTTTACATTGTTTATAGAATGAAGTAGAACGAACTACTCACCCAGAAGGCTTTCCTGATCCAAGCAGTGCTTCGGGAGATATTTAGATCCAAAATCGTGCAGCGGACGTCCGTATAATGGGATCCATTGGGGCATAGACAGCGCCGCTCCTAAAACTGCATTAATCGTCTAAAAACTTGTGTTTTTCACCAATATTCCATCATGGTCCGCTCCAGGTTAGTCCTCTGCTGCAGTCTATGTCACTCCAGACAGCTCTGTGTGGCTGTACTGACCTCTGAACTGACGAAGACTTTGTTTACGTTTGCCCCTCAAAGAAAGGAGGAAGTAGAGTGAGCTCTCCAGAGAGTACTGCGCATGTGCGGAGGGGCAAACGTAAACAAAGTCTTCGTCAGTTCAGAGGTCATTACAGCCACACAGCGTTGTCTGGAGTGACACAGACTGACGCGGAGGATTAACCCGGAGCGGACCATGATGGAATATTGGTGAAAAACAGTTTTTTGGACGATTAATGCAGTTTTAGGAGCAGCGCTGTCTATGCCTCGATGGATCCCATTATACGGACGTCCGCTGCACGATTTTGGATCTAAATATCTCCCGAAGCACTGCTTGGATCAGGGAAGCCTTCTGGGTGAGTATTTTGTTCTACTTCATTCTATAAACAATGTAAAAGCTGTATAAACCAAACTTATCCTTTAAATGTGGCGTAAAGCCTAGTTTTTAACTTTGTATAACTATTGAAAATGAAACTTTTTTAGAAAAAAGAGGACTTGAATACAAGGCAGCCAAATGATATCTTCAAATCACCGCAACAGTCGGATGTGGGAAACATTCCTTTAAGGTGTATCAATATTTTAAAGTTTGACTACAGCTTATCCGGAATGGTTGGGGAGATGGATTTTTTGACCTATACTGCAGCCAGTCACCAGGGGGAGCAGTTTTCGTGTCGACCTCACTTCGTGCAAGATGACGTCCATCTCTTTTTTACAGTCTATGCTCTCAGCTGTGTTAAATACCTCATTCTGATTGGTCAATGCTCTATAACCATTGGACGACTGACCATTTTAAAAAATAGAGCAGACTCCAGGAACAACCTGATCTCATATATATCAGGAAAGATGGGCTAGATAGTTAAGGTGGATGTATTGTATTTATTATGATCTTTAACCGTGACATATAAAATTAGTGGAGGCCCTTAGAGTATTTGTTGCAAATTTAGCTTTTTCTGAGAGAGTTCAGAGCTCTACTGCTCTCTTTGAAGTCAATGTTTCTCTTAAGAATCGTGTAATAATCATTTGGATTCCAGGTTTAACCGCCCCCACCCTCACCACTTTTCTTTTTCCTGCATGTACCTGTTTCTCAAACCTTATTCTGGCTTCTGCATTTTACAGCCCTGTCAATCAGTGAACCATCTGTAAAAACCAAAATGTTCCAACTTTTAAAAGTATCAGATCAGTCTCATCTTCCTGAGTTTAGGAGTAATATTGGGAGCTGTTCACTGCCACCTGGCTCACCTCCAGTCGAATCCTCTAAGCAGAAAAATTGCCTCAGCAGGGAAAAGAAGTCTGGAGTCACTGTGAGATTATCTCTCGGCTTGTGTTAAAATGCTTAGTTTTAGAAGACACAGAGAGCCAGATTGAAATGGAGTCACAGAGTCTTAACCTTCAGACCTGCTCAGGTTTAATACCTCACTGCTCTAATAGGAGGAGTTCTTTGACGCTGGAGGATGGAGAATAACTACAACGTGAACAGCATTTTCTAACTCTGCTTTCTGGGATGAGCATCATTCACAAGTTATTCTATTTGTACATTTTTCTTTTTAATTTTTGGTAATTAATGATGATAACAAGTATAATTGACAAGACTTATATCCTGTGAAATACTAAAAATCGCTTTTACGTAATTTGCAAGGCAGTAAAAGGAAGGAGTGGAAGCTTCTTTGAAAAGGTTAGATTTGTGAGTCAAAGTTGTTGATGTTTGGAGGGAGGGATTCCCAGAGAGTTGCAGTGGTGATGGCAAAAGCAGTGGTGTTTAAGAAGTTTATTCAGGCTTGAGGGAGCGAGGTTATTTATGGCTTTATTGATGATGAAGAGGATCTGATTTTGACTTTTTGTTCAGACCACAGAAAAACAAAGATTGTCAGTGTGGAAGAGCAACCACTTTCAGCCCAAATGATCCTCCTCAGGAAGATTGTGCTGCTGCTGATTCAGAAATGATGCACGAATGTGAATGCATATAAAAGCTCAAAACACACACAACAGGTTAAATTTGCTGCAAATTGAAAAAAAATTGGGCACCCAAAGACAAAAAAACCTACATTGATAACAAACACGTCTCAAAGATGTGGACAGATTCCAAAAACATGTATTTTTGAAAATAGCAGCAGAGCTAATTTAGCTCTGCAGCCAAAGATGCTGTTTTAATGTAACAAATGAAATATCTCCTTAAACTCCAAGTCTAAGAGAAATGTGAAGTTGATATTCAAGAAACAGTCATTAATATTTATACAAATAACATTCAAACCTGATAGATCCTTTTGCACAATGGTTCAGAGTACAACTGTAGGACATACAGTTCACTCAAACACATCTGATGCTTGAAGGGTTTTCATCTGCAGCTGACACGATGACCAACATTCTGTCGTCTTAACTTTCATTACGCTGACGTTTCTTCCAAAGTACCTTTATGTGTTCATGAGTAAAAGGAACGATCCAACATGCTGACATGTGGCTAAGTACCAGCCCGCATCTGTGAAAGGACTTGTTTTTTTTTTAAATTAACTGTGGAGCTTCAGTTTGATTTATGTAAAGCGCATATCGAACATTTTCTGGCAGACCAACACTGTCACATCCAATGTGATGTTGATGTGTCATTTATAAATGGAGAATTTAAAAATAAAGGAGATCGACGTTTCCATCAAGCAGATACAGCATAAAATTCGGGTTAAAATGATGTGCTGGACTATTTATGGGTTTAAGACATGCCACAGAAAGTATCCAAAGTGAGAAATCATGATTAATGTTACAGTGGAGTAGAGCTGAAATAATTCCTCGAATGATTTGAGGTACTCGATTACAAAAAATACTCGAGTAATTTTCTCCGCCTTGAGGAATTGTTTAATTTTGAAAAAGATCAAAGAGTGGTATTCCAAGTAGAGCTGATGCCATACTGAGAGAGTTTTCAGGCCCCTCAAGCTACCTCTTGTATAAAATAGCAACTAGCAACAAATCTAGCTTCTTTTCTGGAGTGTGGAGACTAATGGGTCATTCTACAAAACAGATGCCATTTGGGTCCACAACATTTGATGAGATGTACAAGGCTCAAAAAATGTGTCAAAGTGTGTTTACAAATTTTGGAGCTACCAAGGCAAGTGCTCTTATTGACATGCTGTATCAGAAAATTCTATTTCTTAAAGAGAAAAATTTTCATTTAAAAAATAACTGCTCTTTAACTAAACAAAAATGTATTTTATCCGATTACTTGATTAATCCATGGGATTTTCAGTAGAATACTGGAATACTAAAATATTTGATAGCTGCAGCCCTACAGTGGAGTGTACCATCTAAGATAAACGACTGAATCAATGACTGGTCACATTTACAGCAACACATCCTGTTTATACAAATATCTCCACCACAGACCAGCAACAGCTGGGAGTGCACTGGTTTTATGTTCTCTGTGTTCAAATCTCATCATTTCTCTCCCCTCGGCTCATGTCAGGCCAAACGACTGAAAAGAAGAGAGCTGTTTGCCAAAGAGGGCCTGACGTGGCAGAAGATCGTCCATTTCTGCAGCGAGCATCAGGACAAAGTGAAGCAGCAAGCTGCCAGCCAGGACCTGAAGAGCCTCTTTCATGCAGCCAAACAGATTGGTAATGAACTCCTCAACCTCAGCTCCAGTGTTGTGTCTGACAGTCCGTTTTTACTTGTTTGAATTCTATTAAAAGGATGACAGAAGGCTGTTTTCTTAGAGTGATTGTTATTGTCTAAACAGACATGGAAATGCTTTCAATTTTAGAGGTGGAAGGGATAGAGGGGCTGGTTGGATTATATGTTTGGAAATGGTCCGGGGTTCCTCAGTATCTCATAATGTGGCATCGTATGGAGAGAGTATACTTGAGTACCAATGACTAGCTGAACAGAGGAATTCAAGTTTTGTGAAAGCTGGGAGCAAAGATGCAGTTTGCTGGCTGGTCCCAAATGGAGTCCAGGAAATAAAATGTGCAGCGAGGCCGTAGGGGACTGGGGCTTAATCCAGGTAGACCAGTGTGGAACATGGAGGGTCTTCAAGAAAGAAGGAAGCTGGTAGGGGAGCACTGACGTCGAGAGGAGGAAGTGATAAGGTTTAGACTCCTGCTGGGTAGGGATGCACGATATTATCGGCACAATATCGGTATCGGCAGATAAAAGCTTAAAAACACGTTTATCGGTATCGGCAGATATGAAAATTTCTGCCGATATGCACAGCCGATAATGTGCTATCCAGGTAGGATTATTATTATTTTCCATCTGAAAAATAAGCTCCTTAAATAAAATATAGCACTTCATTTATTTGCACTGCAGAGCTCTGTGTCTGTCACCAGGTTGTTACAGTAGCTCTAAAATAATCAATTGCAACTTGGTTATGTTTAAAAATACATTGTACGTTTAAAGTTCATGTGATCTAAAGAAATTATTTTTCTGTATTTCAATACTGAATGTTTTGAGTTTGAAAAAAATAATACCTTTCTTATTTATGGTAAAATCAAATGTTTTTTGTCTTGTTTTATGTGTGTTTCTTAAACAAATAAGACCGTCACAATAAGAGTAACATATAAATTCCAGTACAGGATAGACTTAGCTTTCTTTACAGTGAAAAACAAAACAAACTTGTGATTATCGGTATCGGTATCGGCCAAAAGGGGTTCCGATATATCTGCATATCGGATATCGGCAAAAATCCAATATCGTGCATCCCTACTGCTGGGGGGAACTTATGATGTGCTACCATCACCCAGAACCTGAAACATTGATTTGTGGGGGACCCCTCATGCCCACTGTGTGCAGACAGTAACATAAAAGCATTTTCTGTCAGGTTGTGAAGTGAGTCTGTCACAAGGTTGTTTTAATTCGTGACATAAGCAGGTGTTAAAAAGTTTAGAAGGTTAGACAAAATTCAATTTAAAAAATGACAAATCTCAAAAGCTCAATTTTTGAGTAACCTTTCACAGCACTCAAGCTTTTAATCTTCAGTGTGTTTTACACTAATTAACAAAATTCAGGGCTTACTGGATGAAGCTCCTCTAACTGATTTGGATACATGTAAATCCTGTGAATCAGCCAAAAACCTGCTGTATTAAGAAATTCAATTAAACAAGTCAGACTGTGAAAATCTGAAACTGAAATCTAAGCAAGTGTTTGTCTTATTTCAAGTCAGAAATGTCTCATTAGACTTTTTATGAGCCACACTCACCTGACAAGTCAAGAAAACATATTTTAAGATATTAAAAACAGATATGACACAAGATTTTCTTGCAAACAGTAAATACATCTGCCACTAGGTAGGGAAAACGTGCTTGTCAAGTTTTTTTTTATTTAAACGAACATCATTCTAACACAAGAAACGAAACCAGCAAATCAGTCATTGTTTTGTCTTCAATATCTTAAAGTAAGATGTTTACTGGACTTGCCAGGTGAATTTGGCTCTTACAAAGTCTGATAAGACATTTTTGACTGAGAATAAGTCGTAGAAACTTGCTTTGATTTCAACCATTGCAGTACAGAGTTTTCACCAGTTATTGACTTTTTTGTAGTCTGAGACTTTAAAAATGTCTGCCAGTTTTTATACATGATGGGGGAAAAATACTCATAGAACTGAAACTTTTAATACTTTGACGGTAGCTGTGGAGTAATATACCTGATGCATCCACAAGAGCACTTTCAATTTTCATTCTCATGATCAGCCCTTCCCCCATATCATGACCAAGATGAAAGCCTATAAAAGTATCAGCAGTAAAGTACTTTTGAACCGACATGTAGAGGGAAAGAAATGACTGTACAACAAAGTTAAAGCGGTATCGCTCATGTAGACGGGTAAAACCAACCATGTCAGGAGTAGGACTACATTAACTTAACATACATAAATTTAAATAATCAGTGGTTACTTTAGTTTGATGTTTATGTAAGGTTTGCTCAGTGTCCCTTAGCAGAAAAAGCAGAGCCTTCCATAGCATAAATTCACAGAAAAAAACACTCTGAGGCTTTTTTAAAAATGTTTTAAATAGGGACAGACTGATAATCCCCCTGGAGGATAATCAGTGCCGATACTTGGCAATTTGAAGCATATCGGCATTAACCTTTTTTTTTTTTTTTTTTTAAATCAACAGCCGATAAAAGAAAAAATCACTAAGAAACTGGTGTATTTTTTGCAGTCACTATACTTTCTCCAGTATTGTCCCACCCACAGTACCATCTGATCGGTTACATGCAGAACCATGGGCTCAGGTAACAGCCAATCAGCAGTGAAAGCTGTGCATGCACAGTGCTCAAACACACGTTGTGATGAGTGGAGAAGCTCCGGAGAACAAATAAATGTTTCAAGGCAAGCTTAGGGAGCAGACTCTACTGAAATTGTATAAAAACCACCCTAGCCACAGTTTTCATTTGTTTTCATCTAACTTTATAAGACATGCTGCTGAGCCTGGGAGCTGTTATACACTAAGGTATTTAAGCAAAGTTAAGTGTTGGAGTTTGTGTTATTCAAAATTTTGACCCCAAGATTTTCACTTTTAATGCAAATGAATATCCGCTCCAAATGTTGGTTATCATCCTCCTTGACCACTAATAATCGGTATCAGCCCTGAAAAAAACTTATCGGTCTATCTGTAGTTAAAACACAGATGACAGCAAGTTGAGGTAATTTCCTCATAGTGTGTAGCCATAGGGAGCTTTTGGACCTGGAGGCTGGTTCCATAAGTGTGTGTCATGTCATGAAATAGGAGGTGAGAGTCACTAATGATAGAAAGGAAGACAGATGACAAGTGAGAAAAAGGTTCATGGAATCAGAAATCAGAAGACACAGTTCATCCACATTAAGCCGTCCTCAGGTGGGAGATGTTTCACCTTTATTCGTGGAGGTGTAACTGAGAGAGAAGAGATGTTTATTATCATGCCAAACCCTCGGGTGTGTTTAAGGTCCAGGAGCAAAGCAGAGAGAAGTTTGTTTGCCGTTGAAAATGTTCCCCAACTAATGAAAACATTCTAGATTTACTCCAGAGATGGGAACAGGTGTTTGCTGTAATCCCTCTTTTATGACTTTGGGTGTTAGCTGAACGTCACGAGTCAATTATGGAGCACTCTCATGAAAGCCTGTGATAATTATGATTCAGTTCACTCCTCTCAACAATTGTGCTACTTTTTCTTTTTTTCTCTTGCCGCTTGAAAATAACTATTTGTTGATGCTTTATGTATCGAACCTGCCCTCGCACAGTGTACCTGCATCTGAATGAAAAGTTGGAAGGTAGTGCACACTGCAGAGGATGAAAGCAGCCATTCTGCTCGTGTGTTTTCAGCAGCCAGTCTGCTGCTTTTAGACCATTTTAATTGGTATAAATCCTTTTCATCTGTTTTTTGCTCTCCTCTGCCTCTCCACCCTTCTTTACTCTCTACCCCCTCTGTCCCTCCAACATTTTACCTCTAATTGGACAATTACTCTGGATTCCTTTCTGTTAGTTGCTGCAGTGGTAAAGTGGGAATTGTTCAGAGTATTATTTGAATGAAGTGCAGGGACCATAAACATTGAACTATTGAGAGAACAAGCTGCTGATTCTTCCCTGAGGCGATGGATGCTGATACTACAAAGTGTTTTTATAAAGAATATTGTTGCAGTCATCCTCATTATAAAATGAAGAATTACCCTGCCATCCATACACAGTTAGTTATATTCTCTTATTTGTGCTAGATCCAGGTGAGTTAGGACACCAACTTAATCCCCAAATCCAAAAGGCACTTTAAAGCAACTTGCATCTCGTGTTTATTTTGGTTTTAAAGGAAGGGTCTGCAGGAATTTCCATTTCTTGATAGTAAAAACAACATTTAAACTGGGCTCCTCCTCCTTGGTTCAGTGCCAGCTGCAGCGCACACCCACAACCTCCGAATGAAGCTACTTGAACACACTCATAGGCCCAGCAATCATCTGTAGCGTTGTGGTTCTACATAGGAGAAACTTGAGAGGCGTGCATCTGATTTGGCATGTTAGCACAAGCTAACCAGGGGTATTTGACACATACCTGCTCAGCAGAAAGCTAACTTGCATTACTCTTTATCCCGTGCTGCTCTCCAAGTGCCTGAAAGCGAGAGAAAGTGATGCCAAGCTTCATTTTTTTTTTTTTAAGAAAAATTCTTAATCTGTTTGCTGTTTCATTTCTCCTTGGTTGTTTTTGTGTTTCTCAGTGCTACGCCCACAGTTCAGCTGCACTGATTAGCTTCTTCCACTTGCTATTGTCAACTCCCAAAGTCACTTGCGCACTGGGCACAGTCATTGCCTCATGTAACCACGCCTTCTCTCTGCCCAGGAATGTCCCGACACAACCAAAACATCAACATACAGGCTGAGGAGAGGGGTTGGGGCAGACATAGATACTGACACACATGTATAGAGGTCCATAGGAGATGATTGAGCAGGATTATTTCTGTTTAAGTTTAAGTTCCATTTTTTAGGAAAATCCTGCAGACCCTACCTTTAAGGCTGAGTTTTAAATATTACAAAGTTGGTTCCTCGATATTTGGCATATGGCCAACTCTTTATATCAGTGTTTCATTTTACAGATTGCCTTTAAAATTTTTGTCTCACTGTTTTCTCACTGTGCCCTGATGAAGACTCTGAGCAGTGACTGTTCCTGGTTGTAGTGGTTTAGTCCCTTAACCTTAAAAGACTTTTTACCTTCCTGCTTTACTTTGAGAGTGAAGAGTGCCTGAAAACATCCCTCATTTCAAATAATAACAGGTTTGTCATTTGCATAAAGTAATATGTTTTAAATGCCAGCATCTATCTTTCTGTCATTTTGCAATATCTTGCTGAGGTGTGATGCAGCGCCAGAGTGCTGGAAACAAATTTGGAAATGATTATTTGGCCAACGAGAACTCGGTATCATACTTTGGTTGCTGCTCTTTTGGGGATGAACTCCTCCATTGCAGCATAATATTTAATTTCTTGGCCAATCAAAGAAAAGATAAGCACATTAAAAACAAAACAAAAAAGTGAAGCGTGTTGATGTAGGACACATTTGCCCACAGAGAACAGCAGGAGCTGCTCCCTCTCTGCCCCTCACCTCCTCCTCACAGGCTGAGCTCTTTTGTCTTGTTGCAGATTATTTCAGGTGAAGCTTTTTAATTTGAATCCTTCCAAAACAGAAAGAAAGCATGTTTCTAGCTGTGAAAGAACTTTATTTTAACCTATAACCCTTTTTAAACTTTGCATCTGAGAACAAAAAGAAACTGTTTATATTGGTTTTGGTACTACGTAAACACTCTGTATGGAAGCCCTAAGTGGTCATGACTCTGTAAATTTATTTTTTTCTGTATTGTTTAGGTTATGAGTTAATTGCTGTCATAAAATAGCAGAGGTACAAAGAAAAACAGAATTAGCTTCACTTCCCTCATTCATGTGAGCAGCAGCAGGCAGTGGCTTCGCATGCCGTCCTCTGGCTAACGATAAGGATCAACCTGCTGATCTGATTTTTAGATAACCAGAAAATGATCTCATTATCTTGGGAAAACAAGCCCTGTTTTCTCAAAATAAAAAGGATAAACCTCAGAAAATAAAACATATTTAATCATGACCTTTTCGGGCTTCCATATCCATTTTTGTATGAGTGCAGATGTATAAAATTGCCAAGAAGTTCCAAAAAAAATCCTGTCTCAAAGTTACAGCCAGTGTTGTTTTTACTATCCCCTTGTTTAGGGGAAGGTTAGAGGTCCCATTGGTTAGTCTTTGGCCCTCCATCAAGTACTCCTCTGGTAGCAGTGATGATGAATCATGGCGTAAATGTGCTGAGATGTTGTCTTTTGTTTTCCAGTGGGGACGGAACAGGGTCAGGAGGCCATAGAAAGTGCTGCTGTCTTCCTGTTTGAGACCTTTCACAACAAAGACCATGTGGGCACCGAGGAGACCAGAGCCATTAAACAGATGTTCGGCCCTTTCCCGTCATCTGCAGCCGAGGCCTCCTGCTCCTCTGTGGCTCGTCTGGTCGCCCCGCTCGGAGACTCCCGTGTGGAGGATTTCATCCAGACCCAGAGCTCCCGTCACAACCCACAGCGAGGCTCGTCTTTTGGACGTAACATCGCCTTCTCATATGAATGCTACACGCTGGATCCTCTGGAGGAGCTGCCTTACTCTGGCCTCAACGAGGAGGACATGAGCCTGGACTTTATCAACTTCCTCAACAACCAGCAGAGCGGGAGGAAGAGTGCTGCAGAGGGAGAGGGGTCTGGCTCAGGAAGATCTCTGGGCTCTGGGGATGGATCCATCCTCAGAATAGAGGTGGAGAAATATCTGAATGGAGGGAACATGATTTCCTCCAGTCCAGAGGAGCTGTGCACCTCGCTGTTTGAAATGCTGGCCTCCCACAGGAGTGATGATGAGCTTCAGAATGAGGTTAGTGTCAATGGGTAATACCCTGTCTGTGTCATGAATGTTGTGATAAATTTCCCTTTTGCACGGCCGGAAATTATTTAGTTCAGTCACAGTAGAACTTCCCTTTCAAGTCACATTATCACTTTGGTCTTGTTACAATATGACTTTTTATTGCATAATAACTTAATACCAGAACCAGTATTAAGTTACAGAATGTCTAGTCTTTTAACAGTAGGACTTTTTAATTAGATATAGTATGACTTTAATCTTATATTAATAGGACTATTTGCCCAGTTGCATCATGACTTTACTCTTAGAACAGTAAGACTTTTAATCTAGTTACATTTTCACTTCATTCTTTGGATATTAATTTCCCGGGGCGCCAGGGAGCTCAGGGGGAGTGCAGGACTTTGACTGATCTGATACTGTGAGGTTTTCAAAATTGTGTTGGTGAATGCTAAACAGAAAAAAAAACAAATTCTATAATATCATAAATGAGGTAAACAAAAGTCTCTGTAAACCCATTTAGAAATACATTTTTGTCCACATTTCATGACGATATTCAGTAAGCACACCTCTGCAATCTCTGAACTGAAACTCTGTGACCATGGCAGCGTAAGGACAGGCTCGTTGGACACTTGTCTCTTCACTCCGATTTTTTTCTGCGTTTTCTTGTGTCGGTTTCCCCTCAATTTTCCTGTCTCTGTGTGCGTGTACGTGTGTGTGCATGTGTTTGTGTGTGCCGTGTGCAATACAGAGCGCCAAGGACGGACAGCAGAGAACATATGACGATGAAAAGATAGAGTGACATCCCGTCATGTGAATGAGATATAACATAAAACTATTTAATCTGCTAAATTAAAAAACAAGGTAGAGACCTGATCTATAAGACTCTGAAATTTCCTCTGCTGTAAACTGGCGCCATATAAGAAATTAACTCATAAAAAGGCAGGCTTTATCATAAGATATATTTGATGGGCCCTGCATTTTTTCAAGTCTAAATTTTTAGGTAATAATTTGTACAAAGAAAGAAAGAAGTGTGTGTGCGTGGGGGTGGGGGCTAGGAAAAAACTTTGGGAACCATTGGTCTAGGGTGTAGTGGCAAATCCTTCCAAAGCATTTTAAATGTCACCTGAATAAAAGGAGCCTGTCCTGGTGTGTGTCCACTTTAGTTTCAAAAAATAATTCCATTACTCACAGATCTGTGGTTGATGCTCCATTTATTTGACAGACACAAATTCCACAAATCAGAGTCCCTTTTTAAGCATCTCATGAGACAAAAAATATCCAAAACTTCAATTTTATCTTTCACCTCACATGGTAAAAAAAAAGGTTTGCATAAGGCTTCACTCAACTTGAAAGTAACAAAAGCACTGAACCCACACACCTGCACTGACTGACCTAATAATGAAAAACTCTATAACCCTATACACACGATTTTCCAAACAGATTCAGATAAATCTATAAATGTGCATAAACAATCTGCCTAATCATTTCAAAATTGATATGAACTGGATTTATACAATAAATCATATAAACAACAAAATTTAGTAAATTTCCTTAAGTGTCAAGATCTTCCCAAAAAAATGAAATGGCCTCTACATAGGGGGGAAAAAAACACAGTTTTTCTGTTAAAATAATTTTATTTCTATTTTTCTAATCCTGACACAATCATGACCATGACATTAGGGTAAGAGGTGCTGCCCTTATTTACTTGTTTGTCAGTTTCCACGTAAAAAGAGAAATAGAAGTTAAAGTATTGAACAGCAGGTCTGGTGCATGAGAGTCTGATCTGGCTAAAGAAGGATCTTGCCGCTTTGTTTACTGCTGTAGTAACACTGGAGCTAAGCGCTATAAAGCAGAGCCTCTCAAACTTCCAGAGTCATATTGTGTTCGAAAGCCAAGTTGTTGAGATTTAAGTTGCAGGCCAAGTGCTGGTACAGACCTGGTGATAAACTTTCAAGACCACCTTGAACTGTAACCTAGAAAAGAGAAGCTAACTCTCAGGTTTCTGTGATATAACATTTGACTGGTCCTGATGTTTTATTTTATAGCTTTGTGCTTCTATTGATTCTTTAACCTTGACCTTAAACAACAGACCTTTTGGGTTCGATCCAGATGCTGAATTTATGATGTTCTTGGCCTTTAGCTCTGCACCTTTTGAGATGTTTTTAACTTACTGCATGACTATGACCACAGAAGGTCAAAGCTGGGGAAGAAAGAACAATACCTTGGAAATTTTATTAACTTACAATGTACCCCAATATAGTAAATATTTATCTCTCACACAGCGACTCAGGAGGGCTGTTCACTTCTAAACCTCTAAACTGGTTTGTTGGTGATCTTTGTCATCATCAGCGTCCATGGTCACTAAACAAGACACAACTCTGAGTTTTTTATTCTTGGATTCTAATTATCATGATTATTTATATAATGATAATAATCTCTACTTAACTGAAACCGAAAAAAAAAAGTATCATCTCATGTACAGACGTTGCATCTTGCTGTTTTTCTCCCAAAGGAAACGGTATGAAACAGAACTGTTCATGAGCAGCATCTGTTACAGTGCAAGGAAAAATCTCAAATCTAGATGATTCTGGTAACTTCATCCAGCCCAGAGTTTTGTCTCCACAGTTTGGAACTTAATAAAATTCATGCTTTGTTTAATCCCTGCTTTTAGATCTTGAGGAAACAATTCACAACACACATGGATGTTCCTCAGTGTTAAACCCTCATCAACTTTCTTTGACTGTTAACATCTAGCAACAGTGTTCACATACAGTCAATATTCAGGTTAAGGTCAATATTCCGGTTTCTTAAACAATCAGAATAACCAGTTACATATGTGAGCAAACAGGGTTATTCCCTTTTAAATGGTACATTGATCAAAACAGCAACGCACGGACAACATATTGACGTATGAAGAACATCATGACTCAATGCGCGTCATTTCTGCTTCTTCCTGTATCCATAGCAACAGCAGCAGCAAAAACAGCAGCAGCAGCACGGTGGACTTCCTGTACTAAAAAGACCAAAGCTGTGTCCGAAATCACTCCCTATTCACTGTATAGTGCACTATATAGTGAATACGCCCTTTTGTAGTGCTGTCCGAAATCTGAGTGAGCATGGTCATTCACTATAGAGGTCGACCGATATGGGTTTTTTGGGGGCCGATGCAGATGCTTTCCAAATTTGGGCAGCAGATGCCGATATGCATAGCCGATTTTTCCAATTTGATATTCAGGCCGATTGTTAAATAAATATATATTTATCACATTTTTGTGAAACGCAGCAATTTCTGAGCAACTAAAGAAATCTATTACAACAAGTCGTGTCCAGTCCTCTGAACATTTATTCAGCTTTCAAAACAATGAAATATTTTGTCTCAGTACACACACAATGTAACAAGCAGTAGTAAACACTCACACTCTTCTTAAAATGTCAAAAAAGAAATTTAAACTTATTAATATAATTTCAAGAAAAGTATGTAATGTATCCAAGTGGTTCCACAAGTTTGAGGTGCTCATCTTTTTTGTGCCTGATCAAAAATTGCGTCATTTTATACAACGGATCAAAAATCGGCTTTTTAAAAGAAAATACGGCCGATGGCCGATAGAGACAAATGTCCAAATATCGGCCCGATATATCGGCCGACCGATTTATCGGTCTACCTCTAATTCACTATATAGTCCACTCAATGTATTTTGAAAAGTAGTGTATTAGCGATGCTCACTATATGGGCAATGTTCACCATCATGCATTTCGGTTTAAACAGAAGAAATGGCTGATTACATGTTAAATGATTACTAATAGCTTGAAACAACATTAAAAACTGTCTGAGAAAAACACTTGGCTCCCTGTTTAACTTTTGGACGAGCCCGTCTCACAACTTTGAGCTGAGAAACAAACAACACGGACGTTAGCTGCTAAACCGTTCATCACGGGTGATGCATTCACAGGACCTTGTAATTCTTAAACTCAGCACAAGTTCTGCGCAAATAAATGGTTTATTTATTTAAAGAATAACGTGTAATAAATGTTCTTATTATATTTGGCTGTTGCAGAAAATAAGCTACATATAATATTAGGTATCACTAAAATGAATGCTGTTTTGCATTGTTTGTGAAAAGATACAACTGTAAATCCCCAGCCGTCCGTGAGCGACGCGAGAGTATTTACGTCACTGTCAGCAGCTGGCGAGTGAGTGAGTAGTGTCCGAAATGTTGTTTTAATTTAGCTGTTTGAGTGGACTTTATAGTCCACTACATCTAATTCACTATATAGTGAGTAGTGAGTAGGGAATGAGTGAGTGATTTCGGACACAAATCAAGACTCCTTGCAAACAGGAACCCCCTGTTTTTCAAAAGGGTTGTTGGTGTTTACATGGTTGTGCGCAACAGGGTTATTGCTAATATTCAGAATATGAAAGGGTTAATGACCGCATGTAAACATAGCCTGTGACACACATGATAAGCATGATACATGTATGATATTTAAACTCAAAAACACTGCGTCGCTCTGCAGTTCACTCTTGTTTCACGACATTTATGCAGATTAATGATTGCTATGAAGAATTACACATTTCATATCCAGCAAGCTTCCTGCAACAAGCTAGCAAACAGAAGCTCATCCAGATTAAACGAATGAACAAACGATCAATGACACAGGCTGAATGTGCACAGGTTAAAGCCAGACAGCCTCAGACTGGTTTGAACCCGTGACTGTTACACTGGTCAGACCTGTGAAGATGTTCAGAGTCCTCCATTCCTGCTGTCAGTAGCCACGTATACATGGACCCAAATATTCCGCTTGCATTCAGTTTATTTGTTCAAAAGGTAAGAATTAAACCTTTGTATACACAATAAAACACAAAACTGGAGGAAACTACTCAGAGCTCCTGAACTTAGTCCTTGCATTCATTCCTGAATATCGTTAAGGCTCATACTTTTTGAATTAAACCTTTAGATAGACCAGGACGCAGCAGGAAATTATAGTCTATTCTTGGTGCTATTAGCACCTGTGGTTCATTCTTTGTGAGGTCACCCTCTGAGTCATTTTTGGTCAAACATTGTGATTATTTCTGTGTAACTAAATATTAGCCTGAAAGACGAGGAGTTGGCGTAGCAACAGCATTCCCCTTTTTCTTTTCTTGGTCTGAAATATGAAACGTGAAAAAGAAAACTCATGACAGGAAACTACAGGTTCAGATCTTTCCCAGGTAGCTGTAGGTTCAAACACTGAGCTGGCTTAACAGACATGTCCACCCCCTCCGCTCTGATCCTCCTCCACATCTTCCTGAGTGAAGAAAACAGAAAGGTAATAGAGAATAAATAGCAGGATCAGAGAGTTCACTGTAGGCCTCTGTAATGTCTCACCATGTTACAACCTCCAGGAGATATTTCCCATCCCCTGCGTTTACTTATACATCAGGAAAGTGCTCCATCATTCTGTCCCCCATCATTTTCACCCACTTCCATCCTCTGCCTCCCTCACACTCTGGGGCTTTTAAACCGTCCATACTGCTCCTCTCACTCCCTTCCCGTCCTGTGAATTGGCTCCACCACAGTAGCGAGGTTGTACAACTTAAGCTGGTTCCAGTTGGTTTCTGATGTTTCTCACGTTGCTGACATTTGGAAGCGAACTCTCCCACTGACATCTTTAGATGTAGAATGCCCGACTGTGTGTGTGCGTGTGTGTGTGTTCATGCAAGTGTGTGTGTCTGAAAGGAAGAAAGAAAAGAGTGGGTGCACCTGCAGACTTCTCATGCATCTACCTCTGTGTGACTCCAGAGTCAGCGTTAAAGTTCAGAGGCTCTGCTCTCAGTGCCATTAAATCTAACAATGAAGGGAACCTGCTTCTTATTATTCTCCTCGCTGACCCTCCGCTGCTGACATTTTGTAGAAGGAGCTGAGCCGAGGTGGGAGGAGGGGTAGGTTAGGGGTTGTATGTGTACATGGTGATTGGCCATCTGAGAAGCCACATATACGAACCACTGAGTATAGGTTGCACTGGTTGGAAAGATGCGACTGGTTTTTGCGTTTCTCTCAAAGGGGAAAGAGGTTCAAACTTTCATCCTGCTTGTCAGTTTCCATCACGTCCATCAGAGTCAACAATGTGCAGTTTCTGTGCAGCGGTGTGGCTCCTTTTAGTACCATTTGACCTTGCAGTACCACTAGTTCCCAGTGTGGTAGATCTGCTCAGCTAATGGTAGCTTTGAAAGGTTAGTGAGGTACAGACCAAGGTGAAAAGACTTTTAAAATTTTGTTTCTAATTTCAGTGCAGTTATAATTCTGTTTAGATGCTGCTTTTTCAATAAGTGATATTGAAAAAGACTCACTTTTATATATCTATGTGCTCATTATCCCATTTTAAAATGAGATTTTGAACAGGCCCTAAACTTCGGGCGGGAAAAAAAAAATCAATTCACAAAAGTATTGGGAATTTTTGTCTTAAAAAAAAATTTAGATTCTTTTTTATTTATTTATTTATTTATTTTTAAGTTTCAATCCTTTATCTTTGTTTTTCTTTATAAGCTGGTTTGAAAAAAAGTTACTTCTTTCTCCAGCAGAGAGAAAAATGTCTTTCTCTGATGGGCATTTTTGGGGAAAGTATGGCACCTGATATTGTCTGTAGACCTCATCATCATCATACTTATCATTCAACTGTTTCTGTCTGGTGTCAAAAAACTTAAATAGGAAATATTAAAGAAATACAATTTGAACTGCAATTTAAGTAGAATTTGCACCCTAAAAATCGTAAAAGATTAAAATCGTGAGGAAAGCGTATCGTCCCAGCCCTACTACTAACGACTCAGGTATTTGAGTTAGAGCGGTCATATGATACATTTTGAAAACACGACACCTTGAAGAAAGTTGAATTTGTCACATTCAGCCCTCCTCAGTGACTTAGTTCAACATTTCTTTGGTTGTTGTGTTCGCTGTCTGAAAATAGAGCAGTCAAGGTTGAATTTTTAATCACACATATAGGAGGTCACAGGTATTTACATCCCTGACCTGTAGCTATACACACGTGTACTTATTAGACACTTATTGCTTTAAAGGTGGACTTGCCTTCAGGGTGGTGGACTTTACAGAATCCATCTGAAGGTGAAACTCTGCCTCTGAGTCCCAGAGGAGCCCACGCCTAATCAGTCAGCTCCAAGGACGGCATTCATGAGTTCATAAAAAGAAAAAAAAAAACACTTTGAGCTTGAGAAACCTTCTCTGCCACCGCCACCGTACAGCACACTCAGCTGTAATAAACCCAGACAGTCGCAGGGACCGATGGAAATTTAGAACAGATATAAAAGAGACTACCGAGGGAAACAAAGATAACCTCAATAAAGACAACGCCTGACCTGACATCAAAGTGCGTCTGTTGTTTTAGTCCCCTGCTGCGCAGACTATTGCCTTCTCTGGAGAGGACGGACTGAAAGAGCTGGCCGCCGTGCCTCCATCGTGAAAGGAGTGAGACAATACAGCATTGTTTTCCCATCTTTAAAACACAAACCCTTCAGGTCCTCGGGTCCACTATTTTCCAATTACAAAGCACAAACTTTATCATCCCCTCCGCTTCTGTCACACAATCAAATTGATGAGTGTCTGTGCAGCTCTGTCTAAGCTTTGCTTTTAATTGTGTGCTACTCCTACTCTGCTGTGCACAGGATTTCTTGTTGTTGTTGTTGTTTTTCTGTCACTTACTAAGTGCCAGGTGGTTGTGTTTGGGAGGCTAAGCGGCGGAGCATATTCTGTACCAGGCGGATGGTAATTACCAGGTGCTCAGCCTTGGCAGTAGCAGCATGTTTGGGGGTGTTGGTGAGCCATAGGATGTGTATACATGTATGGATGTGTGTGTGTGTGTACGTGTGTGTGTTTTCTGCTGCTGTAGCTGACTGTATTTTTGGCTTGTGGAGCTGATTTTTCATCCTCTCTCCTCTCCAGCTGTTCGAGCTGCTGGGTCCTGAGGGGTTGGAGATGATCTCCACTCTGCTCCAGAGCAGGGCCGCCATAGTCGACTCCCTCCTTGCCATCCCACCTGACAGGACTGGCTACCCACCAGGTGAGAGTGCCCCATGGCAACCAGGTCATCTCCATGGTAACACAAACCCCACACACATTGACTGTTCAGAGTGGTCATGAATTCTACATGTGACATAAAGTCGATAAAAGATTTCGCACTCTTAAGTTTTTTTCTTTGTTTTACATGTGTTTCAGTGCAACAGATGTACAGTAATTCTAACACTACAGAGAGTGTATAGTCACACTTTGTTTAGCCAGATGTTACATAAGGTGGTTGTAGATTTCCTCTCTGACTTCTCAGTAACCAGTAACCCATCTTTCCAATCACCGTTTTTGGTTCACACAGCAGCTGTTTCAAGTGCAGAGCTCCATCCGAGCTGTTTTCTAATGAAGTTTGTGTTCTCAAAAATATAGAAAAGAGGAAAAACAACTTGAGCTGCTTTCACACATAAGCAGCACTGACAATAATTGTCCTGAATAAAGTGACCATACAAAATAAGACAATACTACGTTCACAGTAGGGGTAAATATCGTTTTGTTTTTCTTTGCTGGGTTGGGTTAGGATGAAGCCTGGGTTTTGATTGCAGCACAGATATTAGATGAGACTTTTCACACGTTTAAACACTACGCAGCGTTGGTGGGTGTTCATTGGCATCTGTTTCCAAACTGCAGTGATAGAAGTTGTTCACACATTTTACTTTTTTTCTTTTTTCCAATTCCATCTTTTCTGCCGGCTAGATAGTGGCTACAATTTAGCATCAGGACTTGTTTATCACATGGTCATTTTGGTGATCTCTGTAAACTTAATCATATAAAAGACCGAATTTTTGGACTTCAGACATCAGGAGCTCCTGTTCATATGTGCGTCTCAGTGCGGAAATTAGAAATTGGGTGCTCAACATGGACATTTTTTGCTTGAAAGAGACTGCACGAGGGAGCAAGGCTGCAAGCTTGAACCAAGCAACCAGTTACCTCCTGCCGTACAACAGAAACAAGCAAAGAAGAAAAAGCTGGAGCTGGAGAAGAAGACTGTGGTTATCAGCTAACATTGTTCGCTTGCCAGCTAGCATCTTCTCATCAGATTTTAGTTGGGATGCACAATATTGGATTTTTTGCGGATATCCAATATGCCGATATTTAACAACCCATCTAACCAGTGGCGACTGCTGGTCAGTCAAGGAGGGGAAGCTCATTTTTTCCAGCCTACATCATAAATTTGTTTATTTATTTTTACGTCATTTCTACCCTTCGTGTCAGCTTGTTAGCAGCTGGAGCTGCTACGTGAGACTACGACAGGCTGTAAGTGTGAGTGACAGGGGGAGAAGCTCCACAGCTGTAGCTGTAGCTGCTTATTGGTGAAAAGAGAGAGAATCTTTAAACACAACGCTCGTCGTTTTTAAGAAAGATAAACTCGCTGGGGATCGATAAAGCATCCTGATCAGCCCAAAACTACTAACTGTACAACTCAGAAGATGCTCCAGTGGAGGGTTATACTTCAAGATCGCTGACTGGCTCATTTCACTGTCAATCAAAAAGGGATTCGGCCTCAGACAGATCATCCAATCATCATGCAGAAGCCCAGCCCACTGCCTCATAGACCCCCAGAGACGCTGAGCGTCCGATGGGCGGGACAAAGCCCAGCGTTTATCCAATGACCGTCCAGTTTCCACAGTGGAATAACCCACTCTACGCTTCCCCGCTGAAGTCAGAAGACGCTCAGCGTCCAACTGTTAAAGCGCTGAGAAACTGTGGGGATGAATGAGAAGGAGGTGGAGCCAGTTACCTGTGATAGGAGCTGATTCTGAACAAGTGATGAAAGAATTCTAGCTCATATTTTATCAATGAAATGCAACACACAGCAGTACATATCACCACTTTGTTTTGGGGACATTTTAGGGGAAGCTGAGCTTCCCTTGCAGTCTTAGAGCAATCCCAACTGCATATAACTGATTCTGATTACGACACCAAAATTTTTCCTGCACACATGATTGCAGAATTTATCAACTCTCTTTTGTTTTGAAAGTAGCATTTTGGTAGCACATTTGTTATTTAATAATCATTTCTCATGTAAAATCAGAAAATACTTGAAACTTTTATTTATGACGGTTAATTTCAAACAAAAAAAAATACAAAAAAGAAATCCTGCTTGAAAACTGGATGATGCTGTTCCAGAGATATCATAATAATACCCACAACCAGGGCAAATTTTAGAGACCGTTAACATAATCTCTGTTCCCAGGGAACATATGAGAAGTGTAACTGTAAGGCAATTAAACCCAAATTGAACAAAATAAAATGTTTCGCTTTAGTAAATGTGCCTAAATTAGTCAGATACATGTGTCTTACAGACTGCTGCTTAAATAAAAGTTAAATGTAAAACAGGAGACAAATATGGGACTACTCAATCTGAACTGTGCAAACAAAATAAAAAAAGTGCAAAAAAATATCTGCAGCTTCAGCCCATTATTTTATCTGTTCATTATACCGGTGGAATTTTGAGTGTTGGTTGATATCTGAAATTTTATTTTGATACAAAATCGGCCGATAGTGTGCCGATAATATTGTGCATCCCTCATTTTTGGATTTCATAAAACCAGAGAGAATGTTTGAGGATGATCCGTTCTGCAGTAGAAGATGGAACAGCTGTGGCTGTAGAAGAAGGAAAATGAAAAATGGTCAGAGAAAAGGCTAAATACATGACTAGTGGACTGCATTGAAATCTTATGAGAGCGATAGGCAGTGCTGTGCTCATAATCACTGTTTTGTTGAAAAAATCTTTTCTTTAAAACTGAAATTTACGCTGACTAATTACCTTGTCCATCCCCACCCCCTTAGTATTTTAAGGAATATCTCTATATCATCGAAATCATGACACTTTTTCGCTGTGATAACCATGGTGTGAGTTTCAACAAAGATCAGTAAAGGTGACAGAAAATTCTGAGGGTTTCAGCCTTCACTCATCCACTGTGATTTTTATTTTGATTTTTTTTTCTCCTGTATCTTCTTCTGTATCAGCTTTTTGGGGTAAATGCAGAAAATGCTATATTGCATCAGAGAGTCTTTCAAGATAATCTAGGTTTTGTTTTCGTTTGATTCCAGCAGTCTCAAATGGAGCTGTCAAGTATGTTTATGTCCTCAGATGCGTCTGATTGTTTAATGCTGTGATCAGTATTCATCCCTCACATCTGAAAAAGCAGGAGGCTCACTCTCTGTCCTCTCTGCTCTGGATTTAGATAAGGGCCGTCTTTATTCTGTCTGTGATCGGTGTTTATGATGAGTCAGATTACTAATGTAAAAATAACAAAGACCTTGCTCATGGGACTGGAAGCATCTGATAAAATCACTGATTTTCCTAATAATGGCGCCAATGGTCCCTTATTTTAATCTCACACAGAGTAAAGAAAATTAAATTTGGCTGCCAATTTTCTCCCGGTTAAGAGCCAGAAAAATCCATCTTGTCTCTATTAGAGTAATTTCATCTGTAATCTGCTTTTGTGTTATCAACTGGCTTTTTCTTGAGACTGTTCCTCTCTTCTGTGACTGCGATAAAAGCAGTGGACCAGATTTTTGATTAACAACGTATTTACCTATCTTGATGGTGCATATTTGCAAAATTAGTGATGAAATAACATTTTTGTATCTCCTTTTTCCTTTCTTAGTTTATGTTTTCTTCCAGGAAATATGAATCTAACAATACAAGTAGAGCAGGAAACACAGACGGACTATCTTTTTAAATGTTGAAGATTCTATTTTGTACTTCCAGTATTGCTATTATATTTTTTTTGGCTGAAATATCTTTTAATAGTGTGTTTACTGTCTACCTGTATCGAGAAGGTTATATGGACTCCAATTTGCATACATTAAGCAATTACAACCAGTTATATTTAGGATTTCATTCGCAGTTTTGTGACCTTTTTTTAACCGTGATAATCATTAGAGATACTGTGAGAAGGGTTTTTTAATTCGGCTGTATATCCACCTTTTTACCCAAAGTCGCTCACTGTTTTGAAGAAGTGACTTTTAGCGAGGGGTGTGTTTATTTTGGACTTAACTGGAGATCGGATCAAAACAAATTTTTCTTGATTCAAGACAACTTTATAACGGACACAACATGCCGGGGTTAGATATTTTTCAGTACAGTTACTTAGTGCTATGTTTTGAAACGTGACAATAAATAAGTGTTGCAAGTTTGTGCCTTAGTTTACTAGCCATCTCTATTTAGCTCAGCTGGCAGCCAGGTGCTGTGAGACATGTCTGTAATGTGTGATGTTGATAACCCCTGCTAGTCATCTACCAAGCAGAGCTAACGTAACCTCACTCTTCATTTTATTGATAGGCTCTCAAGTTTGAACAGACTAGAGATAGACCGATATGGATTTTTTTTAGGCCGATATCGATTACTGATTATTAGTGGGCAAGGAGGCCAATAACTGATATTTGAAGCTGATATTAATTTGCAGTTGAAGTGAAATTATTGGTGTAAAAAATTTGAATTGTACAAACTCCAACACGTATTTTCATTCAAATGCCTTCAAGCATACGTTTCTTAAACAGCTCCCAGGCTTAGCAGCATATTTTGTAAGGTTAACTGAAAATTAAAAAAAAAAAAAAAAGAAATCAAGATTTCTACAGTAAATAAAGTTTTCAAAATTTTCTATGTAATGGCAATAAAACTGGACAGAATTGAGTTTGTGCTGCCTTTTACAGGCATGTAATGCAGTTGAATTAATTTCCTGTTTGGTTTTACAGGACTGACTTTAAATGACCATCTAGGGCTTCCACAGCGTAGACAGGGAGAAATTCTGTGCAGAGAAGCATCAGGGCAAACACAACACAATTTTGAATGGGTTTCAGCTGATAAAAAAAAAGGCTCATGCCAATATGCCCCAAAATGGGAAAATTCGGCCTGACTGTGGGTTGGACTGAGCATTAGCATAAACAGCTTAGCTCCTGTGTTAGCCTTTAGCTCGGGCTCTATCACTCTCTTGTTTATCTTTCTTCTGCTCTTCTGTCCTTATTCTGTCTGACAGTTAGGCTCCAGTGTCCACCATCACTACAAAATTAATCACAGAAATCATTTTCAGCAAAGAAAAACACAGATCTCTCCTCTCACTACTAAGCTTCATCTGCCCGGCGTGGTGTTGTCACAGACTTAGGCGTGCTTATAGAAGCCCATAACATAATAATGACCCATAACGTAATAACGACCAATAATGTAATAAATTTGACCTTTCAAAATGTAATAGGCCCATAACGTAATAACTGACCATGACGTAATCAAAATCCTGAACCTATGATGTAATAACTTTCTCTGGATTTTGTCAATAATTAGATCCATAATTATTAAAAGATATATCGTTATAACTCTCTCTCGCCTTACTGTAAAGAGCTGCTGGACGCAGCAGTGGTCTTAAAGAGCTGTTTGCCAGACAAGTTGATGTTGATTTAAATGTAAGAAAAGGGAGCAGTAATCCTCATTATTTTTGTGCTCAGGTTAAATATGTTCGATTCCATTGTTCTATTGTTCAGTTCAGGATCCAAAGTTGTTAAGACCAGAACTCAATTTTGTTTTTTATGGCTTAATTTTATTTTGAAGAACACAAGCCACAACAAATAAAGTAAATTTAAGGAAGAACTGTTTCAGAGTTTTAATTAAGATTGCATTTTTCATGACAAAAATGGGTACTTTTTTAATGCACTAACTGATATGCTATATACTGTTACGGTCAGTTATTATGTTATTGGCCTAACCCTAACGTATTACACTCTTGGCTGGTTATTATGTATTGGTGCTGATAAAGTCATTGTAAGGATCACTTAGAAACTCTTTTAAAGTCTCTCCCACCTCCTAGAAAGTCCCTTTAAAGCAGTGACTTTAATCAAAACATTTATTGAGGATCTTTCTTTGTCTTCAGGCGTTATAAATTTGAGCTTTTGCATTGTCATATTTGGATTACATTGGTGAAAATTCATCAGATTACTTAAAACTTTATTCTTTAAATTTTATGCAGGTATTGTTTGAAAACCATTTTCAATATTTTTGATAGATTTTTTCTTTAAGTTATGGGAATACAGAACCCTTTCAGCTGCTACATTTATTCACCCTTGTTAATTTTCATCCATGTTGGTTTTCTACACCACGCTTAGACAAGTGTTGTGGAATACTCTATAGATATCTTTGAAAAATTCAGCTTGATTGCCTATCACTCTTAGCGTACTGGTGTGTCCCTCCTCATGGTCTCTACATGACGGTGAAACAGCTCAATCCACTGAAAGCCCATTATCTAAAGATTGGTCCCACACTTCAACTCAATCCTTCATTATTTCTTTCACGCCTTTCATGCCATCTACCAGGAATGATGAAGACTTGACTAAAGCCTCCCTGATGGGCATACGCTCTTACTCTATCCCTGCTTTTATACCTCTCATGAATAAGAGAAATAATAGAATATCATCCGAATAGAGCGGAAAGGCTGACATTAAGAAGGTGTTGCTGATTCCCAAACAAGCATGGACTCTGGTGTGGAAAAGGCTCATGCTGGTTTTTGCTGTAGTTATCTGGCTCTCCTTGCAGCTTTAAGTCCAGATCATTGATTTTGCATGAGATAGTATTTCAGGAGGCATGATAGTGAGCTGTACAACATCAGCCCTGTCTATTGATGTACCTCCCCTCTATGCCTACTGTGCTTTTTTTCTGTTTTTACTGCTAACTCCGTCCTCCTTCCTGAGCCAGCATTGTCTTGTTTCCTTTGTCCTGAGGTGGTAGACTCCTCTTCGTGTTTCCCCCTCTTTAATGTGAGAGAGGAGCCGAACAGTAAGTGGCTGGAGATATTGGAGGAAAGATAAGGGCGGATCATTTCTCATTGCCAGAGCTGTCCTCTGATCCATATGCAAGGTAGACATCAAAGAGTGGCTGAAGATAAGAAGAGTGAGCTCCTGCTCTGTCAGAATAATCCCTGCAACTGTTTCAAGTCACACACACTCACCCTTTAGACTTTTAGGAGCGATTTAAAATTCACGAGCCCTAAATATAGATTTTAATTCTGGGTTTGAAATGGTACATGAACTAATTAATACAGGCATGTTAGTCTGTTCATCCAATTAGCTGCTTAAATCATTGATGTGAGTGCATATTAAAGAGTCAACTGAACCATTTTCAGCCTCAACAAAAGAGCCGGTCCTGATGTGCTTAATTAAATTAAATCATTTACTAATAAGTACTTTTTCACATACATTAATCAAGTCTTGCCGTGTTGGGTTTTACTCACTCAAGTAGTTCAGAGATAGGACTGGAGTATCTCTCATGCACAATCACTGATAATACTTTTATCTCTTATATGTGCTGATGGAGTTTTCTAACACAGTGGGCCCCTTTCTAAGGATGCACACGGACATGTAGTTGTCAGAGTGCTTATATGATAATTTAAGACAACTCCCTTTTTCCAGAACAGATTTTTGAAAAAAGGCTTTTTGATGACAGGTTCTTGTTATATCACAAAGAGCATTTTATTTTAAAATTCTAATAAAACATTGATAAAAACAAACAAACTAAAAAACAATATTAAGCAAGGCAGGGTGCTGTTTGTAAAAAGAAAAGTGCCATATAATAGTGCAGCTCACATAACAATGCAGAAACTAGAAAAGCACTCAGAGAGCGCAGACCTCCACCAAGCATATTGTGATTGTCACCAACACTTTAGTCCTACTTTAATGTTATACTCCCTTTCAGCGGACTGTCTGCTGCAATTTGGTGTTAGTTGCAGGTTTGTATGTTAATTTGTTTCCTGACAGTGTTGGAAATTATGATGATTCAGGACATATTTCATATTCCAGATCTTAGTATCCAGAATATTGCCAGGATCTGGATCGTACTTTTACATCTGTCAGAAATTATGGTGACCTTGTCTAGGGATGGGTACCTTTCACATCTGGAACGATACAGTACTGATGCCCGGTACTTGTCAACAGATACCAGTACTCAACGGTACCGATTTTCAGTTCTTTTTTATGTTTATGTGGTTAAAAAATATAGTTTTTTAAATTAAGAAATCTAAAAAACTCCCAGTTTATAGTATTTATTCCTTAGTATATAACTAAGCAATGCTGTGTTCATTTCCAGCATAGAAAATCTCCTGCTCTTCCACTCTCTCACATTCACAAGGAAGCATTTAGGTACCAAACATGGTACCTTTTGGTTTTACATGAATCTATACCTGGTACTTTTGACAGAATTCGGTCGGTGCCTATAAAAAAAACCTAATTCGGTACCCAACCCTAACCTTGTCTCGCATTGTTTTGCAAAGCAATCTGAAACGGCCCTATCTCACAGTGATAAAGAATATTTGAAAAAATCCTGGATCCAGACGGTGATCCAGATCACCTCTAAAATTGAATCACTTCTTCCTTATCCCAATTTGAACATTTCTTGAAAATTTCATCAAGATTTGTTTGTTACATTTTGAGTTAAGTTGTTTGCAGACAAACAAACAAGCAGACAGACAAACTCTCCCAAAAACACAACCTCCTTGGTGGAGGTAAAATTTATGATTAAGTAAGGTAAACTGTTTTTTGTAACAGTGTAATGGTGGGAAACAAATTACATGCAACCTCATACAAAAATGCAAGAAAAAGAAAAAAAGAAAAGAAAATAGGCACTCACAGCCCCCTTTACTTTCTGCCATTTTGTATGTTACTTGTCACTGTAGGGAGGTTTTGTGGAGTGAAGAGAGTGAAGAGAGAGGCAGAGACTGGACAGAAAAGGTGGCAAAGCCCTTTAAAGCCTGGTCCCTGAAAATAAAAACCACCCCATTTTTTCAAAGATAAATTCTTGGGATAAACATGGGCTTGTATTCAGAACAATTAGAAAGTTGTCATTTAATTGGCTTGACCAATTCAACTACAGGGGTGAAGACAATATTTAAGAACATTAAGATAAAAAATAAGGTTGTCAGACGTAATTGTTAGCAGTTAATTCACAATGAATCCCTGTTTCAGATGTACCTCAAAAGGATAACTTTAGTGTTTTTGATTCTCTTACCAATTTTGAGATGGACAAATGTCCTCAATTTGTGCCAATGTATGTTTATTATACAACAATACAAAACAATGACAAACACTGTTTAGGTGCTACTCAAATAATGAATGAGCAATAACTGATGTGCATCATGACCAGAGTGTAGTTTTACATAGTAATATCAACTCACTGTAGTTTCCAGCTTTAAACCAGTAAACATTAACTGAACACCCCCTGATTTTTCAGCAGCTAAAGACTAAATGATGGACCTCATGCATCACAACAACAGACCCACTGCACAACAAACAGACTCCATTGGTCCCTAAATTCTCCATCAGTCAAAGATTATTTCACAGAGAAAAGAATGCCACAGAGGATGATTGAGCCTAGGCCATGCTGGACGGTTTGTAACAGTGAGGCCAGGGACAACTGCTGAGCAGAGATAGAGCTACCTGCATCAGCTGTGAGCTCAGTTAGCAGAAAGTAAACACCCATAACTTTGGTCTTAGAGAGTCATTTGACGGCTTTAAAAGTTAACCTGTTTGTAAGACAACTTTCTCTACTCAAAGAGGTTTGCCTGCTGAACTGTCCACAAAAGCTCGCAACATTTAGCGGTTGGCCCCAGGAAGGCAGGTTAGCATCAGACAGTTACGGTTAACAGGATGGGATTTCAGCATGGCAGTCTGTTCTACAGAATTTAGCATCAGCCTTAAAATGTAAGAGCATCGGCATAGTCTGCACCAACTGTCACTGAATAGTCTTCACTTGTAGAAACGATGCAAAAAGGATGTTTCCAGGCATTGACTGCAGGTCTGTAACATGCATACATTAATTGCATCCAAACTTTGTGGTATAGGAAGGAAACTTCATGAATCATTAATAATATAAATCAGTAATAATTTCATAAAAATGATCAACTTGCCGATTTTGACAGCTCCATATAAAATACCTTTAAAAGTTTTACAGTGTCCTTAAAGTGGATCATCAGATTTAAGAGAATTTTCTTGCTCTAGTGATTCTACGAGAAGTGTTTTTTGGATGTGAGAAAATATTGAAGAACACACTTGGAAATCCTGTTGAACGAAATTGAACAGACTTACATTGATGGATAAGATGGCTCTGAAAGCCTCTGTACAAAATTCAGGACCAGTGCTCACCTGCGGCTTCACTGGATGATAGGAAAATAAAAAAAACTTTTCAGCATTTCAGGCTGCCAGATTTCAGTAAATGGGCAGGAACTGAAAATTCTTGATCTTGTTCACTGCAAAAATCCTCTGACCTGGCAGGATTACAGGTCTGGTAGAGAAGACTGATCTTTGCTCTTGGTCAAATAACAGTTTCAGCAAAGTTTTTTGGCTCAACTTCAAACCATAAAAGTGAGAAATGGATAAGTCATAAATGAAAATGATGTATGTTTTATTTTAAACTAAAGAAATGAGGCTGAAGCGGTGGTTTACTCTCTTACTCTGCTTCAAACATCAACTGATGTTTTTCCCATTGTGGAAAACTTCTGATCATCGTTAAAAAATTTCACTTGCCAGACAGCTTTGAGATTAGTGTTGCCTTGACGACTGAGGGTTAAAAAAGGCTGATTAAATTTTCCACTATTTGCATGCCATCAGGAAGAGTGGGATTTAGTGGGGATGCCTGTCTCTTGCTGATTAGCTTTTTAAATTGCAGTTTGCAGCTTGGCACTTGCGTGTTTATCGAGGAACGGATTCTCTCAGAGGCTCCTCTCCTCATTTCAATGACTGATAGATGCCGTGGCGTAAGGACGGGACAGTTTGAAAGACTACACGTCCACAGATCTGAAAAGTTTTTGAAAAGCGTTTGTATTCAAAGAAGAAGAACAATCAAAAGGACATTTACCACAACACATCTAAATCTGCCTTCCCTTGTCAGCTGTAAACAAAGCAGCAGGTTGTTCATTTTAAAGAGGGGTATTTTTTTTTTTTTTAATGCTTCAGACTGCCTCTCTGGTGCCCCCCTGGTAGCTTTGTCTGAATTGGGATTTATCAAATTTTATTAATTTTCTTTTACTGCACTGCAGAAAAACTGAAATCTTATGTTTTTGTCTTATTTAAGTAAAAACTGTCTCGTTATACTTGATATAGATTGCATTCATGTTGTCAGTCCAGAAAAATATCTTGTTTCAGGTTATTAAAAGACAAAAATGAGGTCCAAGGCCTGTAACGCGTAAAAAAGAAAACATGGAATAAGAAAAAAAATTGCTAGAAAACTTGATTGAAACTAAAATAATTTCTTAATAAAAGTAACTTTTCTCTTGTTCCATTGGAAGATTTTTTTCACTTGTTACAAGTGATTCAGACCTCATTTTTGTCTTAAAGTAACTTGAAATAGAACATTTTTCTGGAATGAGTCTTAAAAGGTATTTTTGACTGAAAAAAAAAGACAAAAAAACTTGATAAGATTTTAGTTTTTCCAGAGTGATGTTTTAGAAAACTTGTTACTTCATCCTATTTCTGAAATTCTTTATTTTTGCTGCTGTCCCTTTAAGGCTCCCAGCCCCACAAACCCCCTTCCCTTTGAATGGCCCGCCCTCTGGAGGCCTGTTAGGAGGTGGGCAGTCCATGGTGTTTGAGGCCCTCCCCTCCGACATGATATGACTAATAGTAATAATAATAATAATAATAATAATAATAATAATAATAATAATAATAATAATAATAATAATAATAATAACTTTATCTATATAGCACCTTTTAAAAAACAAAAGTTTACAAAGTGCTTTTACAGAACACAAACAACAACAAAGCACAGAAACACAAAAACAAAACACACAGTTCTAGAGGCACTCGAGCCTCTAGATATGAACCAGTTTAGGGGTCCTCTTTGTGGAACAGTCTTTCTCAAGCTGTTTAGAGACAACATGAGCGAGGCCTTTTTGTGGCCTGCATTGTAAAAAGTCACTAACAGCCTGAGAAGCTGGGTGTTCACATCAACAGTGAAGTGAAGAGTAGTGCTGGTTAATCTGGAGTCTCAGTTTCACTGTAAACAGAAAGTTGAACAGAGACTTCACTCTTGCTTCTTTGAGTTATATTTAGCTAAAGAAGAAACTCCTTTTCTTTTGATTGTCTTTTAACATTTAAGTTCAAAGCTTTTTAAGGTTTGAGGTTAACTGAAATAACAGATCTGTCCTTAAGAGAAGAAGAAAACCAAATTTCACGTTTGCTTGGTGTGTGTAGGTGGATCCATCATTTCTGATACATTCCAGGACGACAGGAAATCTAAAGGCTGATTGTCTTCAGTGACTCAGCATCAAGCGGGTTTGTGTCTCAGTGTAAATTTTTGATCTCTAACAGATTGTTAGCTGCTTGATATCTCTTTATAGAGGGAAATGATTGGTCCTTAAATCACCACTGATGGAAATGGAGATGTCATTATGGTGGATCATGTCCTTCCTGCTTTTGCTCTCCGTAGAGACTGTTTTTCCAGCAAAAACAAAACCTGCTGATATGTAATTGAACAAACCAAATTTGCACACAAAAAATAACTTTCAAGCCTGCCTGGTGTAACTCCTGGATAACTCCAATGACTCCATTACAAAACAAAAGCGCTGACGTAAGAGAAAGAGCACTTGTTGTATTTTATAACTGCTAGATGTGTTTTTAAACTTTTTGAAACAACTTTATTGTTATTTAACTTTAGTCATTTAACTTTTAACAGCACTTGTGTCTGTTTACTGCATCTCTGGAGAAGGGAAAGCCATTGTCAGAGTCAGACCTTTCTTTTCTCTTAATCAGCGAGGACAGGAAGTGGAGGTGAAGCGCTGTAGGATGCTGACGGCTCTGACCTGGTAGAAAGAGCCTCCTGTGGAGTGTTTGTGTTTGTGTGTGCAAATGGCTCTCACTGGGTCATTAAGCTTATTTCTTTTTCATTTAAGTCTGGTACAGTATGTGTGGAGGTCTCTGTGCAGAAAATGTTTTCCTCCACACTTGATGTAACTTAAAAGATAGCTCCATCATGAATTTATCAGGAAGACGGCGTGAGCGTTTCTTTGACGAGTGTTTTAGACAATTTCCCCAGGCTGTGATCAGAACCGAGGCTTTTTCTCTGTCGCTCAACTTCAGAGTAAGCTGTTTCTGACAGCCTGACATCTACATCATCCTCTTTCCAAACAGTTTTGGTAGTGAGGCAATCTTTCTGACAACCTGAAGTACACTGGGTGATTTATAAAATATTAGATTGAACAATATTATTCAGCGCAAATGTGGTTAGGAGCTGCATATTGGGATTATTAAAACACACAGAGAGAAAACAGAATCACCGTGAGGGTTATGGAGCATTTAATGTGGAGATAAAAAAAAATATGTTAATATCACTGGAACTTTTGTGAAGCTTTAATATCTACAGAATATTTAAAACCAAAACACAACCCAGAGATCACATGACCAGCCAATATCGGACATTCAGATGCCATATTTGAATTTGAATTTGAATTGATTAAAGGATAGCCCCTTGAGATGCAGCATCTCATTTTCAAGGGGGTCCTTGAACAAACATAAACAAAAAACTCAAGTCACACTGCAACACTGCAACACATTCACATATGAACATACAACAGCAGAACATACAACAAATACAGACATCTTGCTCACCCTACTCCCATACGCAACCCCAACCAACATACGCCTAAAATGCAGAATAGACAAAACATTATAAAAGAGCAAAAACATGAACATAAAAGAAAATAATAATAATAATAATAAAATAAATTAAAAATTTGAAGAAAATAAATCAGAAACATGAGCAGTTTTGAGATGGACCTGTAGAGTCTTTCTGAAACAATAAAAAGAAGCAATAGAACGCAAGGAAAGAGGGAGATTATTCCAATCTGATGGGGCTTTGAACTGAAATGATCTTTTTCCAACTTCTTTTAAAATTCTGGAAACAAAGAAAAAGGGTGGTTCATATGCCTAAGGGTGTATGGAGAGTTGTATGGAATCATGAGTTCTTTTAAATATGGAGGGCAATGGAAATGAACACATTTAAAAAGGAAGTGGAGCCAATGATATTGCCGTCTTGATTTGGGTTGTAACCAGTTCAGTGAATCAAACATAAAACAGTGATGTGTTCTAAAAGGACATCTCAAAACAAATCTACACATAGAGTTTAATAGTACATTCAAAGATTTCAGATGGGAGTCTGAGGTGTTTTGATAAACAATACCAGCATAGTCAACAATTGGTAATATGAGTTGTGATGTTAACCTTTTTCTGACATTCAGTGTAAAACAGTTAATAGAACGATAAAGTGAAGCCAGACAACCATATGCTTTTTTTTACAATGTAATCTATGTGATGTTTGAAAGTGAGTTCTGGATAGATCCAAAGTCCAAGGTATTTCAATGATATAACTTTATCAACAGGAGATCCATCAGAGAAATAAATGTGAAAGTCCACTGGATGAGATTCGAGGTGACGTGTACTAAAAATCATGCTGCAGGACTTCTTTTTTTTCAGTACAAGTCTGTTCATACTGAACCAGTCTTGAACTGTATCAAAATCAAGCTGTAAAGAGTTCTGTATTTGAGATAAGTCAGAGTTAGAATTGTAAATGACAGTATCGTCAGCATATAAGTGGATATGACAGTTAGAGCAGATATTGGGCAAATCATTGATAAAAATAGAAAAAAGAAGTGGACCTAAAGTGGAGCCTTGCGGGACACCCTTTTCAATAATTAAAAAGTCAGACTGATGACCCTGAAAAAAAAAACAAATTGACCACGACTGTGAAGATAGACATTGAACCAAAAAAGAGCGTTTTGATCCAGTTCAATAGCAGAAAGTTTATCAAATAGTAAATAATGGTCTACCAGATCAAAAGCTTTAGAAAAATCAATAACAATAATATTTAAGTCTGAGATTTGCCTCCTAGGATTCAGTTTAGGTAATAAATTTCTACATGGGACTGGAAGATATTTTGTTTTCAAATAAATGAAATATAAAAAATATGTATAAAAGGAAAGACCTTGTTGCTGAAAAAGCTTACATCAATTACAGAACTTTTCCTCTTCGGTTTAAACTGAAATCAACTGGAAAAAAAAATATTAGAAATGAGTCTTGCTCTTCAGCCACAGGTGTTTTTATTCAACCTGAAAGATGTCACACTTCTGTGCTCGTCCTGGTGGCATGATTCAGGTCTCAAGATTCCTGCTCACAGTAGATTTTCATGTATTTTCTACAGCTCACACTAACAGCTTGGAGATGCCATGTGCATTTTTAGTTTTATTTTTTTTTTAAACATTTCATTTTTGATTGATAATATAAAAAAAAAAAATCAATATGATGGTTTTACAGTTACTGATAAATTGTTAACACTTAAAGTTCCTTTTCTTGAAATCCCATTAAATGAAATTTAAGGGCGTGGATTCTTAATTTGTAAAAACACCACAAAACTGTCTCGCCAACCAACAAAAATCTATCTTGGCATAGCTCTTGGCCGTGATTATAGCACCATGATCGCTTGTGGAAATGAGAATCCTGAAGATTTGGAGGCAATCACTGCTGCAGACACATAACAAGGTGCAATAGCTCCCAGAGAGAGAAGGAGAGTAAAGGATGGGGAACGGTTTAGACAGAGGAATTGGTGCATAGAGGGTGACAGAGTTAACGGGGCTGGGAGTTGGAGAGGTAATGGGAGGGAGGAAGGGGGGAGAGTGACAGGAAGAGGGGAGCTGCTGGAACGAGGGGGAGGCCGTGTAGCAGGTAGAGCCGCTAGATGAGATAAAGAAGAAATCATTCAGTCAATCAGGCCCAGCCGTGGTGCAATCATCAGATCTCATCTGTTTTCAAGAGCAATTCTGCCTTTTATTGAGCTGTTGTGCCTCAAACAGGGAGGCTGCAAAGGGGAACATTAACCCTTTCAGAGCCACATGCACCTGCAGCTGTGGTGAGCAGGGTTATGGCTGTGATCTGTTTTTTTAACTGAGAACCACAGCTGAAGAAGTGATGCAGCTTTTTCTTCTTCTGTTCTAGGGATGGGCTTTGATAAGAATTTATTGATATCAGATACCCTTATCAATTCTACTTATCGATCTGATTCTTTATTGATTCCTTTTTCAATTCCTCTCTTGAATTTTCTCTGGACAAAGTAGCTTTAAAGATTTTCTGGGTCAACAACATTAAATTGAAGTTATAAGAGAATAAAAATGTAATTTGTCACTGGATCTGGATATCTCTGGGCATAAATGTACAAAAGCAAAAAAAAATTGCACATCATGTGACGTTGATGTACTGCTTTGTTGTATGTTATTGACTCAAGTAGGCCCTCTAGAGTCTTGAAGTGGTTATAGCAATAATTTAAGTTGTTCGGAACCTTGCTGAAGTTATGAAGCCAGCCATGAGTTTGCACGTAACTCTTATTTCATTTGCATGTTAATATTTTGACATTTGGATATGTCTCCATGATGAAAGTTAATATTAAATCCTGAAGCAGACATTATATGGATGTTTTATGTTTTTAAAATCTGTTTAAAGTTTATATTGATTTTGTTTTGTTTTGTTTTGTTTTGTTTTATTGTATCTTTTTAATTAATCTCCTTTTAAATTGAATTTTGTTTTTTTTTATTTGTTTTGCCTGTAAAGCACTTTGAATTGCCATACTGAAATGTGCTATATAAATAAACTTGCCTTGCTTTGCCTTGCCTTGTATGCTAACCACTAGCGTATCAATGCAATTTCCAATGTACATCGAGCTAGCACTGTTTTGTTTTCATCATTTTTGGTAAATAAGGAGATTTATACAATGTTAAATGTCTTGAATAGGAATCTCTTGTATTGTTCATTTCTTTGTGAGTTCAGTTCTTCAGTAGAACTTCAAGCAGAAAATCCTGAATCATAGTTTTCTTGGGAAACATTATCTAACTGCTAAGCTAAGATAGCTGCAGGAGGCTAGTCGATGTATGGTCCAGCCGCTGTGGCTCAGTGTGTAGAATGGATAAGGGAATCATTAAGCACAAAGGCTAACGATATCTATGGATTGAAACATTACACATCGATTCTCAACAGAGACCGGTTTTTGATTCCCATCCCTGTTTTTTTTCCAGAACAAAGAGATTTTTTTTTAATTTCTCAATTTGAATGATGAAAATAATTAAAATAGGAAGTAACACAGTGTCTTTCTCTTGGTCTCTCAAAGGAAGGATCATGAGAGTTTTTTTATGAGAAAAAGAAAAAAAGAGTGAAGAAATCTCATTTTCTTCATGTGTCACTTCAAACTGGTTTTATATCATGAATTGTAATTTGAGGTCAATACCCTGAGGTCCCTTCATTCACAATATTAAATGTGTACCTTTCAGGTATCCAGGTTTTTTTTTTTTTTTTTGAACAAACTGTGTACCATGAAAACTTTATAACATCTTGTTCTTTATTTCCTTTTGTTTGTGCTGCAGACATGACCCGTAAAGTCAGCGGTGAGGTGACAAAGCCCACCTACGGCTGCCAGGTGACCATCCAGTCCGAGCAGGAGAAACAAATGATGAAGATGTACCGCAGAGAGGAGAAGAGGGAGAGGAAGAGAGGCAAAGGAGCAGATGACAGCGATGCATCAGATGCTCCCATGACCTTTGACCCCAGAGAGATGAGAGCTCTGCGGTGAGACACTTCTATGTGAACCTTTTTCTTCATTTGTCTTTGTTTTCTGCCTGTCTGTCCTCTCAGTAGCTCTTCAAACCGACAAGCCTCAGCTCTGGAGCTTTACTCAATAAAAAGAGAAACAGAGGCTGAAGCTTGTGTTTTTTTTTTTTTTTGCCAGATTTTTTTCTGAAAGTTTAATTTCAGAGGAGGAAAAAAAGAGCAGCGATCTGTTTAATTAAAAAGTTAGCATGGCCAAATCCAGCTCAGTGTGAAGGAACAGATTAGCAGAGAGGTAAGCCACTTTAGGACAGAACATAATGCTGCACATCTCTGTCCCTTCATTTTAATCATCAGCCGCCCAATATTCACTCTACAGCAGAAATATGGTTGTTATGAGGGTTTATGTTCTTGAGTGAATGACATTGTGCAGATGTTTTTAATGAAACGGCTTCAGGCCTCATCCATCATCTGTTCAGAGGAGGAAATTTCTGCTCAACACCATCAGACAAGATTCTGACATTCAGCAAAGTTTTTTAACGTGGGAGTTATTCTGAGTTAAAAACACGTTCAAGAACGCGCAAGAGCAAATGTGTACGATCGAGTGCTGACATGGCGGCACAGAAATGAGTGGTAATGTGTTTTCATGTGTTCTGTCTGTAGTAAAGGTGCAGATCTTTAGACCCACGGTTCTACAGTTTCATTTGGCAGACTCTTTTGTTCAAAGTGACGTACAACACAAGCAAGAATTTAGAAAGAAGGGAAGCCCTAGTTAGTGTGGCAAACTGCTACAAGTTATTTGGCTGCAGGTGCTACCATCAAGTGCAAGAAGATTATTATTTTTTTATTATTCTAGGATAATTTAGCCAGCTAACAACAATTAATTGCTGCAACAATATAATTCAGCCTTTAACAAAATTCAGTAATTAGTGCTGAAAATTCACTAAGAGCTGGGTCTGAGACCTTCTGACTAATTCTACCTCTCAGGACAAAGAGAAGAAGGCTCAGATTGAGGCCAAAGTGTTCCCTGAACAGATGAGTCTTCAGACATCTCTTAAAGCAGAAAAAGACTCTGCGGATCGTATAGAGTTAGGTAATTCATTCACCATTTGGGAACAACAGAGGAGAAGAGTCTGGCTAGAGATTTGGAGCCGCGCTGGGCTGGGAGCACCAGGCGTCTTTCACAAACAGAGCGTAATGGGTCAGAAGGAGTGTAGACCTGGATGAGGGAACCTCAGGTAGACAGTAGCCGTTCTTGTCAATGTTTTGTAAGACAGAAGAAGAGCATTGAATTTGATCGGAGCTGCCACTGGAAGCCAGTGAAGAGAGATTAACAGCGGGGTGACATGTGCTGTCTTGGGCTGGACGAGGTTTGAATGTACACACAGGGAGGCCTGCCAGAATAGAGCTGCAGGAGTCGATACGTGGAATCACAAGGGCCTGCACCAGAAGCTGTGTGGCCTGTTGTGTCAAGTAGGGTCTGATCCTCCTGATGTTATAGAGGGCAGATCCACAAGACCGAGCAATCAAGGCCACATGAACCTTAAAGGTCAGATGGTCCTTAATCATGACACCCAGATTTCTGGCAGAGATTGTGGGCACAAACCTCTACACCTCTAAACCCTTTACATATTCATATGTTGTAGAAATCCCTGAATCTGTCCATAAACTGATCAAATTGCTACATTATACACGGGATCTTCATGAGACTTGCTTAAATGATGAGGCCATCATATGATTTTTTTTTTCCTTCAAGCTTCAATCACCAAGGTCTGCCCCAACAGGCTTCCAGAAGGTTGGCCAATCAGAGGGAAGGGGGTTCGCGGAACAGGGGGCTTTAAAGAAATGTTTCAGACAGGGCCTGTAATAAGGATTTTTTAAATCAGCAGCGTGAAAAATTTGTCATTTTTTGAGCTGAAATTCATGTTTAAAGGAACACAGAGTATGAGGCCTGAAAAAAGTGCAATGCCCCCGTCTAATATATGTTTCATTGTATGTGCCCAGTGGAGAACAGTGGTCCCAGTTTTTTTCTTTTATGTATTTTGGGGCTTTTAGGCCTTTAAGGGGATAGGAGAGGACAGTAGATAGAGCAGGAAACAGGATAAGAGTGGGGAATGACATGTGCAAAAGAGGCCACAGGCTGGATTCGAACCCGGGCTGCCTCTGTGTGGGGGCAAACCTTAAGGATCGTGTCCTAGACCAAAAGACCACCTGTGCTCTGGTGTGGTACCAGTTTGAGAAAACACTGCTTCTTCTCAAATTCTTCCCCTCCTCAGCTGCTCAGTGACTGTAGTGGACTAATACTTGTGCTTACTTTTACTTTTACTGTTACACCTCTTCAGTAGAACTTATTTAATGTTTCCGGCTGATGCTTCTCAATTTCGGAGATGAAACCACTTGTTGATTGCTCTCAGCAGAACTACCAAAGTACTCCTTGTGTTTAGATGACAGTTGTTAGATTTTTATTCAGACACTCCTGAAGTCTCTCTTCTTCTCTTTCAGTCCTGTGTGGGTTCTGTGTGCACACACAGTTGTGCAGTGTTGTGCTCTCTAATGGACACTGAAAGTATGTTTACCTGGTAGCTGGGAGCAATTAGTTAGAATTTCTAACTTCAGAGGAAATGCTTTTCATCAATTTAAGAATTAGTTCTGCAGCTCAAAAAATGTCAAGAATCTACCTTAGACCTTTCCTAGACACTTTATTTAGAGCAAATTGAGTTGATTTAAAACCAGTATGGTCAGAAAAAGATTTCTGCTATGGACCTCCAACTTCTTATATACAGTTTAATTGTCCTCTAGCTTTTCTATGCTCTGATCTCTTTTCATGTGTTTGTCTCTCACAGTGAACATGCTCTGCTGAACGCCCGACGTGAGCCTGTCTTCGGAAGAGAAAGAGTGTATGAACGTATTCGGTATCCCAACGTCTATGACAGCTATGCCGAGGCAACAAAGTCACCTGCATTTGTCGGGGGAGCAAGGGTAAGACCACAATTCAGTTTCATGTTTTCCTATTGTGTGCTTGTCCTTTGATTTCAAAACCGTAAGGTTATTAAAGGCCATGCTCATTAGCTTGAGTTTTGTAGAATTCACTCTCAGAGTATTTCTTCCTTGACAACTGCTCACACTGAAATGTGGGATCACAAAAATTTCATCAAAATCAAGAATCTTGCATGAAACTGTGAATTTGTTTTTTCGGCTCTCAGTCAGAGACTTTGCTCGGAACACATTCTGCTCGGGGCTCCACGTTGGCTTGGTGAAGCCCTGCTCTGCTCAGACCAAAGTCTCTTATTTGGGAATCTATTCAAGTCCATGCAAAGTCCAAATTCTGCCGAGTCCTCCCCTCAAATGACTTTTGCTTTTCAAAACTTCTCCTCGATGTCAGTACTCAACTTCTCCCCTGAAGTCTTCTCCAGTGAGTGGCAAAGATCCAGATTTACACACCTTGTTGTTACCACGATGAGGCATGCTGGGACTTGAAGGATTCATTGTCTGGTCCCTTTCTTTATTTGGTTGTTCCATTAAGATCTTCTCTGATCAGACTTCTCCTAGAGTTAAGACTGGAATAGAATAGAATAGAATAGAATAGAATGGAATAGAATGGAATAGAATATTCTTTATTGACCCCCCCATGGGGGAAATTTTCTTGCCACAGCAGCTCACAAAGTGCTAAAATGGGGTAATAACAAGAAAAATAGAAATATAATATTAAGAATGTGAAAATTAGAAATTTTTAGAAATATGAAAAAGTAGAAGAAAAATTAATATTCGCAATGGCTATCACTTTAACGCATTAATTAGATTAATTAATTACACCGCAAATTAATGAGTTATAAAAATTAACGTGATTAACTCATTGGCTGCCAGCCATTTTCAGAGCATCTTGAACAATTTTTCAAGACCCAAATAATGTTGTTTTTTTCTGACTATGTAAACACTAAAACTACCTAAGAAGAGAGGACTCTCTTTTTTATGTCTCTCTTCCTGTTTTTGATCCAAAAAACAGACAAAACATTTTTTTTTGATTGCGTTCATCTCGGACGCTCCATCCTTTCCATGATCTCCTTCGTCTTTTCTCACGATTGTGCCGCTCTTTCTCTCTGAACTACAGCAACACATCCTCAATTGGAGCGTGAGCTGCCTGAACTTTTCTGACTCTCAGCGTCTCTCTATGCCTCTGTCATCTCACATCTTCTCCTCATATCCATGCTGAGCTCTCATCCAAAGAGCGCACTACTCTCACCCACAGTAGTTTACGCGCAGGATTTTAATTGACAAGTTCCGCCAGACCCCGCCTCCCCCAGCTGAAAAACATAATGTACTCCTACAAACATAGTAAACGGTTAAACAACATCAATGACATTTTAATATTGGCCAATTGAAAGAAAAGGGGGATTTGCAAATCTTTTTTTCTCTTTATTCATTTGATTAGTCATGCACTACAACTTTGTAATGTCCTAAAATTCAAATTCTTTATTTGGGGACCTTAAACAGATATGAGATTAAAATGTGATTAATTAGATTAATCGATTACAAATCCTGTAATTATTCTGATTTTTTAATTGCCTGACAGCACTACCAACTACATAAAAACAAAATAAGCACAGGGATCAACACTGAACAATGACTATAAGTACTCAGATGACGTACAACGTATTTTTGAATGCTGGGCGGCGTAAGGTGTGAGTTGAGGTTTGTTATGCTGTGTTGTAAAGTCTTATTGCAGATGGGAGAAATGACCTGTGCTAGTGCTCTGTCCTGCAGGGTGGGAGTCTCAGTCTGTTGCTGGAGGAGCTACTTAAGGCCCCCACAGTCTCATGTAGTGGGCAGGGGGGATTTTCCGTAATGGAGGCAAGCTTTGCCAGCATCCTCCCCTCACCCACCTCCTCCAGGGAGTCTAAGGAGCAGTCCAGAACAGAACTGGCCCTCCTGACCAGTCTGTTCAGTCTCCTTCTGTCCCACTCTGTGCTCCCTGCTCTCCAGCAGACTACTGCATAGAAAAGATCTTACTTTGTTTAAAACATGAAGTCTGTTTGATGAGCAGATCCCAAAACTGTTCCAATAAGTAAATGGTTAATAATCCAAATGAGTCCACAGACGTGTTTTTTGAAGGAACTATTAAACATTTTGGTAAAAAGACAGATGAATGTTTTTTTGTTGACTTTGGGGACACCTCCAAGTTTTTAAGTGTGTTTTGAAGCCCAGGGTTGTTGTCGCTGAGTCTTTGAGGTCATGTCTGAGGTCTGTGTTTTCTTCTTTTCCTCGTCTGTGTGACATTCAGATGCTGCTTCCCGAGGGAATCCGCAGAGACAACACTAAGATGTTTGAAGAGGTGGAGATCCCGCCCAATGAACCCATGCCTATCGGCTTTGAAGAGAAACCTGTCTACATCTCTGAGCTGGATGAGGTAGGAGCCGCTCTGTACCTCACTGTTTGTTTGTGTGTGTCAGTAGTCTGAGTGTGTGTATACGTGTGTGTTTGAACACCAGGGTTAGGCCACAGTGTGGTTGTGAAGTGACAGTGACATTCCTGAAGTCAGGACAGGTTGGTCAAAACAAAGAAGACTCTGAAGTTGTCATACTTCTGGAAGAAGCAGTTTTATTTTAACTGTGGCTGTATACACTCTGGATGTCAGCTTGCATCAAGCTGAAATCCCCTATTCACATCCTGCTTCATATATTCATGTCCTAAAGAAGCTTCTTTACACCGACGCCAAAGTCTGCGGGAAGTAACTGCAGGTAGGGAGGAAGAGAAGTGTGAAAACAAGAGACAAACTGGAGCTGGGTTTTGCACCTGCAGTGTTGCCAATCATCACCTCCCTGTGGAAACGCAGAAAGTTGTTTTTGATGTCCTGTTTTTGTTCGTCTGGAACAAATGATTGACTGCCTGTTTGTAGGAGGATGTTTTGGATTTGGACGGAGCCTCACTAACTTTGTCTTGAAACAGGTGCTTTGTTTTGTTGATGAAACTTCCACAGCTTTTTATTCTTACTGTTCATAAGTACCTCTTAAAACTCTACTTTAAAATAACTAAACAGTCCCTTAAATGATCAAAACTTTTTTTATTTTACTTTTTGTGCTTTTTATCAGGATTACTGAAGTTCGTCATAGCTTAAAAAGGAGCTGTGCTTCAGCTGGCAGCTCTTCCTAATGCCATGCTTCTTCAGCATTGCTCTTTGCACAGTGTTTCTACTTAAATATTCTCTAGACAGAATAGAGAAAAGAAATAGTTCACCAGAGGAGCGAGATGGCAAAACATGACCTTTACCTTTTTAACAATGACCCTTGTCATTGCCAAGAAATCAAAATGACAAGAGCTGTTGACCCCACGCTTCCCTCCTTTTTTCATGTCTAGTTTTCTTGATGGATGTTCAGACTCAAAACACTTTGATGAGTTTCTAATTAATTTTCTCACAGTCACACTAATGCTTCACCATGACCTTTTGAGTAAAATACTACTATCAGGCACAGGGATGGTTATTGCTTGAAGCTTAGCCCCTATGTTCAGGTCAGTTTTACATTAAAAAGCTAAGACAATATATCTGCCACTTTACCTGAAGTGTCTCTTTTTCAATCTCTGCTGGTAAGTCAGTCAATGAGAAGCAAGTTTTAAAGCAGAATATATTTTTTTTCTAAGATAATTTTTTCTGATATCATTTTTGTTTTCATGGCAGGTTTAGCAAAAATGGCCTCAAACACCATTTTTCTGACTTGTTAATTATGTAAAGCTATTGCAGGGTACCAGACAGACAGCAGAGAGTCTTAAAATAAGTGTTTATGTTGGCACGGTAACACTTCACAGCTTTTTGAGGGTGGGGGATGGGTTAAACTAGTACATGTTCTAATAAATAGAGATAACCAGAGTTTACAAAATGTAGTCAGAGACAGTTAAAAATTTAATGTAGCAACAAATCAACACCTAATCTCATCAGTCTGCATCCTGATAAATTTTTTCTTAAAGATTTATGAGGATGATCTGTTTTAATTGGACTGCCTCGCCACCTTCTGGACCGAGTCTCACACACACTGTCATGAAGATGTGACTTTTAACCAGGCGTGTGTTTGGTTAGGAACACATTTTCTTTGTTCAAAACAACTTTTTACTAGATACAATGTGACGGGTTAGGGTATCAGTACAGTTATGTCGCGCTGTTGTTTGAAACTTGACATCAAACGAACATAAGTTTGTACCGTACGTCAGGAGCCGGCTAAATGTAGCGCTAGCAGCTCAGTGCTATCCATAGGCTAACAGGACAACAAGCAAACTGTCGGTTCATACAGCAGTTTAGTAGCTGTCTATATCTAGGGCAGCTGGCAGCCTGGAGCTCGAAGACATGTCTGTAATATGTAACGTTAGTGAATCCTGGTTATGTCCTGCCAGTCATTTACCAAGCAGAGCTAACGTAACCTCACACTTCATTTTATTGATAGACTCTCAAGTTTGAACAGACCACTGCAGAATAACTGCTGACTGTGGGTGGAAATGGTCATTAGCACAAACAGTTTAGCTCCTGTGTTAGCCTGTAGCTCGTGCTCTATCACTCTCCTGTTTCTCTTTCTTCTGCTCTTCTGTCCTTTTTCTGTCTGACAGTTAGACACCGGTGTCCACCATCACTACAAAATTAATCACAGAAATTGTTTTCAGCAGAGAAAAACACAGATCTCTCTTCTCACTACTAAACTTCATCAGCTGGCGTCGTGTTGTCATACGGGCTTTGCCATGCTGTAAATCAATCCAGTCCTGCTTGACCCAATCAGGAAGCTACAAAGCTAGGAAGCTATAAAGTAGTATTCAAAAGAACATATATTGGTGCTGCTAATCTCTTTTTAAAGTGTGGATTACAATCAAGCATATATTCTGGAAGGGAGACTTGTTAAGATCACTTTTAAACTCCTCACAGCCTTTTTAAGAAGGAATAGTGATGTTCAAAGGTTTAACTGATTTCCTTTGCTTCCACAACAAATGGTCAATTTGACAAGAGGAACAGTTGCGGAGCTCATGGGAAATGCAGTCTTCATCCTACAAGGTAGCTCTGATTCAATCTAAAGGGGTCAGCAGAATCAGTATGATAGACTCTTTACACTGTGTTAAAGGTGACGGCAAAGGCAGTGATGTCTTAAAGAACCCATTTACACTGGCAGCTTCACCTGCTGTTGTTGCCTAAGCTCCTCCACTCATGATAGGTTCACTGTTCGCCTGAATCCATTTAAATTCAGTTTAAGCTTTCCATGGACAATCATGCTAATGAGGCTTAACCTCTGAAAATTATTGTGCAGTCATGGCAATGAGGTCTCAAATTTAACAAAACACCTCCTGTGCCACCCATCACTCATGATGGGTGATGATTTCAGTGGGTGAGCTTTAACCCGAAGAGTTTCAGGGAGATGGTTGCTGTTTGACTGAAACACACGCTGAAGGACTCAAACCACAGCTATGACTTTACCAGCTCTGCATCCTATCGTCTCATTTTGAAGTAAATCCGTACGAGCACCAGAACCGGCCTGCTCGTCTGTTCAGCTGCCAAGAGAGTGGCGTATGCCCCGGTGTGTATTTGGTCCCTGTTATCCTCCATCTCAGCGAACAGGAGAGGACTGCAGCTGTAATGGCCAGTGAGTGATGTTCCTTCTTAATGGAAGTGCTGTAGCTCTCAGCCGGCTGTCAGCAGACACAATGACCCGTCAGTCTGACTGACACTTTGACTGACAAACCCACAGTCATGCTGATGCTCACACACACTCTCCAGCCTCTGGCGGTCTTTACCCGGGCATGGATGGGCCGTATGAGAGGGCATCTGGCTGTAAAAGCAGGAGCTCAGTCTGCACAGACCCTCAGGGAAGAGGTCTGGCAGGAGGCCGGAGAATCCTCCAAACACATCATTGTCTCTGAAGGCTTGGATCCCATCCTGTCTGCCCAAGTGGGCTCTGTGATCCATCATTACTGCCTCACTAGTGAAGATGCAACAGTGCAAAAGGTCAGCTGCTCTTCCCTCGGTGCAGCCTTTGTTGATGAAGAACCTAAACTAGCAAACCCCTAAACCTCACCAGCATTTTGTCACACTTCAAGAGACTGGTGTAACTGCTCACCTCTCTTAACCTTCCTGTCACTCATGCTAATGGACATCATAATAAACAAGGACCAGCTTCTTTGTGTTTGTGTGTGTGTGTGTAATAGAGCGAGAGTGTGTTTGGCTGTTTGTGGGGGGAAGAGTGTGTGTGTCGCTTGCTGTGACAAATTGATGAACGGATGGTTTAATCACATCTACACTGTAGCTCTTGTCACAGTTTGTGATACTGGCTCAGGTGTCTGTGTGTGTGTGTGTGTTTGTGTTTGTGTGTGTGAGTGCTGAGATCTCTTCGATGCCTGTCAACTTCAATCCTCATCAGGGGGTTCTTTGAAGATTTGACAATTAATCTTTCCATTAGGCACGGGACTCTGTCCAACAAAAGGGTCAAATAGCACCAACTATGAATGAACAGCTGTCGTCTTTGTTCATATGTTTCTTTCTTTTGTTGCATTCATTGCATTTTTTTTCCTTAAGAACAAACTTTAAAGCTCATAGTGAGTATAATACATGGATGTAGTCTCTGTGGCATAATGCATTAGTTTTGGAGGCAGAGTTATGAAGCTTACACAACAACATTTCATCTAAAAACGCAGTGGAAAAAAAAACTGAAATGCTGAGGGACTGAACACGCTGTAGTAAGTATGCCAGGCCTGTAGTTGGCGCAATAACTGTCTTGTCCAGAAGCAGCTTTTGGTAGATCTCCACTGAAGTGGAGTTGAGCCAATCATCTGGTGACGTCAACAATTCCAATGAAAACACTGCCTTGCTGTTTACACGGCAATGGTGGTGGCATTGTTTTAAAACAAGTCCACTCTGGAGGCCGTTTTCAAAAGTTTGCGTTTAAGGTCAGCTAAAACGCTGTTTCCGTGTAATTGCTAGGCCGAAATGCAACAATACTTTTGAGTTTCATCCCAAAACCGTTATGTAAAAAGCCAGACACCTTTAGCCATGCCTAAAATAATCCAAAACTCTTAAATTTAGTTTGTTAAAATAAAAGAAGTTTGAGAAACAGTGTTGATAAAGAAATAAGCTAATCAGAACATAACTGAATTTTCATGCAGGCTGTAAACATGTTTATTGTTGCCACAAAGATCAGCTTTTTTGAATGGACGTGCATGTCCTCTCTGCGGCCAACCTCAAGTGGACACTCCAGGAACTAGAGTTTTTAACTCTTTGTACTAAAATGTAAAGCCTTGGCCAAAACTGAAAATGAGGAAAACAAGGCTGAAAACCTTATCACTGAATTTTTTTTTTATACCAATTAAGATAAATGGTAATGATTGTGTACTAACCTCTCTAAAATCAAGACATTGCAATTGCATAAATTGATATTAATTGCAGCTTCACAGAGATGGCCCTGTAGGCATTTAAAAAAAGTAAGGTTTTTTTTACTGCATCTCTTTTGGTGGTTGTGACATTTTTTTCCCTGACCCTCCGTCTGCTTCACAGTGTGTGCATGTGTATGTGCTCATGTGTTTGTATACGCAATGGGTCGGCAAGATAATGGTAGAGGAACCTCTGCTTTTATTTGGGGCACTCTCTTGCAGGATGTCATGGAACAGATCAGACAATGAGGGTGTTCAGAGAGAAGAGCTCAGCTCTCCTTCCCCCTCTGTGTTCTCTGCCAAATTTTCCAGGGGGGTGGGGGTTTTAAGTGCATTCCTAGTGGCTGCCTGGTATGGTGCAGTGGTTGTTACCATTGGGTTGCTCTAAATTGGTGATGAGGTTCCTCACAAGTTTATTCCTGAGCTAAAGGGATGTGCAAATAGAAAAAGCCTGAATGAAATCCCATTGAATGGTAGACTAGGTAATGGATTTTAGTTTCTTTTATAAAAGGTTTTTACCGCTGGTTACATCCAAGAAGAGCCCTTGTCCTTTCAAAAATGCAACATTCATGGTGTATATCAACAATGATCAATGTTGTGAAAAATTTCAGTATTTCCCATCAGTGAAAAACAAAATTTGAGATAATACTTCACCCATTTCCTATTTTAATTCAACCATTATTAAACTCCTGGATGGTATGTAGACAGATGCTCTACCCCCTCCCATCCCCCACCTTCCTCCTGTGAACTTGTCTCTGGATCAGAACTCTTTGAGGTCACCTCAATGGCATTAGCCGTGGCCTTTTCATCATCAGACGGCAGACATTGTTGAATCTGGGTGGGGATGAAGCCCATGGGCTTACACATACACACATGAAGTCACATGGCACACACGCAACCTTGGACTCAACGCCTTCTTTGGCTCCGTTACAGTTCAGCTGCAGAGGGTTGATGCGAACGTGCCCAGGTAAGGCTGCGTGTGCGCCCTTCCGTGGCTGAGCAGTGACATTTGTGCCAGTCTTCGAGTTTTTGTTGTTGTTATCATGTGTTTATATGCTGAGGTGTTTTTTTCTTGATCACAAACTACGTCCCCTGTTAGGGATAGTATGGAATTGACTTTTTTCCCCCCTCTCTTCTCTCAATGTTGCTTTTTCATATGTATTACAAAGGGGCGCTGGACACGCTAGCAGCTCCTAGGTTCATCCCATTTCTGTGTTTCCCCATGTTTGTTTTCTTATATGTCTTGAAAGGGATGTAACTGAAATGAAATTTCCTCCTGAGGATCAATAAAGTATTCTGACCCTGGTTGCCTGTACTTATAAAAAAGGATCACAAAAACATTTTACGATATTTGTGAAATTCATTGTGGCCACAGAGGTGGCCGGAGGAAGAAAAGAGCTCCTGTGTGTATGGGTGGTACCAAGTGTTTTGGTTGAAGTCACAGAAATACTTTGTTTGCTACATAATGGCTGCTTTTATTACCCTAACACTGGTCTGATGCTGTTGAGTCTTTGTTCTGATTTGATGGACATCCACACTTGTTTGTCACGATTTCAAAGCTCCTCAAAGTTGTTTACAATGATTTCTGTGGACACTGTGTTGACTGACATGTTTGTGATCTAATGTATGAAGTGAAGGCTCCTTTTTTACCTGAAGCGAGGTGGGAATTAAACAGCCAGTTCTGATGAGTGGCTGGATTCCCTTTCATCTTCAGAGTAGTCCATGCTTTGATTTGTCCAGCTCGCTTTAAAAACAGCTCACTTATTTTCCTGCTCCACCTCCCGTGTGAAGTTAGAAGTGTTAACTGCTCCTGTCTGAGACTCTGGTGCAAAAACCTGATCTAATGCTGTCAGCTGGAACATGGTCAAAGCTCCTCCCTTCTATAGATGCAAATGCCACTGTAGACCAAGATTCACCATCAGACAGGGTGTGATCCAGGCCTCTGTGAGGTACACTTCCTGATGTCTGGTCTATTAACCAGTGATGACATCACAGCCTCAGGATAAAAGGGCAGCTTGAAAAGTGGTTTTGCGCTGTCATGTGCTGTCAAAAGCAGGGATAGACCTATTAACAGCTCTGATATTTAGCATTTTGAGGCATATCAGCATTGGCCTTTTTTTTTAATCCGGCTGATAAGAAATTACATTTCAGACTTTGTTATTTGGGCCTCTCTGTCTGCAGTCACTACTGTCTCTAGCATTGTCCCACCCACAGCATCTGATTGGTCACACGCAGAGCCATTTTTTAACAACTTGACTTACTATAAAAAATTTTAGGAAGCTTTCTATTTTTTCAAGTCTCATTTAATTTATTAAGATATGCTGCTGAGCCTGGGAGCTGTTTAATAAACATATGCTTAAAGGGGTTTAAATAAAGTTTAATGTTGGAGTTTGTATTATCCCAAATTTTGACGCAAGTATTTTTGCTTTTACCGCAAACTTAAAATCGCCCCAAGTATCGGTTATTGGCTTCCTTGACTACTGATAATCGGTATTGGCCCTGAAAAAAACATATCTATCTATCTATCTGGTAAAAAGTAATATTTAGAGCGTACACTGTATACAGGGGTGCAAACTTGTCGCCTTTCGGTGAAATTTGCTGTTTGGGATCAAAAATAGGTCATTTCTCAGTTGTCATGAATCTAATTCACATTGTGGTACTATATTTTCTAAGCTTGTTTGGCTGATGCACAAGCTTCTTTTTTTCTTTTTTGATGTTGTTTTGTTTTGTTTTAATAATGTGTGCGTCCCTGTTGGTTAAACAGCACTGGTCATGCTGCTGTTAGCCAATTAAACTCTTCCTTTATTTCATTACGGCATCAGTTTGTTTTTAAGAGTTGGGGAATAATACCTTTTACCAAAGTGACGTTTGAGAAGTGCTTGGACCAATGATGACTACAACTGGTTTCACTATAGGTAAGACTTATAAATGCACCAACATTATGTGACATAGGTCTATTTCATGTTTTATAAAACGACAAGACACCCAATCTGAGTTCTCTTGAAGACTGGCATTGCAAATCTACAACCGCAGCATGTCCTGTTCTTTTAGCCTTGCAGAGGTCTGCTGTGTCTGCAACTTGGCAGCATGCAGATGGTGCGTTCAGGAGTGTGGGAATTTTAAAATAATTGGGGTTACATGGCCTACACATGCCTTTGTGTGAGGGGGGCTAAAATGACCCCTGTCAAAAATTAAGGGGGTACATCTGTCCCGCCCCTCCCAAAACTGACACTGATGGTTTGGTAATCATGTTCATATAGCTTAAGGAAAGGCAGTTTTATTTTTATAGCACATTTCATACACAATTGCAATTCAAAGTGCTCTACATAGAAAGTTATTAAACACAATACATAGAAGTGGAAAAAATATATATACAGCAATATATTGCAACACCTTAACCTGTGATAAAATATTAGTATTTCAACTCTTAATATGGATATTTTTGTGCTAATAAAAATTCACATTTTTCCTGAGTTGGAAGTACAATATGTCTTCCGTACCTCCACTGCAGTAGATGGCCTCAAAGAGCTATTCCACTGTACTTTGCCCATAAACTGTATAATAAATATATTTAAAGTATTTTATTCCTAAACTTGGTGATGTGGGTTTTGATGCCGTAAACATCAATGTTTTCTCTCTATTCTTGGGTCAAGTTTGTTTAAAACTATTTTGAGTTAAATTTTTACAGTTTGGTAGACTGATAAAATAATAATCATAGTCATGTTTTGTGCAATGTTAGATTTTTTATGAGTAACATTGTTTACACCAAGTGACATTTATCAGTTTCACCAACTGACCATGTCTTTCACCCAGTCATTTTTTTCCAACATTAGTTTAATGTAATAGTAGTTTATGTGACAAACTTTATGCACTTTATATTTTAAAGTTATGTTTTTTTATGAAACACTGCATCTGACTTTCATTATTTCAAACACAATAAAATAGAAAAGCTGTTTTCAATCAAATAGTTAACTGGGTAGAATATTGCAGTATATCACAATATTGTGATATTGTGATATTGTGATATCGTATCGTGAGGTTCTTACCAATTCTCACCCCTAACAATACAGAACATAGTTAAAAGTTAATAAAAGGATCAAATTTGTAAAAGATCAATCCATAGTGGGAAGCGTTAATTAATTTATGTATATGTTTTTACTATTCTTTTGGGGTGTGTAACCTTTTTTAACCTTAGGTGAATTTGCACCCCTGTGTGTAATACATGGACGTAGTTTTTTTGATGTCACATATTTGTTTCTGATATGAAGTTTTAGGCCTCATCAGTTGCAGCAGCTTCCAGCTGCGCACAAGTACTAAACAGCAGAATGAGGAGGTTCACAATTGACATGAGACCTCTTTCTTTCATCTTTGCATTAACAAGAAGGATGTACCAAAGGATCACACTCTCTCTGATCACCTGCAGAGCGAGTTCAGGTGCTGCAGGTGATCAGACGTGAGAGCTGGAGAGCAACGACACACGGTGTCAACCATTAATTATAGATGCCAATCTTATACTGATTATAAAAACACCAAACAGATATGGATAAAAACAGTTGGTATAATTAGACAATGCCTCATCTAAACTAGTATAAGGATCAGATTTACTGTTTGGATTTAGCTTGGTTTCCCATTAATTGGGATTATTTGGGACAGAGGAGGGATTTACAAATATCTCTGGGGAGCTAATTTCCTGGAAAGGCTGGGAAGGAAAACAAAGGACTGAGTAAATGACTGAACATCACAGAGGAAGGATTTGATTCGACAGAGTTAATACTTCTCTGATGTTGCCTATCAGACATTCAGCAGCAACTAAATTTCTGTCCTTGCCTAAAAAGACAAAAATCCTAAGCACTCTGAACAGCTGAAATAAATTCTCTCTATCTCTGTCTTTGGTCACCAGAAAAAAAAACACACATATCTGTCTTTTTTGTCCCTTGCCAGCAGTTTTTCCTTCATCTGTGGAAGTCACTGTGTAACCGATATAGATTGATATGGAACCTCTGTCTTGTGCTGAGCGATGTGAATTAGCCTCAGTCAGGCTGTGGCTCTATTCATTAACTGAAGCCTGGGCAACTGTGGAACAAAGTGCCTCACTCCTCTGAAGCGCAGGCACACAATGCCTAATAAGTCTTTACGTGCTATTAGACTTTTCAGCCTGCTTTTCAAAGCCTTCCTGACGCCCTCCTCCTCCTCCTCTCCTCCTCATCCCGTTTACACTGAGTGCCGATTGTCATTTATTGAAAGCTGTAATGGGAAACAGGGCTGTGCGAGCCTCCGTACGCCTTTAATAGCTCTGTGAAACATTAAAAGTGGGGAATTTATTAGGGTGCTTTTTAACTAATGAATCAAGGTCTGGGCTTTCTGCTCCTGGCTCCGTGGTAAAAGCCTTCCTAATTTATCTGAATAAATATGTTACTCAGTGTGTTGTGGGTGAGAGCAAGTGCCACCCTTTAGTAGAAGTGATGGACCAAACAAGCAGAGAAACGAACACTTTAAATGCTGATGTACTGACAGCAGAAAGAACACTGGGACTCACAGTCAGAAGTTTCTATGAAGTACTAATTGATAGGAATCCACTCGAGCTGCTAATAAATTCTGAGAAATGACACATTACCACAGGGGAACAGTGTGCAGAGCTGAGGGATTAACGCAGAAACCATGGTGGGTGAAGAGGGGGTTTAAGGCATAAGTAATGACCTACTACTTTCTCCCAATTTGTGCTGTATATCTTAATGCTGCTTGACACTTTAAACTTTCTAATTCCATAATTTTCCTCTCTGAGTTTTTAATTTTTCACCCATAAAGTTAAGCTGTCAACCAAAGACGTTCTGGTACCATTTGTCCTCCAAATACAGGACATGAGTATCGCCAGACCAAGAAAACCCTTTAGACATCCATTGTTACTTTTTCCTTTTAGGTTTTATCAATCTGGAACATTGGGCCTCATTTACAAATAGATTTTTGCCATAATCGTGTGTGCCAACGTTTGATGCAGAAATCTGTGATTCATCGATATTTTCATACTTGAAATTTTTCTTACTCTGCGACCAAATGTAGAAACTCCTCAGACCATGCGTACGCACAAATAATGACCACCAACTCTCTCAGAAAATGTAAACACACTTTTAACCAAAATCATGACATATTTAAACTATCAGCCAAAGAAAAAAACTCTTTAATAGAATTTAAAAATAAAAACTGTGAACTGATAAAATGTATGAGATAACCATGAAACTGATGCACATTCATATTTTTTTGAATCTTAAATTAAATGCTTAGTTTTACAATTCAAAATATCACAATGTTCATTTTAAAATGTCACACTTTTGATGTTAATTAAATCCCTGGGTATGGTAAACACAGTGTCTCTAATAGAGGTTGACCGATATGGGTTTTTGGGGGGCTGATGCTGATGCCGATGCTTTCCAAATTTGGGCAGCCGATGCCGATATGCATAGCCGATTTTTCCAATTTGATATTCAGGCCGATTGCTAAATAAATATATATTTATCACATTTTTGTGAAACGCAGCAATTTCTGAGCAACTAAAAGAAATCTATTACAACAAGTCGTGTCCAGTCCTCTGAACATTTATTCAGCTTTCAAAACAATAAAATATTTTGTCTGAGTAAACACACAATGTAACAAGCAGTAGTAAACATTCACAGTCTTCTTAAAATGTCAAAAAAGAAATTTTAACTTATTAATATAATTTCAACAAACGAATGTAATGTATCCAAGTGGTTCCACAGGTTTGAGGTGCTCATCTTTTTTGTGCCTGATCAAAAATTGCATCATTTTATACAACGGATCAAAAATCGGCTTTTTAAAAGAAAATACGGCCGATGGACGATAGAGACAAATGTCCAAATATCGGCCCGACATATCGGCCGGCCGATAGCTTCACTGATCACTCACTCTTATTTGTTCACAAAAATATCCTGCAACTGTTTCAATCTGTGTGGTTTATGTTTTGGATGCCGAGGTCTGTGGCGCCTCCTCCTAAGGTGCTGAACACATGTTCTTATATGGATGAGTTGGGTTTAGGTAGTATGCTGTCAATTTAGAATGATTCTGATTCACTTCCATTTGCACAGTGGTGAGATGTAAATGGGCTGGTGTGTACGTGTCATGAATCTGGTGTTAATTTTGTGTAAACACAGAACTTGTGCGCAGAGTAAGAACATTTCCATTAATAGTGCATTTATTAGTGAATGAAGCGCAATGTTTAGATATGATGTGATTTAACAAACCTTTGAATGTACTGGGTTAACCCCTTGATACCTGCTGTCCCAAATTTGCGACACACCCTGTCAGGTCTTGATGCAGCTGAAATAACCTTTGTATCTCATTATTACCCATTGATTCATATTCTACACAAACCAAAGATCGTATCAGATCCACTATGTCACAATATACTGGTGAGGGGATGAACTTCTCGTTAGGGACAGACTGATTATGGGCCGGGCCAACCATCAGCTGGCATTTTGAAGCATATCGGCATCTGCCTTTTTTTTTTTGATCCGACGGCTGTTAAGAAACAAATTTTAAATTGGAAAATTTAAAACTGTGTTGTTCTGTGTTGCTCTGATGCAGCCGCTCTGCTGTCTGCAGTCACTACTGAGTCCCCAGCACTGTCCCACCCATAGTACCATCTGATTGGTTTCAAGCAGAGCCATGGCTTTGGAAACAGCCAATCAGCAGTGCAGTTCTTACAGTTATTGCAGTTACATTGAAATTTTGGAAACCTTTATTTACTGTGGAAAACTTTAGCTATTTATTTTTTTAAGTTTTAATTTAACTCTGTAAAACATGCTGCTGAGCCTGGAAGCTATTTAATAAACTCATGCTTAAAGGTATTGGAATGAAGTCAAATGTTGGAGTTTGTATTGTTCAAAATTTTGACACCACTTTGACTGCAAATTGATATCGGCTTCAAATATCAGTTGTTGGCCTCCTTGACTACAAATAATCAGCATCGGTATTGGCCCGGAAAAATCTATATCGGTCTATCTCTACTTCTCATGTCTATTTTTATAATCTAACTTAGTTATAACTATTGTGTTTACTATATTCAAATTTACAATCTCCACTTAATTTAACATCTGTAAGAATGCAAAAACATAAATCTATTTTGATAATTATGAACTAATTCAGACAGTAAGGGGTTAAAACACATCTAATGCAACCTTAAAACAAGCTCAATCCCCACAAGCTTGAAGAGGTGTTGTAATCCTTTTTGATATTTTACAAACGGTATCTAAAAATGATGGGGGATGATACTAAAGATGGGCACTGGACAGAACATGAAGTGAACATGCTGGAGAAAAGTCAGATGAAGATTATACCAGGAGAAAATGAGATGTGTTTAAATCAGTAGATCACCAGTCAGAGAAAAGGTTAATTGTTACAGTATGACATATACCAAACAGAAATGTGCTCTTTTGTTCTTTATCTTGATGTTCTTTAGTAATAAAGCTCCCACTCTTATATTCTCAAACCAGTCTGTATTATCTGCTTCTACTTTGATTTCGATGCTTCTGTTCTGTTTCCTGACGCCTCTGGCACAGAGAAACACTCTCAGTAGTTGTTTTACATTAAAAGCCCACCATGAAATGGAGTGAATCTGCCCTTTGACCTGCTGGGAAGCTTTTAGATTGAGGCATCTGTGCATGGAGAGTTTAGCTAAACAGCAGTCAGAGCAGCTAATTTGTGAGTGGTTCAGAGTTTTTCCTTTTAAAAAGAGAAATTTGATTCAGTAAAGTGCTGCAGTCTTTGCTTAGAGGTTCTGTTGATGTGATTGTGTGTGATTGATTTATATCTTCTGTAACCATACTGTGAACTTCTCATTCCTCCACTGCTTTACTGGACTGACATTTCTGACGGTTTTGTGTTTTGGTTTTGGTTTTTTGTTAATGCCTCTTGACTGCATTGCTCTTGAAGTTGACTATTTTTCTGCAACTAAAACCTGGTTTATATTTCTGAGTCGACCCTTTGCTGTAGTGGTCGATGCAGTCTTGAGCACTGCATACTTCTGCGATAACTTCTTCAAGACACATCAGGTTAGTGTCATCTCAGATTGAACATTTCCAATCCCACTTCAGTTTGCTACAGGGGTTATGAGCATATTATATTATATTTAAGCTGATACATGTTGCCATATATCATTGTTACTACCAAAAGGAAAAATAGAGCCGAGACACCGACAAGATGAAATGTACAGCTTATATTTGTGTGATAACAGACATGTTGTATATACTGAAACCAACATTCTGCTCAATGGACCAACCAAGACTTGCTGTCCGGCACACTGTAAAACCCAATTAGTGAACACAACTTACCGTATTTTCCGGACTATAAGTCGCCCCGGAGTACAAGTCCCACCAGCCATAAAATGCATAATAAAGAAGGAAAAAACATATATAAGTCGCACTGGAGTATAAGTCGCATTTTTTTGGGGAAATTTATTTGATAAAATCCAACACCAAGAACAGACATGTCATTTAAAATTTAAATGACGAACAATTAAAAATAAAAATAGAATAGAGGCAACAAGAGGCTGAACGGTATGCTTACGTTACATGACACAACTGAGAACATGCCTGGTATGTTAACATAACATATTAAGAGTTATTCCGATAACTATAGCATAAATAACATGCTAAGAAGTTAACCAAAACCATTCGTCTCACTCCAAATACCCGGTAACTAAAATCCAATGAAATCTTCATCCTCGGTGTCACTTTTCATCAACTCCGCTAACTCCGGAGGTAGAAGATGTGGCGCTTCCTCTTCCTCGTTGCTTACGTCAGACTCATCATCAGTTGCAGTTCCAATTATTCCAGCCTTTCTGAATCCTGACAGAATGGTTTCGGTTGTCATTGAAGCCCATGCTTTGTCGATCAATCCACTGACTTCCAGGAAAGTTGCACGGCACATTCTCCCGGTTGCCGTGAAGCTGTGCTCTCCATCCATCATCCACTGCTCCCACAGGTTACACAAGACTACCTTAAAGCTCCTATTAAAGGAGATATCAAGTGGCTGGAGTATTTTGGTTAAGCCTCCAGGGATGATGGCAGGTATGGAGCTGAAATTTTTTTATTTCTCTTTGAACTGTGGCGTGATGTGCCCTTGCATGCTATCCATCACAAGCAGAGCTTTGCGTGCTCTAAAGAAGCCATCCGGATGCTTAGTGTAGCACTTTGTAAGCCATAAGTTCATCATTTCTTGATCCATCCACCCTTTCTCATTCACGGTGACTGCAACTGAGTAGGATTGGATTTTTGGCATAGTTTTTTGTTTGAAAATGACCATTGGTGGCAATTTTGATCCATCTCCACAACATGCCAGCACCACTGTGAAGTGTGATTTCTCATGACTAGTTGTTACTATATTCACACTCTTTTGCCCTTTCTCTGCAACACTTCAGCCCATGGGAATGTCAAACGTGAGGGGGACCTTGTCCATGTTAATAATATGATCCGGTGTCACGTTGTGCTCACTTACATGCTTCTCAGTGAACTCACGGAAACTGTCGGCCTTGACTTGGAAGTCTGCTGCAGTTTTTGGGACATCGTTGTCCTTGCTCTGATAGAGAGACGATTGCGCTGCATGAAGCGATAACACCAAGAAGGTCCTCCTACAAAGTCATTCATATTCATCTCCTTGGCAAATACTTGGGCTTGGAGACGCAACTGCACTGTTGACAAGCCTCTCCCAGCAGCACGTCGTTCAAGCACCCATATACGAACTCGATCCTCTAGCTGTGGCCACCTAGTTTGTAGCCTGCGATTGGCTTTTTTTGTTTTCTTCATTTCAGTAAGAGTAACCTCCTCTTTTCGCCAGTCCCTTACAAGTTTCTCGCTAACTCCAAACTTTCTTTTTGCTGCTTGATTACCGTTTTCGGCTGCAAATTTTACTACTTGCAGCTTGTAATCTGCAGAATATGATTTTCTTTTCGGTGCCATTTTTGTTAAGCCCTTCTCAGTTGTTTTTAAAAGTTACCGCCAATGTTGAAATTATCAACACAGGCCTAAAGCGCCCTCTTGTGGTTTATTGTGAAAAAAACGTGAAATGATATACCGGTAATAACGTGTTAATAATTTCACACATAAGTCGCTCCAGAGTATAAGGTGGTACTAAAGCAACTAAAATTAAGTAATCCAAAGTCCTTGATACATTCTGTGTACTTCTGACTTAGTACTAACAACATACTACTCAAGTAAAAAGAACTGTGAATGTTTTCGATTAAACTTGTTTTTAAAATTGATCAAAAAACTCTTTAAACTCACAGCAGTGTGTCTCACAGCTGTGAGCTTTGCTGTCGGAGGGGGTGAATGTCTGCTGCCAAGGCATGTCCAAACAAGTTCAGCCATAACAAATAGCTTAGCTTTGACGACTTCCAATTTCATTTAGTAGAAGCTTTTGTCCAAATGAACGTACACCACTGAGCAGTTGGGGGTTTAACAGTAAGTGTCAGCTTTCAGCCCAAGACCCAATCTCAGTCCATGTGGGAACTTGACCAAATGACCCTCTGGGGACTTGAACCAACAGTTACCAAACAAAGTCCCTCAGGGACTGAGCTACTGCCGCCTGCTCCTTGACTTATCGGTTAGCAGATGTTAGGCTAATGCCAGGTACAATCAGGTAATACTGGCACGAGTGAGAAATTAAAGATGGAAAACTCACTTTACCGGCTTAATGACTTACCTTTTGACTTCAAAAGATACATTGCAAGAAATGGTGAAATCTGTCTGACATTGCAGTTCATAACATGGGCAGAGTTGGCGTTGGTTCACTGTACACGCTCAAGGCCAGACATTCCTTTATCACCTTCAATCAGTTCAATCTATGTTCCCTTGATTTCCTGCCTCCTACTGAACTTCAGTGTGAAATGGGAAATTGGCAGCTCCAGCCTTTGTAGCTACTCAGTTAATTCAAGTAGGCTTCACTCAAAACGACAACTTATGTAATTCATGGCTTTGAGTCAAGAAAGCTATCGAGTTGTGCAGTGCACATAGGAAAAGTGTGATGCATTGTTTCCAGTCAAATAAACAGTTTGGGAAGTAAAAATGGAGCACAAGGGGTCTCTCACACCTGAACCTTTTGGAGACGTTTTTCTGAATTATGGGTTGTGCTTTTCGTTGGCTCCTGGGTTTGTCTGGAGATGTGAACACAACAATAGCCTCCTGATGTGGAACTAAACCAGTAAGTTGAGCTCTCTTAGAAGAGGTAGTCTCAGTTCACTTCCACTCATACCCTGAAGTATTTGTTTGCAGTGAGATCGCAATCAACCAGGATTCAGAACAAACAACTGCGTGAGTTATTGCACTGAAGGAAGTGAGCATGGAAATAGCAGGAAACTAACATTGCTCTTTTTATCTACCCAATTCAGCATCTGCAGAAGAGCTGGTTAAGGCAACTGTCTCAACATAATATGACTAAATCAGTTCAGCCCTGTGCGGAGAGGTAGAGAAATTGTGGTGTCCTCAGCTTGGTAGGAAACTGTAGGATTTATCAACATTTGCAGTCGGCTAAAATTAGCTTGGAAACATTATGTTGAAATCAGCACAGTCCAGTACCATGCCCTCCCATTTCAAGCTCAGCTATGGATGGGTTCTTCAACTGAGAAATAAAGACGTACTTGCGTATCTAATTTACCGTTCTAATGTGGTTTGACGATGTCTCCAAACATTAAAGAAAGATGCAGTGGGAGTTGTCAAATAATGGCTCAAATGGTGTTAAAAATAAAAGGGTGAGCTGATCTGGCTCTGTTGTCTTCATCAGCTCTCTCAGTTGCCATCCTTTGATTCTGCTGGCTGTTGACAGCTTGTCCTTTCTTTCCTGCACAGAGAGCAGACAGTGCACAGCAAAAAAGTGAGCCAGAAGTGAACAGCCCTCCATCCATAATTAATCCATCTTGATTGCATTTCCTAATCCAGTTTTGATGTGTTCCCCCTGCAGCTCACGACTGTGGCTCTCTGTTTTCTAGACTTTGTGGCTGTAAGTCTCTAAGGCTTCTATTAAATACTCTGAGCAATACGACAGACTTTTACAAATCTGTCTGATGGCGTCCAAACTCTCAAATGAATAAACTTCACTCATAAAATACACCCAGTGTGAGTCAGACACCAAAAATAATGTGTGCAGTACGTTTCCCATCAGTACAAAGTGTTTAAGGCAATGTAATATCTAATTAGAGGGGACTTCCAAATTGACTTTAATTACTTTGTTCACGGTTATTTAAGCTATTAAACCATTCACCAGACAGCTGAAATTTAAAGATTTATGTCCTTAAGGTTTGATAATTTTCTCTAGAAGTTACAAAGAAATCTTCACAAGAGAATTATTCGTTAAAATACATAAAGTTTGACACATTAAGTGAACTTAAACAAGCTTAAAAACATCCTGCAGTGTTGTATTGAACCTGATCTTTTAGCAGCAGTTAAAAATGTTTGTTAGCTGTGAAAACAAAATGCTCATTTTGAAAATCCTTTTAATTGTAGTTTTGTTGGACTGCACTGTCATGGGGTTTTCCCCTGACTTCCTTCGCTGTCCAACAAACTGAACCAACACTCCAGTCTAATTATCGGATATTGACTCATCCAAAACACACTGGGACTCTGAGCTCAGGTGAAAAGTAGTCAACAGTAGTTTGAGCATTTTCTAACTGTGAAAAACAAAGTCTATGATACTTCTTTTGGAGAGCATTGAAATATCCTTAATACTCTTTTGTTTAAGAATATTTCCTCTCAGGCCCTAATTTCCACAGACTTAAATCAACAAACAATAAATGAAAAATGAACTGATGGCACAGCAGAACTGGAACAGTGATAAAGATAAACGTGCCTGTCAGTGAAATGGAATAAACATTTCATGCATTAATTAGGCCTGAAAACATTTAACGTTCATATTTGTTTTCTTTTTTTATTATGTTTATGAGCAGCAGAAAGTGAGTTTTTTCAGAAGCTGTAATTAGCTGATGCAAATTTAGGTTTTAATCAGGACAGTTGGCTGTTGCAGTGTTTGTTGTATAAATTTCCAAAGCGTATTTTACTGGCTACATGGATTTTAGAGAAGAACTGAGCATCTCATATCTTTGTAGCTTTTATCTCCATAAATAATCTCAGTAACAGATGCCAGAAATTTTCCATTCAGCTAAACAGAAAATCATTTATTAACTCTTGTTCAGAATATACAATTCATTGGTAAATAAGACGGTCAACTTTTGGGAAGTTTTCCAGGAGGGAAAGGGGTTCAGACTTTCTTCATTTGTGAAAACAAAGTTCAGCAGAAAACTGATTTTTGCTAGTGTGAAGCGCTTTCTAGAACCATCTGTTTTTGCTATCCTGCTATCCCGTGAGATCTTTTTACAAATTGATATACAACCTTTTTTTTTAATGGTGCTTCCTCATATTTCAAACAGGGTTTAAAATAAAAAGCTGTATGTTAATACCAAATATGCATATTTTCATACAGCTAAATATTCATATTTTGTACAAATCATTGAATCTGTAAAATGAGTAAAAACAGTATCCCAATGGGATCCTGACAAGATCTGAAATGAAATGATGGCATCACATCAGGATCTCCTGACTGGTATATGACATGTTGAAGGGATGGATCTCAATCACCAAGGTCTGCTCGAAGCTCTGCCCTTGACAGGCCACCAGAGTGCTAGCGAAACAGAGGGAAGGGGTTTGTGGAGCAAGAAGCCTTAAAGCAGGCATCACCAAATGGTGGACCTCGGTCTGGATCTGGACCGACTGATGGTTCCGTCCAAACCTGTGACCAATCTGATAAACCCACAAGACTAGATCAGTTTTGTGTAGCATTTTTTTTTCCGATGGTCGCGGTTAGACACCAGACTAAAAGTATTGTTTTAAAGAATGGACTGGGCAATTGATGTTCATTCTTCCTGTGACCAGTTCAAAACTAGTGCACCTCATATGCTCCGAAAACATGGCATTAATTAAAAGAGGCAACATTAAGCTCCACTAAAAAACGAAACACAACTCTTTTGAGCAAAGTAATCCCCTGAAGTCCGAGCTGAAGACACGCAAAATAACTGAACTTAGAGCTCAGTTTGAAAGATCCACCTGACATGTCACATGCCCATTTCTCTGACTGGGCAAAGTTAAAGAATAAAAGAGAGAAAAAATGGGAAAAGATGGTTTTCAAAGCTTTTTTTGTTTTTGTTCGTGGGTTTTTTTTTTGTGTGTTTGACAGTTTTTATTTAATGTTTTCTGAAGATAACGACTTTTTTACTTTAGAAGTAAGCCTTAAGTTTTTTTTGGCTGGGTTCTCTTTAATTTAAGAAAAAAAGAAGAGAAAGATGTTAAGTTAATTCTATGTTTGCAATTGTTTTTTTCTTAAAATAACCACTTTTTATTTATTCTCTGTTGACTTCTTTACTCAAAGTGCAGGCCTCCAATTCCTTAGGCTGGGACCTCTTTAATATAAGAGAAAAAGGGGTTATTCAGCTCTGTTTACATTTTTTATTCATTTATTTTATTGCCAAGTTTCTGCATCTGAAATAAAGGTATTACATTTATTTGCCCAGAATAAATTTCATTTATACTGAATGAGCCATTTTCTGTACTGAAAATGAAGCTGGACTTTGGTTCTGACCTTTGACTTGGAGGAAATTTCAATAACTGGACCTCAGTGACTTTTAATTGAATACATCTGCCTTAAAGAGACAGAATCCAAAGCAAAGTGTTTCAGACAGAGGCTGTATAAAGAGTTTACTAAAACACCAGTGAGAGAAAAATATGAAATAAAAGAGATAGAGATAAAGAGGGTACCAGAGGGACAGTATAAAGACTACAAAAAGCTCCATACCCCCTCTTTAAAAGCATGATTATTACAACTTTATGTGAAAGCTGTTAAAAAGTGGTGCTGCTAGACTTGTCTTCCTCACTTTGTATCATCCATCTTCATGGCGATACACCTTATCACTATAAAATACTTCTTGATGCACAAGTGTATAAAATGCTGCTTAAATTTTTGACAGAAAAAAGTAAAAAAAAAAAAAAATAGTATATTGTCAAACTGCTTGCACTTCAGTTTAAATAAAAGTAAAAACACTTAAAAAAAAAAAACAGCCAGAAAATGTAGCCTGAAACTGAAAGAAAACAGCCATGATCATGAACAGCTGATATTTCCACATTTTGATCCATGATTGAACATGCCAACGTTGGGTGTCCTTATCAACATTTTGATCCTGTTGTTATTTTTAATTGTGATGTATAACTCCACATGCATCATGTTGTGAAAAATGATTGAAAAAGACAACGCCTGCTTTCAATCACCCCATCTAGAAATAACACAGTAGGGGTGGCAACATTAATTAAACCTATCATAAATATGATGCAGTCAATCATTCTTGTATACCCTAGATGACTAGTAAAGGTCTTGGAGCCATTGTTGAAAAGTTTCAGATTCACTTTGCTTAAAATATCCAGACAAAAAAAAAAAACTCATCTCAGGTGAGTTTAGCCCAAAACTGACCAAGATTAAAATCAGAAACATGTGTACGGTTTAAGATAAAGGTCAACCCTTTATACGTAGTTGTGTGAAAATCTGTACTTTTTAAAGTAAGATAGCTAACATCCAGTAATCACAATCCGTGAGGAAAGCGTTTTAGAAAAGGAATAATCCTGACTTTATGGTGGAAACACGCTTCCCTTACATTTTGAAGTGTCTTATAATAGCTCTTGGATGTGAGGGGGTTGTTTGTCAGAGGTTCTGGAGGCTTTAACACTCTTGATGCTTATTCACCAGGTACTTCTGGATGAAGTGATGGATTACCTCGCTATGTGCTATCTCCATCCTAACTCTCAGCCCCCTCCTCCTCCCCCATCATCCTGCTGCTGCTGCTGTTTGTAGGGAAATGAATGGTCCTCCTGTTTGCTGCATCTCACTTTGTCAGACTCCACCATGCATCTGGGCTGGAAAGTTAGTGTGCATGTGTGTGCTCAGCATGCACAGGGATCCATAGGATTGGCTCTGGGATTTACTGCGTGTGTGTGTTTGTGTTTGTGGGGGTGTGTTTGGCCAGGTCATTTAGTACTCTGCATGCAGGCTTGGAGCAGACTGATAAGCTGTTAGCAAAAACTGGCAATTAAAAGTTGATCAGGCTGTCAATTCAAATGGAATGAAATGGAACCAGAAAGTAATTAAAAGGATGGCATGAAAATGACAACAATTATATCTCTTAGCTTCCCATTACTGATGCACAGAGGAATTTAATTAGTTTAGAGGCTCATAAAGTGACTCATACATAATAACAACACAATATAAAAACCACCAAAAACCTGTCTGTGGCCATCTTAGTTTCACCGTTCAACCTATAGACAGGGATTCCACTAAATACGGACCACACTGGTGTCCAATTAGTGTGTTTTAAGTGGCTGCTGGATTGGCAGGATATTCCCAGTCCTCCCAGTTTGCCCATATGGCCGTAGGCTGTGTATCCACTGTGTTAATGAGCCTGTCAGCTTCCATCCCACTCAGCGCTGGTCCAAGATTGGCTGAGCTCCTTCTCATGCACAGACATACAGAAAGATTCAGTATTTCTCTATTCGTAAACAGCCAGAGATTGCCCATCGCGCTGTTTTTTCCTCATAAGTCCTAAAAATGTTTTGAACCCCGCAGGAGCCGCTGCGTTTAGAGATGGGTTCGGCCCCAAACTCAAACAGCTGCTCTCATTAGAAAGTTTATTTAACCCTGCTGCTGAGAGGATGACCACAGATGTGTTTGGGTTTCTGTTACCCAGCAGAGCTCCCACTCCATATTTTAAATGTGCAGCCTTGGATGCTTTCTGCTGAGGGGAGCCAGGATCATTTAGCTGCAATGACGAGGATTAATTTGCCATCAAGCCACTAGCTGGTTGTCATATCTGGTTCCTGCTTTGTTGCATTTTGGTGACAGGATTTGATAGTTTTGTAAATTAAGACCTGGTGCTGGGCTAGCTTTTATTGAAAATAGATCTTACATTCCCCATAACGATAGCTGGAAAGACAGGTCAATGTTGTCTCTTTTTAGCTAGCACTGCAGCACCAGTGTGTCGTCCCTACCTCCTTCTCCTCAGCCCATGGAAAACATCAGGCCTAGCACCGGTTAGCATCAACATGCTACAAGCTTCTAACAGCTAATCTCTAGTGGAAACAATGCACTTATGGTTACATGAAGGATCCCTGGACACACATGGGAACCAAAATGGTAAAAACACCACTGCAACACTGTAAACCAAGCCAGTTCGGTGTCACTGGTCAAAAAATGAGCTACAAAAAGTAATTACCGGCTAAAAATACAAAGATAACTAAAACGGGAAGAAAACAAGTGCAAAAAAGACAAGAAAGAGAGAGTTGGTATGATGAGCTGCCACTTGAGCAGCTTAGCTAAGGTAAGGGATCAAAGAGTAAAGACAAGTTGGATAACGCCAGACAGAGTTCAACATTTCCAATACAACCCCAGTCATAGAAGGCTTCTTTACTCTGTATCAGAAACAAATAGGTGATGTCAAAAACACTGTTTGTAAGTGGCCACTCTTTTTGGGAATTCCTCAGAGCTTTAATTTGCTCCTAGAGAGCCTGTTTGTTCTTGCACTATTGCAGAGACATTGCATTTACAACAGGAGTGCAATGAAATGGTCAACTCACGATACAAAAAAAAAAAAAGAAAAGATAAACAGCTCACTATACAAAATATTCACGATACAATATGACTTTTATTAAAGATATCTCAAAAAAGATTCACATTACAGAAAAAAACAGCTCTTCATCCCTGCCCTTTCTCTAATTTCTCATAGAATAGATTTTTATATATTGCTGAAATAACTGGCATCATTATCATTAGAATTAGGAGTAATAAAAGATTTACGATAAACTGAGTGTATTAATCAAACATACCCTTCCCATCACTGTATGTGTTTTCTCATACTCCTGTACAGTAACATCATAGCGCAGCAGGGCAAACACACCAAAACAGGCAGTTTGACGCTGCCTTGCTGTGGCCATGATCAAACATAACCAACAGTACTTAAAGGGTTGATACTAGGGGTGAAACAGTACATGTATCCGTGCCGAATCACTCCATAAGGCCGGTCGGTTCGGTACAGTGCTGTATTCGAACGAGTACAGTAAGTATACGTTAGCCGCTGCACATGGCTCTTTAATATTCACCTGAGTACTCGTCTATGATTGGCTGAGCAGGGAAGGCGTTTTAAAATTCATGAGGAAAGTGGTTTGTGATTCTTGCTTTGCGATCATGTGCATATCATGTGGATGTGACGTCTCACGGTGAGCCAATCAGAAGATGAATATCAAAGAGCTTCCGTAGCCACAGGAACTTGTGTCTGAATTATGCATCATGGCTGCTGCTAACGACCAACCGGAGCTTGAAGAGCCTCCCCCCTCGCTGTATAATGGCAAGTTTTTGGTTTAATAAACATGCTAAACAAGCAAATGGTTTTGCGTTGTTCCATACTGTACCGAAAATGTACTGAACCGTGACCCTAAAACCAAGGTACGTACCGAACTGTGATTTTTGTGTACCGTTACACCCCTAGTTGATACATTAAGATGGTTGTATGTCAAAGTTATGATCTCCTCCTAGACAGAAGCTTCCTGTGCCCCAGTGTGCACAGGGGAGAGCACGTGAGAAGATGTGTTGATCCAGACTGATGTGGCTTCAGCCAATTCGTACTTTATATCACGGTGCAAAAAATCGCTGTTAGTTATACAGAGTTAATGTTTGAATAAATACCCCAGATTATCAAAGCCAGACTTGAAGAAACAGAATATTTGTGCGGGGTACCCATGCAAAAAAAAATGTGTCCTTTAATCTTAATTATTTATCTGATTTTATCTCATGTATCTTTGAATTATATTTCGTTGCTTTTTTGAAAAAAAAAAAAAAAAAAAAATCACTCCTAATATACAAGCACATATATCGTACATATTCTGCAGGCATTAGAATAGAAATACAGGCGTTTCTGGGAGTGGGTTTGCAGAGCAGAACAATGCCAAATATGTCCATGTGAAGTTTCTTCAGTGACACTGTAATGCAGTGCAAGATCAATATCAGAATCCAATACTGCAGTTTTACTTTTTAAACTCAAAGGTGTGGTGACAATGGGACTTGGTCCTGATGCTGTATTGCATCAAACACACTCTCTGTGCTCTGAGAAGAGACCGTTCACCAATCCATCATCAGCGAGCACTTTTGCTTTCATGCTTTACATAGTTTTCCTTGTAGCACAATGTGTAGTGTTAGACACTGATGTGCTGTCGTATTGACATTTTTTTTATTATCTCAAGCAAAATGGATTCACTTTGCCATAGCATTTCTCAGATACTTTGTTTACAAACTGGGATGCATCTGGTGGAATACCCAGCATGCCCCTGTGTCTTTATCAGCTCAGGTGGCAGCCAAAGTGCAGGGAATAAAATCAAGGAAGTAATAGCAGGAACTTTAAAGTAAAGTTAAATAACCAAAACAAGCAGACAAAGGCACTGCTGGTGATTTATAATAAACACTGAACATGAAGAGCCCCTCACACCTGCAGTGTACAGAGGAACATTTTCCAAGCAGGAGAAGTTTGACAGAATGAGCACAGTTTATTACTAGAGATGGTCTGGCTGCTGAAATTCTTGATAAGCAACTTTTCATCAATGCGGGGTTGGCCCTGTATGTTAACAGCTGCATAATGTCCATTGCAGTACAGTAACCACCTCCTCACAACGCCGCCATCACACCCTGGAGACAAGTTTTGGCAGGCACAGCTGGATCTCCAATTGAAATATGTGTGTGCATACATTAACATAACAATGAAGCCAGAGAGGTTTTAAGAAGAGAATAAAAAGCACTGAAGATTTCCAAAGATCATTAAATGATGGCAAATTTCTATTTACAACATGTATGCTTTACCTCAAGGTGAGCACTGGGGGCTAGGCATACATTTGCATGAATTAGCATGTTTAAGGAGTGTGGGGACGCCGGCTTTTTGTTATAAACAGAGAAAGTCGATAAATCAAAATGAGGGCCAGCCGCTCAAGTGGTTGTTGTGCCTCTCTGGTCACCACTGAGACACAGGAATGAGTGTGCAGAGGCTTCGTAAAATGGGGTGAAGCTCAGTGGTCCATGATTCCAAAATGAATATTTATAAGCTGGAGCCTGGTGGACTTGGCCTTAAGGGAAATAATTGGGTAGATGGGAAGAGACTGGAGCTACCATCTCTGCTCAGAGAGAGATGAAGAACTCACTGCAGTCATTATGGACAACATGTACTTCAGTTACATCTTTTCTGCACCTGAGTCTGAGATATAACGGCTCATTTTTCAAACCCAGGGTGTGACTGTGTTCAACTCAAAGACTGTATTGAACATGGATGAATGCTCAGTGATGGCATCCATCAGTGTCTGAAGAGACATCATGCCAAAAATGGCAGTAACCATATTTGACTCCAACTTCCAAATCCCCAATAGCTGAAGGTCACAGTGATGTCACCTGGCAAATGAGGATAAGCTGACCTGTCAGTGAACTCAACAGTTCCTCTGGTTGTGCTTGACAAGTTAAAAATGGTGGTTGTGGGTGGGTGGTCTGATGGGGTTTCCTTTCCGTTTGGAGCCAGACACCAGTGGACACTTGAGTCCTGTGGCCACCAAGCGGTTCACTTCAGTTCAGTTCAGTTCGTCTAAGTATGGCACACATTTGTGGCCTTTCCTTTGACTAAAACCAGAACAGGTCCCCAATTTACCAACCTTTTGGTACCCTTCTGTTAGGGTACCAGACAAACCAATCTGGAGGTGGAGCTAGAAACACTGCAGTCTGTTGATTGGTTGAAAGAATTGTCACTTCCTGTATTTCTCCACACAGCCTTCTCTGAAATGAAGCTTGATTGGGATTGTTGTAAAGAGCCTCATGGTAATCACAAAAGCCGCATTTCCAACAAGCAGCCTGATTCGGTTCAGTGCGGTTTGGCACAGTTTGGTAGAGTTAAGCCTGATCCCTTTTGCATTTTCACAGCAAAACAGTGCCCTCTTGTGGTAGGCGGCGTTTAAGCCGGATGCCAAAAGCCGCAGCTATTCAACAATAGCGTGACGCCCTAGCAGCGTGACTAGGGATGGGTACCGAATTAGGTACTTTTATAGGTACCGACCGACTTCAGTCAAAAGTACCAGGTACCGATTCATGTAAAATCAAAAGGTACCATGTTTAGGTACTTAAATGCATCCTTGTGACTGTGAGGAAGTGGAAGAGTAGGTGATTTTTCATACTGGACACGAACACAGCATTACAGGGTTATATATTGAAGAATAAATATGTTAAATAAAAAAGAACTTGCATTTTATTATTAAACAAATTGATATTTTTTCCATCTACGCACACAAAAGTACCAAAAATTGGTACCATTGAGTACCGATACCGATTGCCAGGTACCGGGAATTGGTACCGTATCGTTTCAAATGTGAAAGGTACCCATCCCTAAGCATGACACAGTTTACCCCCCGAATAAATCCAACGAAGAAGAAAAACGTGACACAGTAAACAAAGAGCAATGATGGAAGACATCCAGCAATCTGTCTTTTTTGTGATTGGCATGTAGCTCTTTGTTACAAAGAACAATCAAGTTTTGTTTCAGAGAATTCTGTGTGCCACCAGGAGAAATGCACCCACTGGGGCAGGGTAAGTGACGATTCTTTTGACCAATCAACAGTCTGCAGTGTTGTAGCTCCACCTTCCGGGAGCGGGTCCATTCAGTATGGCACCCATATGAAAGGGTCCCAAAAAGTGGGATGGCTTGTCTCGGTTATTTGGGGATCTGTCCCGGGATAAGACAGTGGAAACGCCACAAAATGTGCGCTGTGCCGAGACAAACCGAACTGGTCTGCTTGGTGGAAATGCTCTTTGTTTACTGTGTCACATTTTTCTTCTTCGTTAGATTTATTGGTGGTGTACTCTGTGTCGTGCTGCTGTAGCGCTTATTTAACTGATGCGACCATCGGGATCTGGCTTACAGGCCGCCTACCATGAGGGGTACACTTGGCTGTGGAAATGCAAACAGGACCATGCTTAACCGAGCCAACCCTTACCATCCAGCTGTAGAGGATGTCACTTGAGCTCAGTTGTTTTAGCAAGTGGCCAATCAGAGATATCATAGCGCTGGCAGAGGGATTCATTCCAACAGTTTAAAGCAAAAGACCTAGCTGATGGTATTTCAAGGAAGTAGGGCTGTTGATTTTCTCTTTCCATAAAGAGACTATATTCAACATTCAGGCAGACGACGTCAATTAAAAAACCTCAAGATTCAGTTTCTTGGATCAATTCTCGTCCTTAAGAAACTGTTTAAAACATTTCATTCAGAAGAGGTTTCATATATTAGGGGAAAAGATAACATTGAATTTAGGCAAACAGCTTGAATTTAAAACAAGCACACTATAATTCCTTCTTGAAAACAAGCACAATAAATAATGAATAACGTAACTTTAAACTGTTGTCATAACTTGGATGTTTTATCTCATTACCATTGATTTCATGTTTACTTTTGTCTTTGTTTTTATCAATTAGTTATTTTTAAAACTTTTGCTTCAGCTGAGACTTAATTTTCCCCATACAGCTAGTGTAATGTATTACTTATCCCTTGCCATTCTAAATTGTTTGTTTAATTCAGTGAGAGAAATGGTCTTGTATAAAGATTTGTTGGTACTGACACTTGAAATTATATTTATAAGCAAATGCATCAAGTTTAAATATGAAGAGAAAAGACCTTGACACAACTCATCTCCAGAGGCGATATGCCTTAGAGCTATTCCAAAATTTTTCAGGACGCCAGAGGGTCCAAGTAAATATTTTTTTAAAGATATTTATCAGGGCTGAATCTGGGCTTACCTGGTACTGAGTCATCACTGCAGAGGTGCAGGTTTGAGTAACACTTCAGTGACGTCAAAGCAAAAAGCTCTCCAGAATTCCTGGGCCTTTTATTTGCATCCTTGTTTGAGAAGGAAAGTGAGCCAAGATGAGGAAGAAGAGACAGAGCTCCCTGAAAGTTGCACAAGGACTTCTGCTGGGGTTTTATATTCTTATAAAAGTGTCCGTTAGCTCTCAAATATTATGAACGCATTGACTAAACTCTGTGTCCTTACTGGTGATTAACATTGAGAAGGGTAAACCACAGAAATATCCTGATGGGTTTTTGGAAAAGTAATAGTTTATTATTTCAAGTTCCCACTCAGAGCCAACGTTTCTCCTTCTGCCCTGTCTTTATTTTTTGGACTAATAAAATATAAAGTGTTTAATCCATACAGTTATGATGTCTGGCATTTATCTTAAACACTCCATATTACCCCTTTTCCTGCAAAACAGAAACTCACCAGTGTTTTGTTTGCGATTAATAAACACCAAAAGTTTGTCTCACATCACATTTTTGTACCTTTTCACAAGAAATCATTGAGCTGACCACGCCTGGAGTCTGTGTGTCACATGGCTGTAAACAAACATGAATCTGCTCCCATCACAGACAGAGTCGGCGGTATGACTGAGTCAGACGTTCAGTTACACAACGGGCTTTTTAGCAAATGCATTCCTGTTAGCAGCATCTCATCCCAGCGCTTGTTAGCACTGTGTCCACATATGATGGATGTTAATGGACCTGGCGGACCATCTGTATTTACTCTAATTGTCTACACCTGCAGCTCTTATAGGGTATAGTGTAGCATTTCAGACACAGCAGAAACTCAAGTCTTAGCAACTTTATTTGTATAATTTCTGGTGAAAACGTCTCATTACGTTTATTATGAAGCAAATTTGCCTGACAAATCCAAAGAAACTCTTGTTCAAGATATTACAAGAAAGGTCCAACTTGATTACGCTGGGTAAAAATAACTGCTAATGCGGCAGGAACAGATGTTTGATTAGTTTCTTGATAACAAGATGTGGAATGAGATTCAGTACATTTTTCAAAACCTATTTCTGTGCCATTGCTCTCTCCAGATTCTACAAGCCCTGTTTTAGTATTGCACTGATAATATTTGCTAAATTTCTTCTTTTAAAGCCCTGTATTGTTCTCTTTAGGTCAAACATGTTCTGGAGTGTAGCGTGACTTTCTTTCCATCCTTAACCCTTTAAATCCCACATTTTATAGCTGCAGAAGCCACAAAGACCTTTCTGAGCTTTAATGATGGATCTGATAGTTTTGAGGTGTACCACTTTTGCAGTTGAATCCTTCTCTGAAATCATCCAGACAGGACTGGATGGTGCTTGATGGCTGAAATCGACTTTGTGTCATTTGAATTTGTGAGGTAGAGCAGCTCATCCAGAGAGGGATGTGTTAAAAGGACTGTATTTTTACAGTTTTCTCTGGTTTTCAGACCACTGAATGTGCTTTCACAGGGCGTTCACACTACACTTATACACTGATGGCAGAGACTGCTATGTAAAGCAGCATCACTATTTACCAATCTCATTCACGCACGCTGATGGCACAGCTCCAGCAGCAGTTTGAGGTTAAAAGCAGGTAGAACAGCGCACAAAGACGCATCCTTGAAAAGTCTCAAAAAGTCTTAAATTCATGTAGCTATTCATGTGTTTTTGGGGGCAGGACAAGTTATTGGTTTATATTTTTTCTATGTAGGCTGCAGTCAGAACTTTTATGTGCTACGTGAAATCCACTCTGTGATTGGGCTTTTAGTGTGGTAGTGGGCATCACTGCCCTCCTGTCATTTCCAGACTTTTATTGTGGGCTCTGGTGTGCAATTTATTTACCCGACCTCAGGAAGAAGTACCAGAAAATAACTATATCGTGATGGAGGAGGCAGTTGTCAAGCCAGACACACTCCATTAGGAATACGCATCAAGACAACAGGTGATACAACATGTTAAACAGCTGTAAACTGGATGGTTTGACAACACAACTCTTATATATCACGTTAGCTCAACATGTTAGCACTAGTCTATGCTTTTACTTTTAACAAGTGAGTGGGTCAGAGTTATAAAACACAGTTCTGCAGAAGTTACATCCAAATGTCAAAAAATGTCTCCTTGTCAGACATGCATCAATCGGCTGGCTGATCAATCGGTGCTGATTTCCTTGATTTTGGGGAATCGGTGAGCAGTGATGGGTGATCGGCCCATCCTTACATATGAAACTGATCTTTACCTCCAGGAAGGTCTGACAGCCAGCCATTGTTGCTTGTTGATCTGAAACCTAAAACCCAGGACACTTGTTTGTTTAAAACAGGTTGTTTAGGTGAAAACATAAAGATTTTATTGTTTCACAGGTGTTGTTCAATGATTATTAATAAAATAAGATTGGGGCATTGAAGGTATATGCTGTCATTTATAAAAAATGAAAAAAAAAAAAATCAGTATTGGCCCAAATCAGTATCGACAGGTCAGGCTTTTTAAAGATTGGTGATTAATGATCGGCCAGAAAATTGTGATCAGTGCACCGCTTCTTCTTGTACTTAATGAGAATGTGCCTTTTAGTCCACAGAATTTATAGAAAAGCTTAAGTTTGCTTGCTAGTTTATTTCTCAGAGCCAGGTATATAATGTAAAATGAGAACAACACTCTGTCAAAATATCTTTAATATTTGTCCCAGAAATGCACAAGGTATCCAGCTACAGCTCAGTATATAGGCTTAGCTCCAATTGTAGAGAACTGTAAATATATAAAAAGTTAATATTATCGAAAAGGTAAATTTTTTCAGAGCAACCATTTTCCATGTGTTCCTCTAGACTTCAGGCCATTGTCTTTTCACTCTAACTTCAGGAACCTGTTTGAGGGTCTGTCTGTGTTGTTACTACTTCAGGCTGCTCAAGGTCGAGAACAGGGGCGGCTTCTTATTCTTCTGGCCTAATTAGTATAAAACCAGGTCCCCATTCATTATAACCTAACTTCAAAATGCTCCAAAAGACTTCATTTTAATGTTAGATTAGCTTCCCACAGACCTCCCTAACCTTTTTGACTTTTTTATACTTAGAGTTCTATAAAGAACAACTGTTGCTTCTGTTACTCTGTATAGCAATAAAATTTAGGGCTGCACCGATTACAATTTTCTGGCTGATCACCGATCTTTAAAAACCCCTGACCTGCCGATACCAATAGTTATTTTTTATTTTTTATAACTTACAGCATATACCTTCAATGTTCCATTCTAATTTTATTGAAAATTATTGAACAATACCTGTGAAACAATAAATTTTTCATGTTTTAACTTAAACAACCAATAAAGTGTCCTGAGTTTTAGGTCTCAGAGCAAAAAGCAACAATGGCTGGCTGTCAGACCTTCCTGGAGGTATACAAGGATGGGCCGATCACTGATCCTTGATCACCAGTCCCTGATCACAGATCCCCCAAAATTAAGGAAATCAGCACCTACCAATCTGTGCATGTCTAATAAAATTTACTGTACTGTAGGTCAGATGGGTTGAAATAAAGCCAAGCTCATATCTGTCAGCCCAGATCTTTAGCTTCAAAAATGAAATATGTGTCAGTTTTATTCTTAAAATAGAAAACACCTCTGTTGTTTTCTTTCTTTGGGAATACAGTTTTCAACAGGATCCCCCGACCATTGCCTGTATGTATAGCGTTTTCTACCTTAAATTTATTTGACGTGGCATTGAAAAGTCTTAAAAAGTCTTACATTTGATGAGCTGAGACTTGCAGATACCCTGGCGTACCCTGTGCTGTATGTCTGTGTGGCCTTCGAACTAACAGGAACCTACGCTCATAGCCTGAAGTGCACCTCCTCCAAAATGTAACTAAACGCTGAAAGGACATAAAACACGAGCCCTGTGATTGGTCCACTGAGTGTTATTGTGTTTGCTGTATAAATTTCCGGAATCATCACGCATGGACGTGCATTTCATGGTGTATCTTTTAATGGTGATTTCTGGTAATCAGCAGTTTGTGTGGAGCACAAAGCAGCCAAACCACCCCATGTTTGTATCAGAGGCTGTGCTAAGCTAATCGGAAGCCCCCTTTCAGCACCTAGCAGAAACCACAGCCTCCATTCACTCCTCCCAGCTTAAGTGGACTCTGATAAAGTAACTCTTTGATGCATTAATAACTTCTTCCTCTCCACTGGGCTGCGGGGCCAACTTCCGAACAGCACCCCCACATATCCTCGCCTGACATGCACTCTTTAATTATTTCTTTCTATGAGTGTTGGAGCGCAACGAGGGGAAGAGGAAAGTGATGACATACTTCTAATGAATCCCTGAATAAATAATACTGCTGTCTAAGCTTAAGGCATCGTCAACCAGCCTCACTGGAAGAGAGGAGGAAGAGGGGAAAGTAAAATATGAGGGAAAAACATGAAAAATGTACGATGGAGGTAGAGAGCTCACCTGAAACTACAGTGACCTCTCTTGTTTGAAATGCTGCTCAAACCTATGTACACCATTTGCTCTGGTTTTCAGTGGCACCTCTTTCATTCTCAGTGGTGCTCAGTTAGGATTACTTGGTAATTAACGAGTAAACTGTTGCCTTGTGTAACAGCAGACCTGTTTTAGCCATTTTACTACTTTTTCACTACTTTTAATTAATGGATTACCAGATATAGACTAAAAGGCCTAATTAATGAAAAAAGAACAGAGCTGCTCATGTGGTTGAACATTTCCGCTGTTGCATTGTTCATGTAAGGACCAGGCATTGGAAATAGAAGAGGAAAACATGCGACATGAAAAAAGCAATCTTTGTTTTGATAAAAAATAAAAAGTGGGCATTGATGCTAAATAATGAGAAACAACAACAAAGAACACGCTCTGTACTCCTTTTCAAATTTTGCATTTTGGGATTAAATATCCTCAACCTTTGACAGGCTTTTTTTTTTTTATCTGAGTAGTTTGTTTAAATGAATGTTGTCTTTGTAAATAGCTCCTGAGCCAAACCAGCCTCTCTAAGACATTTTAAAAGACTGAGGAAATGATACTGCAACATATCAGACTGTGAACGTTTAAGGAGAATACTTTTTTATGTTTAACAAAATATAATCATTTTTGATACTGTTGTCAACTAATTTTATATTCTGTCCAAAAAAGTGGACACTTGAATTTAAAATGCTTATTTAACCAAAGAAAACCATCTGGAAAAAGTGTTGTCTTGTACTAAAGTTTTAGCAATAAATTGCTGATGTTGTTTGGTTTGTTTTGTTGTCCAAGTTCAAATATGTGTTTTTGTTTTTTAATAAAGAAAATGAAAAAAGATTCAAAAGAACATAAAAGTAAATAAAGACTTTGGGGAAAAAAAAACAAACAAAAAACAAACAAACAAAAAAACAAAAAAACATACTTAACATCTGGTAGAGACTGGTATGTAATGAGATATTGAAATGGAACAACAACCCAAAAATGTTATTACTGAGCCTAAATATAACAGGATGCTGAGCCTAAAATGTAATACATTTTCTGAAAATAGAACCACTTGTTACATTTCGGGACATTTATCATACTTTTGGTTCATTTATTGTTTAAATTACATGTTTTAGATTTTGTTTTTGGTCGTCGTTTCCAATCAGGCTCTTACAGCCATCCACTGACAGATCAAATTCACACACAAGCTGTGAATGTTTGAAAAGGAGTAGGATAAAGTCAAAATACATTTATACTACCTCCTTATCTTTTTTTTTTTTTTTTAAACTGCACAATGATGCTGATTTAAAACAACATTATGAATCTAGTAGCCCAGGCATTAAACAGCTGTTGCCTAAATGAGATGTGGAGTTTCAGGGTGAAATATCTTAGTATAAAAAGCCCTAAAAGGCTGTCTTAATAGTACTCTATTTGTATGTATGCTACCAGACTTACAGACCTACTCATTTGATAGATGTCAAGTATATCCAATGTCTTCAGTTTGAATATACCTTAAAAAGGGGGTATCCTGCTTACCCATATTTTAAACATGGATACACAGAAACAATGCTGAATGTTCTGACTAAACCTGAAAATGTTCAATCCTCCACATGTTCAAATTTTGTTGAAATCCCTGAATCTGTCTATTAACTGATTAAAACAGTCGGCTTTAAAAGCACAAGATCTGCACGAGACTTGATGAATGATGAATGAAGGATCTCCTTGAGGTTTCATGACACATTGTAGAGGTGGGCCTCAAACATAAATGAACGCACAAAGCTCCACCTCCAACAGGCCTCCAGAGTTCTGACAAATCAGAGGAAAGGGGGTTCCAGGAGCTGGGAGTCTTAAAGTGACAGCATCTTAAATAAAGTGTGTCGGTCTGAGGCTGAAATGGGGATTTATAAAACAAAAGTAAGAGAAAAAAAAATCCTGCAGTAAATCATATAATGCTGCTACAAGGCACCAGAAAGACAGCATAAACCCAAACAAAAGCACAATACCCCCTCTTTAAAAGCTTCATTTAAATGTATAATTGGATTATATCCTAATCAGATATGGCAGTTTAATTCAAGAGATGATAAAAACATGATAAACTACAAAGTTATTACAAACAATAACCTACTTCCTTCAATTGAATGTGTTTAAGTTATATTGATAGTTCAAAAAAATTATTATTCTTTATAAAACAAAATAAAGACGGGCTTTCATAACCAAGGTTTCTTTATGTTCAGGCTGGCTTAGTATTTAATAAAACAGCTTTGATTAAAAACCCAACTCCAGTCAGATTTTATCTGAATGACTACTTGATTCAATCTTGAATTTGTTTTTGTTTTCCCTCTGTTTTTAGACCAACAGTGTTTGCAGGTCAATGATTGAATTGATTAGCATATGGGTGTCAGGGATTTCTTTCTTTGTTGTTATCACATCAAATAATCTATTGGTGTTTGTTTGTTTTTATTTTTTCTTAGTGTTATAGTCTAAAACATAAGGTCGTGACCCCTGTGGAGTTGGTTTCCTGGAGTTGTTTGTTGCCTGGTCATCAGAGTTTTAAAAACAGGCAGACCTATGTTATCCCACATCCATGCCTTGAAGAGAGTTTGATCAGATTCATTTTTCAGCCTCTAAACATGTTTTTGAAGTGGGCTCAGTTTTGTTCTTGAAGGATGTGATTCACCTGAGCAGCAGCTGGATGTTTTTACTCTTCTGTGTGTGCAGTGCATCTGGGTGTGTGTACACTCTGTGTGTGCACAGCACCAACTGTCCTTCACTGTGGCCATTTCTCTACTTATCAGAGGCAGTGTGAGATTGAGGGCCATCACCTGCACTCTGTTGCCATAGTGAACACAGACGGAGGGCATCTTGAGTGACAGCTGATCCCACCACACACATTTTCTCCTGCTTCATGCTTCCCGATGCTCCACTTTTTGTGCACTCACCCCTCACACAGGCACTCAGTCACTGACACATGTAACTGATCACCTGTCTCATTTCATGTCAGCTCACTGGCTCCAAGATTCTGCAGGATGCTTTTATCAAAGAAAACAGTCACCTACAGGCGCGTCCCGGTCCTCTGAACGTGGGATTCACTTCACTTTAAACATTGTTGAAGCTCTTATTGCTAATAGTTGATAAACCAGTAAACGCATTTCAATAAGAAACTCATTTCCATCATTAATCTTAACTAAAAATATTTTCATTTCAATACAAGTGTTTATTCTCATTTATTTCTGTGGAGGTGGCATCGGAAAAGATTTGCACGCATATTAAGAGGGGAAAACTTGATTATTGTGTCACAGTTATTCTGTTCAGAGACGCTATGATCAGAAATAGAACTGAATTCTCATTAGCTTCTACAGGGAGGTGATAAGAGGCAACAGAAATGACACAATTGTTATTCTACTTAGTTCTTTCTTTTGTAGATAAGACAAACTTCATAAGAATAATCAGCTATAAACACAATGGGCTGTAGAAAGTGTAAATCCAAAGAGGAATCTGGACACATTTTAAGTTTGAACATGTGTTAGATAACCTGTTAGCCACTATTAGACCACAGTTACTGTAAGCACTCAGCCTCTCCAGAGCAAATGTTGACAGAATCAGAGACTGTACAAAACATGGATTTAGTCTCTGTGACATCAACCATTTGTTTATGATACAAAGTTTTGAAGCCCATCGTCAACATATACCAAGAGTTTGACTCAACCTAGCTATGTTTGCGTTTGGATGCAATTGAATACATCTTTGCTAACAGCTGCTGTGCCTACACAAGTTATAACAAACAGAAAGAAAGAAAGAAAGAAAGAAAGAAAGAAAGAAAGAAAGAAAGAAAGAAAGAAAGAAAGAAAGACCAATTTACAAAACATGCCTGTTGTACAATAAATAACTGAGTAAAAGCAGTGTTCACTTTGGCATGCCAGTGACACAACAGATGTCAATACATAAATACAAAACATACCAATTTAGTAAAATCAATGTTATTCGGCGTAACCCAAGAATAAGACAGCCCTTTGCTTACACTAAAGCACTGTGTTATGTTGCTGCAGATGGTTTATGTAAAGTGATGGAAGTATGGAGGAAAGAAAGTTTGAAGCGATTGCTTTTAACTCTACTAGCCCTGAACCGTCTTCCAGAGGGAATAGCTCATATTCCGAATAAAGAACACGAGAAGAGTGGTTTAAGATGTTTAGTGCCCAGTGGACTACGATCTTTTCAAAGACAGTTTGAAGGGACAGGTAATTTTTCTTACCTTTCACTAGCAGCATTTTGTTGATCTTTGATCTGCACTGAGGAGCTAAACCTCACAACTTAAAGTAGCCACCTGGTTCGAAAATTCATCCCAGATATAAATTATTATCTGTTACTAAAGTAAAAACAGCCTGTGGTTGAATTCATTCTTTTAAGTGTGAGGCTCCCTGAACAAATGTGACTTTTATTTTCACTGCTGTTTTACTCCCAGTTGAGATGAACTACCAGGTGACTTACTGCATGCAGAGACTTAATCCTGAGTGGTCGTCACCACTGGGAGCATTTTGAATACATTGAAGACCTGAGGATAAGCTTATCCTCAGGTCTTCAATAAAAAAATATTGACAGTACAAAAACCTACTTTTCTCATAATTACAGCACTTTTGATTATCAAATAACATGAGCTTTTTTCCTTTTTGTTGCTAAAGTAGCATTAGTCTATAAAAATGCACAATTTATCAGATCACCAGTGGTTGCTGCCTGTACAGTACTATGAACATTATGTTTGGTTAGCTAACGTTATATCTGAAGTGAAACCCATATAGACAACCAAATGCTTGACTCCCCTGCACCCAGGTTTAGTATAGTTTCCCTTAGTTAGGTATAGTGATCAAAAAAGGTAACTCCATTGACCCTTCGTTCTTAGACAGAATTTCCAAAACAGTTGATCCACTTATCCTGCTCAAAACTAATGACACACAGATATTGGGGACCTCAGCACAGAGGTTGACTGCCACAGTTATTAAGTCCTGTACTGAAGTCGTGAGACAAGAACATGTCAAAAGGAAACAGAATTTAGCTAAAATGAGAAACATACCTAAAGAGGATTTCTGTGGATCTGTGCTTGATTACTCTTCCTCACAGACGTAGTGATGGAGATGATGTAATGGTTGTGCCACACTAAACTGAAATTAAACTGTAACTCAGCACTTTATTGTGTCAGTTGGTGTCATTAACACAATGACACATATCTTAATATTTCAGACAATATCAACACATTTTCCCTTTTTTTGTGCCAACCACCCAGACAGAATATAATACACACATAAACAATTGATGCTCTCAGGATCATATCATAATAATGGATAAATAATACAATTCCAGATTCATCGTACATACTTGGCAGCAGCTTTCCAAATACATCCTTAAATTGGGTTTACATTCAAAACATGTGTTTCCATTATCAATGTTACGTTGAAACAGGGTGTATCACGATAATTAATGTAACAGAAGAAACTAACCATTAAAAGTATACATATAAAAAAACATTAATGAAATATAAGTACAAAGATTAAAGAAATAAATAGATTGTCTTTCTATATCATTTGTCAGATTGATTCATATTTAAGCTATACATGCACATAAGAAAAACTCTGATTCTGAATTTTGCAAACTGTGTGGTACTTAAAGAGTACAGATAATTTGATTTCCAAGGAGATTTTAAGCAATTTCAAAGCAAATAAATTAAATTTTCAAACATGCAATTGGTTATTAGTTAATACTTTTCAAATTCAGCTTCTAGTGGCACAAACCTCAGTCCATAGTTGATCATGTTTTGAGGATGTTTTTGTTTTCGGACATGTGGCCAGACATCTTTCTGAACTTTAATAATATGTGATCATCATCTTTGTTGATGATCAATAATTTAGGTAGAAATTTTTTGTCAGACAATCCAGTTTTACATCATTAAAGCTGGAAAAAAGCCTTATGACTTACAAAAAAACATCAGAGCTGCCCACCATTAGCACAATGCCAAAATGACATTCTACCAAAGGAAAATGGTCTATGACCCAACAGATAATGATTGACAGCAAAACACTTGAAACATATTTTAACACATTATTCTCAGTGATGGGTGTTTCCAGAGATGTGATAACCCATCTTTCCTTCCTTTCTTTGTGTTCCTTCAGATCGGACAATTGGTGTTTAAGGGGATGAAGCGTCTGAACAGAATCCAGTCTCTTGTGTTTGAGACGGCCTACAACACCAATGAAAACCTCCTCATCTGTGCTCCAACCGGCGCCGGTAAGACCAACATCGCCATGCTGACCGTCCTGCACGAGATCCGCAACCATCTGCAGCCAGGAGGCGTCATCAAGAAGGACGAGTTTAAGGTCAGAAACTGACACACACACACACACACACACACACACACACACACACACACACACACACACACACACACACACACACACACACACACACACACACACAAAATAAATAAATAAAAACACTAATAGCGTTGGTCTGCTCTGGACTCAGGATGTGTGTGTTTAGGTTTAATTTAAAATCTCAGTCAGAATTTAAAAAGATTTCTGTGTGATGTTGCAGAAGTTCTGTGATTACTGAGTTGATCCTCCTTAGAGTCTCAATGTGACTCACTCCACATGCAAAGATTCAGATGTAATCCTTTAGAGATTTAGATGCTGGGAGTTTTAGGAATGTGAGGCTTTTAAAACTTTCAAATGAAGGACGGCTGAAATCAGTTAGCATTCCTCTGACAGGAGTCATTTGATGATGGTTGCTGCATTTTTTTCTTGATTTAATTAATTTTCCTTTTTTTCTGTGAGCGCAACATTATCAGAACTAAATTTAGGCTTTTGTGCATTTTTAAAATTTTATGAACAAGCCACAATTTAATGCTTGAAGAGGAACAACAGCTGATAACCTGGACTCTGTCAATCTCAAGAATCAAAGATTTCCAGATGATTGTTCAGATTCTATCGAGTGCAGTTTCCTCTTCAGAAAATAGGCTTCAAATCAGAGTCTGTCCAAAAGATGGACGACATGACAGCTCCTTAAAAAAGGAGCTAAAACATTTAGAGCTACCTCTCCTGACTGGCTGTACTGTAGACCTTAAAACTAAGGCAGTCTTTTTTTTATCCAAAATATTTTTATTGAAAAAAAAAAAATACAACACAGTGTCTCCAATCACACAAATACACGAAATATAATTTACCTTTTCCCTTTTTCTCAACAGTTCCACGTACACATACAAAACAAAAACACCCTGTGTGGAATTTGAAAAAACAAACAATGAACAACCCCTGCTTCAACCCCCACTCAGCTCATCATGACCAACACTCATAATACTGGTTATTTATGCAATACAAGAAGTACATGACATTTACCTCAAGAACAACAAAGACAGTCTTAATGGAAAAACAACACTAAACTAACTGACCAGTAAGTTAGATCATTTGTTTCCCTATCAGCTTGAACATGAGGAAAGCTCTTCAGCTGTCATAACATTAGTTGTTGATAATCTGAAGGGACCAGAAAGCAAATGGAGAGATCATGCATACAGCGATAATATTGGAGAAATGAACCATTCTAATGTGTCCTCCAGCCTCTGGAGACTGTTAAGTTAATGAGTTAAACTGTCTCATCCAGACATCATCACTGGACCAAAACAGTACAGAGAAATATGGGATATGATTCAACAAAGTGAGCATGAAATGACTCAAGAAAAGGTGAAAATCAAAAAATAACTGAACAGACCTTTTCCACAAGACTTTGTCCCCTCCAAATCCTGGTTTCTTGTTAGGCTGATTTTGACCTGATTTTAAGTTACATGACTAATTCTGAATGTCAGCTGCATTTTGCGTTGTTTGGTTTGCAGTATACAGGAGAGCACAAGGGTCGATCATGACTGTTTCCCTCAAACAGTCAGATGAACTTTTGTCATGATACAAGTTTTTGTAACATACTGTAGAGTTATCATAATACAAGAAGAATACTACACCACTAAAAATCAAACAATATTAAAACCTGTTCAACACCTAAGAAAAAAAAACAAACTCCCAGTGCCAAAACTGTTTGTTTTTCATTTTTGATCTCTTTAGTCTGCACAGTATGTTGGGACAGAAAGTCATTAATGACAGACTAACATCTGACTCTCTGTTAAGAGCAGTTAAAGAAAAAATAAATGAGTTTTTCTGAAACTAGTAAAAAATATTACCTCTGACTTGTCAATAATTGGAGTGAGTGTCTGCAGGGACTCTTCTCTGTCTGTGTTTTTAAATTTGCTCTTATGCCGTAGTGCAGAGGTTTTGATCTCAGCCTTAGGGATGGGTACTGAATTAGGTACTTATATTGGTACCGACTGAACTCTGTCAAAAGTACCGGGTACCGATTCGCACAAAATCAAACATTACCATGTTTAGGTGCCTAAATGCATCCTTGTGACTGTGAGAGAACAGAAGAGGAGGTGATTTTTCATGCTGCACATGAATACAGCATTGCAAGGTTATATCCTGAAGAATAACTTCAAATTGAAAAACTTTGACATTAAACTATTGATAAATATTTTTTCTTACCGTATGAACATAACACAAAAGTACTGAAAATTGGTACCGTTGAGTACTGATACCGATTGCCAGGTGCTAGACATCAATACCATATCGCTTCAATGTGAAAGGTACCCAACCCTACTCAGCCGTCAGGTCAGGACTGATAAATATATGAGGTAAAATCTCTGCCTCTCTCGTTTCTTTCCATAACTCGTGCATCTTTATGAGAAAACACAAAAGCAGTTAGTGGTGTAGCTGTGACAGAGGGCAGAGCAGAGGGACTCACACAGGAAACAGGAAGAAGTGTGGCTACAGAATCACACAAAGAAAACCCAGCTTCCTCTTTCGTTTGAGCAGGGTGTAGGAGAAACCTGGCGTGAAACAATCAGAAAATGATTTTTTTCCTGTTACCTTTCCTTGCAGCAGCGTCAGGTTGGAAATATGACTTGAGGCTTGTTTTTCAGTACTGTCCAGGGATGGGAGGTTTTGAACTGTTTGGTTTGGCAGACTTGGTTCAGAATACTTGTGATGTTTGGATCTCTTTTTATTTTTCCTTTGTTTTACTCTGTTCCATCCCGATCATACGCATCTGCAACGCAAAGTAAAGGAGTGCAGCGGGACAAATGTGGAGGCGTGTGTGTTGTGGACATAGCTAGTGGGGAAGACAGTCAAAGTTAAAGGATGTGCCTGTGGCATTGTTTGCACTGCTGTACAGGAAAACTTTGTATGCAGTGTGAGCTCTGATGCGATGGGTAAAAAGTGGTGGATAAAACCACGACTTTGTCGCTGTATTTAGTGAGTTTTTATTTGAAACATCAATTAAAAACAAATCTAGCCACTTTTCTGGAGTTCAGAGACGCTGACACTGTTTTGATCTTACTCTCCTCAACAAAAAGCAGTCCCTCTCAGCTGCAGCCAGAGCGGACGACTGCACACAAATAAATTGCCCATGCTTGTTGTTTTTGGGTCACTTTTGCTGGTCTCAAGCCCAGATAAAAGAAGGAAGGTTGATATTTAAATATTAAAAAACAAAAAAAAAAAACAAGAAACAACAAAAGTAAAGTTTTTTTGTAGTTTTAAACATGTTCAGTGTTTTTTTACCCCCTTTCTGTCCCTCACTCGATGTTGTTCCTCTCTCCTAAAGCATCCATGACAATAACATGCAAATGCCATATTATGCAAATTAGGCAATGGCGTGGTTTAGTGACTTCTGGGACTTACCTCCCTGAGGAGTTGGCGTGTTGAAAGTAGCAGTGTCTCACTCAGCTTTAATGATGTTTCAGATGGCAAGCTGCCTCATTCTTTCAGGTTTTACATGACTGTACATGACAAAAACTGTTAATGGTGGATAATTGGGATAGATGGTATTCTGGCAAATGTGAAAATAACAAAGATTGTAACATGTTTCAGCATGTGGTTGACAAAATTCCAAATATCAGGAATGTAAAAACCATAGTGTGTATTCGCTAATTCCTCCCTCATCAGTGCTGCATCTCTGTTCATTTGTACAGTGTAGGTTAACGTCCCACCCCTCCACAAACTTTACACACAGTGTACACTGGGCACAAAAGCATGTCTTTGTTTCTTCTTCAGCTAAAGGTGAACAGCCAAGGCCCACTGCTTAATGTTGCTCAAAATATTTCCATACTTAAAGAATAGCTAAGAAAAGCTGATGTAAGTTGTGTAAAGTGACACAGAGACATTTGCATAAACTAGTCTTAGATATTGAAGTCAGTATTTTGACTCACATCCACGTAAATAATTTAGACTTCCAAAAGGCTTTGCTGTCTTTCATCTAGGCCTGCTCACACACACTCGCACACACACACTTGCTCACTAGCACACATGGTGCCAGCCAGTGACAATGGACACTTTTCATACATCACCATTAAACTTCAGCCGTGCAGGTGGCTGGCATCATATTTCTCAATAAATTGTGATTTGTGCAGGTTGCCAGGGAACAAATGATCCCGCCTGTGTTTGTTCATTTATCACCACAGTGTCCTTCCAGTCCCAGTCTGCTGTACCGCATCCCCCCTCCACATCCCAACCACACCCCCATCTTCTACTCCCCCTCTCTGCTCTCCATCCCATTCATCTCTAACTCCCCCCCTTCTCTCTGCAGATCGTATACGTGGCTCCGATGAAGGCCTTGGCAGCTGAGATGACTAATTACTTCAGTAAGCGCTTGGAGCCGCTGGGTATCACTGTTAAAGAACTCACTGGAGACATGCAGCTAACCAAAGGAGAGATTCTACGAACACAGGTACACACACACACACACACACGTTGCCTGTCATGTTTCTAAATCACAGCTCAAACTAAGAGCACAGAAAGTAGTCCTTCCTCAAGCTTCTGCTACACTTATTCAGCATGTTCTCTAGCTCCCTCATGTGGATCAAATTATAACATTTATTAAAGGCCTTTTCATCGTCTATTCTTCAAATATGAGAAGACACAATGACAAAAGGATCTAAAGGCTGTCTCCATGTGCTAAAACTGCCTCTGCAAAACATTTTAAATAACCTCTAAGAAAATAGTTTGCTTTGACATACGATAATGTGCTGTTTGTTCTAAATTAATCAAATATTTTGCTCATTATGTCATTTTTAATGCACTGTATCTGTGAGATCTCATGTAAAAGAGGACAATTATATGTTAAAATGACGAGATTAACTCACTTTTATTTAAAACCTTCAGCTAAACCTATTCCACCAGCTTCCATCAGGTTTCTCTGCTCTGTTTCCTCTTAATGGAGCCGTGTGTTGCAAGCTGCCTCAGTTTTACTGCCCCCACCACAGAATCATAAAATTCAGCCACAAAAAGTTCATTTGATTCATAAAGCTAAAAACAGGGATGTTGGTGAAGAGCAGCGTGTGACACTGCTGGCAGGTAAAGTTTCTGAAGCATTTTTTATTTTTACAGCCAATAAACTTGTGTAATAGTCTCTGACAGAATTATAAACACAGTTTAAAAAAACATGAACCTCAGTTACAGCTCTGGATGTTTTATCCAAGAGGAAAACACTGAATGTGGATCTTTCTATCAGAGTTTTCAAGAGTTAGTTTGACCAATGGTTATACTTTTGATGATAGCTACAACATATCACTTAAAACCAGTCTACAGCAGATGACTGTGCCTACACCTTTATTTTACTGGTATCTGTCAGTCTGGTTGACCTGAATCAGTAGACTCTAGATCAAACGTTTTAGAATAATTAAAGGTTTCTGTTCAGTTTATTTCATGAACACAGTGCCATGATATGGACAAAGATTTTCTGAGTGTCTGATGCTTCTTTGTTGACCAGCTTTCTAACTGATCCTTTCTTGTAGTTGACATTTTCACAAGCTGTTTAGCTTTTGTCTTTGGCTCTCTTAGGACTCTCCTTTGTTATTACCCCAACAGCCTTTCAGAGAGAATTATGTGTTGGTGGAAATTAGTTCACAAAGATCAGGCTTCCCCGGCCTGATCTTTGCATGTCCTCTTTAGAGAAATAGTTTTGATCAGGTTTCTTTGGATTAGGTTAATTCATGATTAACCTTTAAGCCTAATCCTCCACTATGGCTCAAATCCTGTACACAGGAAATGTTCAACCTTAATGTATGCAAATCAACTTTAAATCACACTGGGGAAAGGAAAATATGCCTGTCAGGTTTCTTGAAATTAGAATGTCTCAATAAGGAAACAGTTTTCTTCTTCCATTTATGTATTTACATTTATCTTTACAAGCAATACAGACAACATTTTTGTCATTTGATATCTTAAAATTAGACACTGTCTTTGACTTGTCAGGTGAATGTGGCTCATAACAAGTCCAATAAGCCAATTTTGCTAAAATAAGACAAACATTTGCTTGGATTCCAGTTTTTGCAGCCCAGTTGTATGTTTTGGTGTTGATGTTTTAAACGTTAATGTTTTACTGAAGCTGAACAATAAATTACAGATTTACAAATGTTGCACTTTAAGCATTTGAAATCAACAGATTGCAAAAATCTTAATTTATTTAATTATTATTTAATATATTCACCCTCTGCATGAACATTTCCCCTGGGCATTGGAGACTGGCTCTTATTTTTATGGAGCCAGATGAAGCTTAAGCTAGCTGTCACTTAGCCCAAGGCTAACCAGAGATACACAAGTGGTAAATAATCTGCGTCAGCATACATGTTGGATTCAGGGGAAACATGTTGGAAACATGTTAAAAACATGGATAACAGCAGATGGGCTGTATAAAATCTGCGTAGACTCTCTGTAACGCACTGTTTGTGTATCTTTGTTCTCATTATTATAATATTAATGCATACTGTTGTTGCACGTTGCAATGTTTTGTTCATAGTCTGCAGGCTTGGTGTTGGGTTTTACAGTAGAAGACTTAACTTGTAGGAGTTCCCAAACTGTTCAGCCCACAATCCCCAAAGAAGCCAATATTTAAAAGAAAAATATGGACAGAAACACACAACTAAAAAATGTCAAGATACTTAATTTGACTGATGGGTGAAAGAAACCCCAACAAAATAGACTATCAATGGTCGCATGTTGCTGTGTTCCCAAATTAGTCTGCCTTTCCTAATACCGTGGTAAGTTTTTTTTGTTTGTTTGTTTGTTTATGGTTTATTTATTAATTTTCAAGTTAATTTTTTAACAAATATAAACATAAGGGTCATATATTACTACATTCATTTGCATAATGTCTGATTTTAAACCATACTATAGGGTATCACATCTCATACAGACAATGGCAGGATAGGAGATATCTCAAGAGGGCAACATCGTGCAACCAAACATAAGAGAAGAAGAAAAAAAACAAAAATCAACAAAAACATGCAACAATAACAGAAAGAAGGCATAATTACCATACTATCAATCTCAAATGCTATTAAAATATGTGATTTACGTTAAGTGAAGTAGAAGCAGAGAGGGTTGTTCAGCCAACAGGGTCAGTATCTGGTTAGAGGGACCTGACATGCTCTATAAAAGGTAACCATATTTGGTTAAGAGGGAGAGGGAAGGATAGTGACAGATGTGATGACAGACAGTAGCCATGTTTACATGAGCAGTTTTTTGTCTTTCCGAATGGAATCTTTCTGAATGACTTTTCCAAAAACAACAGTAAACATGGAAAGGAATATTCCAATCTCTGGTCGTCATGCGCCGCGGTAATCAAACAGAATAATCAATGGGGCATGTGCAGAAAAACGTAAACATCACAAGATTTATCAAAGACTGAGGACAACTTTTTTTATTTTTTTTATCATGGTATTATACTCCGTATTGCGAGTGTCCGTCCAGTCTTGAAATTATGTTCAGTTCTTCAAAGTTTGGATCAAAAGCAAACTTTCCTACAAATCAGACTGCTCGCCGCCATTTTGAAAATTGAGGAACATCTCTAGTTGCGTCTTACGTCATATCTGAGCATGCGCTGAAAGAACGTACCGTGACAACTTTCCGTTTGAGTGGATACATGATACCTCAATCGGTTTTGGGAAAGGAATATTCCACCCCTGTGAAACCGATTAAATGTCCATTTGGATTGGCACTTTTCTTTCAGAATGAGGTACATATACAGGTTTAATTATTCATGTTTGAGCAAATAAACCGAATGCAAGTGGAATATTTGGGTCCATGTATACGTGGTGAGTGAGACAAATACGGATTTCCAATACTGAAATAATGCGAGAACACGTGTGCAAGAGTAGCTGGTCCTGTATGACATTTATTACAGTTACGATCATGTGAGCTAATTTGCTTTTAGACCAATGAGCTCTATGAATTACTTTGCATTGTAAAACTCTGTGACCAGCACAAATAGAGGAAGTATGAGCACGTCTTTGAGCTGACTGCAGAAACTCAGTGCTTATCTCTATGTTGAGATCCTCAGACCAAGTTATTCGCAGTTTGTTGGAGACTGAAGATTTGCACTCAGAAAGGATATTATACAGCTTAGAGATTGTACCCTTGAGGACAGGATTGATTGTCAAAATAGTGTAAGTCAAGTTATATGGGGGAAAAGCAGGGAAACCAGGGAAGCTGTCCCGTACAAAGTCTTGGGTTTGCAAATACTGTATTTAAAGAAGTGGGTTAGAATATAACTTTATTTGTCATTGCAACAAGTACAACTGAATTGCAAATTAGCAGGTTAAATATACCAGCTAACTGATCAAATGAAGCAAAGGTTCCATTGAGGTAAAGATGCTTAACAGAGAGATTACACTGAGTTTGACTGTTATTTTGTGCATATATTTACAAAACTTGATCAAATATGCCACTGTAAGTAGTTTTTGATATCCCCATCAGTGTTTTCTAAGCTCTAGCGGGGTCCAGACCCCTATTTTGGGAACCAAGACTGCAGTGTCCCTAGCGCAAAGGTATTTCTCTTTTCCTCCAGGGATACATGTAAGGTTTTCCTCAGAATTGGTTTAATGAGACCGCTCAGTCACCTCACATTTCCCTGTGAGACTGAATAAAAAACGAGTAGGAGACAGAGTGAGTATCTAGTCGCACCAACTTTTCCCACACTCTGCAGAATTACTGATTTATCACTCAAGGTTTCATGTTCAAAGCAGCACTTCTGTCTGCACTTAGTAGTAGTAGTTTCCATGGTTACAGCGTAGTAAAGACAAAAAGTGTGTCTGTGGTGATGAGGCTTACATCAGCGTAGGAAAGAGGGAAGAACATGAGTTTCTACAATCAGAGGATAGAGTTAAGAGAGTTTCACAATTTCTACGAATCAGAGCAGCAGAGTGAATTTTTAGTTATTGACTGAAGAGACTTTTATGAATGGAGTTAACTTTCACCTCTAACTGATTTAAGGTATATATGCTCATCACTGTTCACAGGTTCTACATCAAAAGGAAGAATCTGTTCTTGGGGTCTATACTTCATAAAGAGGAGTGTTTGGTTCATGCCTGTTGAACGTTTGTGGTTCAAGCAGTATTGACCAATCATGTCAGGCTTTGGTGTATGAGGGCAAAACAGTCCTAATGAAGATCAAATCAGAGTATGAGCAGTTTGTCACAATACACCAACGTCCATTGACAGTAATCTATTAACTACTTATTAGACTTTAAAAACAGTCTGTGTGGAGAGCAAAAACAGGAGGAACACAAACCACCATAATGACATTCTGGCTCCTGTCAGTAGAAATTAATGAATGAATCTTTATTTTGTTTATGTAGATGACAACTTGAACAGTGAAAAATACCAATACGTGGTAATTATAAAAGAAATGAAAACAAAACAAGACAATCACTTTTTGAGGTTTTTAGTTTACATGAACGAAATGGAATAGGAAGGAGTATCAACTCATCAAATCCTCCCCCTTTGAATTTTGCTATATTAAAATTATAACGCTATGTTAGATTTACCAACAACTTTTAAACATGTAAAGTGAATATACAACATACCACTTATACAGACAAATAAAATCATACCCATGCCATCTTCACAAATGTATCAACCATGCCCTGTAAAATTTTGTTACAAGTTAACATGTTGTGATTTTTATCCATTTATGTATTTCTGGAAAATCATGTCTTTATGCCTCTTTTTAAAGAGACTTGTGCTCAAAACTTGTTTTAGTTCAGTACTCAGTCTGTTCCACAGTTTAACTCCACAAACAGTGATACAGAAACTTTTTAATGTTGCACACACACTTCTAACCTTTATGTTTGCATTTTTCCATAAATGATATCTTCCTTCTCAATCACAAAACATTTACTAAATGTTTTTGGCAGTTAATTATTCTTTGCGTATTGTAGTTGAGCTGTTTTGTGCTCCACAAGTAACACATTTTAGAGCTTCGGATCTAAAGAAGTCATCTCTATGTGCCTGAAAATTGGGATGAATAAATCTGATTGCTCTTTTTTTCAGAATGAAAAGTGGTTTGAAGGATGTTTTGTAGGTTTTCCCCCATGCCTCCTTACTGTAATTTAAACAAAGAAGAATTAGTGAATGATACAGAATGTGGAGTGATTTCTGATGTAGATTAGCTTTGCTCTGGCAAGAAATGAAATCCAAGAACCATTTATTTTTGCATGCAAGAGCATCTAACAGTTTTAAATCAAACACCTTGCATGTGCACACATACCTGGTTAATAAACCTGTTTGTGGTTTCTAGAAAAGGATTGAGGGTTTTTATTATTCAGACAAATCTTCAAAAATTAATTTAAATTTCTACTTCTGATCTGAACCCATTGCCATTTTAATCAGGCTGTTGTCAATGCAGTGCACACAAAAAAAAAAAGCCAAGCACCAGTAAGTCATCCATTGTTCTCAGAGATGCATATCAACATCAGGCCAGGGGGTTTAGAGATTGGATTCTTGCCCTGTGTTCCACTATTTACTATTCACTTAAAGTTTCCTTTGGTAGCTCAGATAGCTCAATTTGATTTGAAGAGTACACTGACACCTTAAAGTTGGATTAAAAGCTGAAGTGTCATCGGACCAGACAAGTTACGTTTTGATTCTCTACAGCAATAAAAACACACAGGAAAGACTTTTCCTTTCATGTTAAATTCAACAGCACTGAGGTCGTAGGTGAGAAGGGCCAGCCAGTGCACAGAGGGATCATGCTCTGACCGTCAAATGACCAGATACTGCTTTATCGTGCTTTCTGTAAAAACTCCAGAAGGGAACGCTCACATTTTTCTTACATAGATTATTATAACCAGCTATTTGGGAGAAAATAGTATCCACTTTAACTTCAGAACTCATTAAAGCCCCCGAAATACAGTTTTTCTAAACTCATCAGACTGTTATGTCCAGATGGACGAAATGAACTCGACCTCAACTATCTGAGTCTGCTCTACTGTAGTTTCTTTCCTCGGAGTAAAAATAAGTTGGATTTCTTACAACGGAAGAAAAAAGCTGCAGGTTGAGCACATATTCAGGAGAGAAGTGTATCCAGACTCCTGCAGCTCAGAGAGGAGCGAGGGTTGGAGGATCCAGTCTGAAAGACCAAGAAGGTTGGGGAAACATGCATATCTGTTAAATCCAAAAGAGTTGGATTTCAGAGATTGCTCCGCTCAGAGTTAAAGTTTATAAGCCTTGTGGGACTTATGAATACAAAAAAGGAAAGGTTTGGGTGGGTGTGGGTGGTTGGGTTTATTCCGATGAAATGAGGCCAATTCCAGCTAATCTGAAGGTGTATTAAAGTTGCATTTCTATCACGTCATGAGAAAAGGTTTCACAAAGAGAATGATTAGTCAGATTCACTGCAGCTCTGCAGCTCCTCTATCTCTCCTCCACTGAGCCTCCGGTCTGACTGTGTTAGTGTCAGAGCATTTATACAAAGTGCAGAGCGAAAAGGGCTGTCCACGTTTAACAGGCCGAGTGATGCCACAAACTGTAACCTTGGCTGTCTTCTATCTCTCCTCAAAGTCCTCACTGGCTCTTTCATCAGGCGCTTTTGATGTACGGGCTGGAGAGGGGGCTCTGGCAGGACTTCAGTCCTCGTGAGGTGTATGAAAGCAGGCGTGAGGGATCAAAACTGGACCAATACTTGTAGAATTAAGAGCTTATCTTTTGTCGGACCGACTTGTTTCGTCCTACGGCAGTCAGCAGGGTCATTACGTGGAGCTTTGTATCAAACGACTCGCTGAAACAAGCATATATAAAGATAAGTCAAACACAAATAATCACATATGCGCTGTAACACAACAGGGTACTCATACAAATGTGATCGCGATTGTGCTAGATTTAAAACTTTTGAGTTTGGAATATCATGAAACCAACATTAATTTAGAGGAGAAAGGAGAATGAGGAGGGGACTTGGGATTTTCCAGTGAATTATTCTTCTGAATTATTCCACTGTGTTCCTCAGTTACTGTTTATATGGGGGTTAATCAAGTTGTAACAGTTATCAGACATGTCAGACAATTTCATACACTTGTTGAAACATAATTAATAAAACAAGTTGGTGATTTTTTGATAAAATTTAAGTTATTTAATTTAAGGGCTTGTTCAGAGCAAATGATGGGTTAGAACGAATGGAACCCTACTGTTTAGAATAAGGACATTTTAGGCCACTGTGACGACTCTTTACATACTCTTTTCTTGCCATATTGGAGGTGACAGGGCTTTGAGTCTCCACACTAGCTGTGAGAGCGCCCCTCAATTCTGGGAGACGTTGTTTTGAACCAGGCTGTAATTAACATTAATTTCTGCTGTGAAAACTTTTTTTTTTTTGGCCTGGTGTGTATGTGACTTTTGGTATTTCTAGAGCCAGCCCAAAGCAGACACTTGAGAACAGCAGATTTTAGCACTTCTGCATTGACCCATATTTTAAGACTGGAGGTTGCTGCTTGTTTTATATGTGACCATGAAAAAGTCTCACTTTCATGTATCTGCCTGTTCATAATCAGAAATTCAAATTAAGTTTATTTAGTGCCAGAACTGGTAATTTCTAAATGTTATTTGTCAGCATCATAGATTGTAAAAAAAAATGGAAGTCATCTTGCTCGGCTAGAAGTGAGGTCTCCACAAAAACTGCTCCCCCTGGTGGCTGGCTGCAGTATAGGTTAAAAAATCCGGTTTCCCAGCCATTCCAGATGGGCCATGGTCAAACTGAAAACAATGAATACACCTCCTAGAAATGTTTCTCACGTTCAATTGTTGTGGTGATTTGAAGACAACATTTGGCTGTCTTGTATTCAGGTCCTCTTTTTTCTGAAAAGTTTAGTTTTCATTAGTTATACAAGGTTAAAAATGAGGTTTTACGTAACGTTCGACGATGATTGCTGTTCTTGTGTATTTTTTTCGTGGATCGTAAAATATGTTGAGAGGTAGAGTCAGGAAGTGATTAGACTCCCGAAAGAAAAAAAAAATATTATTTTTGTCACCCAGCTCCACTCAGATCCTCCCAGAATCCCTCGCGGTCTCTACCCAAACTCTGGCTGCAATTGCTGCCAATGGCTGCGCCTGTGACGGCGGTATTTTGGCTATAAAACCGTACAATGGTAAATGGCGGAGCCACACTGTCCACTCTATATACAGTCTATGGTCAGCATCCGTGGTCAGGTCGGATTTTCCCAGGAGAACACAATCTTCATTTGATAAAGAGAAGACCAAAAGTTGCTGTGATGACACCTCACCAGCAAGTTAAGTTTAGCTGTGAGAAGCAAAACCCGTCCTTTTTCTTGTAGAAAATGATTTCTGTGATTAATTTTGTAGTAGTGTTGGACACAGGAGCTGAACTGTTAAAAAGAAAACAAGAATGTCACAACAGAAGAAAGCTAAACAGGAGAGTGATAGAGCATGAGCTGAAACACGGGTTAATCTGTTAGTGGTAAAGTTCATTCCGGGATTCACCAATGTTAGGTCCCTGTAATGAACACCAAACAGAGTCCTCACAGAACCTTTAGGAGTTATTTATTCTTTTCATGAAAGCAGAATTAAATTGTTCCCTTGTATTTATCACTTTGACTTATTATTGTTTGCTCCTTTTCTGCATACTTATTCAGTGAATGCTGAAGAGACAGGAGCGGCGGGGAGATAAAGAGATGCTCCACGGGCCCAGGCAGGAATCAAACTTGCTTCAGTGGGTGCCCTGAATTATTATTCTTTACTTCATAACTCATTCTGACATTGTTTTCATGATAAGGAGAAACTCTGTGTACCAGACTGCTGATGAGCAGGTGCAGCTGAGAGAAGTCTGAAAACCTGAACTGATTTTTTAATGTAGCATGTGTATGTTCTGGAAATTAAATCCAGCATAACAGACGAGGATTCATGAAACACTGTTTAACTGTGTGGTGTGTAGTCTGCAGTCACCAATGAGACGCTGAGTTGGTCCTATTTAGGTTGTTCAGCTTTTCTGAACCACTTCCCTTTGCTTTCTGCTCTGACAGTTGATTACTCTGTAGACGGCAGTCTGTTTGGGATTTCAGAAATGATGGTGTAATGTTTCAAAGACATACTTGGCTGGCCTGCCGAAGTGATTTCTACAGATAGAAAGTTCAGCAAAGCACCGTCAGAGACCCTGACACTTGTTTACAAAGTAATATTGAAATAAACACAAACACAAAAGAGTTGAAGCTCATTGTGGCTAAGAGCAATCTACTGCCTGAGCTCTGCACTCCACAAGGCTTTGGGTGGCTCTGTTTTATTTCTGAGTGAGTAAACAATAACGGACGCCAGACCTCTTTCAATCACTCAAAATAATCAGATATGCAATCGGTCATTTCGAGCACGGGAACCAGGGACGCAGAAAACTGCACTGCAACAAGAACTCTGGTTCTTTTGGAAGCAAAATGACTTTGAAGTATGTGAGCAACAAAAAACAGGGAGCTAGTGTGTTCCGCAAACAAGCCAAGAACCAGACGGAGTGGGTTTCTGTGCCATCAGTGTGTCTGAACAGGTAGAGAAGACCTCGCTGCTCATCCTCAGTGAATTATTTCCTCTGTTTGAAAGAAATCTTCACTTTTCCTCTGCTCCTTAAAACAAACGTCATCACAGCAGAAAAAGAGCAGCTCTCACTGTTGTTGTTTTTCTCATATTAAGCTTAGAAGATGGTGTTCTTTGACTTTGCACAGTAAAACACACACACACACACACACGCAGCATTGAGAAGTTTCTCATGACTGTTTTCCTCAATAAGCCATCAGTTGATCACACTTCACAATCCAGTAAATGTCTTCCTTTAACGTCTCCCCTCTGTGTTCCTCCCACCCGCCTCTTCCTCCCACAACCTCCTCTTCCCATGGCTGCGATAGTCACCATGGAAACAGAGCAGGTTTGGAGGGATGCTGCCATGTGGATGCCAGTGAGCGGGTGGGTGGTATCCTGGGACTTTCAGGCCCTCTTTCCTCCCCGTCCAGAGAGGAAATATCAGTTAATGACATCCGAGAAGGAGCCGCCGCACAGCCGGGTAGTTCTCTAGGAAAAGGAGGATGAATAGGCGGCTCGAGTCTCACACAGGGAAACTGAAATAGCTGCTGATGTGTTTCAGCCAATTTATACATCATTTTATTTTTACACTATAAAACAGAACAGTTGACGGCAGGAAATGTGAGGCTAAACCTTAAAAATAGTTTCCACAGGTCAATACAGAAATGTCAAATGACTCATGGTGCTCACTGGGTCGTAGATGAATTCAGGGTATATCACTGTGAGCTATCACAAGTGAAAGGGGTTTAACAAACAGCATTTTCTTTTCTCAGGAACTTAAATAACTTTTACACTTTCACACATTGTTCAAAGTGCTGCACCAACAGCTCAGGCTTGTAGGGCTACTATGATTCCTATTTTTACATATTCAATAAAACAGCAAATAATAAAACAGAAACACAGATTAACCCTCTCCAAGCACCAAACGCCTGCAGTTTTCCCAGCTATTGAGTCAGTTTCAGAAGTCAACTGTCCATATATCTGTACCTGAATAGTCATTAACTGTGCTGGGTGTTCAAACTGTCTTTTGTGTGGCTGCAGAAAGCCTGTGGTCACTAGCCTGGATGTCAAGCCAGTCCATTGAAAGCAAGTGGCAACCTCTGGTCTGAAAATATATTGCAATAGAGAAGTGCTAAAAACTGCAGTTTGACGAAACCACATACACACCAAGCAACAAAAAGCTGCTTTCACAGCAGAAATAATGTTTACAGCCTGGTATATTTTTTTTCTTTCTGAACTGTGATTTCTTTACTGGCATAATTTTATTTCTAAATCAGTGGTTTAGAAGATATTAAGATGAGAAGTTTGCTCAATCAGAGGCACAGCTCAGTTGATTGATATGCGTGAACCCTATAGCTGTTTGTGTGGAGGCTCAAGCCTGCCCAATTTCCAATATGGCTCCCACCATTGAATTGCTTCAGAAGTGCATATCAGAAACAGATGGGTGACATCACAGAGACTGCATCCAGATATTATACATTTTCTATGGTTGAAAGCCAGGGTGTTGTATTGTTTTAATGCTGTTTTACAATGCTTTTATCATATTTGTAAGGTGACCTTGGGTGACATACAGCGCCTCCAAATAAAATGTATTTATTATTATTATTATTATTGTTATTGTAATTATTATAACTATTATTATTATAATTATTTTGTTACAGGGTGACTAGCTAATGATTAATGGTAATGTTTTTTCTTATAGGTTGTTAAAGAAAAAAAGAGAGCTGCATACCTGTCTACCTGTGGGATAGGGCTGGAGGAGAGAAGTGAAAAGTTTGCACACTGTCCAAAATGCAAAAATGTTCCAGTACAAGAGAAATGCAGCTTAAAAAGTGTGGCCGCCATCTGGTCATCATCATAGCATCAGTTGTGGGTAAACACACAAAATAAAAAACCCAAGCAGACTAAATGCAGCAAAACTCAAAAACAACTAATAAATGAAACATGATCAAAGACAGAATTAAAAAGCATAAACAAACACAAAAGTTATAAAAATAAAGTTGTAACTTGATCACTTTACAACAATAACTTGTAAACTTTATTTCCTAAGGGTCAGAACAAAGTTAGACACAGATTTTTTTCTTCCAAATCTATAACTTGATCTGCACTGCACTGAGTGAACTCTCTGTCTGTCAAAGATCTCTGTTTGAGCTTCGGTAATCATCCATCGTAAGTTATCACCTCTCCATCCTTTGGGTTCAGCCTTTTTTGTGGTTTGCTCGTTTTCCTGTTCATTTAATTTATTTGTTTTATGAACGAGGGGGAGCCATCTTTATAGAAAAGACAAACAACATGATCCCTCCTCCTGGTCAACAAATTGTTTTTGCAGCATCTTGCAAAACCCAGGTCCCCACATCACTAAGTAAACCCTGTTTTATCACCTCAATGCTGGACCTTGACTTACAAAATGAATGCTATACTGAATTTAAGAAAGCCTGAAACAAAAAGGTGACACTTTAGGCTGTTTTCTTACAAATGATGACTGGGGAATAAATCATCCTGAAGGTATGCCCAGTTTCTATTGGTTTCATTACATCACACTTTTACGTTTAGGAATCAAACAGCAGATACTCTGTGGATTCTGCCCTTCCACTTGAGCACTTATGTAAACACATTATTGTAAAAACCCAAATATGTCGAGAACAAAGCTACATTTTTGGGAACTCAACACCCTTCCTCAAACTCTCTGAGTGTTTGTGTTTAACTGACTGAAACCCAAAGTTTCACCCTCTAAATAACAACGCCAGGCACTGGTGACCCCCACTGCACTTTAAGGTAGTAAATGTTACTCAAAGCTCCTACACTGGCACTTATATGCCAACCTAAAAGAAAAATAGCCTGAAAAATATTTATCTTCTGCTCATGGGCTTGCTGTGCTGTTAGGAATAACTACTGCTACTGAAGCTTTTGTTAATCTGTCACAATCACCTCAGCAATCGGCGACAAAGCAACAGAAAAATAGAAATTGGTAACATCATTCTGACTCACATGGTTTCATGGGCAAAAGCTTTGATCTTAGTTTTTTCAGCATGGATACAGAGTGTGAAGGTGAGGCCTCACAGTCCTTGTGATGTTTGGATTTCAAGCAGGAGGTGTCTGAAAATTTACCATGTAAGGCTCCATTTGGGCATGAATTTTGAAGCTTGGTTAAGCTAAGATAAGGAAATGTTTCACCACAGAAGCACCATGAAGATGAAGAACTTTGGATTTAACACCATTGCTTGTTCATCTCTTGGCATCCCATATCTTGATAAATGGCACACCTTAAAAACTCACCTTTAGAAAACGTCTAACTAATCATATGGTAACAAGCTTTGCTGTAAACGCTGGAGGAAATGTCAGCGGTGTCTCCCGTATGCTGAACATGTCTCAGCCCAGGAATTAACAAGGGGAAAAATAGACATTAATCACCGTACATGCCAGGTAGAGGCAGTAATGTACAACATGTCTGACATTCCTTAGACAAGGTTTTTTATGAAATACGCATTAATCTTTAAATCTGCCTAAAGACTGTGCTTTCAAGAATATATCATTTAGAAAAACAGAAGTTCACAAGTTCACACTCAAGTTTCTCAGTCAAACAGATACAGCATCAGTTGTCAGTGTTTAGTGGTGGTTCAAACTATTAGATGACCCAACAGATCTGAAAGTATTGATGACTTGATATTGACCTACAGCAGTTACAGCAGTTCATGTCTCTGCCAAAGAGTCAGTATATTTCCTGAGAACTTCACTAATGTTAACCCATGCCTTCTGCAACTCAAGCCAAAGGTTCTCCTTTGAATCCCCAATAGATCTGTACTTTTTATTTTTAGCTCACCCCAAAATTGCTGGATGGGGTTGAATTTTGGACCTGAGGGGGCCAGTTCATTAATTTCAACGTTCCTTTTATCAGGAAAGTGACTTACTCCTCATTATGATGGCTCTATTCCATGGTTTAAAAAGCATCATGAGAAAATAACGACTTTGTATTTATCCTTGAACAGGTTTTTCAATGGCCAATTCAACTAAACAATGGAAACAGTTAGTTTAGCCCATTGTTGCAGTGAGAGGTGGGGATAGGATGATATCAGAGTAGTTACCTCATCCTTGTATTTCTTTTTATAGTTCATACTGGTCCTTAACTGATGCTAAGACATATGTATCTTTTGATGATCAGGTCTGTGGCTGATTTGACAGACGGGCAAACAGGGTATTGCAGTTTGCTTAGTGGCCAAACGTCTGCCCCTCCTCCCCCACTTCTCCCATGTCTGAACCATAGCCTGTATAATAAATGGACGTAGGTCTTCGTGATGTCACCTGGCTGTTTCTATAACTGCGTTCTAAAGAAATTTGTCAACCTTGGCAATATTGGAAATGAGGCTGGCTTTAGTCCCCACACTAACAGCTATAGGGCGCCCACCTGTCAGTCAGCTGAGCTGTGCTTCTTATTGAGCGAACTTGCAAATTTCATATCATCTAAACTGCTGAGGTAGAAAAAAAAAGTCAAATAATCAAATAATTTTAGATCCAAAACAAAATACTAACAAGCAAAAAGTGAAAAGTGTTGTCTTTTAAACTGAGTTTTTATTTTTTCTACTGATTTTGTGTTTATTTCAGATCATGAAGTTGACTCAATCAGTAGTTGTTGATTTACCGAAATGATCTTTAACCTATCTTTAACCTCACAGCCCGGGCTTTTCACTGACTGAACAAAACAAAGATACTCATGACTCTTGAGTTTGACCAAAGGCATCAGCGGCTGCCTCCAGCTCAGAGCGAGGACATCAGGACTCAGTTTTACTCTCGCTCCACGGCAGATTCTGGCTGTAGCTCACCTCTGTTCAACCTGAAGCTTTGAGGTGTATTAAAGGAGTAATTTACATCCTCAGATTTGACCGGAAACTTCCCTCCTCCTGTTTCCACCAAACTGCAGAGAGGCAAAGCACACGGTCCTGGTAGTTTCATCAGCATGATATGAAAGAAAGCCGAGAACCCCGTCGACTGCTACCATCAGCATTTCCTCTGTTTTGTGCAGGAAGCTGCTGCGATCCCCTTAATGTGAACACGATTAGTCGCTTCTCCGCTTCGGGGGATATTTGCATAAAGTTTCATAAAGAAACTTCTCCAAGTTAAACCACGTCACACAGCTGGGTGACTTTTCCTTTCTGAGTGCCCAGATTACAACATTACTCATGACAATGTGAGCGTGAGCATGGACAGGGCTGGAAAGTTCCACACTGACAATGTTTCCCCAACTTATTGAAGACGACATTTTAAAAAGGAGGACAAAGTTTCACTCTTCCTCCTTTTTACAAAAGGTCTTTGTCACTTTTTGATTTGATGCAAATGCATGTCATATGAGAGTGTTTGTAAGAATAGGAATCACATCTGTATTCATTTACTGTTTATACACAACAGTCAGGATGGCATCTAATGTTTCCACCCATACAGAATGATAAATATTCAAAAGCAATCAATAAATCAATGTGAAAAGTTTGTATGAAATTCTACTGAAGGTAAATAGTTTCTTATTATGATTCATCACCGGCTTAAGATAGAGATATTAGCTTCTTAAGTGCCACAACTAGCAACATGTTGCTATCATAGACTGTAAAAACATGGGTGAAATCCTTGTTGGTTCACCCATTGGTTTTCAGTGAGGAGTTCAACTGCTGGAAGTATTTTATTGGAAACTTGGCTCAGCTTCACTGTTGGACACTGTTGGAGTCATAGACTGATCAAAATAATGGCCTAGTGTGCGTGATGTCACCAATTTGTGTCTGACACAGAGTTTTTCAGCCCATTTGGGACGGGGGCAAAACTTGAAGTGCTGATGCCCTTATAAAGGCATGGCTGACTTGTCCTCAAAGAAGGCTTTTTTTCTTCTTTTTTTTTTTTTTTTCAGTACAAAAACAGTGCTTGTTAGCTTGGTCTGTGTGTGTGGTTTCTGGTGTTTCTGAAGCAAAATCTCATATTTGCAGTTTTAGCAATTCCATGTGGGCTGACATTTTTTAAAACTGGGGTAACCAACCAGTTGGTTAGTGAGCCTAACTGTCAATGCTAACAGCTGCTGTGTTAATGCCTGTCACATTTAAACTCTAGTATCACCTAAAGTGATGAGTTATTAAAACATTCACCAGAAATCTTTTTTTTTCTAAACAAATATGATAATTTTAGAAAAGATACAGGGTCAGCAATTTGTCCTTAGGTCTAATTTTTTAAATAATTTTTGCACTAAATCCTTAAATTTTAGTTTTGTAGTTAATATGTTTTTGATAAGAAATTAAAATTTTGGTTGTCACATCATGGATGACCAAACTTGATACGTTTTTTTATTTTCTTAAGAAAATGACCCCCTCTCCCCCCAAATATTAGATTATCTGAGAAAGTTACAGACATGTCCACTCCAGTGAAGTACATGCACCCTAGCATTAAACACAAAACTGTATAAACTCTATATAAAAATAAATTCAGTTGTGTTTTTTTTTTTTTGTCTTTTAGTAGTTCAACAATAATATTTATTTTCTGCTTTGTATATCATTCCTCCATATTTCAATATTTCACACATTTGAACTTTGTACATTTTATATTGGATGCAATTTTTAACCCTCTGATGCATGTCTGAAAAAAATCTTGACACAGGCTGACATGCAGTTCCACCATATAAACCTTTACTTTTAGGATAAAATGACTTATAAATAGCTGGGCACTGCAGTCACCACTATGAAACAAAGGCTTAGGCTAATGAAATAAATAGATGAATAAATAACAGTGAAATTACATGATACCACACCTAAGGACATGGTGTCTGAAAAAACAATGTATTCAGCTCCTATTTAGAAACACTGGGTGCCAAACATGGATGATGAATTTCCTGAAAAAAACTATTGGAATTTAGTGCCAAGTCTATTTTTATACAGTTCTCTTCCTTAATATGATTTATAAAAGTTGTCACATGTTGAACCAAACTGGTGACAGTCACTCTAGAGAGGTTTGGCTCAGAATTAGAAAACTGAACGGAGCAGTGTTTAAAATAGTAGATTCATTTACAGCAAATATGTTCAAGGGTTTATTGTCCCTCCATCCATCCATCTTCCAGCGCTTATCTGGGTCTGGGTGGCAGGGGCAGCAATGTCATCAGCAGAGACAAGTGGCCCCCGACCCTGGCCGCTCGTCAGCTCCTCTGGGGGGGATACCAAGGCGTTCCCAGGCCAGTTTATGATAATCTCTCCATCATGTCCTGGATCTGTCTGGGTCTCCTCAGAGATGGGCATGCCCGAAAATTCCACCAGGGAAGCATCTCAGAAGCATCATCTCCAGATGCCCAAACCACCTCATCTGGCTCCTCTTGATGTGGAGGAGCAGCAGCTCTACTCCAAGCATCATCCTGTGATGTCCGAGCTCTGAACCTTATCTCTAGGGCTGGGCCCAGACACCCTCTGGAGAAAACTCATGACAGCCGCTTGTATCCGGTCAGTACCCACAGCATATGACCATAGGTGGGGGTTGGAATGTAGATTGACTGGTAAATTGAGAGACTTGGCTTCTGGCTCAGCTCCCTCTTCATCACAATGGACTGGTGTTCCCTCAGCATCACTTCCAATGCCACCCTGGTCCATCTGTCTATCACTTGCTCATTTTTCCCCTGGTGTGTGAACAAGACCCTAAGATACTTAAACGCAGGGGTGGCCAACCAGTCACAGACCAAGAGCCACAAAAATTAGCATGGTACTACAAAGAGCCACATCAAAAACACACTTCCTCTCGCTCATAAACAAAAGGACATGAGATAAAAATCAATACACTTCAAAATTTTGAAGTGACACTTACTGCGTTTGTAGGCGTGCTTCAATTCGTACTTGGAGCCGTGTCTAAGACAAGTTTCTGTTTTTACTCCAGAAGAGACAAAATTCCATCCATCTTTCTATCTAGAAAGCTATGAGCACATGTGCAAGTTGAGAAAAGAAACTGAAACTCAAGTATCAATCTCATCACCCAAGTATTGATCAATACTGATCACATTTAGATTGATTTGTACACCACTACTCATAATAACAATAATGAATGGATCAAAGAGCCACACACTGAAAGGTAAAGAGCCGCATGTGGCTCGCAAGCTGCAGGCTGGCCACCCCTGCTTACACACATCCATGACTCCTCCAATGAGTCTTACCAGACCCAGAGCAGGCAGCCCAACCGACTGAGAACCATGTCCTCAGACTAAGAAGTACTGATCTTCATTCCAGTTGCGAAGTGCCCCAGATTGATCTTGAGATCAGTGTTCGATGAGACCAATAGGACCACATCATCTGCAAAAAACAGATCCAAGGCATCCTAAGACCCTCGAACCTGACTCCTTTTGTGGCTATGCCTAGAAACTCTGCCCATAAAAGTAATTGACATAATTGGTGACAGGGGGCAGCCCTGGTGTAGTCAAACCCTGACTGGGAACGTCTTCTGTTGGCAATAAGAACCAAAGTCTTAAATGTAAAACCTGTAACAATGGGCCATTGACTCCACATTCCCAGAGCTCCCCCTGCAAGATACCTTGGGAGACACGGTCAAAAGCCTTTTCCAGATCCACTGGTTGGGCAAACCCCCATGCCCCCTTCAGCAAGGGTATAAAGCTGGTCCGGTGTTCCATGAGCAGGGCGACCAGGGTTATTATATTCAAGTTTGTTATACCATCTATATTTTCTTTTACTTTGAGCCAAAGTACACACCATGTCCCTACTACCCATATCAATAAAGTAAAAAGAGAAAAGATGAAGAGGGTAAACAACTTGTTTTTGATTGTGAGGGTGGAAAATACACCTGTTTAAATGAGAGGGAAAAATGAAGCACAGAGCATGGGTTGTGTTGTGGTATCTCTGATGGTCTGCACACCTGTAAGAGCCTTTAATATATACCCTGCATGCAGCTGCACTAACGGATGGTGTTGATGTAAATTTAACACAAAAAAAGAGGCGCAGATGTGATGGATTACCTGTCTCATGCAATATTCACGTCTCCAGAGGTGGATTTTTATCGCTCAGTGAAGTGAGCAGAAGTGGACTCTAAAGTGGGAAATCAATCCAAAATGTTTTGACATGCATTAAAAAAATAGTCACAGCACTGATTGCATACAAACTACCTGCACTGATGTACTCTTTATTTAACCAGGCCGTCACTGCGCCTGCTGCTCTCATGATTGGCAGTGATTTCATATAATGAGACATACTTCCACTTTATGTTTATGAACCCATTTTTGATGAAATTGGCTTCTTTAGGAAACATCAACATCTTTAAAATTCTAGAGATGAGTATATTTAGATGACTGACTCAGTCCTGCTGTGATGTGTTGATAAATAGGATAAATGACGTGGTTCAGCTAAACAGTGCTGTGTCTCAAAACCTCTTTGTGTGTGTGTGTGTGTGTGTGTGTGTGTGTGTGTGTGTGTGTGTGTGTGTGTGTGTGTGTGTGTGTGTGTGTGTGTGTGTGTGTGTGTGTGTGTGTGTGTATGCTGTTAAGAAAATCCTTTGGCCTCTTCTCCATTTTCCAGTGTCTCCAATTAGTAGCAGGCGCTTCTTTCTCTGTGAGCGCCTGCCTCTAATGGCTGCATGGATTGATTTAAATGCAAACTAGAGAGGATTTAATGAACTGCTTTCAATAAGGAGTTTAATAGAAATTTGCACACTACAGACAGGCTGCTGAGCAGCTCACACAAACGTTAATTATGCATTTTAGTGTTTTTAATTCTAAAGAGGGAATTAAAACAACACTTAAAGTAAACATTGTGCAGAGAAAATGTTCAGTGGTGACAGTGGATTCAGGTGGAAACTGTTGTTTCTGTTGAGTATATTCAACAGAGTAATCATACAAACACTGAAAACTAACAGTTATTGGGGTGAAATGTACTGACTTTGACATAAATCTGATAAACTGTGTCAACTGTAGAGCTTCTGTATCGCAGCACGCTTAATGTGAGTGATGTCGGCCTCTCTTCCATTATGCTGTTGTGATTTAGGTGCTTCCATCTGCATTGTAATGAGCTACGGGCAATTGGGTGTTGATGAACCGTGAGTGTGACATAGTACTCAGGAGGGAGTTTGACTGTGCTGCTCCTGGTTTTACGCTCTGTGTTATTCAGTTAAAGGAACAGCAAATGGTGAAGATGAGGGATTATCTTGGAAAAAATCTGAATTTTCTTTGTGAAAATTGTAAAACATTTCTGGATGTTTCGCTTTACCTTTGGGTAGTGGGGAGGAAATGCGTTATTCTTCTCTGTTTGTATCAGATGGTTTGACAAAATTCATCAGCAGCACATTCATAAAGACACCCTGAGACACAACTCAGGTTTTGAAATGTTTCACTCAGTGGTATGTTGTCACATCAGGGGATTTGCTTGTAGACCGGTCTTGTATGATTTAGTGTTTGACAACAATTCTAAACTAAGACGTTGCAGAATAACATCAGTAAAATTCAGCAAATTTAGAACAGCTTCATGCAAGTTTATCTTTAACATGAGATATCACTCTTGGCTATGGTTATTAATCTTGGCTGAGGCTCCTGTTCAGAATTTGGCCAATAATCTGTATTTATGTTTTACCCACCACATAAAAAATGTGTTGATTAAAAAGTGAGCTACTCTGGCTCTCCTACCAGTGTCCCAATGCCTCTTTTCCCAACGAAGGAGGCACAAAACAAAGGGAGGAAGACCTATGTGCAGATTGTTCAAACAAGATATCAAACAAAAACCTCGGGTGTGACAAAAACCTACAAACACAATCTGAATGGTCACTTGGGCCACAGGTAGGGATGGGTACCTTTCACAACTGATCCTCGGTACCTGGCAATCGGTACCAGTACTCAGCAGGACCAATTTTTGGTACTTCTTTGTGTTTATGTGGTAAAAAAATACAAATTTGATTAATAATAAAGTATAAAGCTTTTTTTTTATTTAACATATTTATTTTTCATTATATAAACTTGCAACGCTGTGTTCATTTACAGCATGGAAAATCGCCTACTTTTCCATTGCCTAACAGTCACAAAGATACATTTAGGTACCTAAACATGGTACCTTTTGATTTTACATGAATTGCTACTTTGTACTTTTGACAGAATTTGGTCGGTACCTATAAGAGTACCCAATTCAGTACCCATCTCTAGCCACAGGGGAACATGAACACCATAAAAGACAAAGAGGGACATACATTAAATCACTGTATGACGGGAGAATTGCACAATGATTTTTTTTTTTTTTTAATAGATCAATCAGTGATGAAGGTATGGGAACAAAAAAATAACTGATAAGATAAATTAAAGGGAAAGAAAACATACAGGAAAATAAATAAAATGAAGCCAGGGAAGAAAATAGTCACAATATTTCAGTGATTAGTTCACTAAAGGGGCAGTGAAGAGTGGTAAAAGTCTCCCTTCTACATAAATGCCTGATTGTAATCCACACTTTGAAATGAGATTATCTGTGCCAACATAGGTTATTCCTAAATGCTACCTCTTAGCTGCAGGACCTGATTGATTTTCAACACATTGAAGTCAGAGCACCAGGCTGCTAGGAGCGCTAGATATAGCCTGACTGACAAACTACGCTGCAAAGTTTCACTTTTCAAAATACAGTGCTACGTAACTGTTGATAAATACCTTACCTCATTGTATTGTTTCCAATAAAAAGTTGTTTTGAACAAAGAAAAGTGGAGTTAAAATTAAGATGTGATCTCCATTCAAAATCTTCAAAATGCAAAACAAACACACACCTTGTTAAAAGTTACATCTTCACGACAGTGTGCATGGAGGTGGTTGAAGTGTAATAAAAACAGATCCTCCTTACTGTCTCTTTAAGAAGATGATGTTTTCTGTTTTGATGAAACATTCTAAATTATTTTGAGTAATACATTTGGTTCCAAAAGTTAGTTTTCAGTCCCATGAACTACTCATAATCAGTACCAGCACCAGCATTGGAAAACAAGTGTTGTTTGATCCCGAACAAGAGAGACGCACTGCGGGTCCCTCCTTTCTCTCTGCCTCTCTCTGTGATCACCTGCAGAGCGTGTGTCAGGAGCTGAAGGTTAACAGACACAAGGAGCAGAAAGAAACAAAAGATGAATCATTGATTCGTCTGAATCATTGATCGCAGGTGCACTTACAGAGATAAATAAATGTAAAAAATGGTTGGCACCTGAAAATGCTTGGGTAGCTCACCCAGGTCTCAAGCTAGCTGGCTGTTGTGTTATAGATTTCGAATACCTGTAGAGTTTTATAAACTACTGTAAAACATGAAGGTTTTTTTTTCCGAACAGGTTTCAGAGTCTGGGTATTCAAGGCAGAGACATTCTTTCCTTCAGCCTCTTGATTGGACAAAAGGATCTGGTCACATTGCCAGTGCTAACTGCTGTCTTTTCTTTTCTACCTAACCAAATGCTCACATCCTTCAAACTCAACTTAAAAATTTTAACAAAGTGTTCCTTTTTCTCAAAGACCAGACCCTAAGAAACCTTGGTGACTTCAGTCGATAACTCTCTCTTTGACAAAGTTCCTCCTCACAGACACGCTCTGAAAAGCCTTTCACCTGCTGAATGGTGCAGCAAAGAACTGCCAAGTTCAGCTCACTAGAGATACTCAAAACACCTCAAATATTTTTATAGATATCTACTTTTCAAGGAGCCTTTTGTCGTCTGCTTTCAGCTGCAGAAACAAACGAGCCACTGTACTGCAGACTCAGTAGCAAAGCGCATCAGAGGTTACAGGTCTCATTGCACTGGTCATAGGATCTGTTTCTGGTCCCATCACAATCTGGTGCATGTTATCACCCTGTCTCTCTGCAGATGTTTTCTGATGAATGCTTGCTTTTTCTGTGACTTCTTGGATGCAGTGAAGCCAAACCGGTCCCTTAAACTGATCTTAATGTCTGAACATTTGTTCCAGATGTTGGTGACCACCCCAGAGAAGTGGGATGTTGTGACCAGGAAGAGTGTCGGGGATGTGGCTCTGTCACAGATTGTGCGTCTACTCATCTTGGATGAAGTTCATCTCCTCCATGAAGACAGAGGACCTGTACTGGAGAGCCTGGTTGCCAGGACCATCAGACAGGTAGGTCCTCCCCCTGCTGTGCTTCACAGTGTCTGCGTTTTTATGACTGATTCCCAGTTTGTGTTGCAAAACAGATGATGCTGGTTTTACCAGTTATTTTTTTATACCTACAACAGAATTTACTTTGTATTTAGTTCATTATGCGGACTGTACCGAGGAATTATTTGTTTATCATCAACACTGGATGCGCATGCCACTTGGGTGCAGAAGCACTGTGGTTTGTCAACTGACACGGGGGAGTTAACCAAAAAGCACATTTTTAAACTCAATATTCATCACTTATACGGATGGTAAATGGCTCCCAGGTTTGTGAAATAGCAGTGAGTTGAAAGAAGAGATCAGCAAGTGGACAGACATTAGGTTGACAGATGTTTTTAGCTGAGAAATCCAGTGTGTACCCAGAGAACAATTTAAACACACAACTGTCACATGCTCATGCCTGCAATATCCGCAGACACTTACCAGACTGTGGCATACCAAGACGTAAACATGTGCCAATAAATCAGAAACCCTCCCAGAGCAAAAAAAGTGCACAGACTGCTGAGTCTGTGTGAACTGAGACCCAGTTCATAATAAAATAACCAGAAAACGACGTCCAGAGATAATTATTTATCCGCAGACGGCGCTGGTGTTTCAGTGTAAAGTGTGACCCTGTTAAATGGTGACCCTCGGCCTTTAGTCACTAATACTGTTGGCTGAGAGTCACCAGTTAGCATGGATGCTATTTACTCCAAAACACCGGTTGCTCTGTGACGTCAAAACTTGATAGACGTTGCCTCTGTTGTATAGTATGATTTCTAAAAAGTGACCACAGAACAACCGTACATTTTAATGCTGATAACAGGTTGAATCTAATGTTTAAAAAACGCTAACTTATCTGAATGAATGGAGCTAAACGCTACTTCTGCAGGTCTTCTGTGGTCAAGATGCATGCGCATCTTTATGATGACGTAGACTGATGATCCCTCTATTTAAACATGGATGCCACACCTCTCCTTTTTCCTGCTGAAAATAAAAAGTGAAGCCAGAATATTGTGGAAATGAGCACTAGCATGTTGTGCTGGTGACATATTTTCAGAGTCATGTAGAAGCAAAGTCCAACACCTCCCACTTACCAAAACAAACGTTAACTTACCATCACAACAGATATCCCATGGATCACTTTTCTCTCCATCCTTCCTCTACCTTGTTATTGGGTGCCTGACATGTTATGTGACATGTTTTTTTTTTCCTTTTGATTGCCTGGTTTGACCACTAATCCATCTACTATAATGTATGTGCTGGGCTTTGACATACCACAACTTGTGGTATCTGAAAATTGACCAATCAGGTATCTGGAGGAAGAACAGTCTCTATAGAGAGCAAAATCAGGAGGAAGACAACCCACGATAAGACAACCCTGCTACCATCAGCAGTAACCTGAGAACAACTTATTTCTCTTTAAACAGATATCTGCACAAAGAGCAGCTAACTATCTGTACAACATTAAACATCTACAAAAGTCTGCTTTGATGCTGTGTCACTGAAGACCATGTTTAGATTTCCTGACTTCATTGAGTGCATCTGGAAAGATGGATCTACCTCCATTCAAGAAATAAACTTCTGAGCATGTTTTGATTGAGGTTAGGCCTTTGAAGACAGACCTGACTGGATTTGAATTTTGACTTTCTACTCATCTGCATCATGATGGTTTTATATTAGCAAAGTCAAGACAAGTTAATTACAAGAAAAGTACAAGAAAACACTCCTTTTCAGGATAGAGTGATCCCTCTGTGTAACTTATTGTTTATTGGGAAACTGAAGCTCACCAAAAACAGAGGAATGGGCGCTCGTGTGGAGGATACCATGATGAAACAAGAGTGTTTGTTTTCGATACATGTCTAGGGAGGAAAGAAACAAACTTTCAAACCCTGTTGCTTCTAACTTTGCCAGGTTGTTTCGACATTATTTATGGCTAACATCTGGCTACATCTAACATACGGAGAAGTGGAATTATCGTTAGATAAATGAGATCGCATGTATTGTAACTGTATGACATCTATGATAATTGATTTTCAACTCTCGTCTGAAATTGTTTGTATTCTCAAGTTTCCTCAGTTATTGAAAATATTCCGTCGTATATTTTTCCATCCATCCTTGACTAGAATGAAGACAGAAACTGATTGAAGCTGATTCATCACTTTTTGAATTTTGACAAAAAGTAAACAAATTAAAGCACAAAGCCTCCTCAAAGTTGAGTGAGTACTTTTAGGCACCAAGTACACTTTGGAAAGAAGATAGTTTTTGAAACTGAAGTCAAATCCCCATCTCTCCTCTGAGTCACAAGGTGAAATACTCATTTATTTTCCATCATTTCTGCCAGGTAGCCTTTTCTATTCACCTTCAGAGTAATAAAAACATTTGAAGCACTGAGAAAAGAGACTCACAGACAGTTACAGTACACTTCTTCTCCTATTGCATCAGCATGTCTTGCAGCAGTCACTTTCCTTTCCTCATATTATCCAAATAAGTGAAGTGGAGGCAGCAGACTGAGACACAAAGTGAAGGAGGAGGTGACGGAGTCAGAGGGAAGGGAGAGACGACAAGAGCGTGTGGGAGGGTGAGTTAAAAGAGGCAGAGTAATTAGTCTGGCTGGAGAGTTTCATCTTTAGTTTTAAGACTCTGATTCATTAACATGTTTGGTTGTGAATTACACATATTGGATTTATAAAGCTGTTATGTCCACATCAGTGGCTGTGAAGGGTTGGAGAACAAGCATGGAAGAAGGACCCAAAAGTAGAATCGTTATCTTTTAAGAAAAAGTGTAAGAGCTTACAACTAGTGTTGGCTGGGCAGGGAGATCTGTCTGACAAAAGTCATAAGTACTAAATCCTCAAGAGTTGAAGCCAAAGGATACCAAAGGAAAAACAATCTGCCACCCAAGTAGGAAGCTGATAAATAAAGAGAAGAGTCGAGCAGGTAACTGCACGGCTGAGAACAACCTGGAACAGGTGTGTAGCTGCAGAACAGAGACTGAGTTCAGGATCATCTGGTACAGACAGGAACTGAGCTTAATGGAGGGTTTGGGATCCGACAGTGACTGAAAATGAGATCTGAGGAACAGATTACAGTAGAAGTCTCATTTGCCAAGAATTTGATGGACGTTTGGTCATAATGTGTTATTACTAGGGATGACGACTGACACCCAGTTCTTTTAAGGACACAGAAAGAGACCATAATGATTTAATCAGCCAATCACATGGCAGCAGCTCAATGCTTTTACATAAGCAGACCTGGTCAGGATGACCTGCTGAAGATCAAACTGAGAGAAGAAAGAGTAGAGAAGAAGGTGATTTTGGTGACTTTGAATAAAGCATGGTTGTTGGTACGGTGTTTCAGAAACTGCTGATGTACTGGGATTTTAACCCACAACCATCTCTAGGGTTTACAGAGAATGGTCCCAAACAGAGAAAATATCCAGTGAGCAGCAGTTCTGTGGGACTGAAGTCCTTGATGATGTCAGAGGTCAGAAGACAATGGACAGACTAGATGGAGGTGATGGAAAGACAACAGGAACTTAAAGAACAACTGGTTACATCAAAGGTGGTACAGTGGCCACTATACTGACATTTCCGACATAAAACCCAAAAAGTCAGAAGGATCATGTAACCCCACTTTCACAGCCTGTATTCATACTAAGAAACAAGATCAAGCGAGCTTTTGCCCCCTTGCTCCACGGGAGGTTTCCATCCTCCTTGAGCTTGCCTTAGGACACCTGCTCTGTAGTTTTGACAGGTGAACCACCTTGAGGCAGATGGGCTACAGCAGCAGAAGACCACACCGGGTGACCCTCCTGTCAGCTAAGAACAGGAAACTGAGGCTACAATTCACACAGCAACACCAAAACTGGACAATAGAAGATTGGAAAAACGTTGCCTGGTCTGATGAGTCTGGATTTCTGCTCCACATTCAGATGGTAGGGTCAGAATTTGGCATCAACAACATGAAAGCATGGATCCATCCTGCCTTGTATCAACGGTTCAGGCTGCTGCTGCTGGTGGTGTGATGGTGTGGGGGGTATTTTCTTGGCTCACTTTGGGCCCCTTAGTACCAACTGAGCATGGTTTAAAGTCCACAGCCTACCTGAGTATTGTTGCTGACCATGTCCATCCCTTTATGAGCACAGTGTACCCATCTTCTGATGGCTACTTCCAGCAGGATAACGCTCCATGTCATAAAGCTGGAACCATCTCAGACTGGTTTCTTCAACATGACAATGAGTTCCCTGTACTCAAATGTCCTCCACAGTCCCCAGATCTCAATCCAATAGAGCACCTTTGGGATGTGGTGGAACGAGAGATTCTCATCATGGATGTTCAGCCGACAAATCTGCAGCAACTGTGTGATGCTATCATGTCAATATGGACCAAACTCTCTGAGGAATGTTTCCAGGGTTCAACCTAAGCCACCAGGAATTAGGGCATTTCTGGAGGAGAAAGGGAGGTTAAGCTAGCTGTAGTTCTTTGAGTGTTTACTTGAGGCTAACTGCAAGAAAACACCAGTCACCAAATACACACTGAGCTAATAAAGCCAGTATTTACAGAAATAATGGTCTGAATAGCTAATTTCCACACACACTGTACAAGGGGTGATCTTCTTCTCCGAGGAATGTTTCTACCATCTTGTTGAATCTATGCCACCAAGATTTAAGACAGTTCTGTCGGGAAAGGGGGTCAAACCTGATATCAGAAAGGTTGTCCTAATAAGTGAGTGTATATCAAAATAGTTTTGGACTTGAATTGAACCAGCAATGTTAAGGTTTAGCTTGCTTTGTGTCTGAACCTTACTGTCTTTTGTTGGTGAAAGATATGCAGAGGAAAATCTTCAGGCTTCATGGACAGCTGCTGTCTTATTCAGGCATGATGCTCTCTATGGATGACATTTTTAACCTAAAACATATTTGTGGAAACATTTCCAATTAGCTGCTTTCAAAGCAGCCTTCACGTTTGTTGTGCTGCTCTGTCTTTGAAACATCAGGAATGATAATTCAAAAATAACAACAATGATCTGCCGACACACTCCTGGTGTCAGATCCACAAAGAGAAGTCTCGCTTCATCGCTCAAATCACAGCAATGAAAAAAGCAATAAAGATGAGAGGGGATGTCGGTTACTCTGGCAAACAGGCACAAGTAGCCTTCTCTATGACTCTTCTGTACAATTATGTCTTTTTATAGCAGCTCTTAAAGTTCTTAATACATCCACCTGACCTGCATACCAGCGGCAGCTGCACTATCACATCACCATCAGAGCTCATAAAAGTACTCAGTTCAGATTCAGCAGTGGTTTTAAAAGAGCTACACACTTTTTTTTGCTATAAAGAATAAAATGATCATGTCCCACTTCAGTATGACTGAAGTATGATGGACTTTGGCTGAACACACGTGGAGAACGGTTTTATTCTGGAGGAGTGAGAGCAGAGAGGGGGAGGCAGACTGAAGGAGAGGGAGAGGCCGGGGATGCAGGGATGAGCTGCTGTGCTCTGCAGCGACGGGGACCTCTCAGCAGGGTTAACCGCAAGGTAATTGAAAACTGGTCCGTACATGTGACCGCTGTTTACTCGGTTCACAGCCCATTTATCTGCAGGTTTAGCTGATATTACTGAAGAAGGGCTGACTGGGCTCTTTGTGCACTTTAACACCTCTGGAGGTTGTGCTGCAGTGCACTAGTTTGAAGCCTCTGGTCTGCCAGTGCGGTTGCCAGCAAACTGCATGCATGCTGTCAGAGTTTCAGACACAGCTGGAGAACTAGACGTGAGTATAAGCATGCTAATTAATACAGAGGCACGAACACAAACAGGGTTTGCAGAGAAAGTCAGGGTGCTGTTGGCAAACATCCTCAGTTTAACAACAAACTGTTCGACGCTAGACCCCAATGAACCCACACACCAAAAACCATGCCAACTTTGTCAGTAGCACTGCATAGACATAGAAGCACTATGTGATTCACATAGTATGTTTAATATAGTATGGTCATTGTGAAATAACTGGACACTGGAAATATATCCAAGTATAACACAAAGAATTTCCTTGAGAAAGAATCTGAATCAGAGAACTTTACCGATTGTAGAAGTACAGTTTAGTTAACAGCCTGCCAGTCAAACAAACCAAGAACAAATGACCAACAAAAACCATCAGACACTACATTCAACAGTCAACCACAGACTCTTTAAAGTGTAGACGTAGTCTCTGCAAAGGCCACCCATCTGTTCCTGATACAGTGAAATGAAGTTATTTGGCGGATGCGGCCATATTGGAAATGACGCAGGCTTTGAGCTTCCTTTCTAACAGCTACAGGGCACCCGTCAGTCAAATGAGTTGAGCTGTGTCTCTTACTGGAAGATCCTAATATCTTCTAAACCTCCAAGTTAGAAAATTTTTTACCCCCACACAGTGTGTGCCGATAGTGAAATTAGTGATTCAGACCCAAGCTGTTTTTTGAACCAGGCTCTAAAGGTATTTTTTAATGCTGTGAAAGTCTGTTTTTTGGGACTTGACATGGTTTCCTGAAACGTTTAGCCCTTCTGCATTGTCTTTCTTGCACTTGACATGTCAGAGGCAACAGATCAGTAGAGGGGAGACTATTATAAAAGAATTGAAAGAAAAAACAACTGAAAAACACAAAAAATAAGACACCCTACAATCATTAAGAGCAAGAACCAACTATCAAGAACTACTTTCAGTGTTTCAATAATAATAATAATTGGATGGAAAAAGGGATGAAATAATTAGCATATGTGTTTAGCTCTCGAGTAGACCAGACAGTTCCACCCTGAAGGCATTAAAGCAAATTCTTCAGTTCAAATGTTCCTTTTGGCCTTTCTGAAAAAAATTTTGGAGCAGATCTTATCAATAGTGTGAGGCAGTTCTTGTATTTCACAAAGGGACCATAAATCCTGCAGATGAAGAAAAATGTTGAAAGACTTTTAATAAAACCATGATAAAAGCTTCACAAAATGTTCTCTGAGACACAAAAAGAATACAATTGTTTATCAGGTGTACTCTGTTGTCCATGTTTCACCGTCCTCTGTTTTTGATTGAAATTTGAAGTTATGAAAGGTCGAGTCAACTGGAGGAAAATACTGTGCCATGGTGCATGTATGAATCAACAGTAGCTCCTTGGCCTTTCTCACACTAAAGTCTCACTTATTCTTGCTACACTGGTAAACAAAAGATGAGCAAGCACACTGTGTGGGGAAGCACGCAAAGAATAAGTTCTGACTCATTTGGTTCTGGTTTCATTCTTGACGCATTTGTGACTCATGAGATTGGAATTTCGTGTCAATTTCATTCTGCTGGAAGACATTTGGGTATCAGTCATCAAAAACAGGATTATGTACAGTTAGCAGGTAGTTATTTGAAATACAGTCCTATCTGAATAACGTCAAGGTAGTCTGACTACTTTACTATCTTCAGCAGCTGTTTAACAACTTGTATTATACCATCTTTGCTACAGGAAGAAAGATGAAGCAAGATGATCACACATACAGGTCGCTTTCTGGATTTAGCATTTTAAACACCCTGTTGAAACATTTTCATTAATTCAAACAAAACTGCAAACAGAAACTAGAACACCCATGCGCAACTTCCTCCAAAGCAATCATACATCTCTAGTTTCCCAGCTGTTCTAACCCTGATGGCCTCACAGTGACATCATCAGCGTTGATTTCGAGTTTTATTTCTCTCCCACAGAAGATATCATGCAACACTGTGCAAAAAGCTCAAATCTCAGTGTATTCGTCTAATTTCCTTGTACACCTACTTTGAGTTATGTTTAAATGAAGGAAGTAGATGTCACAAAAAAAGTCAATTTTCGTGTACATTTACATGAGGTCTTCATCTTTGATGATTTTCACAGCGTCCACTCAGTTGTCCCTCTGACGAGAAAGATGAGTTGCAATAAAACACGGCAATGAAATGATAATTTACCGACTCCCCTGGAGAGGGTCATCGTCTCAGTGAGTGGAAACAAAAACAAGTTTCACCCCCACATGTGTAGGAAATGGTGAGCGCTCTGTGAGTGTCTGTTTCTCCAGGTGCTCCTTTGATTTACCTCCCGTGACCCTGAAATAGTCCATTCCATGTCCCATTTCATCTGACATGCACCAGCAGTCAAAGTATCCACACCGTCATCTCCTCTGGTCTGCAGCAGATGTTTTTGTGTCTCCCTGCTGGTGACAGACACGGTCAGAGGCGCTGTGTTCACAAGCTGTCTGTCCTGCTCTTTTCAACACCATGGTTCTGGATCAACTGGAGGGGATGTCTGGGACAAAAGATAAACTGATTTGAGTTTGGTGATCAAAGGTCAGACGTCTTTGTGAGCACTAAATCCAAGATATCAGGGAACTGTTTAAGGGATAGAACAAGCATTTCAGGGACAAAAGGCATCTAACTGAGGAGGGAAAGACAGATTGATAGAAATGAATGTAGAGGACACTTTATCAAGGAGTTGATACGTTTTCCTGTTTTAAACATAGATATGAAGTAACAAAGCTAGATGTTCCCATTAAAGGTGTGCAGATTTTCAAACCTCTACATATTTACGTGTTATAGAAATCCCTGAATTTGTCTGTGAACTAATCAATAAAGGTCTGTTCTTAAAAAAAAAAAAAAAAAAAAAAGGAAGGGGATTTTAGGAGACTTGGTGAAATAACGAGGTCATCACATAAGGATCTCCTAATTGGTCTGTAACACATTGAAGGAGCGGGCCTTAAACACCAAAGTCTGTCCATATCTTTGCCCCCTACAGCCAATGGCCAATCAGAAAGAAGGGTGGTTATGGAGCAGGGAGCCTTAAAGAGACAGTCAGAGGTAAATAGGGTTTTCTTTAGTTGTTAATCATTTAAAATCAAGCAGAAGGACAGTAAAGAGGGATTATTTGTTTATTAACAACAGCAGATGTGCGCGCAACTTTGGTACAGTAGTAATGTGAAGTATAATGGTTTGTCAAGCGATGTGGAGGAGTTAACCACCAAAAAACACTTTTTCAACTTAATATCATCACTTTGACAGATGGCGAAATGCTCCCAGGTTGCTCCCAAATAGCAGTGAGTGGACAGAAGAGACCAGCAAGTGGACAGGTATTAGGCGGACAGATGTTTTTAGCAGAGAAACCTAGCATGTACCCAGAGAGGAAACACAACTCTCACTCGATGCTCTTGACTGCATTATCCGTGGACACTTATCAGACTGTGACAGACCAGGATGTAAACATCGTTTCATAATATTCCCTAATTTTACTTTGGTCATAAAATCTGCTTCTGTTATTCATAATGTATAGGTTCACTCATTATTTACTGTCCATAATGAGTCCATGTTTGGTCAGAACCTCAGCCCCAAACCAACTTTGTCATTAAATAAGTTAAGTCAAATCTGTATTTTGAGTATCAGCAGTTTTTATTGATTGTTTGCAGTCAAACCTGGTTAACTGAGGTTGGATAAAGAATACACATTTAATTACACACCCGGCTGAAAGCCACCAGTTAGCATGGTTACTATTAACGCCAAAGCACCGGTTGCGCTGTAATGGTCAAAACTCGACAGAAGTTGCCTCTCTTGTGTTGTATTGTTTTTGACAGCTGTCCACAGAGCAACCGTACACTTAGATGCTTCTAACAGGTTGAACTTAGTGTTTAAAAAACGCCAACTCGTCTGCGCATCTTTATGATGACATACACTGTTAATCCCTCTACAAGCAAATTTTCTGTCTTTAAATAAGGAAGAGGAAAAAATGAGAGAAACTCAAAGGAAGAACACATAATTAATGTCCCTGTCATGTGGCCTTGTTTTTGACTTACTATCAGAGCATAGGGGGAACAGTGAGAGAACAGTGAGAACAGAACACTAACACAGGAGTCATTGAACTTTCCATACCTGTGAGTGTCTGCTTCAAACCCACACAGTTGTGGAAAGTTCTGGAAATACTTGTTTGGAGTAGAACAATTCTGGAAATGGAGTAAAAGAAATGTTTCTTATATAAGAATAATGTAACTGTCTGTTGTCTCTGCCTTCCCCTCTGTGTGAAACCTTCTTGTGCGGCTGTCTTGGCTAGGACTCCCTTGTAAAAGAGATCTTGCATCTCAATGGGAATATTCCTGGTAAAATAAAGGTTACATAAAATAAAATTTCAAGAAATACTAAAACTATTAAAAAAAATAAACGTTACATAAAGCCTAGTTTTTAACCTCGTATAACTAATGAAAACGAAACTTTTCAGAAAAAAGAGGACCTAAATACAAGACAGCCAAATGATATCTTCAAATCACCTCAACAATTGGATGTGAGAAACATTTCTACGAGGTGTTTAAATTTTTTATAGTTTGACCACAGCCCATCTGGAATGACTGGAGAGCCAGATTTTTAAACCTATACTGCAGCCAGTCACCAGGGGGAGCAGTTTTTGTGGAGTCCTCACTCCGAGCTGAGCAAGCGGACATCCATTTTTTTTTACAGTCTATGATTTCAATGGACATCCAAGCAGAGGATGTCAGGGTGTATTGGAATGGCTATATGCACTGTGATTGGCTTGTTCCATTTGAAGGTGAGAAGTAGCAATAGGTCGGTCTGGTTTTTTTCTTTCTTTCTTTTTTTTTTTTTTTCACTTTTTATCTTTTGATTTGTTGAAAAAATATGTTTCTCTGGATTTATCAAGGTGAATGTGGCTCATACTGAGTCATAAAGACGTTTTGTTCATAAAAATAAGACATAAGCCCATCCTTTGATTTCAGTTTTTGCAGTGTATCAGATCAGGTTAGCACTGGCCAATAACAGAGCCCAGGTAACATGATTTATAAATGTAGATAAGTGCCACAGGTCAGCTTTACTGACAGATCATAGCGTACCGTACCTTTAAATTCTGAACTGAGCTGAACTGATTTTGGTTGAAGGTCACTGTGACTTTTTGTCAGGGCAGACTTTGTACTTTGTTCAGCTGTTCCTGTTAAAATAGCAACAGAGGACAATCTCTCATGTAGGTTTCCTTTTTATGAATGTTATTTTTTATCTGTGTGTGGTTGGCAGAGAAGCAGCTTGTTGATGTTTGTGTGAGAATGTGTAAACAGCTCACACACCCTCCAACAGAAAACACTGAGTGTGCCAGCAGCTCGCCTGCCAGCCCCCACCCCCCACACACACCCCCACCCCTTCATCCTCTGTCCAATTATTGCCACACCTGACAGACTGCTATAATTGATTGTGCTGAAGGAATTAAGGCGGCTGCTTCTGATGCGCTAGGTGCTTAAGTTCACGTCTTCAGACACATTAATATGGAAATCCCTGTAAACTAAATGATATTTGTCCCTCTTTTTATGCAAATGTTTTGCAGCTGAACCAGTTATCACTTTGATGTTTTGCTTGGGAGGGCTTTAGTTTGGACTACATTTTCTTCACGGAGTGTACTGCTACCAATTACACTCTGCAGTGGAGATAAAGTCCCTCTAACCTTTATTACAAAGGCCTTTAATGTTGCTCTGCTGTAGGCCTTCTTCCCCACTCTCTGGTATTTAAGGAGCATTTGTGCTTTAACTAAGCTCACATGAGGCTTAGCGCTTTTTATTAAGAGCCTGCACACCATTTTTAGTGCCCCTAAAAGTGATCATAACATGAAGTTTTATAGGGTTTTTGATGACTAAATATCGAGCTCAAAGAGTCCATATTCAGTTTATGAACAAACAGTTCAGCTGCAGCCACGGCAACTTTATTTATAACAGACGTTTAAGTAGCATAGGAATCAAAGGGCTTCAGACAAGCAGAATGATTTATTATATTTATCTGAGTGCTGTTTGACTGTAAATACTTCTCTGTCCAAACCTAAACTGACTGTGTTGTGCCTTTTTGGATGTGTATAAAAGTTTCATTTATCAAAATCAGATCCTCACTGATTCTGTCAGAAGGTCTGAATATGTAACTTATCAATAAGGTTTCAGTGCTGTGAGTCATTTACATCAAATTTCTCGCTAAGAGGATTGTGGTAGGATCACCGAAGGTAAACTTAAAGGATAGTCCAACTTTTTAAATATCCACTTTGGCTATATTTGGCAGGTCCAGACTTAGTGATGTCCATCTTCAAGCTATACTGAGGGTTCCAACCATAGACTGTTTAAAATATGGACATAATACAACATCACCAGTCTGTTCCTGAAACAGTGAAATGAAGCCAGTTGTCGGATGCGGCCATATTGGATATGACACAGACTTTGAGCTTCCTTTCTGACAGCACCAAGGCGCCCGCCAGTCATGTGAGCTGAGCTGTGTCCCTGATTGGACAATCAGACAATCATGATATCTTTTAACTGCAGATCAAGAAAAAATACACCCCCCCCCGTACAGTGTGTGCAGATAATGAAATAAGTCTTTCAGACCCAAGCTGTTTTTTGAAGCAGGCTGTAAATGTATTTTAATGCCGTAAAAGCCCATTTTTATGCTTGGTGTGTATGAGGTTTCTTTTCAATGAACAGTAACTTCTAGTACCTCTGCATTTATTTTTCTAAACCGGATGTTGCCCCTTGTTGTAAACTGCCACCCTCCTTTAGAGCAAATGTGGCACAGCTGTTTGAGAAGAAGTGCTCTCAGGTGTAGGGATGTCCCGGTACAGATTATTTGGCTTCCTATCTGATCCGATCTCTTCATGATATGTTTTGTCAATACTGATCCGATACCGATCTCCTCACTCACAGTGCTAAGTTGGTCCTGATTGTGTAACAAAATCCGATGCTCTCCCATCCTCCAAAAATAGCCATGTTGGGCGCTGATGCAGATCAGCATATCAATTTTTTTTAAAGATTTTTTACATTTTTCTGTGAAACACCTGAAGTGGTCCCTTTGTGACAAGATTGGATGGTCAGCAGCCCTTAGGTTTTTGCGTTTGAGACCCCTGATACAGAGATATCAGCAAAAATAGCCGATGGGAAAAAAAAACAAACAAACAAAACTAATAAGAGCCATTTGGATCTGAATATAAGTCTGAGTATCTCTCCTTTGAAAAGATGTTAAAATATCGGCTTAGTCTTGCAGTCTCAACAGACACCATGTTAACCTGACCTGACAACCAAGGAAATTGCTGTATCTGATTACTCACTAAACAGCATGACATCATTTCTTTATTGATTGATCATCAAAAAATGAGCGAGAACACATTGGAGTACAGTACTCCATCTCAGTGCTCAGTGACAGTGTGATTTCTGGGATTGTCAGATCACCTGTGTTCAGTCCCACTGTATTTTCTGCCTGTTGGAGCACAGGGAACTGTTGTGGCTCTGAGGGTAGGATGTTCAATTGTTTTTTTTTTTTTTATTATTATTATTATTTTATTTTTTATATTTATTTATTTTTTGATACATCTCTTTTTTGTGTTCATAAAAGTTGTTAGCGTAGCTACAGCTGTAAACAAAAAAGAAAAATCAAAGAACTGTTATTGTTGTATGCATTGTTCAATTGAGCTGAAAAAAAGAAGTTAAAAAAAAGAAGAATGTTCAATCGGAGCTGAAATGTTACAGTAGCTCATACAGCTGTTATCACACAGATGAACAGGCAGACAGACGTTAAAGGAGACAGAGTTAACGGTCCATGTACAGGAATTTTCAGTCATATTGTAAATGCAGGAAATAAGATGCTGCCCATCACACCAATCACAGGGCTTATAGTCAACATAGTCTTTATTTGTAATTATAAACTTAGCACAAAAAGTTAAGTCTTGTACATTATGTATTTGTTGTAACAAGTCCTCTATGCAATAAATCTTTTTACTCTTGGTAAGTGTTGAGTGAATAAAACCAACACAAAATGAGAGCTAAGAAGAAAACAAATAAATTTTCCATCAAACACAATTTTTCTTGCAACCTTTTCTAAGTTTAATTTGAGGGAGGTGAGTGTCAGGCCTCTCTGTATAAACAGGGATTTCCAAATTGAGGCGTCAGTGCACCACCAAAATATGGTCCTGGATAATCCTTGCAGTAACTTCACTCTTATTTCTCATATGTGTCTTTATTGGGTTGTTGTCACCGCTCTGTTTCTTTTGGAACCCTGAGGATCTCAGATCACCACGCCGTCTGATTCTGTGACCTATTAATTTTATTTCATTCAGCTCATTACTCGCTCTGCTTGAGGTGAGTGTAAATTGAGCTTTTAATCACCATCACCTTATGTTGTCATAAAATTTTATGATCCAACAAACTTACCTGAATGCGCACGGGTCATGTCCTGCACGGGGGATCAGCACCGCTCAAAGGTGCATAGAGAAGAGGAGAGAAGCCTGCAGACAGTTTGACTCTGTTTGAGGTGAGGATGATGCTCCTCTGCAGTGTGACTGCTGGAGCTCTGCTGCTGAGGATGTATGTGTGTGCATGTGTGTGTGTGTGTGTGTGTGTGTGTGTGTAGTGCAGGCCCGGGCTGCTGGTAGGGATTGGTTGGGTCTTATCTTGATGGGATGGTTTGACAGGTACTGCATCACATTAAAGGCCTTACCAATCTTCCCTGTCACATCCAGCAGGAGGCTCACAGATAGGGCAAACCCCTCCTTTATTTTCTCTCCCCTTACCCGCGTTGATACACAACATATTGAATTTTCTTCAGGTTTCAAAGACAAAATAAAGACAGAAAAGTACATGTGCAAGATCGTTCACTTTGTTTCAGACAGACACAACACACAGACCCCAAAGCCACCTCCTCTGGATTCACCCTGTGTCTATTTCTGAATCTGAGTCTCCTGTGCAGCTAGAAATCCAAATCAAATTTAACAGAAGCATTTTCTCAGCTTTTGTTGACACATTTTCTGTGGTAAGATCTTCAGTTTGTGTGCTTCAGGAGTGTGAAAACAGAAGCATTTGGTGGTTGTGTCCGCATTATTGACCTACTGCTGTTGTTGTTTTATGATTCTAATTGTTACCTTTATTGAAATGAACCCAAACAAGAACCATTTTCACTGATGGATTCATTGTTTTGAGGTTCAGACTTGAGCTTTCATGTCTTCATATTTGTTGATTATATCTTAGTGTTACAGTAGGTGAGGCTGTAAAATAACGCAGACAGTGTGGAAGGTCCAAACTGTGGATTTATTACCTTATATTCAAACAATTGAAAATTCAAACAGTCTGAAGTCAAAGTCTTCACCGTTTTCAGACCAAGAACTCCCTTACTGATGGAAAGATGGAGCAGGGACCCCCTACTGTATGTAGGCATTCTATTTTAAAATGTGTTTTATATTGAACCTGGCCTAGTGCCATGTATAGATGTACATTGTTATTGTGCATTTAATACTAAGCTATCCAGGAAATACACAGGTTCATATGTTTATACTTTCATTTGAAATATTTATGAGGTAAAGTGAAAATATTTAGAAAATTTTCCTCATTAACCAAAAATGTCATGGACCCTCTACAGTACCTCCAAGGACCCCTTAGGAGCCACTGACCCCTTGTTGAATACCTCTGGTCTAAAGTAAACAAATGTTTGAGCTATACATATGGAAAAAAAATGTCAGAATATTCACATATGCCCTGAAAGTAGTCAGAGTGCCTTCAGGAGAGGACACCCAGACCAAGTTCAGGGGTAAGACCCATGATTGTCTCCTGGCAACCTCTCACCCTGCCATGATTTAATATATCATGTCTGTTTGACAGACCAAAAATATAAGCAAAATCTACAGTGGGTCATTGTCAGATGAATTTATAACTGTAAAGTTTCCCGACCAAGAGAGGAAAAATAATCTGCCAAGTGATTACTGGAATCTCCACAATTAACACAAGAAAAGTTTTCCCTGTCTTTTCTCCTTTAAATGACTTTCCTTAGTCATTTACTCACTTTGCATTCAAACTCGGTCTGTCATCTAGGGAGAAAAAAAAACAACTTTAAAATAAACAAATAGATGCATAAAGCACATGCTTAATAACACACGAGATGTAACAGAGTTTAAACATCATGAAAAAAACAGCACACACTATCACTGCAAATACAACTGCATTTAAATTTCAGTCTCACATAAATTTAAACTGTTGCTTTTCTTCAAATTTACTTTAACCCAATTTTAACCTTATGAGTTTTATAGTTCTGTATCCAGTGAAGTATTTATTTATACAAAATAAATTGCAATTTAAAATTTTATTCTTCTTTTAAAAAATTTAATCATTTTTTTTTTAATGATTATTTGTCATTTCAGTTATTTTAATGTATTTATTTAACACAGTGTAGGGTAGATAATGGCACTGACACAGCAACACTCCTTCTTCAGAGAGAGCTCCTAAATCCAACAAAGTCCACTATCTTACCCGCTGCCTCAGTAGTTCTCAGCAGGTTATCGGCTTCAGCTCGTAGCACTGAAAGCGCCGAGAAGCAGCGTCAGCGTTCAGCCTGAAAGCTACTAAAACACAAGAAAAGACTGCCATAAAAAGCTGAAGGGTTCACTAAGAAGCAAGATTAAAGAGAAACTCAGACTGTTGGTTTTAAAGTCTTGGGTGTCAGGTAGAGTTGAGGTTTAAAGTTTCAGTTTTAAATAGGCTGAAAGTGTCGTCCTGACAGTAATTATTAACTGATGATGTTCTCTGTGGGAGCATCAGATCCTCAGCTTTACATAAAATGTATGAAGGAGCATTTAAAACCATAATGTGACTGCAGACTGTGTGATTCCCATCAAAGAGTATTTATTGTCATGACTCAGAAAATGATCCCCTCCAGTCTCCCTCTTCTCAGATCTTCTTTTTTTAACAGTTGAACACTCTCCTTTTTTCCTTGACTTGCTTAAACAGGTTTAAAGTATAAATGTTTTTGTGACTGTGGTATTATTTTGTTCTCTGATGATCAGGTGGAGTCCACCCAGAGTATGATCCGGATCCTGGGGCTGTCAGCCACACTGCCTAACTATCTGGACGTGGCCACCTTCCTTCACGTCAACCCTTACATCGGCCTCTTCTTCTTCGACAGTCGCTTCAGACCTGTGCCGCTCGGACAGACGTTTGTGGGCATCAAGTCCAACAACAAGGTAAACCAACAGAGACAACGTACATGTATTAATGACACTTATATCTAAAGGTAGAGTCTGCAGGAATTTTTGTTACTTTTTAGTTAACACAACATTCAAACTGGGCTCCACCTCTTTGGCTCAGTGCCAGCAGCAGCACACACATCCACTGCCCTCTAACCGTGACTACACTCAGTAGCCCAGCAACCACCTGTAGCATTGTGTTTTCTATGTGGTAGAGACTCAAGAGCTGTGCACCTGACTTTGCGTGTTGGCACAAGCTAACCCCTTGGTTATTTGAAACATGGTGTCACATGGTTTTCTTCCTCTACACTACGTCCTCTATCATATGTGATAGCGTCTTCTATTCGCTAATCAATACGTAAAGTCACTTGGGCACTGAGTGTGCTGGGATTAGCTGATGTAACCACTCTTACTCTGCCCAGAAATGTCCTGATACAACAGAACATCAACATACAGGCAGAGGAGGGGGTTGAGGCAGACACAGACACTGACACACACGTATAGAGGCCCAGAAATGCCGATTGAGTAGGATTATTCCTTTAAAACATTTTATTTTTCACAAAATTTTGGGGCTTGAAATGTTTTCTTATTTCAAACCACATCACCTGAGTGTTTCTAGTGCCCTGTGTCCTACATGAGACATTCTCACTGTCAGGTGTGTTTGTCACTCCACTCTCAGCTCTCTCATTCAGCAGTAGTTGAACTTTTTGAACACCTACACGTTCATTAGTGACACGTCTCACTCACAGACCAAAGAGACCAGACTTGTATCATCAATTTTGCCAACAGTCAGGGCAAAATAAGTAATCCTTGTGTTTTATTTCTTGGACAATACAGCTTTTTGACTGTAGGCCTGCTGTTAATGCCAGGACAGGATTACCTTCTACAGTTTTTACATTTTCCTTTTAAGATCTCAATTAAAGTATGATATATTAGGCATGCAGAGCATTTTATGACCAACTTTATGGTCACGACACAGGGAAGCAGAGTGATGTGGGACATGTTTAATGACCCGCGGTGCTCATTCTCTGTTTTTTATTTTATAAGTGGTTGCATATTTCTAGTAGCTGTTTCATTCCTGTACATATATATTTGTTGTTTGTTTCTTATATTTCAAAGTTAAAACACAGGGATAATCACTCGCTGAAAGACTTGATTGTGATTGTTTGCAGATCCAGCAGCTTCATGACATGGAGGAAGTTTGCTATAACAAAGTTCTGGAGCAGGTTAAAGCCGGTCATCAGGTACGTACATTGAATCCTACAATTACTTTGACCATTCTCTGCTCTGCAGCCTCCACTGCTGAAATGTTGCACAGCTGTAACTGTTCACAAACAGTAAAAAGGGTCTCAGGGGTCTCTTATGCTCTGTTTCCACCATACACTGTAAAAAATTGGACGTTATATTGCTTGGTTTGGAGTGAGGGCGCCACAAAAACTGCTCCCCCTGGTGGCTGGCTGCGGTATAAGTCCAAAAATCCATCTCTCCAGTCACTCAAGATGGGCTGTGTTCAAACTTTAAAAAATGAATACACCTCGCAGAAATATTTCTCACGTCCGATTTCTGTGGTGATTTGAAGATATCAATTTGGCTGTCTTGCATTCAAGACAGCCAAATGAAGAGTTTTGTTTTTATTAATTATTAGAGGTTTAAAACAAGGTTTTACCCGGCTTCACTCAGATTCTCCCAGAATCCCTCACAGTCTCTACTGCGCAGACTCTGGCTGCACAACTGCTGCCAATGGCGGCGCCTGTGACGGGGGAATTTTGGCTTCAAAACCGTACAATGGTAAATGGTAAATGGTAAATTACTGTATATAGATACAGTCTATGGTCTCCACCAAGCGGTTCAGTTAAGTTTGTCTTGGTACTACACTCATTTTGTGGTTTTTCTATTGAGTAAAACTGGGACAGGTCCCCAAATTACTGAGATGAGCCGCCCCACTTTTTAGGCCCTTTCTAGTAAATAAGTGGTAAATCTCTCTGCCATGTTAAAATCTACACTAAAGATCAGATTAAGAATGTTAAGAAGAAAAACCTCTTTTGTTTAGAAAATAGCGCCACCAAACAGCCTGAAGCTGCTGTTGCGATAAAACTGTGTCACATTTTTCTTCTTCATTGGATTAATTAGGAGGGTACACTATGTCGCGCTGCTATGGCTTTTATGGCTTAATCATCGCTGACATAACTGTCAGCATATAGCTTAAACTCTGCCTACCAAGAAGGGCAGATCCTGTGGAAAACAGGATCGGGCTTTATTGATCCAACCCTTACCAAACTTTACTGATCCATACTGGACTGCTTGGTGGGAACGGGGCTAACTCAACTGGACATTTAGGGAAATGCACTTTTCAGCCCTGGTTCCTGTTTCCTTTTTTAACACAGGATTTTCCTGTTTGCGAAAATAGGTCCAAGGTCAAAAACTCCAGTGTTTATCTCTTTAAGGAGGAATAGTAGCTTTTCAGTTGCATCAAAATCCAAAATAATTTGAAATACATTTAGCGTCTCTCACAACTTTCTCTGAAGAGGAGCTCCTGCTGAAAATATTTTAACGTATACCTTTTTGATGAACAACTGCTTCCTGAAGTCTCATAAGTCTTTATCTCCCCCAGTGTCACCCCCTCCCTCCCCTCCCCTCCTCTCCCTCCGCTCATTCTTCCCTCACTCTGCAGCATCAGTGAGCCTTTTGGGAACGCCAGAGTTGTGAATTCAGACTTTACCGTTTAGCTCCCATCTGCTGCAGGAGTTGAGCTCCCTATTGAGCTCGGTTGTTATCCTGTCTGCATCGTTTTATTTAAGAACCAACACACACACACACACACACACACACACACACACACACACACACACACACACACACACACACACACACACACACACACACACACACACACACACACACACACACACACACACACACACACACACACACATCTCTTCTTGCTTCTTTTTCCGTCTCTGCTGCTCGTTATCTCCCTCAGAGACACACTCTATGTAAGTCTCGCTGTGTCCCCTAAGAACGCAGGACAACTTCTTCTACACCAGCGACTATTTCTTATTCTCTTGTTGAAGTGCAGTCACGGTCCAGACCAGCTGAAAGGTAACGCCACCCGGTCTGCAGCTCCGCACAGGAGGCCTCCATCTCACTCGTATTAAACTGTCAAGAAGAGGCTTCGACAAGTATTAATTTCATCTGGGACGATCTGATGGATGAAGTTTCCTTTATGATTTTCCCTGCGCCCCCCTGCTGGGAAGCATGCTGCCAGGAAGTCGTTTAATAAGCTGTAGAGCCGGGGTTACTGCCGACGAGGCTTCCACACAGCTCAGTGGTGCTGATAAAACACCTCCAACAAACAGTTTTTGCTGTTTTGGTCTCCTCCGACGCTCCGTGTGTGTGCAGCACATACAGCTGCTTCTGGCATGTGTTGTGCAGTTTGGTCAGAAGCAATCCATCATTTCCCAAATTAATCAGAAACTCCTCTTAAACAATACAAACACAGGGTCACAGCAATTCATAAGTTAATAAGAGAAGTTTTACACTCAAGTGGGGTTATTTTATCATTTGTACCTGTTTTTGCAGCAGTTTTTACACATTCTCATATCAGGTTGGAGTGGTTTACAGGTTTAATAACAGCAATGGTTTACAGTTTACAGTTTCATTTAGCAAGCGCTTTTGTCCAAAGCGACGTACAACAAAAGCAAGGATTTAAACAGAAGGAAAACCTAGTTATTTGGCTGCAGGTGCTGCCATTAAGTGCAAGTTCTTTTTTTTTTTTTTTTTTTTTTTTTTTGGGGGGGGGGTTACAATAAACAACAAGCCAACAAACCACAGTTAATTGCTGCAACAGTATACTTCAAACTTCAACAACATTCAGTAGTAGTGCTAAAAAATCACAACAGCTGAGTCTTGGACCTACTGACTCATTCTATCCCTGAGCGTTCCCTTGTCTGAGTTTTCAGACATCTCTTAAAAGTAGAAAGGGACTCTGTGGATCGTATGGAGTTAGGTAATTCATTCCACCATTTGGGAACAACAGAGGAGAAGAGTCTGGCTAGTGATTTGGAGCTGCGCTGGGCTGGGAGCACCAGGCATCTTTCACGAGCAGAGCGGTATCGGTTTCTTCCAAAATAAAAGCAGTTCGAAATTTAAAATAACTGATTTACTTTAAAAACAAAGCAGAAACTGCAGAAACTTCTTCGTGAACCTCTCTTCTAATGTTGTAAACCTCCTAACATGTATGGTTGTGTGTGCCAGGTGATGGTGTTTGTCCACGCTCGTAACGCCACAGTGAGGACGGCCATGGGACTGATCGAGATGGCAAAGAACCACGGAGAGACCTGCTACTTTCAGCCAGAGCAGAGCGCAGACTACGGGCAGTGTGAGAAACAGGTAGAAAAACTCACACACTGTGTTTCTATCTTCTTTTCAGAGGCAGAAAAATTACCAAGAAATCGTAGCAGCTTCTGCGGCCTGATCAGAATGAAGGTTCTCCCATTGTGATCCAGAGAATACAAAGTGAAATATGCTTTCTGTTTGTGATGATTGCACAGGACAGTTGTAAGAGTGTTTGTGAAGAACATTTCTTCAACACAACACTTCTTCAAGATTTGGGGCAAATCACATCAGATTCAAGACTCAAGCTGTATGTCATTCTAGCACACGTTTACACATAATGAGGATCTTACTCTCAACATGCTTCATCTTAAACATATAACGTGAAAAAATATATCTGGCTACAGCACAAGCAGCCAAACATGATTTAAACACTACCTTTATTTTCCTTTTTATGAACAGCTGTTGTTGCCTTGAATGTTACTAATTTGTCTTATTGATGACCCAGTGTTTCAGTAAAAAGCATTAATTAGAGCTGAAAAGTCTTCTCCCGCATCCAGATTTAATTTCATAACTTTAGACTTTATTTGAATGGAATCATCTCACTGTCAAGTCAAGGAGTGTAACTCCCTCATTAGATCCATAACTGTTTTGAAAATACAAAATTCATGCCACAACATTACCGAATTATCCTGACAGCTCTGACCTGAACCTGTCACAGCCCGTTAGCTTTGTGCCTTCACCCACTCTGAAGTTACTCTCCTTCCCTGGAAACTAAACCACCCTAAATGTGAAAGCTTGAAGCTACTGAAATTCAAAGTCGTTGATTTAAGATTTATTTACTGTCAGGTTCAGTCACTCTCTGGTTGATGAAGTGTGTGAGTTTACCCACAGCACTAATTTGACACACGAGTCTGAACATGTCATCAGCCTGCCATTGTTTTTGTGTTCAGTTTGAGTAGTTTACTAATTTGTCATTGGTATGCCATTGATATGGGACCGCTGTAGTCTATGTAATACAGTCTATGGTCCATATTTAAATTATTACCATTAGCAGAGCTTCCACACTGACCCAGCATTTCAACATAATTTCTTTATATAATACTGACATTCCTTTTTCATTCCTTAATACAAAATATATTCAAAGCATCAATTGCACTGGGTTTTTAACCATGAAATACAATAGTATACAATTTTTAAGAATATTTCTATGGGGGTCATCTCAGTGCAGTTGCAGGCATCTAAACTAATGTGATTAGTTGACTTTCTTTACTTTTTTGCATTTAAATAGTTTTCCTTCTCTGCGCTTTTCATTGAAATGGGTCAGATTTTAACTTTAGTGACCTTATTCAGAAAACCCACAGTTTTGAAGTCTAGCAATGGGATGACACATAAAATACAGTGTCTTTATGTGTTTAGAGGGATTATCAGGCTACGTCATCATAAAGATGTGCATGCATCTTGACAGCATAAGCAGCGTTTAGCTCAATTTATTCAGATAAGTTAGCATTTTTTAAACACTAAATTCAACCTGTTATCAGCATAAAAATGTACAGTTGTTCTGTGGTTAGTTTTTAAAAAGGATACTATACAACAGAGACAACGCCTAACATGTTTGACTGTCACAGAGCAACCGGTGTTTGGAGTTAATAGCGGCCATGCTAACTGGTGACTCACAGCCAACAGTATCAGTAACGACCGAGAGTCACCAGTTAACAAGGTCACACTTGACGATGAAACACCAGCAACGTCTACGGGTAAATAATTCACTCTGGACGTAGTTTTCTGGTTCTTTTATTATGAACCAGGTCTCAAACCCATTAGTCTATGTGCTTTTTTTGTCTGGGAGGGTTTCTGAGTTATTGACTCATGTTTACGCTGTTTCACAAATCTGGGAGCTGTTTACCATCTGTAAAAGTGATGATATTTAGTTTAAAAATGCGCTTTTTGGTGGTTATCTCCTCCATGTCAGTTTACAAACCATTTTACTCTGCAGTACTTCTGCACCCAAGTTGTGTGCACACCCGGCATTGATGATAAACAAATAATCCCTCTATACAGTATGGCTGGGGCCCTTCGGCCCTGGGTTACCATTCCCCGAGTATTGTTTAGACTCCGCCTCCATGCTACAAGCCTGCAAACAGACCATAGACAGTAAAATAAATGGACATGGCTTCCGTGATGTCACCCATCTGTCTCTGAAGTAGAGTTTGCGGGAGCCATGTTGGAAGTAAGTCGGGCTTTGAGGCTCCAAACTAACAGCTATAGGACGCCCACCTATCAGTCAGATGAACTGGGCTTCTGACAGGGTAAACTCATCGATATTAATTGTATGACTGCAGTCATACAAAAATTACCCCCCCCCCCCCCCCCCCCCCTTTTTTTTTTTTTTTTTCTGTACCAGGCTTTGTACGTGCTTATTTCTGTTGTGAAAATGTCTTTTTTGGTTTTTCTATGGTTTCTGGTACTTTCTGAGCCAGCCTCAAGTGGACACTCAACAAACTGCAGTTTTCAACAATTCGCATTGCCTCATACTTTTAGACTGGAGGTTGCTGCTCGAGACAGACCCTTCTTACATTTTTTTATTTTTCTTTAGTCACGACTTTAACTTTAGGATTTATTTCAAGAACCATTTTCATCAAAACAAAAGTGTGTTTGTTTTTAAATAAGGATTTAGTAACTCGAGTGTCAAGCAGTAAAACTAGGATGAAAGAAAACTAGAAACGACTCCCTGAGACAGTCTCTACCTTCTAGAGTGGAAATAAACTGGGCTACTTACAGTCTCATAAAAGTGTATCCAGAGTTGACTGTCATCATTATATGCTCTGTATTTACACTTTTTAGCTCCTTTACTTTTTGCACATTTACCCAGTGAGTCAAACAGTTTCTGGGAGCCATAAATTGTTCCTGTGGAGCAAAAGAAAACTACTGTAACTCAGTACGACACAGTTTGGCTCCTTTACTGTGAGCATAGGTTGCCATCAGAGCTGTGTGTGCGTGTGTGTGTGTGTGTGTATAATTAATGGTCTGTGTGCTGTGAGCGTACACAGAGGTGGAGCTACTTTCTCCCTCAGAGGATGGTCAGTCAGAAAGCAGCTCCCATATTTAAATCTGCAGCAACAGACGGCAGAGTGATAAATTTAGTAACCTTTCCTTTGTTCCCTGGGGCTGCGCCAAGATTGATGCGCCTCTAATCTCTCCTCTATTTAAATAGGATATGTATACAAATCAGATCACTTTTCATGCTCTCTAAAACTGGAAACACAGACAAGAGACTAAAAATGGTGCGATGAGTCCCAGTTAGTCTCTGAAACGGGAACTGTTTCTACAGAATGTGTACAGGAATTAATCTTGTTGTATATGCACTAACTGTGCATTTATTCACTCCCAGCTCCTCTGCCTGTGTCCTCACATAATGAGTATTATCCACTCCATTAGTCCGTCTTTGAGTGTTTGTCGGTCCGGCCTGCTCTGCTGAAGGAAGAGGCATCGGGCTGACTCCACTCTAAGCCCACACAGAGATAATGCACTGCCTGTTTGCACTCTGGAAATTGCCCCACATTAATATTTATAGGTGTTTTTTAATCTCCAATATGCATATGCAGTGAAATAAAGCACCTCTAAGGTCAGTCATATAATTTGGCGTTTATTTATCCTGCTTTAAAAGTCAGAAGTGATTCCACTATATTTTTCTCTCCCCTAATGTTATTTAATTGGTTTAATCTCGAGAGGCTGGCGAGGCTGTCAGTCAAGCTTAGATATCTTAATGCATCCACTTGAATCAATCCCTGTTAAGTACAGTTTTTGTTGAGCCAATCATAGTGAAACAACCAAAACACCCAGGAGTGGGCTTTGTGCACAAAGATACAGCAAGACACTGAAGCTCTGAGTGAACCACTCTGCTTCAGAGTGACGTGTCAGAGTTTTCAAAGATGAAATGACACCATGTTGATGTTTGAGCTGTGAATGTCAAAAAAACACCTCAGTCAGTTTGGAAAGTCTGATCAGTAAATGTGAGATAAGATGAGATTGACTAAGACATAAACAATGCACACAGGCTCTTTAGAACAGAGATATGTTTGGACTACTGGATAGTAAGCAGGTGGTAATGCAATTTAGAATCCAGACTGGGGAGCGGGACCCTGACATGGCACTGAGGAGGTCTTGTCTCACCCTGACTTCGAACAAGAAAAGTGATAAATAATTAATCAAACATCACCACTAGCCCTAGAGTTAAAAAATGGTTTCTTTTGTTGTTGTTGACTAAAGATGCTCATCATATAGAGGGATTATCAGTCTACGTCATCTTAAAGATGCACACACATTAGCGTAAAGAAGTAGCGTTTAGTTCCCTTCATTCAGACCAGTTATCTGTCTTTAAACACTAAATTCAAACTGTAAGCAGCATAAAAGTATCTTGGTTCTGTGTCAGTTGTCAGAAACAATACTGTACAACTAGGGATGGGTACCTTTCACATTTAAAAAGACACAGTACTGATGCCTGGTACTTGGCAATCAGTATGGGTACTCAAGGGTACCAATTTTCAGTACTTTTTTTTGTCTATGTGGTAAAAAATATCAATTTTTTCATCAACAAAATATTATATATTTTTTTTTTATTATTTAACATATTCATTATTTAATATATAACCTTGCAATGCTGTATTTATGTCCAGCATGGAAAATTCCCTACACTTCCTCTCCCTCACGGTCACAAGGATGCATTTAGGTACCTTAACATGGTACCTTTTGATTTTGCATGAAAGTACCCTGAATTCGATCAGTACCTATAAAAGTGCCTAATTCGGTAACCATTAGAGTCAACAGTCTATCAAGTTTGGACAGTTACAGAGCAACCAGTGTTGTGGAGTTAATAGTGACTGTGCTAACTGGAGACTCCCAGACGAAGGTATCAGTGATTAACTTGTAAGTATGCAGTTTTTAGTTGAACTGGCACACAACCACTCAACATGAAAGGTGTGCACATTAATCTGAAATAGAAACTTTAAAAGTTGAGAATGTTGAAATTTTTTACACTCTGCTTGGAACTTTAAGTGCCTGCTGAGAGATGAGGGTCCAACTATTGGCAAAAAAATAAAAAAACACTTCTTTGTTTGGATGCTGTTCCAGTAGAATTAGCAGGTGTTAGCTTCTCTTCATGTAAATGGCTAAGGTGGTTTCTCAAATTAGTGGTATTTCCATTGTATTTGTCGTGTCTTGTCTTGCTTTCCAACGAGTTCTTAAAATCCATGAGCCCAGATTTCTGCTTTCAACATAACAAAGTGTTTCTTATCGCTGTTCTGAAATTTGGCAGCAATCTGCCATGTTCCTTGTTTTTTTGCTATCGCTCTTTGCAGTAGTTTGTCCCTTCAGGGTTACTGTTGATGATTGATTACGTCCCGTCACAGCATCTTGATGCAGAATTGTTTATGTCTGCATAAATGCATCGTAAAATTTATTATTTTTAACAGCCATATTGAAAATTGAGTGGACAGGTTTCAGCCTCGAGCTTTCAGCTGTTTCATCCGTGTCACATAAAAATATCACCTGGTCCTTTGATTTGTTATTGATATTGAATTGTTGACCATTAATACAGAAGGTTGGGTCATGCATCATTAAATTGTCCCTTAAAAGATTTTTAATTCAGTCTTTTGGAAAAAAAAATTGCTATGCCTGTTATTAAACATAGAAATATCTATTTCACTAAGAGGCTGGGAGAGAGGAGTGTGTGTGTGTTTTTTTTTTCAAATGACTATCCATCTGTACCTGTCCATTGTCTACAGTGCATCCAGAAAACATTTACAACACTTCACTTTTTTTTCACATTTTGTTTAAAAAAAAAAAAAAAAAAAACAGAATAAACCCAGAATTTTTGGTTCTATTTCAGTTTTATAAAATAAGATACTGACACTAATTGTAATGTCATAGACGATAAAGAGAGCATTTCACAGTCATAGTAGCAGGAGCAAGTGTCAGCTGTTCTCCACTTCATGAAAAGAAACACATTTAAAACAAACAAAAAAATGGCCAAAAATAAACCCAGTAAATTTGGCAGCACAATCTTTTTTTTTAATTCTGTGTCACAGAAGCAAAGTACAGCTCATCAAGTCACAGTTGGACTGAACCAGGGTTCAGACACAGCAGTGACAACAGATCTGTTGAGGAAGTAAACATGACTCATCAACACATAGATTAGAAAAAGATAAAAACATTAAAAAAGACTGATGTACATAAAAGCATGGCGCAGATCACTCTGAGCTATTTCAGGCCTGAGTTTGATCATAACTGCCTACAATAGTTGGGGAGGATAACCTGATTTAGGGTATGGGATTTTGGACTATCGTTGTTTTTGTAGAAATAATCCTCAACCGTGTCAATATTACAGTTTACTGCTCTGGATCAAGCCATATCCTACCAAACCTGGGACAATTATCATCAAATGTGTTAGATGCATGAAATTTCTGCTTTGAAATACCTACAGCTGTTAATAAACGGTGCAGACTGTGAAACATTGCTACTTTTACAGCTCACAAACATGTCAGCAGCCGTAAACACAACTGTTCACAGAAACAAGTGAAATATTACATAAGAAGAGCAGCTGCAAAAAAGCTACTTGTTCTTCAGTGAATCTGCTTCATATCCATATTTGTAAGTGTTTTACATTTATTCAAATGTTTGTCCAAACAACAGTCTCAAACCAAACATATTTGTCTGAACACTCCTACAAGATTCAAGCAGCTGAAGGAGCGGATGTAAACTAAAAAACAAAAAACAAAAAAGCTTGTGATGAATTTTCTGTCAGGTGGAAGTGTTTGTTGACTAGAAAATAATTCAGACAGTGGCAGGAAGATTAATCAGAATTTGGACTGACAAACAATCCGTGTTAGTCAGACGTCTCCCCTGTTGGTTCAAGTCTGCACAGAGGATTTGTATCCTGACATCTCTTTGACTAATGGATTCATTTCTGTTCACGTCTCACTTTGAACGTAAATGATGAAGGACTGCAGTCATCAGGTGTGTACAAACACAACAAATTCTCATTTCCTGGGAAGTTGAGACTCAGCCCCAAAGAGCGATTGAAACAGTGAAAGCCTCAGCAGTTTAAGTTAAAGATTTATAATCTCTGTGTAAATGTAAAGTAGCTGTAAAAAATAACTCCAGGGGTGTAAAGCACATCGTTTTGCTCCACCCCTGTGTGCAGAGACCCTCTGCTTAAAGCTCTCCCAGGAATATTGTATTCGAGAATCTGTTTGACTTTCATTTGCTCCAACTCTCACAATCCCCCCCTCCACCTTCTCCTCACTCCGCCTCCCCTTCTCCTTCGTTTTTAATACCCAGTTCTGAGAGATAAACCCACTGCCTCCACAGGAGAGAGGAGCTTTTCTGTGGAGGTTAAGAGACCCCTTGTGGTCCCATGAGGCCACTGCACAGTCGATACGACAGACACATCACTTGAAGAAACGTCTTCGGCACTAACTTGTTCTTCACCTGCCGTATGCACGGTTCCTTTGTTAGAGTTTGGCTGCATAATATTAAAGACAGGAGCGTGAAATTAATGATGATGGTGTAAATGTAGAGATACCCAGAATAGATGCACTGATAGACCTCCACTCATCTTCTTCTTTAAACTCTCCATCTCTGTGGTCTTCAGATGTTCAGCTTTCATGTCATTTTGTTTGACAAGACACAGCTCTGCAGACATTTTGCTGCCTCGGAGCGCTGGGCCTCATGGGACTCCACAGCAGCACCGGCGTGGGCTCATTAATGTCTCTGTTTGCTTTCATTGGTGCTATTTTTACAAGTCTCGTCCACCGCCGGTCCTTTCATTGTGTCAGATCCGTGACAACCTGTCAGTGTGCCGAACCAGCTCCTGATGCACTGATCAACAACAATGAGCTGCGGCTCAAAGGCTGCTGGGAAACAGGACTGACACAGTGGAGTGACAAACACACACAGCACAAAAAATGGCTGCCTGAAATAGAATCAGTCTTTGTAAAAACAATGGGGCAGTTTGAAGAAAGCAGAGTACCTCTCCATCCAGCCTGACTGTTCTTGTTTTAAAGCTCCTCTAGTCTCACAGCTCCAGGGAGGGGCATACATGTTGTTCTGATGAAGCATTGTGGGTCAGTTTTCTTAATAGGGACCTATTAATCAGAAGTATATCACATGAAATTTGGTTTTATTTTAAGGATTAGATCACAGAAGTCAGCCAGGGTGAAACCTCTTTGCAACTCACTACTGTCTTAACAGTGAAACTGAGACTCCCTGAATTTAGACAACCCAGCACTCTGCCTTAGAAGACTTTAATAGACCGAGTAATGATGTTGTAGACATATCTGGAGGATTTTGGACTGTCACACCCAGTAAAGAAAGTCTATCATTGCCACTAGCTGAGTACAAATCCCCAACATGCCAGTAGGCCATCCTTCTAAGAAATTCCGAACATTGGTTACCAGCTGATGGGTTCTACATGATTTTGTACAGTGAGTAAACTGAAAAAGTCAATGCCACCTGGTCTCCATCACTTTGATCTAGTCAGTGGGTTGGGATGAGGAGAGATACTTGGGGGCCAAAACAAAGTGAAGTGGTAATAATACACCTGATCCTCTCTTTCCTGGCTCACTTCAGTCTTCCTCATAAAGGTGGTAGAGTAAGCAGAGCAAACAGCCTAACTTAGCAGGGTGAGCAGGAATAAACCACCATCCACTCAACTATTGAACCAACTCTCTATCCATCCATCCATCAAACCAAACAATATTTGATCCAATCATCTAACCTTTCTTTAAATCAACAATCAACCATCCATTTTTCCACTCATCCATCCATCCATCCATCCATCCATCCATACATCCATACATCATCCATCCATCCACCTATCCATTTATCCATCCGTCCATCCATCCATCCATCCATCCATCCATCCATCCATCCATCCATCCATCCATCAAACCAACCAATCATTGACCCAATCATCTATCCTTTCTTTCACTGTTCCATCCATCCATCTGTTTATCATCCATCATCCATCGATTCATCCATCCATCAAACCAACCAATCATTTATCCATCAAATCAACCATCTATCTAATTAACAATAAATTATTCCATCCATCCATCCATCCATCTATCCACCCATCCATCATCCATCCATCCAGCAAACCATCGGGCTTTCCAATCAACTTTCAATCCATCCATCTTTCTTATCAACTATCAATCCATCCATCTATCCATCCATCCATCCATTATCCATCATCCATCCATCCATCCATCCATCCATCCATCCATCCATCCATCCATCCATCCATCCATCCATCCATTCCATTCCATTCATCCAACCAGCCAATCATTAATTTAATCATCTATTCTTATTTTCACACATTCCATCCGTCCGTCTGTCTATCTTTTATCATCCAACATTTCATTCATCAAACCAATTGACTATCAGTCATTCAGCCATCCATCCATTCATCTATCCATCCATTAATTCATCCATTCATCTATCCATCCATCCATCTTTCTGATCAACTATCAATCTATCCATCTATTCAATTGACTATTAATCCATTCATCCATCCATCTATCCATCCATCTTTAAATCCATCCATCTTTAAATCCATCCATCTTTCCATCCATTCATCCTTCCATCCATCCATCCATCCATCCATCCATCCATCAATTTGACCATCCATCCATCCATCCATCTTTAAATCCATCCATCTTTAAATCCATCCATCTTTCCATCCATTCATCCTTCCATCCATCCATCCATCCATCCATCCATCCATCAATTTGACCATCCATCCATCCATCCATCCATCCATCCATCAAACCAACCAATCATTGACCCAATCATCTATCCTTTCTTTCACTGTTCCATCCATCCATCTGTTTATCATCCATCATCCATCGATTCATCCATCCATCAAACCAACCAATCATTTATCCATCAAATCAACCATCTATCTAATTAACAATAAATTATTCCATCCATCCATCCATCCATCTATCCACCCATCCATCATCCATCCATCCAGCAAACCATTGGGCTTTCCAATCAACTTTCAATCCATCCATCTTTCTTATCAACTATCAATCCATCCATCTATCCATCCATCCATCCATTATCCATCATCCATCCATCCATCCATCCATCCATCCATCCATCCATCCATCCATCCATCCATCCATCCATCCATCCATTCCATTCTATTCATCCAACCAGCCAATCATTAATTTAATCATCTATTCTTATTTTCACACATTCCATCCGTCCGTCTGTCTATCTTTTATCATCCAACATTTCATTCATCAAACCAATTGACTATCAGTCATTCAGCCATCCATCCATTCATCTATCCATCCATTAATTCATCCATTCATCTATCCATCCATCCATCTTTCTGATCAACTATCAATCTATCCATCTATTCAATTGACTATTAATCCATTCATCCATCCATCTATCCATCCATCTTTAAATCCATCCATCTTTAAATCCATCCATCTTTCCATCCATTCATCCTTCCATCCATCCATCCATCCATCCATCCATCCATCAATTTGACCATCCATCCATCCACCCATCCATCCATCCATCCATCTGATCATCCATGCATTCACTCACCCATCCATCTATCAAACCAACCGAACATCTATTTGTCTTTAAGTCCATGTACCTGTTAATTTGTCAACTCATCATCTAACTGACACTTACTCTTAAATCCACTGAACTGACCAATCAGCCATCCATCCACCCATCCATACATTAAACCAACCAATTATTCATCCATTTTCTTAATTTGGTCTAACATATGAGTGACGACAGGGTGTATTAATGTTTTGTCTTCTGGGTGTTTTAATGTTATGCCAAAGTGATTGTGTTGTAGATTGATTGTCTGGTAGAAGTACGTTTTCAATTTTAGGTTTACAGTCTGACCTGGTACTGAAACAGGGTGTTGTGATTGCTTTAGCAGATTATATTTTGGATGAGCATTGGCTGCTGCTGGTAAGAAGAGGAGTCAAATGTGATAAATTTAGGAAAGAGAATGTGTACAAGCGATATAATATTTAGGCGCTACCATGAATTTTTCCCATTAGTTTCTCTTCAGATCTAAAGAAGCTGCTTCCTCAGATAATTAAGTCGTAATAACACCATCATAGTGTCGACTGTTTTATGTAAATTTGAGCTGACGATAACATAATTTCACACCATAGATAGACAGAAATGTTAAAGTTTGTTGGTTTTGCTGCAGAGAACAAATTATCGTCATTTCTTGTCACAGATGCTCAAAAAGTGGCACTTTCTCCAAATGAGATAAACTTCATCTGAGCTCATTAACTCCATCTGTAGTCTCGGGAAAAATATCACAACGTTGTAAAAATGTGATTATGTGAAATGTGGCTCTGCTGACTGTAATTTGTGTTGGGTTTAGCCGATCCCCTCCCCGGATGGAGCTAAAACAGAGTGAGGTATGGAGAGATGGAGGCAGATCGTGATGGAAAAGTGGAGTAGAGGTGGGTGTGAGTGGAAACTCGTCCTCCCACTCTCTGCCACCCATCCTGCGGCTCTGAGCACCAAACATTATGACTATCAAGGGCCACTAAATGAAATCAACAATTAGCCATCCTGCCTCCGTTAAACAGAGTAAATGAAAAGCTGTGGAGCTCCGGAGAGTCAGTGTTAGTGGTGATGCTGTTAGACAGGAGCCATCTGCTGCTCTTTACTGCACAGCTCTCATTGCATTTGATACTTCTTTTTGGCATTTAACTCTAAAAAATTCTGCTTTTTTAAGCTGAAAATTACAGATACGTATGTGTTTCTAAAAATGCTCCCGCTTCTCTCCAGCACATTATTCCTAAAAGGATCAGGGATCAATGAGCACAGGGATTAAGTCCTCAGAGATGTGAGGCTGGTTAGTTACACCTACCTCCATTTAGTGGTCCTTAGAACAGGTTTGACAACCTCCTGAATAGTTTATTTCTGCTCTGCTGCGAGCTGATGTTCTGTACGTGGTCAGGACAATGACAGACTGAGTGGAGCTGGCAGCAGGCTGTCTGCAGACACACAGAGCTCTGCAGCAGGAGCAGCAGCGGGCGGCCGGGCCTAATGGGACCTGATCAGGAGCTTAGGTCACTGCCATCTCAAATACAGCCATGGTGCAGCAGACATCAGCGCTAACTCACCTTAGATTAGATGCTGGAAGCATGGCAGTAACACACTGTGACACCTCAAAGCAAAGCCTCAGTCTCAGCATTTCAATTAGCCGGCCTGGCACACATGGATCTCTGCACATCATGGCCTGGAGGACTCCCACCAGGACCCAGTGTGCTCGGGTCTAGACCTATAAGGTTTTTTGACAGCGTAATAGGGCTGTTTTCAAGGACTGTTGTCTCAAAAAAAAACAGCAAAAAGCATGAAACATGCATGAAAAGAGCACAAACAAAATAATCAGACCAACATTTATGATTAAATAAAGACGAGATTTGTGGAAAATGTGCAAAAAAATTCATGTGGGATCAGAGGCTTTGCACACTTTAATAGAATCAGATTACATTTTAGAACATGGTTGATATAACTATGCTATGAGCTATGGGAAGACCTTGGTGTTTGAGGCCCACCCCTACTGCGTGTCATGAAGCATTTTGGAGATCCTTGTGTTGTGGGCTGTTTTTTAGACCAGAATTTTTTGATCAGCTTTCAGGCAGATTCAGGGATTTCTACAATGTGAACATGCAGAGGTTTAAAAAATTGCACAGGTTAAGTTTGAACATCCAGCATTGATACTTTATATCCATGTTGAATTCATAGAGAAGTAGACTACTCCTTCTTTAAATAAAGTTTATAGCCAAACTCTAATAACTACATCATTTATGTGAATCCTGATTCAGACATTAAGATCTTTTGATTCAGTGCGTTCTCTGTGTTTTCTTAGTAATGTCGTTATTTAAAGGTAAAACAGGATAAGATACTCTGTTATTCATCCCACAGCGCAGAAAAATTATAGAGTTAGAGCAGCAAACAAGAAAGCATTAAGTTAAAAAACATTAGAGTAAGAATCCATTAAATAAGATAATATAGTTAGTGTAACTAACTACATAAAATATGTTAAATATTTAGAATAACATAAAGGTAAAGATCTCTGAAAAGGGTTGAGGCATGTTGTCTATCAGAGACGACAGCTTTACCATCATTCTCCTGTCAGCCTTCACCTCCACAGAGTCCAATCCTTCCAATATGGCGTTCATGTCCGGTGTTAGCTGCTAGCCATGTCTCAGTGAATAGTATGTACGGGTTGATGTCATCTCTTCTTAGCTTGCACCAGAGTGCTAGCTTGCAGAGAACAGCGGACCTAGCACTGGTTAGCATCAACATGCTACAGCCTGCTAACAGCTGATCTGGTCTGTATTCAATGCAATGTAGGCAGCTGAGTGGTACGCTTCAGTTTGTCTCAAAGGACGGTATATTTGTAACTCTACCTGACTCTAATATAACCACAGCAGCTCCTTTTTTCTTCTTTTGCAGTGACACATCAAATAAACCTCTTTGTTGTTTTCACGTTGTGTAAACTGAACTGATGTTGTTCAGTTTTATTTTCAGTCATAAACAAAACTCTGAATATGCAAACTCTCTCCTAAACCTCCATCCAGGCTGCAAATCGCCTTTTATTGCAACCCCATCACATGTGTGTGTGTGTGTGTGTGTGTGTGTGTGTGTGTGTGTGTGTGTGTGTGTGTGTGTGTGTGTGTGTGTGTGTGTGTGTGTGTGTGTGTGTGTGTGTGTGTGTGTGTGTGTGTGTGTCTGACAGCTGCTGGCAGTAATGGGCTTTCTCTTTGCCGGGCACTGACCTCTATTTAGATGCCCGGAGAGAGAGATAAAGGCGTATGATGAGGACTCCCCTCCAGCTCAGCCAGGTCACTGCCTACTGTCAGTCATACACACACACACACACACACACACACACACACATCTCTGTCTGACTCCCCATCTCATCTGAAGTGGGAACTTTAAGCCTGTGCTAGATTTTGTCTGACATATTTTTGGAAGTGAATGACTGATTTGTGTTGATGTTACAGTGAATTGCTATTGCTTTGTTATTAAAGTCTTTATTCTTTAAATAAACATGGCTGTTTAATTGTTGTTTTGAAGCCATCAAACAGGTATTGTTTAGTCTTTAATTTAACATGCAGAAAGCAGAAGTTTTCAGTTTACCGCTGTTTTGACTTCTCAGTTAATTTCTTTTATTTTCAACTTCTGTTACTCAATTAGTTAACGCTGATCCAAAACTAAACAATAATTCATTCACTCCTGAGATAAAATTCAACTCTACTTAGGTTTTCCAATCAGTGACTGTGACTCACTGCTCACTGAGCGGCAGTAAACACAGCGAGACTGGTTAAAATTTTTAAAATGACATGAAATTAAGGAAAGTTGGACTTGACATTAATTTGTTAAAGCTACCAAAGAACCAGGGGTCCATGGGCATCGACATGTGGCCAGAAATCATATCCTAATGTTTATATGTACCTGATTTCAACGCCAGGAAACACACAGTGTAAAGCCTGAGAGCTAAAGAAGCCTCTGTGATTCAATTTACAGTTTAAAGTGTATATACCCAAGTTAATACATGTATTATCTACCTGCACTTTTGGTATTTAACAAAAACTGTATTATTAATAGATGCATTGTCTCCGCAACGGTAATTAAGTATTGTTAATATTAAAAACTTTATACAACACAGCTACAGCTGCTTGTGCTGGAGTTCCCTCTTATTTGGTAAACTGGGTTAGCCTCAGTTTGAGTTAGTTGAATCATGTCAAGCACAAGCTTCATAATCACACAAAGACAAAAAATGTTTCAGTTATGAAAAAATGTCAAATGAAAAATGCAAACATTTAAAGATATTGTAACTTCAGGAATGATTAATTTCAAAAATACAGCATGAATTAGCGTAAACTGACACAAAATAGGAACAGCAAATCCTACTTTCATTGTCTGGACTGTTTCTGTAAATTGCTGCGATCCATCAGTTTCTCTTCTCTCTGTCTTTTAGTAGCCTGTCAACAGATCGCTCTGACTGCTTTTCAAACATGTTCGTTCAATCAATCATGCAACAGTTTTTTCCCATTTTTGATTTTGTTTAGAGTTTAGACGGTATTTAAGCCAAATCTGCCACTCATCTCCCCCTTTCTGCCACTCTGTGGGCGAAACTGAAGCGACTTCTGCTTGCTGTGACATCATGTGCACACCCTCTATTTTTGTCCATTAAATACCTTTGTTAACAGGACTCAAGAACGAGACATTAACACAGAGAAGAAAGAGTGAGAAGGGTTTGTGTAAATTAGAAGGTTACACTGGCACCAAAACTTAGGGGTGCACTGATCACAATTAAACAACCAATAAAGTGTCCTGAGTTTTAGGTCTCAGAGCAAAAGGCAACAATGACTGGCTGTCAGACCTTCCTGGAGGTTTATAAGATCAGTTTCATATGTAAGGATGGGCCGATCACAGATCCCTTGAAATTAAGGAAATCGGCACCAATCAACTGGTGCATGTCTGCCCAAAATCATTATACTAATAATAATAATAACAGGGGCTGTGCGGTGGCACAGTGGTAAGTGTCTTACAGCAAGAAGGTCAGAATTCCAGTTCAGGCAAAGTGGGTCTTTCTGTGTAGAGTTTGCATCCTCCCCCCACCCCGTGCATGTGTGGGTTCTCCGTGGGTACTCTGGTTATGCTCATCAGGTTAAATGGTGATTAGTGACCAGTTTAGGTTGTACCCCACCTCTCACCTCAAGACAGCTGGGATAGGCTCCAGCCACCTGAGACCCAGAGGAAGATAATTGATAGAAAATGAATGAATGTCAATTGTAGAAATATCTAAGGCACTTTACTAAATACTCAAGGATGCTGCGCAGTTGGACAAAAGCCAGGTGATCAGGGAGAAAAATGTAGCTGGGAAATGTCTGAGGGCAGATTTAACAAAGAAAGGGTTTGACCATTGTTAATGATGTTTGGGATCCAGAGTCTAGGGCAGGCAACAGAAAAAACCCAGGCTTGGCACTTGGTTTAAGGGACTTTCAGAAGGTAGGCTTTGCTGGACCTGAGGAATCTGGAAGCTGAGTGGTGTTGGAGGAGATCACAGAGGTAGGGGGCTTGGTTATGACGTGCTTTGTAGGTGGTGAGAAGAAATTTTATTTGAATAATTATACTACTACTAATAATAATAATAATAATAATAATAATAATAATAATCATAATCATAATAAATCAGTCGGTGTGATGATGATGAGTGGTTCAAACCTTTGTGAATATAAAATTTTCACTCCTCTGTTATTTTTGCAGGCTTATCCTTCTTACACCATATTAAATAAACATATACATATATACACAAAACTGCTGTCTACTAAAACACAGAGCGTGTACTGTATGCCACATCCCTGCTTTGAACTCTCCTCTCTGTAATTCTCCTTGTAGATGTTAAATGCTCTTTCAGCTGCTGAATCAGCTGTATCAAAGTGAAAATTGTTGTGAGGTTTCACTGAGTGTTGCTCTTATCCAGGAGAAATAATCACAGACTGTATGACACGTGTCAGTTTCTCAGTCTGTTTCTTTCCTGCGGTTCAACATGGTTTTGGATCTGAGTGTTTCTCCCACCTTGAGCACTCAGTGATCAGTGCTGCTTTCTTCGCCTCACACGCCCTGAAGCTCTTCTTTCGTCTGTCTTTAACTCGCCTCTCTCATCACCTCCTTCAGATCCAGCGCTCCAGGAACAAGCAGATGAAGGAGATGTTCCCAGAAGGCTTTGGGATCCACCACGCTGGCATGCTGCGTGCAGACCGCAGCCTAATGGAGAGCATGTTCTCTAAGGGACACCTTAAGGTGCTGGTCTGCACAGCCACCCTCGCTTGGGGAGTCAACCTGCCGGCCCACGCAGTCATCATCAAGGTTTGTTTGTTGGATCTCTCTGAATTCCTTTCATTTTCAGATATTCTTTAGGAGGAGAATCACCAGCTGGCTGCCGTGTGATCTCACACACACTGCTGAATATTAAGTCTATAGGAGTCCTGCAGAGGTTCTTTAATTTAAACAGACTGGGAGCCTCAAGCCCATTGGTTCCTGCTAAATATTTAAAGTGCAGCTACAAGTGAATCAGTGTGTAGGAAAATCATAATGAAAGTTTACATCCAATTACATTTGTGGATTTACAAACCACAGAAGTTTCAAGAGTCATTTTTTTGGAAATTTTACAAACTCGACAAGATACAAAGCAATGGGATGCAGTACAATACAATACAATTATTGATCCTCATTAGTGGAAATTGTGCTATTATAGCAAGAGACAGGGATTTAAAACAGAATTGAAAAACATTATAAACATTAACGTAAATTTCAAAACAAAGAATAGAAGATAGATAATAATGAATATATGCACTATGGACATGTCCTACTTATGCATAGATACATGATTAAAAAGGGGAAAATAGTTGTACTACTTATTGCACAGAGAGTTGATTGCATGAAACTATACGATACACTGTTAGGAGTCACTTTATCGCACTCTTGAGTAATTTGTCTTAGACTGAAGTTGGACATGTATTAAAGCAAAGACAGGCAAACAGAATTCTTTGTTTAATGTAGATTATCCATAAGGCACATGTACCATAATGAGTACAACAGAAAATAAGTGAAACAAAAAGAAACACTATCCTAATGTGTTTAAATCAATGGTGTTTACACTAATTGATTATTTTTCAACCAAAGAATTGAACACTCAAACCCGTCTTTTCATGTGTTATTTCATTGTTTTTCTCAGAAGACCATTGCTCTGTTACAAGTCACACACTCCTGTAAGCACATTCACATGACAACAAACTGTGTAAACTCTGCACTTACTGGAACTGTGCATAAAATCAAGCAGGGTAGTGTTGTCCCAAATCAAACGCACTTACCGGAAACTACAAGCTCATTTCACAACTGGTCACAGCTGTTCTTCTGCTCTCCACTGATTACATTCAAAAACCATTGCTTGATCCGTTCCCGCCCCTTACTCTGAATAGCCAATATGGCAAACGTTGAGTGTCCACATTTAATTTTCTGACCATTTTGAGTGAGCAATCAGAGAAATCAAAGTGCACTGCATTTTTCCATACTGTCAGTGTGAACACTTATACACTCAAAATAGTGCATGTTGGTGCGCAGTTGGGAACACATCAAAAGTGCATGAATAATTGGATTTCCAGTCTCTTGATGTTGTAGGATGAAAATTCAGCTGATTTTTGCTGATAGTTACGTCTATCCTTTGTCTCTGCCACAGGGAACTCAGATCTACGATGCAAAGCGAGGTTCTCTGGTGGACCTGGGCATTCTGGACGTCATGCAGATTTTTGGACGTGCAGGTCGTCCTCAGTTCGATAAGTACGGCGAGGGCACCATCATCACCACCCACGACAAACTGAGTCACTACCTGACCCTGCTCACCCAGCAGAACCCCATCGAGAGCCAGTTTCTGGACAGCCTGGCCGACAACCTCAACGCTGAGGTCAGTTTCATGTGGTTCAGATGTTTTATTTACCTTCCAGCTCTGCTGTCTTCACAAAGGAACGGTGTTGTGTGAAACTTTCGAAAGATTGACGAATAAAAAAAGGAAAAAGCTAATTTTTTTTCTAATTTTGAAGTACATTTATTCAAAGCTTGAAAAAGCATTCGGCACATCAAGCTGCAATGAAACCTTCCAGACTCAGGGTGGATATATCAATTGACATAGTGACTTCAATGATAATTTGTTTTTTTTATCTGTAATTTTTTTCATCAATCAACAGGTTATTAAGACTCAAGTATAAAAAAATACTCCCCTCTATCTATTTCCATTATTATTACATATTCCATGGTATTAATATTGCATGTAAAGATATAAAAGTGGTTAAAGTCATTTTAGCTGAATCCTCACCTCTGTGTGTTTGAAATGACCAGATCTCACAGTAAAGCATGTTTAAGCATGTTTAAGCAGTTGTGTCAGTCTTGACAAAACCAAACTGCAGTTTCCTAAAGGGTCCACCAGATGGCACCAGAGACCAGTTCTCCACCTGATCCTGTTTGTTTCTCTCCTCTGGTTTCAGATCGCTCTGGGAACAGTCACCAACGTGGAGGAGGCAGTGAAGTGGCTCAGTTATACTTACCTCTATGTTCGCATGAGAGCCAACCCGCTGGCATACGGCATCAACCACAAAGCCTATCAGGTCTGTGAGCCTAGGGATGGTCTGCTTTATCATTACTATGATTAACAAAATCACGCCAGAGTAAGGACACTGGATAGTTTCCTTTTTTTACGAGGGGAAAATGTCTAGAAACATGTATGAACATCACTTCAGATGAACATTTTGTTTCATTTTCTTTCATTTTGACTTATTCATTTTCTGTCTTTCCAAATCTTCTTTTCAGTGCACCACAACTCTGCAAAGAGGCAACACTCATATCTACATTTTGCAACTGGCATTTCCTGCTATCTTTGCAGACAGATGCTTAAACAGAAAGTTCAAACACTTTTAGTTGGCAGGAAATAAAAAGCCTGCCCCTTAACTCGACTCAAAAACTGTTTCAGTGAATTAAACCTAAAAGATCTGAGATGGATTGATAATCGAGTCCATGATTGATAATGTATCATGTAGAAGAGATGCTTCTGAATCTTGCTTCATATAAAAAAACTCCATTATTATTATTATTATTATTAATTATCTGATCAACCCAGTTTCTAAGAGAAATTTTCACACAGTCAATAAATGAGTTGAGATTAAAAATGAAGTTTGTTTTCCAGATGGATCCATCCTTGGAGCTGTACAGGAAGGAGCTGGTGGTGGAGGCCGGCAGGAAGCTGGATAAAGCCAGGATGATCCGCTTTGAGGAGAGGACCGGATACTTCGCCTCCACTGACCTCGGCAGGACCGCCAGCCACTTCTACATCAGATACAACACCATCGAGGTAGACTCTTCCACATAACATACATAAAGTTAGACCAAGTTCTGGCACAGAGACTGAAATTGAGGCCTTTTGAGGTAGAATTTCCTCTTTGGGCAGGTACAGCTTTAAAGATGGCAGCTGATGGGGCAGATAGTGTAAGATTTTAGTAGAAGTACACCAGATGAATCTTTCTGAGCTGAGAAAAGATTTTCGCATGAAATAAGTTGAGTCACAGTCTCTGCCATCAATGGTTTATGCCTGATCGTAATCCACAATTTAAGCACCAATATAGGTTATTCCTTTATGTTATTTCTCAGCTTCCCAATCAGGCCGAGCAGGACCAAATTAATATACTGCACGTCAGAGTTTCTATGACAACACCACGCCAACTGAAGAAATTTAGTAAAGAGAAGAAAGATCTGTTTTTTTTTCCTGCTAAAAATGATTTCTGTGATTAATTTTGTAGTGATGGTGGACACAGGAGCTAAAACACAGGCTAAACTGCTAGTTATAATGTTCATTCCAACCCACATGCAGCGAACTTGAGAGTCTTGAGGTGACATAACCAGGATTCACTAACGTTACACATTACAGACATGTCTTAGAGCAGCAGGCTGTCAGTAACATTAGATATAGCCAGCTACTAAACTACATTACAAAGTTTTCTTGTTTCAAACAGTAACACCACATAACTGTTTATAAATACCTAAGCTCATCACATTGTATTCAGTAAATTTATCTCAAACTAAGAAAATTAGAAGACCTGATCTCCATCCATTTCCAAAACAAACACAGGCCTTGTTAAAAGGTAAAGATAATTTATTTGTATGTACTCTTCAGTTGGACGTAAACATCAACCACCCAGGCAGATGTAGAATTTGATTATTTAACCTTAAAAATCTCTGGCACCTCATGTTTCTTATGCGGGATACTTCTGTTATTATTCAGTCACATCATTTTGTCACTGATATGTGTATAACTTGTCATCATGTTTCTAAACTTTGACATTTCTTTCCTTCAATGTGTGAAGACCTTCAATGAAAACTTCAACTCTCAGCGAACTGAAGCTGACATCCTCAGCATCGTGTCGAAGGCAGAGGAGTTTGAACAGCTGAAGGTGAGATGTCAACACGTTCTACTACAATACTGATTCTAATCATGTCTTAAATGTTAATATTTTACTATAAACCTGCAGTGACCTTCCAAAAAAACTGTTTATTGTGTTTTTATTTGTAGCCTCCTCACAGTCTGTTTTTTTAAGTGTTGGTTATATATGATATGAAATAAACGATCCATCCTGTCGTTGTCAGGTTCGTGATGAGGAGCTGGAGGAGCTGGACCAGATGTTGTCAAACTACTGCGAGCTGCCGGCTGCAGGCGGGGTGGAGAACAGCTACGGAAAGATCAACATCCTGCTGCAGACGTACATCAGCCGAGGAGAGGTGGACAGCTTCTCCCTCATCTCTGACCTGTCCTACGTGGCTCAGGTGAGGAGTGTTCAATGTCCGCTGTGGAAACTGCAAAGACAGAGACACAGAACTAACCAGGGGATTCAACCTTTTACTGTTTGAACACTGAAATGCCCTCTCATGTGGTCCCACTCTGCAGTGTGTTGAATCTGTCCCCCTGTGAGCAGTCAGACCTCTTAGTTTCACCCAGTTATCAACCAGGAAACAGAGTTTTTTAATCCAGGGAGCGTTCAGACCTCACCACGTACTCAGATCACATTAACACCTGACCAGATCAGTCGCAGCCTGAGCAGACTTGAGCAGTCTATCAGCGAGCTGCTCTGCCACCCGACCTCTCCTCCAGAACTAACGCGGGGCGATTCATCAGAGCACAGCTGTGTCCAACCTGGACGTCTGAACCCAACCAGACCTCCTCCTGATCACACATGATTAATCACCAGCACACAGCTGCTGCACGGGACTCCTGATCCAGCACAAATGTGTTTCAGTTGTTTCCCTCCGTCTCTAAACTTTTGAGTCTTGAAACTAATCCGTGCAAAAACGCTGCACTTATCGTGTTCTTTTCGCTTCCCACAGAACGCCGCCCGCATCGTCAGGGCTCTGTTCGAGATCGCTCTGAGGAAGCGCTGGCCGGCCATGACCTACCGCCTGCTCACCCTCTGTAAGGTGATCGACAAGCGGCTGTGGGGCTTCTGCCATCCTCTGCGCCAGTTCTCAAGCCTGAGCCACGTGGTCCTGAACCGCCTGGAGGAGAAGAAGCTCACTGTGGACAAACTGAAGGAAATGAGGAAGGATGAGATTGGTAAAAGTCCAAATGTTCCCCCACCTTTCAGTTCACTGATCACTTCATCATGTTCACCTTAGAATCAGCCGTCCTCCTCTCAAACAGCTCTGCTGAGTTCACTTTTATAAAACCCAAGATGCTTCAGAGATCATCGCTCAGCCTGGCTTTTATTGTCAGGTCAGAGTGGGAGGTGTTGAAACAGGTGTCATAAACTACTTTCAATCCAGCTTCCATTCTAGCTTGTGAGTTAAAGAGAAGCCACATGGAGCCAGTTGTTTCTGAAATAAACAAAGTTTTATATGTCTTGGCATCTCAAAGCTTATCAGCTGGCTCCATTAATTTTCTCTTGAGCCACCATCAGTCTGGACGATTTTACAGACCTTATTTAGAAATGAGTGGTCTTTATAAGATACCACAGGCGCTCCACCCTAATCCCTGGGCTGCTCCAGCTGCCGAAATGTCCTTTAAAGTTGTTCTTCTGTGTATTTGAAATGAAATAAATGATGTCAGCCATCTTCCGCCTCAGGAACTCTGACATAAAGCAGAGGCTCCTGTTTTGCCCTAAACTCATGCCTCTTCGGAAACAACCCACTCAATGAACATTATCTTATTTATAACACAGCCACTTCCTTATCAAATGAATAATAATAATATTTCCACTCTTTCACTTCACAGCTCATCTTTTACCTAATGTCACCATAAACTCCAGGTTCCTCAGATGTTAACATGATGTGTTTTGTTCCAGGTCACATGCTGCATCATGTCAACATTGGGTTATCAGTCAAACAGTGTGTCCACCAGATCCCCTCCATTACCATGGAGGCCAGCATCCAGCCAATCACACGCACTGTGCTGCGTGTTCGCCTCATCATCACGCCTGACTTTCGCTGGAACGACCAGGTGAACATGACACAGGACAAGAGCTGTAACACACTGATTTAGTTGGTTTATAATCTCATGGTGCTAAAAGAAGACTCAGTTTTTGGTCCTTGGTCACAAAGTTAGAGGGTTGTGGGTTCAAGTCCCATTTGTACCAAATTGAGATAACCTGCAGTATAATCTACAACCGGTTTAAAGTTTCACCATAACTTCTCCCTGACACAAACACTAGAGTCACGTTTTTATGGCATTGAAAATACTTTCTTAGCTCCTCCTACTCGCCGCTGTCACAGCCGAGAAGTCTCCATCTGTCCTTTGAGGCCAGATCTCCTCTAGACCCCGTCAGCATGTCCCATCTCAGTGTGCGGACAGGCCAGAGGGGATCATGGGAAGCTTAGTCCTCAGTTTGTGATGGAATCTGAGAGGAACAGGAAGCTCATTGTGGCGGGGCTGAATATTAAGATGAATGTTTATGTCCGATTAGAGATGCGTGCTCCAATCATGGGAGAGGGGTAATGGAGACGTGCTGGCTTAGCTCTGATCTGGCAGCAGAGCCAGGACACATGTAGTGACACATGAGCCGTCTCCCTGATGGCACCCAGGAAACAGACCACACTGGCACACAATGATACGACCGAGGCGGCAGGAGGATTGTTTTCTTTTTACATTAAACAACATTATTTTCATATGTATGACTAAGGTAAACAAAATTTGTGAAGCGGATTCAAAATCATCAGATTTATAAGAGACAGCTTTTAGGTCATATAGGTCATAGCTTTACCACCACCGTTGTGACTGCTTTGTGAAATGAAGTCTGACTGAAATCTTCCCTCCATCTTCCGTTCAGGTGCATGGGTCGGTGGGCGAGCCCTGGTGGTTGTGGGTGGAGGATCCCATCAATGATCACATCTACCACTCAGAGTACCTCCTGCTGCAGAAAAAACAGGTCATTTCTTTATTATTATATATTATTATTTAATACTGTTATTATTGTGCTCTCAGGCAGAGTCTGACATGAGGAGGTGTTCCTCAGAGAGGTGACTGATGTGTGTCATCCTCAGGTGGTAACAGGAGAGCCTCAGCACGTCGTGTTCACCATCCCCATCTTTGAGCCGCTGCCCTCTCAGTACTACATCAAGGCGGTGTCGGACCGCTGGTTAGGAGCCGAGGCCGTCTGCATCATCAACTTCCAGAACCTCATCCTGCCAGAGAGACACCCTCCACACACAGGTGCACACACTCAAAAACACACTCAGGATGTAAAATAACATCAGCATGAATACGTTTGTTCACTACAATGTTAGTTAGCTTCCCTGAGCTGCTTTGTTGTTTATATACACTGTGAAAAAAAGAAGGCTGTGAGGAAGTGATGTAAACAGATCAGGGAAGGAGTGAGCTTTTACAATGTTAAAGTGTAAACACAAAAAGATTTCAGATGAAACAAAAAAATGTCATTTTATCATTTAAATTGGAGCAAGTAGGCTACAGGTGTGTGAGCAGCCAACTACTGAAAGGCAAATGTCCTTACACTGTTACATACAAAATTCTGACACTTAACTGTTACTAAAACGGTCCATAGAAAAACAACATCACCTTGAGTGGAAAGGAAGAAATGCACCTACAACTTTCTCCTCTATAAATGAACTAGTGCCTGCAGCACTCTCAGACTCAACTACTCAACTACCCCTCGATAGCCATGTTGGTCAGAGGTTTTTAATGCTTAGCCCCTCCCTCTGGACCAACCACCTGTCAGGAACATAAAGCTGCACTAATTAACCACAATAAGCTAACCACCTAGCTAACATGAAGTCTTAAAGGTAGGAATTTTCGTTACTTGTTTGTTAACACACATTCAAATTGGGCTCCTCCTCCTTGCCTCAGTGCCAGCAGCAGCGCACACCCACAGCCTCCAGCCAAAGCTACGTGAACACACTCACTAGCCCAGCAACCACCTGTGGCATCACATTTCTATGTGGAAGAGTCTTGAGAGCCGTGCACCTGATTTGGCATGTTAGCACAAGCTAACCACTGGTAATTGATACCTGGTTTGCAGAAAGCTAACTCAAATCTTTCCTTTTCTCGTGCTGCTCTCCAAGTTCTCAAAAGCAAGTGGAAGTTGAGCCAAACTTCACCCTCGTTTAAGAAAAAGATTTATCTGTTTTCACTTTGGTTGTGTTTTTTTATGCTGTGCTACGTCCACTATCGTAGCTGCTCTGGAAAGCTTCTTCTACTTGCTTCTTCAACATGCAAAGTCACTTGCACACTAGACTCACTGTGATTGGCTGAGGTAACCATGATTACTCTCTACCTGGAAATGTCTAAATGTCTGAATGACATAAATAAGAGAAAAATGAAAAACAGCTGTTGACTTCAAGGGGAAATATTGTAAGTGGCATTCTCCATGCCAGCATACTGTATGTTACGTCCACTTTTTGGTCTTTAGGAGCTGCACTGAAAATTTTGTTTCTTTGTTTAAGTTTTTCTAAATCAAATAAAAAAGTCAAGTTATTCTGGGTGCATTCAGAGTTTGCACTAACACACAGTCCTGTTTCTAGGTCTAACAGTAATGTCAAATTGAATGGATGCTTATCAATAGCCTGGTTGCAACAAGGGCTGTTTGCACTATTATCTTTACCACTCATCTGTTGTTTGGGTTGTAGAGTGGGGCCTGTGCCAGCGGTCATCAGAGGGCAGGAAGCTGATCTTCTGGAGACAAATGATCTCACCCAGCATGAATATTGTTCACAGCTCTTCATAAAATAAATCCACTCAATTAGGGCTGTGTTTGATTTAGTTCTGCTGCTTCAGTTTTGCTCCCTCGTGATAGTTCAAAACATCCATCCTTCGTTTTCCAGCAACTCATTGATTTTATCACAATCTAAGAGACAAAAACTGGAGATTTCCTGCAACTGCTCCTTCATTATTCCAGTGTTTCATTTGCAGAAACAGAGGATGTTTTTTCCATTCTTAGAAAATTCTTGGATAAAACAAAAACAAAACATGCCCAGACCAGCTAATAAGATGATCTCTGTAACAATAGACACAATAGATCAATAAGAATAAAGAGAAGGGGAAATCAAGCATGCGTATATCAATAGTTGAAATAAAAAAAAGCTCAGATATCAAGCAGGATTTTGAGAGACTGATTGATGAAACATGTTTGATTAAATGAAAGAAACCTTAGCTTTTATTAAAGTTCACTTCTGGTACAAACAGGAAATCTTCTCCTAAAACACTAGATCAACTTACAGTTGGTTTGGATCCTGCAGCGAGACACTGAAACCACACATGGACTTCAAAACAAAAGATTTTAATCCTGTAAGTCTGTAAAAAAGGAAGCAGTGACCACATTTCCCTCTGTTGACCTGGACAGAAATGGAGATATTCAAGACAAAAAAGGAGATTAAATCACAAGGTGAAAGGAGGGCACTGTTTCAACCCACAGAAAATAAATAAAAAGGCTCAGCCACCAGAATGTTATCATCAAAGATCTCAAACTGCACATACTCCTTAATTATTCCCTGCAGGATTTCACAGGTTTTTATGACTTTGTGGCCTAAAATAATTGAATTTACTCAGTTTTAAAGAAGTTCAGGACAATTTAAGATCAGGTAGCAAACAATAACTTAAGTATATGTTCTTGTCACTAAGGGCAAATAGAGCTTTTACTTGCACCAACATTCATGTTTGAAATAGAGTTTTAGGCTGTGTTCACACACTGCAGTTCAAAGAGACATGAATCTGATTTTTTTTTTTTGCTTGAATGTGACCCATATCTGCTTTGTCTCTGACAGAGTGAACAGCACTCACACTGAATCTGACATTTTTAAATCAGATTCAGGCCACTTTCAAATGTGGTACTGAATTGGATACATATTGGATTTTTTTGAATGCAACCACGGTCTGAACAGCCTGGTTATATTTAATGTGACTTTGACGGTACTCTGGAGCAGAAGTCACGCTTCATAAACACAAACATTGAAGAAAGCAGAGATGGTGGAGAGAGGAGCGTATGGAGAAAAAGAAAGTGAAACTAAAGTGCGCTTTTGTGTTTCTTATTGTGGAAAGCTGGGAGAGAAACAGGTGAGGGTCATACAGGCAGCAAAGCAAGCCCAAATATGCAGCTATACATGTTGGTTTCCGTAAACACTGTTCTGTGCGTGGCTAAGTCTGTTCGAGGTCATTCACATAATATTTAAAAATGTAATTTGGACAACCAAATAAAAAATCAGATTTGAGCAATAAATTAGAATTGAGTATTTAGGCCTGCAGTGTGAACACCATGATAGATCCAACCCATTCTGTGGTGATTTTTAACCTAGCTTCTTATTTTAAACAAGGATTTAAATTAACAATACTGGATTTCCACACTAAATCTGTGCAGTCTTTCAGACCTCCACATATTCATATGTTGTAGAAATCACTGAAACTGTAAACTGATCAAAACGGTCCGTTCTAAGAGACAGCAGCCAGAATGAAGTGTTTAAGACAGAGGTTGAAATTTACTAAAACGCCAGTTAGAGGAAAACAAGTTTTGTTTTGTTCTGTTGTTTTTTTAGCTGTAAATCCTGTAGAGATACCATGGAACCACCAGAGAAAAAAAATACTGGCAAAAAAAACAAACAAAAAAAACAATACCCCCTCTTTAACGTGGACACATTGCTCAAACAACTCCCCTTAGAAGTAAATAAAACGTTATTCTTTAAATTGATACATCAAAAAACTACAGTGACATCAGAGCCTTGACATTTAAATTGGACTAATAAACACATCTTTGTCTGAAGTCATCAACTTTACATGGCTAAACCTCAAGGAGCAACAGCTCACATTTGGAGTCCTGCAGTGTAGCAGACTAAACCCACAAACTGCTTTAAATATCTAGTCCAAACTTCCTATTTATGCCTGATGGAAAACTTGAGATACAAATAAACAGTCTGATTGACATGTTCTTTTAGATAAAGATTTGAAGGAACCCTGATTGTTGTTTGACTACAGCCTAAAGCTCTCCGACTTGTATTTCAGCCCTGTACTCGACCTTATTTGCCTTTTCTTGGACTCTGTCTCTTTCAAATAATCAAAAAGCAAATTCAACCGTAAACAAACATTGAAACAACTGGAGAAAGCTCCCTGACGAAAAGTCTTGTTTTGCTTTCACAGCAGGTATCTGTTGGTAGAGGTGAGGTTTATGTTTGTGTGTATTTATGTGTACATGTAAATCTATTAAGCCCTGAGAGAAGAGAAGCGAGCAGCTGTCAAAGTGGGATATCCCTTCCAGCAACCAAACCAGTAACACAGATCATCATAGGACTAAAACTCAGACTAAAAGTCGCTGTTGTCCTTTCTCTGCCTGAGGTCTGAGTGAAATGTTTGCTGATTTTCCACCTCGGTAACAAACTGTATCATCTTTTTCCGTGTATTCCTCTCAGAGCTGTTGGACCTGCAGCCGCTGCCTGTGACGGCTCTGGGTAACCGGGAGTACGAGAGCCTGTACAAGTTCACTCACTTCAACCCCATCCAGACGCAGATCTTCCACACGCTGTACCACACCGACACCAACGTCCTGCTGGGTGCCCCGACAGGCTCGGGGAAAACCATTGCTGCAGAGATGGCCATGTTCCGAGTCTTCAACAAGTATCCGACTGCCAAGGTTTGTTTTTCTGATGCTGCCTGTATCACGACAAGATTTTTTTTCATTTTTTCTTCAAGTGGGAACAACATGTCACATGATGCTTGCACAACAATGAAGATGTGGGGCTAACGTAGCTTTAATCAAGTGCGCCATGTTGAAAATACAACAAATCTTCATACATATTTCATTAAAGTTGAACTGTGTTGTTGGGAGCCAGTCGGTTTAGCAGGTAGATTTTTTTTTTCTTGAAGCATAGCATATTGAGTGAGTGCTTCATCTTTTTCTTGCAGATCATGTGAGTTGATGAGCTGTTGTTGCAGCACTTTGTTAGTTTATGTCCGTAATTATGTTGCTGTTAATCTGTGAATTAGATTATTTGATACCAGTCTCTAGATGCACAACATAACACTGTCTCATTATAACCACCAAATTTCTCGTCGCTTTGTGTCCAGGTGGTGTACATCGCCCCTCTGAAAGCTCTGGTCAGAGAAAGGATCGAGGATTGGAAGGTCAGGATTGAGGAGAAACTGGGGAGGAAGTGAGTGAAAACTGTTGTGAAAACACAACAAATACAACGCTAACAGGAAGCTTATACAGTGGTTCAGAAATGTATATAAAAAAAGCAACCAAGAAAAATTAATTTAACACATTTTTTTCAATGTTTAAATCAAATATAAGTTTAAGTTCATAAACCCCATATTATATCCAGTAGATTTTTCAATTCTGTCACCCCCCAAAGATTAGAGTCTCCCTCAGACCAGGATAACAACACAAATAACACAAATAGCAGTATTATAGTTGAAGCATAGCAATGCTGCTGAAAACACTGGGGGGGTCACGTGCTAAAGCAGAATGGACAAAATTCTGTCATATTTGGAAAAAATATTCTTAATGAGATTTATGTCCACTAGTTGCAACCTGCTCAAAGCATGATGATTCTTCTGTAGGACAAAAATGACTAACAATAGCATGAAGCCAGCACATATTCAGCAACATTTTTAATTCTCTTTTAGCAAATCTTTTATTTTAGATTTAGTTCATGTTTTTTTTTTTGTGAAGGAATGTTTATTAATCTATTGTTAACTTAATAATTTAGGTTTGAGAGCAGCCCTTTATTTTGACACCAGAAGAAGGCACTTATGTGGGACACGTTATTACAATGCTGAAACTGGCTAAATTTTTCAATAATATTCCTCTTACCCTGAAACATCAATATTTCCACTGGGACCAAGCTTATAATTATATAAATGACAACAGTTTGATTTTGTTGCACACAGTATACATATTTGTGTTTTTTTTTTTTTTCTCCCTTCAATGGAATTTTTCTTATTCAGATGACAAAGAAATGCATTTGTCACAGTAAAATGATACTCATAAAAACTTTCAAATAAACAACTTGTAAAATTTCAACAAAGAAACCACAAGTTTCTCAGACCTTGTGAAATATTGTGATTGTATACATTTAGAGTATCTCTTTTTTATGTTCATTGTATGTTCTCAGCTACTAATCTGTGCGCAACAAAACAAACAGGCACGAGTGACAGCATTTTAACTTTCTGCACAAGCCATTTCTTGAAGGTTTTACATCATGACGTGAATCGCTACACATACTCACTTCCATGCGCAGTGGAGAAATATTTGATCAAGCTCCCAAAACACTCGCTGTGAATTGCCCTGCACTGGTTTCAACCTTGAATAGACATGTTCCAAGCTCCTTTTTTCTGCAAGGAACTTCATATTTTTCCACCAAAATCTGCATTTTGGTGTCTGAGGCTTTGACCCTTGTTTTCATGTGCGGGGGGAGGTAAGGAGGACGCAGGTAACAGGTCGATGAACTTCTGACGCCATACGTGCGTTGATATTGACTGAAAGCGGACACATAAAGGTGATAGCCCTCTTTCAGCTATTGGATGCATCGTCTCAATTTGCGGGAAGTGGTAAAAGTAATTTAAATGCTGGGCGATCCCACACAAAACAGGACACCTGGCCACCCTACTGATAGTAAAGCGCTGTGTTCTTCTTTTTTTTAAAACCAAAACTGCATTGCGCTTGTTAGGGGATAGTTGTAGGTACACCACTGGGAAAAGCCTGAGAAGCACTGATCTGATACAGTGTAACGTGTTTCCTTGTTCTCTGTTTACAGGGTGGTGGAGCTGACGGGTGACGTGACTCCTGACATGAGAGCGATCGCTCAGGCTGACCTCATCGTCACCACACCTGAGAAATGGGATGGAGTGAGCAGAAGCTGGCAGAACCGAAGCTACGTTCAGAAAGTAGCCATCCTCATCATCGATGAGATCCACCTCCTGGGTAAGAGTCTTAAACAGAGAAAACAAAATTTACAGCATCTGGGATCCGATATTGACGTATTTAGGTTGCCTATTTTCTGGTTTGGGATGAGGGGAATGTTTGAGATTACTGTCTCGTGCTGTTTTCAGGTTTTTTTTTGTTTTTTTGTCTTACAAAAAGGGGTATGTTTCAGTTCTTGCTCATCTTTTCCACATGTAAATGAAAGATAAACTGGAAAAAAATTAAAATGAATTTCCTTTTAATGTGCACAGGGAAACTATTGTCCCTGATGTTTTTTTTCACACAAAACTTGGAAGCAGAGCCACTGAACCATGTCTGTCTGTGGCCTGAACTCTGTGTGTGTCTGTGTGTGTGTGTGTCTACAGGTGAGGACAGAGGTCCAGTGTTGGAGGTCATTGTTTCCAGGACCAACTTCATCTCCTCTCACACCTCTAAGAGCGTCAGAGTGGTCGGTCTGTCCACGGCTCTGGCCAACGCTCGAGACCTCGCTGACTGGCTAGGGATCCAGCAGGTCAGAAAGCCAGCTTGGTTCCAGAAACACACATCAACTTTCTTCTTACACTATCAGTATCAGAACACAGCTTAAAGATGCTTTCACTGTGGATTCCTGATACTTCTTCCCTATCTCTATAAGCTCCCCTCTTTTTTAAGGAGCCAGACTGGCTTTGTGAGCTGCACTGAAGCCAGATCAAAACCACAGTTTGTGTCTGACTTCAGCTTTTTTACGGTCACTTGTTTCCTGCCTCTTTGTATCTGATCAAACATTAATCAAATAAAAACATCAATATCAAATGAAATAACCAGATACACTAGATGTAGAGTGGATGCTGTTGTGTACAGTTCATCCAGAAAGTAATCACAGTGCTTCACTGTTTCCACATTCATTTTGTGTTACAGCCTCATTACAAAATGGAATTAATTCTTTATTTCCTCAAAATTCTGCTCAAAACACCACATAATGACAACATGGAAATTTTTTGTTTTGTTTTGTTTTTTTTTTGTTTGGGGAGGGTTTGACATCACATGTACATAAGTATTCACAGTCTTTGCCACAAAGCTCCAAACTGAGCTCTGGTTCTTCCTGTTTTCACTGATCATCCTTGAGATGTTCCTACAGCTTCACTGGAGTCCACCTGTAGTAAACTCAGCTGATTGGACCTGATTTGTAAAGACACACACCTGTCTGTATAAGGTCCCACGGGTGACATAGCATGTCAGAGCACAAACCAAACATGAAGTCAGAGGAACGGTCTGTAGACCTCAGAGACAGGATGGTCTCCAGGAACAAATCTGGAGAAGGGTCCAGAAACATTTCTGCTGTTTTGAAGGTACCAATGAGCCCAGAGGACTCCATCATCTGTGAATGGAAGAAGTTCAGAGCCACCAGGACTCTTCTAGAGCTGGACCCCGTCTAAACTGAGGGATCAGGGGAGAAGGGTCTTAGTCAGGGAGGAGACCAAGAACCTGATGGTCCCTCTGTCAGAGCTCCATGGTCCTCTGTGGAGACAGGAGAACCTTCCAGAAGAACAACCATCTCTTCAGCAATCCACCAATCAGACCTGTATGGTAGAGAGGTCAGAGTGAAGCCACTCCTCAGTGAAAGGCTCATGGCAGACCACCTGGAGTCTCCCTAAAGGCCCCTGAAGGACTCTCAGACCAGGAGAAAGAAAATCCTCTGCTCTGATTGGACAAAGACTGAACTCTTTGGCGTCATGTTTGGAGGAAACCAGGCCCCGCTCATCACCTGGACCATACCATCCCTACAGTGAAGCATGGTGGTGTCAGCATCATGCTGTGGGGATGTTTTTCAGTAGCAGGAACTGGGAGACCAGTCAGGATTGAGGGAAAGATGAATGCAGCGATGTACAGAGACATCCTGGATGAAAACCTGCTCCAGAGACCTTTAGACCTCAGACTGGGGCCACGCTTCATCTTTCATCAGGACAATAACCCTGAGACCACAGCCAAGGTATCTAAGGAGGGGCTTCAGGAGGACTCTGTGAAGGTCCTTGAGGGGCCCAGCCAGATCTTAGACTTGAATCTGATCAAAAATCTCTTTTGAGAGCTGAAAGTGACTGTGCACCAACACTACCCATCCAACTAATGGAGCTGAGAGGTGCTACAAAGAGAAATGGACCAAACTGCTGAAAGAGACGGAAGCCAAGCTTGTGGCATCATATTCAAAAAGACTTGAAGTTGTAACTGCTGCCTCAAAGATGCATCAACAAAGGATTGAGCAAATACAGTGAATACTTGTGTACATGTGATGTTTTAAGTTTTTTTATTTTCAAAAACTCAGACCCACAGCCACACGAAGCTTCATGTAACTAGCTCCTCACATCCAATCTCCCGCTCTTCTCTTTGTCAAGGTGGGTTTGTTTAACTTCCGTCCATCAGTCCGTCCCGTTCCACTGGAAGTTCACATTCATGGTTTCCCTGGACAACACTACTGCCCCCGAATGGCCAGCATGAACAAGCCCACCTTCCAAGGTAAATCTGCACACCCACACATTGATCTAGAGGTTAAAAAAAAAAAAAAATCAACTTAAATTTCGCAAACAATTGGAGGTTTTTGATCCTATTTAATGTGTCTTTAAAAGGGTGTTCTACATATTCAATGAACATGGGCCACATTTTGTTCCAGTTTGAGGAAACATCTATTTAGTATATCTGAAAAGGTGATGTGACAGAATGAATAACATCATGTGACGCTGAAGGAAAATCATCTTAAAAACAGAAACAGAGGAGATGTCTCCACATCTGTTTGTTAACTGATATAAATGCAAAAACTTTCACCCTAGTGTCAGTCTCTGTTGCTTCATCCATCATGTTGTAAACATTAAACTGTGGCTTTAGATTTCACGTCCACTTCTGAGACTCATTCCCCACCATCCGCCGATGTCTGACAATAAAATCAGCCACGACATCACTTTCTTTTGAGCCATTGGATTTCAATCACATTCTAAGATGTGTTGATCTGTAGAATAAAGTCAGTAGTTACCACAGCTTGGTTAGTTATGAGCAACACACAGACACACATAACAAAATTTACCGTACAAAGACGCCTCAGTTCAGCTTCTGCTGAATTCTGTAAATTAAATTTTCTGTTTTTTTCTCGATGGAGTCTGGTTTCAGAGTCTATATCTGAGGAAAGCAATTTAAATCATTTAAGAAATTTTGAACAAAAGAAATTTATCACCAGCCTTGTGTTTTTTCTTCTGGGCTACAGATGCTACAGGAACATCTTGGACTCAAAAGTATTTCTAACATCAATTATAACAAACAATATGAGTAAATGAGATATAAATATGCAACTTTCCTCAACAGCAATACGCAGCCACTCTCCAGCCAAGCCGGTGCTGATCTTTGTGTCATCTCGACGGCAAACTCGACTGACCGCCTTGGACCTCATCGCCTACCTGGCCACAGAGGACAACCCCAAACAGTGGCTGCACCAGGACGAGAGAGAGGTACACCAACACCCTATGATATGTTTCCTTACGTCTGTGGCGCTTCCTTTGGCTATGTTTGGCTCTGTTTGGCAGGAAGTTTCCCATTTTATATCTCGGATTCCTTTAGATCATGTGAATTGTAACCATTAAGGGTGTCCTGATACAACATTTTCACTTCCAATATCATACCAATGTCCCAGTTTTGAGTACCAGCTGGTACCGATATCAGTCTGATATGATATCAGTCTGATATGATATTAGCATGAATAATTCATACTTTTTTAATTTTACTTATTTTGTAGTATGAAATGTTAGAAAAGACTTGATCGAGTGTTGTTACTCAAACTCAGTGATGAGGTTGGTCTTATTAAACTTCCCCCGGTTCTGTGCCAACACAGGAAACTTGTGCATGACAAGTTTTGCACTCAGCTGCAGACTTTAACGAAAAATACTGCCACTCAGCCGACATCACTCCTTCTCCTTGCTACGTTGTTAGCACCTTAGGACACGCTATTGTTGTGATCTTGTGGACTCCTCATGCTGGATAGAAGCACTTAAACAGAGTCTGGAATGGACCGCTTGCATCAGAGTGTCATGTTAGAAAATTAAGACGCAGGATATCATCCCACTAGTTTCTTTTGCTGATACTGGACCAATATCTGATATCAATATTGGATCAGGGCACCCCTAATAATGATGTCCTACATACTGTATACTGTCTTTACAGAGTATGTTAGTGCTTCAGCTGGTATCTTTACCTCCCTACCTCTCCCTCTATCGCCATCTGTTTGTCCAAGTACGTACAGATCTAACCCCAAAAATTCTAAAATAGAAAAAAAAATGGTGGACACAGCAAAAATGAAAAACTGAATGTCTCAAAAAGGTCAAAAGCAAACCACAAGGTGTTTTTGACTAGGTGCCAAAAGCCCCAAACAAAACAATCTTTTGTAAGAGCTTTGTTTATTTTTGTATAGTGTCTTTGAAATCAAAGCAAAAAGCAGTTTTTTTCTTACTTCCAATGTCCTCATGGGGCACTGTTTTAGTTTAGAACGTTTAACCAGCGCCCCAGAGGCTTCAGTCTTCCCAACCACAAACCTTTGCTACATGACTTCATCATCTCTCTTCTCTCTCCACAATTCACACCATCTTGTAGTACTGTTTAGTAAAGGTAAAAAAAAAAAAAAAAAAAACTAAAAATTGTTTTTGAAAGTGTCTGTACTCCTTAAAAAAATTGAAAGTATTAACACAAACAGAAAACATGTTCAGAGGATGACATGGACAGACTTTATGGACAGTATGTGCAGGAATCTGCATGATCCTAAGAGCAGAAAGCATCAGTATAAACTCAGAGACTGTGTCATTTTAACAGACATTACTGAAGCCCACCCTGCATTAAGGTAGCAAATGAAGTCTGTGTCGTGATCAAGTTGTGAAATGAAACGTCTGAAGCCATTAGAGCTCCTCGTCTCAGTGTAAATATGTGTGATCTTAGGTTGTAGGCCTCATTTCTATAGGTGTGTGTGCAGAGAGCTTCCCTCCTCTCTGTGTGTGCCTCTGATATATGCTGCTGCCTGCTGCGTCTCTGTGCTGGCCCATGTAGCAGCTCAGCTCCCCGCTGTTTGACTGACGGGCCTCTGGCACTGGCTGCTTAACTCTCACCGGGGGTCACCCACCGCCACAAATCCCCTCCCCGACCTGACAGCTCTTTCTCTCCTCTGCTGCTGCCCGAAAGCCCCCGGCCTCTCCGAGATTTCTCAGGGCTCGATGTTACACTCCCCCTCACACCTTCGCCTTTTTGCCACAGTCTGTTTTCAGCAGCCTGTGGTGAGGGTTTGGATGGCTGTCACATATGTGAAAATGTCATGAAAATGGCATATTCTTCTTCTCTTACACTAAAATATGTGGCATACTTTTGAACACAAATGCATCTCAAATCTCCAGCATACTCGCTGTCAACATTGTGAGGACACATTAATTAAAGGTTAGGTAGTTTAAACCCAATGTTGATGAGACAATGTTCAGTCATTTTGTCAGCTACACACTTATTCTATCTTTCCCTCTGATTGGTCAGCCTTCTTTAAGCTTGTGGGGGCGGAGCTATGGGCAGGCCTTGGTGTTTGAGGCCCACACCTTTAATCATCATGAGCCAGTTAGAAGATCCTTATGTGATGATCTCATTATTTTAGCGAGTCTTGTAAAGATCTTGTTCTGTTTTTGGAGCGAAATGTTTTGATCAGTTTACAGACAGATTCAGGCTTTTCTCTAACATAAAAACATGTAGAAGTTTGAAGATCTGCATGTTTTGTTTGAAGGTCCAGCAATATTACTTTGTATCCATGTTTGAAATATGACAAAGCAGAAAACCCCTCTTTAAAAGAACTGAGACGACTGCTCCTGTTTCCAGCTCTGTAATGGGACTATTGTCCAGTATTAAGCTGTCGTTGTCTGTCCTCTATGTCGTCTACAGATTGAGGCGATCATTGCCACAGTGAGGGATTCTAACCTGAAGCTAACGCTGGCTTTTGGGATTGGTATGCACCACGCAGGTCTGCATGAGAGAGACAGGAAGACGGTGGAGGAGCTGTTTGTCAACTGTAAGATCCAGGTATGAGGTTGTCAGTAAACAAAACTTTGCAAGTAGTAATGAATAGTTTTCTGTAGCTTCGGGAATTTATTAGCTACTTTGTCATCCACTCTGAACGTGCTAATGTTTAAACTGATACAATAAGATCTGTGAGATCTCTTGAAATATTTGAACTTTCTTTGAAAAAGAGGGCGTGTCACTGTGTGAAGGCCTCTTTTAGAAAGTTACACACACCAGGTAGAGGGCAGCTAAAGTTTCACATTCTACATGAACATATCTGTTTTCACAGTCGGGTCGTTCCACTGACTTTGTTCGTCTGTCCTCAGGTGTTGATCGCCACCAGCACTCTGGCCTGGGGGGTGAACTTCCCTGCTCACCTGGTGGTCGTCAAAGGAACTGAGTACTATGATGGCAAATCCAGACGCTACGTGGATTATCCAATCACAGGTACACAGTCCTTTCCAAGGAGTGGTTTGATTTTGCACAGACGGCAATTTATTTTTTCATTCAAGCTAAACAGGAAACTGGCCAGCATTAAAACTGTGATATTAACACATAACAAAGGATTACTTAAGATACCAAGGATAACTTAAAAAAACTGAGAACAGAACAAATAATGGAACAATAAAAAAGTAAAATGATCAAGTCAGCTGCAATAAATGACAAAGATGATTTGGAAGTTGATTGTGTTGTGAAAAACTTGCGTGTGTGTAGATGTCCTGCAGATGATGGGGCGAGCGGGTCGGCCTCAGTTTGATGACCAGGGTAAAGCAGTCATCCTCGTGCACGACATCAAGAAGGATTTCTACAAGAAGTTCCTGTACGAACCATTCCCCGTTGAGTCCAGGTAACAATCTCTGTCTGATATTTACTGCTTCAGGTTTTAGCCAGCGTTGTCTGTTAGTGCAAAAATAATGTGGTCACATTAAACATATAAAACTGTTGCTTAAGGAGAAGAACACTGGTCCAGTCTGAGGTATTTTTCTTTAGAGCCTGGCTCACACTACAGGATTTTGAAAAACCTTTAAAGATTCTTTAATCGAGTTGTATCACACACATTAAGAGAATCTCACAGAAAATCTTCTCCTACACATTCCAAAATGTGAAAATTATCAAGATTATCAGACCATAGAGAGCGACTTACTTCATGATCCTATGCCATCTTACAGGGAGGGAAAGGAGAACTAAAGCACAAAAAAGGAGATTAGTGCAGTGCTGCTGGCTGAAGCCATAATTTGCAGTAGTAATAATGAATTAACAGTCATAGAAGTAATAAATTTGCCCCTTTATGGCCCCTGATACCCACTGGTCATCTCCGGTCCCTCAAAGGCAGCTTTATCTGTTGGCTGTTCTCAGTGAAAATGAGTGTTGTAATCATTCTGCAATTCAGAGTCTGCAAGTCGATCCTGGCCCTCAAGATTGACCCATCACTCACTCACACTAGAAGAAAATCTGAGCTGAACATTGGGGCAAACCTGGTCCTAGACCAGATTTCTCCACTGATTGCTGAAGGGCTGAATCAGGGTCAAATCAGCCTGAGAGTTCTGCAGTTTGAGCCAGTCTTAGGGAGGGGAAACTGAAGTGTAAACAACCTGAGTGCAGGATGTTTTCATAGTTTCAAAAGCTGATGTTCTGCGAATGTTACCTTATACAGAAAACTCTGGTCCCTTTTCTGCACACTATGAGGGCTGCACTAACATCCATGCTGCTCCTAAGAGTAGTTCTTAACTGGTTTGTGGAACAGAATCAAAGTGTAAGGAAACATTGTTTGTATATCATGATCTTTAGGGTCTTTAACCTCTGAATAGATAAAGGTGTAAAGGACCAGATGACTGACAACAAGCTGATAAAAAAACTTATTTTATGTTTTTCTGAAGCTAAAAGTAACAAAGACTGACATGAAGGACTGTTCAAAGAAAGAAGGAAGAAATTGACTGCCTCAGCAGACAGATATAGAGCTGTCTTTACATGGGGCGCTGTCATCCATGCAAACCAAAAGACACTCACAGAAGCTTCATAAAGGTTTTGATGTTTAATGATGTGGTTCAACAAAAACAAAGTGTACAAACACAATGACGACTGGGGAATGATGCTGTTTAATACATTGTTTAATAAAAAAATTAAAGTTAACACGAGAACATTTTCAGAAGATTCTGCAGGAAAACTAACGAGGATTCTCCTCCCTAGGATTAAGATGACCTCTCAGTTTTGTTGTAACTCTTTGGTATGTGTACATTTTGTGGTTTGGGGAGCACAGACATCTTTAAATGTATCTTTATCTTTTTTATGCCTGTTTCTTATTTTTCTTTGCCGTAAAAAAATAATACTACCTAAAATGTTCATTTTCCATTGGTCAAAAAAATGACTGTGACTCCCTGACGTAGCATTATGTGGTCACACTCTCGGTGTACAGTAGATGTAGTCCTCAAGCAGGCAACCCAGGTCCCATTCCAGGAGGTAACACTCCACTTTCTCTCCCAGTGTCCTGCTGATCTACTCTCTTGGTCTCTCAGAGCAGAGCAATAGAAGCCTGAAAACATAACTTTGAAAATAACATGCAGGTTTTTGAAGAGGTAATCTATCGGAATTTGTCTGTACATGATCTTTCACTGATTACTTTCTGTACCACCAGCCTTCTCAGTGTGCTGTCCGACCATCTGAACGCTGAGATCGCTGCTGGAACCATCTCATCCAAACAGGATGCCATGGACTACATCACCTGGACCTACTTCTTCAGACGGCTGGTGATGAACCCCAGGTTAGCAGAGAGCCGCTCTCACCACATATCATTACCCACAGTTCATGCACATCAAAACTAAAGAAGAGACACATGCACACATTCTTGGCCCCCTCACACTCCCACACCCTGAGTGTGGTGCTGCTCGCTCAAACATCTGCAGTGGAGGCAGAAACAGGTCCAGAACATTCCAGCCTGTTGGTATTTGCACGGCTGTCAGCCCACATTTAACGTTTAGGTTGTTTCTGAGGCAGAGCAGGAGGAAAGTACAGGTCTGTGAAACCTGATGCTTCACACTCTGGATTCTAGCTGCGAGTCAATCTCTAGAAACAAAATAGCAATAAAGATAGCCAACATCTCACATTTCACATTTCATACACATTTCAAATTTCATACACACAACAAAAACTCAAATCTTTTCAAAGATTTGTGTCTTATTACTGGTCAGAATATCTCTTTTCCTTTTGATAGAAACCATATGGACATGACCAGTCTAGAAAGCATCCCATTGAGATACTGAAGCAGATATCTTTCTTCCTTAAGTTTTTTGGTAAAACAAAATGCAAACCTTGTCAGTACAAGAAGATAGGAAAAAGAAGCCAATACATGTTAAATAAAAAATTGAGTAAAACATAAACATTTTTACTTTTAATGATTAATAAGTCAAATGCTTGCCGCTCTCTGCATCTAGAATTAAAGATGCTGTGAGGAGGATCTGTTTTACTTGGACTGCATCACCACCTTTTTGGTGTGTGCGTGTGCGTGTGTGTGCGTGTGCGTGTGTGTGCGTGTGCGTGTGTGTGCGTGTGTGCGTGTGTGCGTGTGTGTGTGTGTGTGTGCGTGTGTGTGTGTGTGTGTGTGTGTGTGTGTGTGTGTGTGTGTGTGTGTGTGTGTGTGTGTGTGTATGTGACAACAAGCAAATGTTGTAACTTTGTACCATATTACATGTCTATAATGTG